>NC_133156.1:237031462-237632295 GCF_040802235.1 Manis javanica | reverse complement strand
CTAGAAGCGTCAAAAATTAAAACAAACACATTTTGTTTATTGTCCTCAATTTACTTTGGCTTATTAATTTCTTGTTTTATGCTTGGGTAGGAATAGTCTGTACTCTAACATTGCAACTGCAATATACCTGTGTGCTGTTTTTGATTTAATGTGTAAGAGCTTATTTACTGGTTTGTGCCATAGCTGATAGCCAGGCACGAGGGTAAGACAGGTGGTCAGTACCAGCCTCAAGGAAGCTGAGAGCACACAGGTGGAGACAGATTATACATCAACAGACTCAGTAGTTGACTTAGGTAATTGTGGAGACTTAAAGAAATGGAGAGAAAGTTGGCAAATTCTTGTCTGAGGAAATAGGTTTCAGAGAGCATAACTTTTGATCTAGATCTTGAAGGGGGGTTGATGGTGGTGCATCTGATATTACATTGTATTTGTTTTTGACCTGGGAGTCACACAGCAGCAAATACTCTCCAAGACTGAGTGTTGGCATCATGATTAAACTCCACGACATGTGCAGAGCAAACGGCAAGTTGGGTATTTTGTATTGGATACTATGCAAAAAGGCGGCGGTGCTCAGCCCTTGAATCTCTTGACATCTAAGGAAGTCTAAAATTTCAGCATGCATAGGTACTTATTAACTACCAATATTTTAAAATTAGACCCTTCTCCAGCTCACCAATTCCATCTTCACAAATTTATCTATAGATAATAATTATGTGAAACGATGTGTGTTACAAGAATATCTATTGCAGCATCATTTATAATAAGATGATTACAAACAGCTTGAACTGCCAATAAGTGATCAACTGTATTAGATCAACTAGAGGAAAGTAAGCTTACTTACTCTGCTTAGAGAATTCATTTTTCTTTCTCAAACTGAAAAATCCTCTCTCTCAGAAATTATGGAAAATTCTTAGCATTGTCTACTATTAATTCCCCTGCTTCCATCTCTCTATTAACTTATAGAAGGAACTCCCATTAGCCAGAAATTGAGATCTGTCAGTTTAGCCCCTATAATCTGTTGTGTTTTCCATTGCATCTGATTCCTTTCTGGGTAATTTTTGCAAATTTACCTTCCAGTTTACTAATACTCTCTTAAGTTGCATTTAGTCCTGCTATTTAAATAGTGTCTTCCATTTAGTTAATATACCTTTGATAAGCATATGTTCTATCTTGTTCTTTTTTCAAGTTTATTTATCAATTTTGCATATTGTCTCAAGCTTTCCAGATGTTTTTTAAACCTTGTTTTGCTCTTTAACCATTTTAAGAATACTTAGTTTATGATCCTCTTCAGCATCTTGTTCTATTATTTCAAGTACTTGATATATAAATGCCCCTTTTTGTTGTGTCTGCTCTTTGCACTCTCGATGGAATATCTCATTTTTGCGATTTTCTTTATAAACTCATCTCTGGTGGGCTCAGGCCTAGCCTTCCCTCTTCCATGGGAACCCCATGGGGTAGGAGTTGTCAAATGATCTTCAATTTGTTTCCGTTTAAAGGTATAACCATCCTGGACTACATTTTTTATTTTCAAGCATTAATTCCTAATTTGAGTTTTCCTTCTTAATGAGGACAATATAACCTTGGAGTCCAAATGAATTGCTTAGGAAGTACGTGACTTAGTTTTTGGTGTGTTTCTAATGGAATACATTGATTCCATTGGGGTCAAAATAATCTTCTCTTTTCTCTGCCTGGGCTGTTGGACAGACTTTATGAGTTTTCATTTTTTTGGCTTAGCGGCCCTTTGGGAGTTCTGGTTTCACGGGAGGATATCGCCTCAGGTCCCCACCTCTTCTGGCCTGAGGCCTTGTCTTGCTCTGTGTGTGGTCATGCAAACTCCAGTCCCCACCTGTGGGCCTGCGAAGGCTCCAGGGCTGCAGAACAAGAGCCTCTGAGCCTCCCGTTCAGGCCTTCAGCTACATCGTCTCTCCTGGTAATAGAGATTTTTATTGTAACCTCAGTTATTCATTGAAAAAAAAATCGAAGACATCTGTAAGAGTGGGAAAAGGCAGCCCCACAGCTGGGGAAAGATATTTGCACTACACAGCTTTATCACAGGACCACATCTAGAGTATCTGAAGAATTCCTGTGTCTGAGGAAGAACAGCGAGCCCAGGGTGGCTAAACGGTAGAGAGCAAGGGGTGGAGTAGCAGGATGTAAGTTTCTAGGGGAATCTGAGGTCCACACCCTAAAAGGCTTTATGGATCTCGAACCCTTAGCTCCATTCTGAGTGAAGTGGAAAACCACTGGGTGGACGGGAGCGGAGGCGTGACAAGATCAGGCTGAATTTTAAGAGGACCACTCACTGTGTTGGGGCAACGGTAGACTAAGGGGAGCAGGTAGGAGGCATTGTTGATGACCTAGTAGGAGACTAAGTGGGCCAGAGCACTTAGTGGTGCCAGTGGCTTTCTGCATGCATTTGTGTGTCTTTTGGAATGAGTCCAAGTAATTTCCAGGTATTTGGCCTCAGCAACTAGAAGAACGGAGTTGCCAGCAACCAAGGTGGTGGATGACTTCAGTTGGAACAGGTTTGGGTAAGGACAGGAATTTGGACTTGGGAATGTCAGGTTAGAGAAACTGGGCATGTTGAACACACAGCTGGAGAGATGAGTCTGGAATTCAGGTGGGGCCTGTGGGCTGGTCATACACACCTGGGAGAAGTCTAGCTTTATACTGGTATTTAAAGCCTTTAGACCGGATATCACTAAGACAAAGGGAGAGGAAATCTATGGATTAAGCTCTGGGCATTCAGTGATTAAGAGACAGGGGAGACAAGGAGCAACCTGAGAAAGGGCACCCATAGGTGGTAAGGAAGCCATTGCTATATGGTGTCCTGGGGGCTAAACAAATTCTGCTGCAGAGGAGACAGTGACCACCTATGTCCAGTGTTCTTGTGTGGCCAAGATTGAGAACTGATCTTTGGATTTAGCAGGGCCATTAGTGTCCTTTACCAGAGACATTTCAGTGGAGTGGTGAGACTGAAGGCTTTGCAGGGCCTACAGGAGGTACGGTGACACCTGGGCTCGAGCAGAAGGTGGGGAGAGACAGTGACCTGTGGGCCCCAGGCTTAGCCAAGCTCACAGAACTGGTTAATATACAGGTAGTGGGTGGTCCCAGGAGCCAGTCTGGTGGGACTTGAGGGTCTTGGTAGTGGTCGTCCCACATGCATGGAGGGTAAGGCAAAGTTGGGTGGCCAGGCCAGGTGGCAACATGGGGCCTCATCTAAGTAGGGCAATGAAATAGGAAGTTTGGTTTAGTTTGGGTGATAAAAGACCCACAAATGGATGACAACGCAGCACAAAGAATAGGTAACAGCAGGTTATGACGGTAAGTAGGGAAAACTTTTTCAGTAAGCATTTCTATGTAAGGGAGCAGAGCAAGGGAAGGAGTGGTCTAGAGGACTTTCCTCTTTTTGTTTAAAAAGGGAACAAAATAACAGTATATTTGTATCCATGGAAATGGTCCAGCAGGGTAGGAAATCTGATGGGAAGGGGAGGAGGGGAATTGCTCCCGCAGTTGTCTTTGCGTGGGGGAAGGTGAGAGAAGTGGTGTTGAAGTGGAGGGGTTGGCGAAATTAAGGACCTGGAAGATTTCATCCACGGTAATACGGGAGACATTAGAGAGCGAACCACAGCTCTGTGCTGACGGTAGATTGGGGCCAGCGGGCTTGGAAACCCTCTTCTAATGGCTGCAGTTATGTCCGCAAATCCCAAGCAAAGGCTTAGTTGATAGTGAGGATGGAAATGAAGGTGTTGGAGGCATGAGGAGAGAGCGGAGTGTGTGAATCAATCTGGAAGAAGAGTGAACACACTCAGAAAACACATGATGATGGCCAGACAGCAGCGGTAATCCTGGTAGGGATTTTATTTTGATGGTATTCAAATGGCTGCATACTTCACTCCAGAGATGCTTCGATGTGTGAGCACTGGGCACAGAGTAGCTAGAGAGTTAGATTTAGCCGGGTTGTAGTTTTACCACAGGAGGATGATACAACAAGAGGGAGGAGGGTGCTGAAGAGGCGGATGGCTGGGGTCTGGGGACTGGGGGGTGACAAGGTCGTCGGGTGACACGAGGAAAAGGAACTGATTACCAGGGTTTTGGCAGAATCTTCTCCAAATCACCAACAATTAAGCCAAAGGTGTTGTGAGATGTCAGGAGTGGATCAGAAGCCAAAATCTTCAAGGAACAAAGACTATCCAGTAAGTAATCCAGCCTATGAACTTGAGTTTATTTCTTTAATCTGCCTCATTTTCCCTCTTACCTACTTCAGGACTCGGTTGTCTCTCCATCCCCAGACACTCTACGTAACAGCCTTCTGGCTGGATTTGGTCCTCTGCATCCACACTTTTCTTTCCCAGATCCCTCCTTCGTGCAGCCATCAGAGAAGCTCAGACCTGGTTTTCTCACCCTTCTTCTGCACAGCCCTTTAGTTGCTGCCCATCTCCTGTGGAAATGTCTAAATTCCTCCACCTGGAATCAAGGTCTTCTAAGACCCAGAGTCTTCCTGCCTTCTCACCTTCCACGCTCGCGCATCACAGTTCAGCAGCAGAGAACCACTTGTGCATTTCCACGTGCAGTATCTTCTTCGTCACGGGACTTGGCCTTCCCTGGGCTGCAGCTGCCTCCTTCCTCATCGCTGCATCCATTTCTTGGTCCAGCTACATCCAATTCATCATTTGAGTCTCCTCTCAAGAAGCATGTTTTCTAGGAAGCTCCCCAAACTAGAATGGTTGACACATTACACCAGGGTCACAATTTTTCTACTAAGCTTGCCAGCAGCTCATGAGTATTTGTGAGATGGAGGGATAATTGAATAATTGATATTTTTTGTACACTTGGGGGGGTTTAGAACTTACAGCAAATGAAATCCTTTAAGCAACGTCTCACTTTTTTGCTTTAGATTTGAAAGCAAGTGACAAGGAATTAAGGTTAAAGCAGTATTGTGTAATACTCCACTTAGTCTTGAGCAAGCCAAGATTGCAAGTTGTCCTGAGAGTTTAAAGAGCTAGCCCAGTCCACTGCCACTCACAACCACTGCCTGGTACCCGTTCATAAAGTGCTGCCAGGGTCTGAATGATTTGTGTCCTATGTGCAGTGAGATAAGGAGGTTGCACCAGAATGTGAATCAGCCACATTCCACATTCCAAAGCGTACTGCTTAGTTCAGCTGAAATGATTTTTGTTACCAGACGTTCTTAATGCTTCTCCATGTGTTGATTTACATCCTGGCACAAACTCCTTATCCTGGCATTTTGAAAAGCATCAGCCATCTCTTTTATATAATCAGTGGGGAGACTGAGGCCCCGTGAGAGTAACGGGACTCGCCTAAGTCTCACAGCAATTTCCTACACTTGAAGTTGAGTCCCAGCTCCCACCTACCCGAGCTTTCTCCTACTCTGTGCTCACCCTTAGGACTATCGTTTAGATCCATCTTTGGTTTTAATCATATAACTTTTAGCTTTGTTTTAAAAAACTAAGCTCACTCCTACTCCATAGTATTCTTCAGGTTTATCTTTCCCAGAAATGTTTTCTTTTCTTTGCCTTCCTGGTGGAAAAGAATCAGCATGTGTTGTGGTATTATTATTTAAATGTTTATAGTCTGCCATTCTCCGCACACCAAGTCCCCAGCAGCGTCGAGTCAGACGGCCTCACATAGGTATCGTCTGTTCCATCTGGTCCTCGCCTGGCTGCAGGCAGGCCCCGGTATGGTAAGGCAGCTGAAGGCCCATATGGTCTCAGGTGTAGCCCCAGGTAGAGCATATTGCAGCATGCCAGTTTGCAGGCCCCGAGGCTGGAGTAGCTGCCGGGAGGCACACATCTGAGTGAAGGGGCCCCCGCTGTGCCAAAATCAGAGGGCAGAAGGTGTTCTTGGCCTCCAGCATGGTCTGGCCTTCCAGGACCCGGTGGGGACCGTGAAGCCATCCTGAACTGCAAATGTCAGTGCTGAAGCAACGGCCAGAAAACTGACTCTTCTCTGCCTGCTCTCAGCCCTACTGAATCAGGTAAAGCTGGTGACAGAAAGCACAGGTAAATGGAAGTGATGTGCCAAATCTCAGAGAGAGATTGCTGGTTTAGTCTTTTCTTCAAATTTAGCATTTCCACCTTAGGTGTTTTTTTCTTTGTTTCATTTCTAAGAAGGCATTCCTGAAGGAAATCTGCTTCGGAATTTAGAGTCCCCTTCCTTAGCTAGGACTTTATCAATTATCATTATGATAATTATGATTATGACTTATGCTCATTAATCCCTGAAAAATAAGAATTTCATATGAAATGTTAAAATTCTTGATCAAGACAGGTAAGGATACAAAAAGAAATACTCTGCAGTGGTTTTCACATGCAGGCAATCCTGTCTGCCTTCTCAGGAGCCCCGTGATTCTCCCACTGTTCCTCTTTGTCAAATATGTCACCTTTGGACTTCTATTCAATGGGAGTTCTTACCAGGGACACTAAAGAGTCCTCACCCTCACGCTTCACTGTTCCATATAAACCTCTGAATGTAATTTCAAAAAGTCATGTATAAGACCCAAGGAAAACTTCGTTCTGAAGCTTCCAAGGGTACTCAAGGAATTGCATTATATTTTTGGTGTGAAATTGGCTAGTTTTTTTTAGAATGCTTGGAATGCAGTTGAATCCCCAGGGCAAAGAAAATATTTATATATACCTATTTGTGAGCCCTCCAAATGGACAAATAAAAGAATCTTAAGAATCGCCATTCTAATCTCTGTATCAAAAATATACTGTAAAGTATATGTTACTTCTCAACATTCATAAATACGTGTGGTTTTGGGGAGACAAATCTACTTGGTTTACGACATTGTGCCAATCCAAACTTCACCAATAGCCAATAGCCAAATGCACTAAAGGGAAGTTTTGAATTGCTTTCATATCCTATATCCTTTGCTGGGCAAAGGAAATGTGGATTAAACCACCCAAGTATTTAGTGGTGGCGTAATTGGAATGTTGAACTTAAGGGGCAAGGACCAAAGATGAAATGTTGAAAACATTTCACTGGGAATGTGTGTTATGGGAAAGGAGGATATATCTTTGTACACGGTGTAGGATTACCAAAGGATACAGAAATGTGCGTAATAAGCAAAGTAAAGCATAACAGAGGCAATAAAAAGACAATAGCCACCATTTTTATAATTAGTCCCAGTTCACTTGGAGAAACAGGTTCAGAGGGAACCCCTGATTTGTCTGAGACCATACAACCGGGAAGCAGAGGAACTAGGACTCGAAACCGAGTCTGTCTCTGAAACCTGAGTTCCCCGCCACCACACGCACTGACCTACTAGGCAGACAGAGCTGACTCGTCAATACCAGGCGAAGAAGGGTCCTCAAAGCACATCAGGATATTCAAATGAATTTTGGAATCCCGAGATGACTTTACTTTGGACACAAGCCCGCCGCAAAGGGTAAAGTCTTTATAGGAAATTAACTGTAGGCCTGAGCAAAAATGTACCAACTGGATTTTGAAACTAGTTTTTAAAATGAATATCCTGCAATTAAATACAAGGGAAAAATACTGGATTCGGGTGTGCCTTTCCCATGACTCGCCTATGACTGCACACTGACGAAGTCCCCAGGAGTCAGAGGGGTGAGTGTGCACCTGGGACTCTGGCAGCGGGAGGCTTAGGGCTGCAAAGGTGGATGCAGCCCATTTTCTAAGCAAGGCACGGCTTCAGATGGGATCAGAGCAGTTTCCATGCCAACGCATTGGACCCTGAGGTCCCATTCCCTGTGAGCGCCCCCTGGTGTACATCATTTTTACAGGTGCAGAGTCCGAGGGCATGTTGATAGCTCCCCAGTAGGTACACTGCCCCATGTCCTTCCCTGGGCAGGCCCTGACAGAAGCCCTCCCCTCTGCTGGCCCTGCAGGGGCTGGGGAGGAGCGGTAGGCGTCCAGAGGGGCCTGTGGAAATTGAGCTCAAGGCAAATAAGGGGTTAAAGGCAAAGGAAAAAGCCTGCCATACCAGGAGCGACCCTATTGTAAACTATGGGCTGTGAGTGATAATGCCTGTCAATGTAGGTGCATCAGCTGTAGCAAGTAAGCTCTCTGGTGAGGGATGTTGATGAGGGGGGAGGCTGTGCATGTGGGGGGCAGGCAGGGGTGTAGGGAAACCTTGTTCCTCCCTCTGAATTTTGCTGTAAATATAAAACTGCTCTAAAGTAATTGTCTTAACAAACAAAATGCAGAACACCCAGGGGTGATGATAGGATCATAGCATTTGAATCCCTTGCTAGAAGGACCTGCCCTGAACAGTTGTGCTGATATTAACCACGAATAAATGGAATGGAGGTAATCCAAAGAAAGGAAAGAAATTAAGGAGGTTTCTAATGTTAAAGGAGTGCTGAGGACATCTGAGAGAGACCTTGGAAAAGCTACTTCCAAATGGGCTGGGTAATAACTCCTTTTGAATGTCAGCTTGCCAACCTGGTCAGGTGGGTATTAAATTTTTTATTACTTTCCGAACAGATAACAATGTTATGCTAGACCTCCTAGGACTTTCTTTTCCTCCTCTGAGTTACTTGCCTATGCGATCTGGATTGATTGAACCCTGGGGGCATTCGTGCAGCCAACGTGCTTTATGTTGGCTCTTTCCTGGGCTTCTCTGAAGCAATGGGAAGCTTGTCCTGTGTCTAGCCTTTGGTCTTCTGTTTTCCATGCTTAAAAGCCTAATTCTGGGGTCTCTTTCACTCTGAGTCCTTGGCTACATATGTTTCCCACCTTTTCTATCATTTTCTCATACATCCCAAAATATTGGTACCTTCCACAAGGGCCTTCCTTACCCAGAATCTGTCACATGATTTTCTCAGTATTTGTGGTACAGCTTAATCTTTTGCTAAAATGTTCTTCACAAAACAAAACACACACATACACACAACATGGACAACAAATCCCACATCTGCCTTCCAAGAAGTGTGTGTTTTTAAAACCCATCTCCAAAATGCATTTTCTTTTGCATATCTATTGCCTGTGCTTACACTGAGGGTATTGTAGCCCACTTACTGTGGGGTTTGTTATATAACGAGGTGTTTCAGGACACCATTGGCTCAGAAGATTCTCCCTGACACCCAGTGGCTTTGTGATTTTGCATGTCTCTGAGTCCTGCCATGGTTAAGGCTTAATTGGCTTTGATATGCTGCAAACAGCAAAGAAGCGGGTTGTTTGGAGCATGGCTTGCTGCTGTTCAGTCTCTGCAACAAAAGCACTGGCCCAGCAGCAATGTTATCTAAGGTTTGCAGACCCGGATGCAGAAAGGATCCTACCTGGGCAGGCGTGGAGGGATGTGGCCCTGCCTGGGGTTTGGGCTTGTCAGCACCTGGGCTCGATAGTGTTTGCTCCGGGCATTACCCTTGTGAGTTCTCAGCATGAGCAGAGAATGGCATTCTCCTAACACATATCAGAACACAGTAGCTACTGGGTGAGAAGAGAAAATTCTGAAACAGGAAAAAATAGGAGAAAGAGATGAGGAGCTTGGGAGGAAAGTTAAGGCCAGAAGAAAGAGACAGATAGACAAATAGGTATTCAGTCTTCTTGGAAGTCACCAAAAGCCTCAGGAATTTCCTCGTTAAAACAGAGGAGCAAAGAGGTATTAAATGATAGGAGATGCTATTATTTTGTTAGTGGCTTTCCTGAGTTATTCCTGAAGGTGCAACTTAATTATGCAACCTGCTCCAGTTCTCTGGTCATAAAAGAAGAAATTTCTTCTATCCATCCAAGGCCAGGACTGTTGCTCTGAGACGGCTGCCTGCCCCTCAGGGAGCAGTAGCTTCCCACCCACACCTAGTTGGGGGCGCTCTTCTGTTAGTCCTGGGATCCATCTCAGAAGGGGTGCAGCCATGAGCATAAAGCAGGGGCTCTGAAAGTGTAAGTGAGGTGGATTCGCAGGTGGCTGGGTCGCATGCTAATGATGGGGGAGCTCTTGGAGATGCTGTGCTTCGACTTCCCCCCTAGGACAAAGGGTCATGGCTGTAGAGGACCAGAAGATGGGAAAGGGAGGCTGGTGCGAAGGACATTTCAGAGCAGGGAAGGGCAGGCAGGCAAAGTGCAGTTTATCAGAGAGAAGTCCCGCGTACAGCAGTAAGGGCAGCCCCAAATCCCTCACAATAAGAGCTGCAGACGGTACGGAACAAGGCTGTGTTTATATGTCAAATGCTACTTTCATACCATGGCAAAGTAATCCAATGGAACAAATTTGAGAACAGAATACCAAAAATAAATCTTGAAATACAACACAGACAATTCCTTTTTATAACTGTCTCAAGCCCTTCCTCAAGATTTCCTGCAGGGGGTAAAATCAGATACTTGAGTAGTTGATACTACTTTCACCTTTTATTAGACTATGAGCTCCATGAAATCAGGAGTTTTGTTGTTCACCTTCACAAAGCTCCTCCAAGATCTCTCCACCTACACACATGAGCAGGTAAGCACACACACTCATGGGTATAAACACACTCATGGGCACACACACTCATAGGCACACACTCATAGGTATAAACATGCTCATGGGCACACACACTCAGGCATGCACACTCGTGGGTGCACACTTGGGCACACACTCATGGGCACACACACTCATGGGTGCACACTCATGGATGCAAACACACTCATGGGCACACACACTCATAGGCACAAACTCATGGGCACACACTCATAGGTATAAACATGCTCATGGGCACACACACAGGCATGCACACTTGTGGGTGCACACTTGGGCATACACTCATGGGCACACACACTCATGGGCACACTTGTGGGTATACACACTCATGGGTACACACACACTCATAGGCATACACACTCGTCGGTGCACACACATTCATGGAAACACACACACACGCTATTGCTAGTTTCCTCAATGAGACAGATTTTCTCTTTGCGTGTGGATGAGATGCGAGGCAGGAAACCTCTCAGGAGAGCCTTGAATCACAGGAGAGTGAAAAGGACAGAGGAAGAGGCCTGTGTAGGGGTCTTTTCTGCACATCCGCATGTCTTGACCTTTAGCTCCAGTTCCTGGAGTTTTCTGAGGCCCTCATTCCTGGTTTGTGGGTTTAGCATGGCTGAAAACAGGTAAACTGGGTATGATGGTAAATTTTATGTTGTTTGGGCTGAGGGATGTCCAGATAGCTGGTTAAACACGATTCTGGGTATGTCTGTGAGGATGTCATTAGATTAGCATCTGAACTGGTAGACTTAGTAAAGAAGACTGCCCTCAGCCCTGTGGGTGGGCACATCCGATCCTCTGGGAGCCTGAATAGAGCAGAAGGCGGAGGAAAGGCGAATTCCCCTTTCTGAAGGCGCCGGGACGTCTGCCTCCTCCTGCCCTTGGACACCGGAGTTCCCTCTTCTCGGGTCTTAGACTAGGACCAGAATTACACCAGCCCCCCTGGGTCTGCGGCTGTGGGGGACAGACGGTGGGACATCTCAGCCTCTGGGATCACGTGGGCCGGCTCCTGTGATGGACTGTTTTCCGGTCATCTGTATCAGCATCCCAGGGTCCAGTGCTCATGTGGCTATCCCTGCCTCTGCCCCTACGGAATCACTCTCCACACCCTGTGGGCTCCGTTCCTCAGAGGGCAAACCTAGGGTGGCTGCTGGGCTCCTGCCAGAGCCACAGGCTTCCTCCGTGGACAGCCCAGAGCTGTCTGCCCCTGGCTGCTCTGTGCTCGTGTGTGAGAGATGCAGGCAGGCACAGCGCGATGCTCCAGGGGCGGCCGAGCACAGAGCACCTTGAGAAGCTGGGAAGGGCATGCACGCAGAGCCCTGCTCTCTCCTGCGAGGCCCTGGGAGGTGGCTGCAGCGTCCCGGTGCCATGTCTCAGGCATGAGGTCCCGTCCTTGCAGGCTGCACATCAACTCCACTCTCCTTGTTCCACAAACGGAAACTACAGCTTCTGACATAGTGCCTTGCCCTCCGACCTCACTGTCATCGCCGGCCTGTGTGGCAGTGATATGGGGCAGGAGGCAAATGTCCCAGCAGGCCCCTCGGCCCCCCTGCGCTTTCTTTAGGAGTGTTCTGCAGGCCTACTGTGTGCACAAGGCCCTGCTCTTCCTGCCCCCCTCCCTTGGATGGAGAAAGGTGAAGGGACAGCCTGGCATCACTCCTCAGTGATGCTCAGCGTGGTATACTTGCCTGAGGCTTGTTTTAAAATTTGTATTTTCACCATTTGTATTCCAGTAACGTTATTGGCATTTCAGACACTATATAATTCATAGACATTGCTGTGATATGACAACTGCTTCTCTTTTTCTCCTTGTCTCTGCAGTGACCAGTTGGAACACCTTGATAATCTCACATTTGTACACATTTTGATCAATGGTTTTATGTGTGGGCTTCCTTGAGTAAGGCTGACTTCCGGGGAGGATCTGACTTTAATCACAAGTGATGCATGTGATTCTGAGGCATGCTTCACTTTATTAAAAAGGATCCACTCTGACTGAAATTTCAGGTCGCCTGTCAGAAATTCTGTGCTTTGCAGCAAGTGGGGGGTAGGTTGGATTAAGGGGGTGTCAGCTGTACCTTTATGAGGGGTGCAAATGTGAGGGGCCAAATTTAGGTGAGGTTACTTGATTCAAGACATTCCAGGTGGAAATAGTAACTACTACTTATTCACTATCTTCCCTGATACACACTTTTTAGAAGTTATCTCATGGGGTGTGCTGTAATCTAATCCTAACCTATCAGCTGGATTTACTGAACCCCTTTCACAGATGGGGAAATGAAGTTTCAGAGAGGCTACGGGGCCCACCTGAAGTCACACAGCTGAGGTGGTGTGCCTGAGAACAACACACTTGCTACACACACTCACTCCTAAGACAGAAACACTCCAGAAAGCTGGAGATAAGATGTTTTTAAATTCCTCTATGGTCAGAACTACCTTATGAAATTCAGGGTGCCAATTTGATCTTAAAAAAATTACAAACATTTTAATTAATTTATTTTGAGTATAGTTCATATACAATATTACATTGGTCTCAAGTATACAACATTATGATGCAACATTATTAAATCCTCACCCTGACTGGTATAGTTACTGTCTGTCAAAATAGAAAGATGTTACAAAACTATTGACTATCTTCTCTGTGCTGTACTTCCATCCCCATGATTCATTTATATTATGATTGAGATTTTGTGCCTCTTTATCCCTTTTACCAATTTCACCTGCCCACCCCAACCCCTCCCCTATGGTAATCAGAGTCACCTCCCAGTGTCTATGAGTCTACTGCTATTTTGTTCATTTTGTTTTGTTTTGTATTTAGATTCCATATATAAGTAAAATCATATGTATTGGTTTTTCTCCACCTGGCTTATTTCACTGAGCATAATACCCTCTAGGTCCATCCATATTGTCACAAATGGCAGGATTTCTTTCTTTTTTAGGCCTGAATAATATTCCATTGTGCATATATACCATGTCTTATTTATCTCTTTGTCTTTTGATGGACACTTTGGTTGCTTCCATTTCTTGGCTATTGTAAATAATGTGGCAATAAAAATAGGGGTGCATATACTTTTCAAATCAGAGATTTTGTTTTCTTCAGGTAAACTCTTAGGAGTGGAGTTACTGGGTGATATGGCATTTCTATGTTTAGTCTTTTGAGAAACCTCCATTCTGCTTTCCCGTGTGGCTGCATCAGTTGACATTCCCACCACCAGTGTAGGAGGGCACCCTTTCCTCCACATCCCTGCCAATACTTGTTATTTCTTGTCTTTTGGATAGTGGCCATTCTGGTGGTGTGAAGTGATATCTCACTGTGGTTTTGATTTGCATTTCCCTGATTAGGGGATGTGGAGCATTTTTCATGTGCCTGTTGGCTATCTGCATTTTTCTTTGGAAAAATGTCTATTCGGGTCCTCTGTCCATTTTTTAATCAGATTATTTGGTTTCCTGGTGTTGAGGCATGTGAGTTCTTTATATACTTTGGAAGTTAACCCCTTATCAGATGTATCATTTATGAATATATTCTCCCACACTGTAGGGTGCCTTTTTATTTTGGTGGTGGTATCCTTTGCTGTACAGAAGCTTTTTTGTTTGATGTAGTCCCACCTGTTTACTTTTGCAAAAAATTACAAAGTTTAAAAAGCCTGATTAACCTATCATTGAATGAAAATCAAGTGTTTCTGATACAATCTGTGGTAGGATTGCAGCAGTATATTCATTTTCCCTTAAGATAATATCTGATTATCTTTCTCTGGACGGCAGTGATAAATGTGAGAAGAGAAGGCTGGATATGTACAGACAATGGTGACAGGTTATCTTACCAGAGAACTGGGACGAACTGAACTGGAGCAGAAGACTTATTTTTCACACTGTTCTACTGTTTGAATTTTTCACATGTGTAATTTTATCCTGGAGGATAGAATGAGGTGTACATGTCTTCCACCTGTACCTGTGGAAACAGTGAGCCCTATCCTGTTCTTTAGCAAGTCTGTGAAGGAATACACAGCTCTTTCATCTTGTTGGTATCTGTGGTTCATCTGAAATCTGCAGAGTGGCTGGGATGGAGCAGGTTCTTCCCTGTGTAATTAGGGATTGCTCATTTTGGGGGAGAAGTGGGTATGCTGGAGTTTAGAGAAGACTGGGCTTTAGGTAATCACCCAACTTGTTTGCACAGCTAAGTTTAACTCCCATTCAACAAAAGAGAGGGATGCACTGAAAAAGCATCATTGATGCAGTTATGAAACAAAAGCCTGTATTTCACAGCCCGACATGAATGAACAGTACACAGTGTTAGCAAACCTCAGTTCCTAAATCCCTCAGCGTCTAACCTCTTGACTAAAATGTTCCATGTAATACTTTACATGCTTAAAATGTTGCATGTCTACCTTTAATTCATTTCCTTTGAAATGTTCTTTCCAGGTGTTTTCATTTTCTTTTCAGTGCCCCTCAGAGAGGAACAAGCATAGGGGGCCAGGAGGTTGGGGTCAGGCGTGGGCTCTCCCTGAGAGGGTGGCTTGTCATTTCTCTCTCTGGATTTCCATTTCCTCCTCTGCAGTGGGAGGGACCTGGCTAAGGTATCTCTAAGGGCCCCCCTGGCTTGCAGAGCTGACTGACAGCTGTGCTCCTTCTCAGACCGGACGCTGGGCCAGGCCCCCATTGTGCCTTCTCAGAGGGGAGGTTTACATTATTCAAGGGAAGGCGCCCCTGTGAGATTCACGAGGGCCTGGTGCTCACCCTCCCTACCCCCCACACCCCTACCCCTGCTGCCAAGTTCTGATTTAGGATAAACCCAGATGCATATGTAATCCACGGTTATTAAGGCATCTCATTATTGTTGTTGTTATTGATTTTTTAAGTGTGTTCATTACTCAGCTTCTAAATCCATTACAAAGAACAAATACATATTTAAATATTTATTATTATCCGAGATTGTGGTCATACACTTCCTCATCCTCCCACGTCCATCTGCTCCATGATTGACTGAACAGATGGGTGTTGCACCCAGTTCAAAGCCAGAATACAAGGGCTCTGTGTTTCAGATGAAAAGAAAATATGCACCAAAGGCAGAGGAAATACACAGTTTTATCATTTCTTCTCTTAGGTCTTTTAGTTGAGCAGGAGTTCTGTAGTGTTCCATGAAATTCACAACTACAGTATATCAAAGAATACAGCAAAGAGAATAATGACCATTGAATTATTTAGATCTTCTCCCAGGGTTTCTTTGTTCCACTTGGCAGCACTATTCACTCAGGTTTCTCAGTTAGAAATGTTGTTACCACCTTAAACTCCTCTTTTCATTCACCTTGGTAACTTAATTGATTCTGAATTCTAGGCACTTTTAAGTCTGCATTACGGCTTGAATCTATCCCCTCACCATCTCTGTTGCTTTGCCATAAAGTCCAGGCCTTTTCTGTTCTTCTCTTCAATGTATCTTCCAAAATCTCCACATTTCTGTACACAGAGAAGGCAGAGATGCCCTGGGAGCACAGAGCAAGAACCCTACATACATGACATGTACAGGCGTAGACATAGCAGTGAAGACTGCGTAGTCTTGGGGCACACGACGGTGTGTGAGTCCGGGACAGAGTGGGGCCAACTTCTTCTGTCCTGCGAGGCAGTTTGGACTAAGGGCAGTGAGCCAAAGGGAGCCGCTGGAGGCCTGCGGAGACCACAGGAATCCCGGGACTGCTTCTCCCGTGTGGGAAGATGGCCTTGCTGAGGAAGCAGTTAACAGCGCTGGAGGGAGATTGACTGTCACAGAAGCTAAGCTGAGCCATCCTCAGAGGCTGAGCTGCGAGCTCGTGGGTGCAGCCAGAGAGGAAGGGGAATGAGCTGCTCCCGTTCCGGTAGGATCAAGAGAAAGTCGCTATCAGAGGGGGAGAGAGAGCGGAAGCAGTCGGTGGATGTCCAGGTTTCCCACTTGAATGGCTGGGTCCGTACTGGTGTCAGAGCAAAGATAAAGAATATTTAATTACCCATGGAATTCTCCTACTCTAATGTTTAGTAATCAATAGGCAATTAATATAATGTAAGTTTTATTGACTAAGTAGCAGTAGTTAAAATGTGCATAACTATTACCCAGGAAATCTACCTCTGGACAGCCTACCCTTGAGAAATATTCTTAAGATATGCAGAAGAAGAAATGTAGGCTAATTTTGTTGAAGCATTGTCACAGTGTAGAAAATTGGAAATAATCTCATTCACGAATAGAGAAGTGATTAAACAAAATGCTGTCCTTCAATATGATGAAATGAAAAGGAATACAATGGTGTGCTGGTCAATGTTTTAACAGTCAGATCTCTGTAGGAGCAAAGTCCGGATGGGTAGCCTTTGATTTCTGTGGGGTAAATATTCCCATCATGGCCAATTTCAACCTACCGAGGGGACAAGGTGGCTGAGTGTGGAGTTGGGAAAAGGTGCGTCAAATAGTCTTCCAGCAGCCAGATGAGCCTGCCCCACCACGCCGCTGGGGATGAGCTGCATCGTTTTATATGAACACTGATCGTTCTCAAAATATTAATGGTGCATGAAAAATGCAAATTGTACAGTGACAATAGCATGATAACATTTCAGTTAAAAAAACAAAAACAGAAATCAATATTCCACATTCTCAAATGACATTATATATAGAAGTATTCCTGAAACAAAAAATGAAACACAAAACACAAAACAAAAAAACTTCTGGAGAGACCCTAGATTTCAATGCACATTTCCTCCGGGAGAGGCAGGTGGCAGGGGGAAGGAAGGCAAAGAGCAGAATAGATGGGGAATTCCACTCTGAGAGATGACAGCTTTGTCTGGACGCTTCTAATATTTTAAGAAAGATACACTTATGAATTATTTTATGTAAAGTCTTTTTAAAAGCAAAACACATAAAAAACCACCCAACTACGAATAAGACCGTGTTTCTTTGGCTTTCTTTTGGAAATTCCGGGGCACAAACCCTGTTTCTTGGTCTCCAATGCTGGATGGAGGGGGCCCTGAAGAGTGGGTGGGGCTCATACATGGAGACGCAGGTTGGACGGAGGGGTCCAGTTTCAGCTGTCCGTATCTGATCCTTTTGAAACCGATGTACTGTCCTGTGAGCCTCAAGTTCTGGCTACACAGGTGCTCCAGTGTCTGCTGGCTTTTCTTGTCTGCTAAGACCAGAGCTTTTGTCTGCTTAGGAAAAATAAAATGGGTGCGCTTTTATAAAGCATAGGTTTGTGGGCTGAATGATTGTGACCCACTGCCCCAAATTCCTGTGTTGGAGCCCTGACCCCAGTGTGATGGTATTTGGAGGCAGGGCTTTTGGGAGGTGATTCAGGTAAATGAGGTCATGAGCGTGGAGGCTCCTTCTTAGAAGACGCCCAAGAGCTTGCTGCCTCTCTCCTGGGCGGTGCGATGACACAGTGCGAAGGTAGCCACGGTCAAGCTGGGAAAAGGCTTCTCTCCAGGAACCAACCCTGCTCACATCTTGATCTTGAACTTCCAGCCTCCAAAACTGTGAGAAATAAATGTCTCTTGTGTAAGCCCCCCAGTCTGTGGTGTTTTGTTACAGTACCCCAGGATGTCGAAGACAAATGGCTCATGTAATGTTCAAGAAAGAGAATTGAGAAATGTCAAAAGCTAGCCTCTGAAGGCTTGAAGATGGGTACAATCTAATTTACGACCTTGACGATGTCTTCGGAAAGGCCAACTATACGGAGCAGGACATTTTATCATTTATTTTATTCTGGGGGATACGTGTGGTTTTCTCTCCGAAATATAAATGAAAATTCTGTTACCCTCTTTTCATGCAAAGGAAGAGGAAGAAATAATGAAGTGACATCGTTGAGACCCAGAATATGGGGCGCCACCCATCGGAGAAAGCCGCCCTGTAGATCAGCTCATCGGAGTATTTCCTTAGCAGACAACCGGGCCGCCCCTCCGTGGGGGTGCAGAGAGTCGGAGTGGGAGATGAGTCATTTCGGGAACGTGACAGTGTAGCAACAGAGATAGGTCTAGTCTTCTTGCTGCAATGGGCAGTTATGGTGGAAAGTCCAGAAAGAGAGAAATTGGACTTAAAGGGGGGAAGTGCACGACCTGTACACTTGGGCTGGAAGTGACTGTGTCAGGCGCCCATGCACCAGCTACTCCGGCTCCCCTGGGCACCTCTTCCTTCTCTTCGTCACAGCCACCGGAGCACCGGGTGATCCTCGTCTTGAAACACACTGCATGTGCCTCCACACCTCCTTCAACAGCTGAATCCACAGCAGGGGCTCCAGACCTCTGAGTCCTCAGGCAGCTCCCTCCCCACTAGGGACAGTCCATTCCTTTGGACTTTCTACCCCTTGGTGCACCTCTGTACAGGGCAGCTGGAGGCCCAGCCCCTGAAGCTGTGCTCACCAGGCTGCCTGAACCAAGCAAGAAGGAACCACGAGCTTTAGGACAGAGCCAAGGGCAACCTCCTTTCAATTCATTATCATTCTTGGGCATTACAGAGTTCAATGTAATCAATAGTTACCTGGCATCTATTACGTAGTAGGTAAGATGTGGTTTCTATTATGGAGGAGAGACATACACAGTTTTTATCATACAGTGAGGATGAAGGGAATGCATGTCAAGGGGCTAACAAATGGGCTGGGGGTTGGGGAAGGCCTCTTGGAAGAAGCCACAGCTGGAAAACCCACAAAGATATGCAGGATTTCAGCTGGTGGGGCGGAGGAGGGGAAGGGCGGTGCAGGGATGGCGGGGGATGGCTGCTTGGAGCTGGAGCATTCTTCTTGAACTCAATACCTGTGCATCAAAATGACATACAGAAAAACAGGACTCAATCCTGCCCATTCAGTGAGAAAAAAAATGTCGAACCAATCATTTGGCAAAAGGAAGACAACCAACGGATTCACAAATTTTGTTCTGTTTTCTAAGTGATCGCATTGATTTTGTGCACATTCAGGCACAGTTTACGTCTAAAGGTCCATTGTTTGGAAGAGCAGATTTCCCTTTACAGAAATAAAACAAATAGGTTTCCATTTGTCTGTGTGGGCAGCCTGGGATAGTATAAAGAAGCAATACAATATAGAGAAATTGCCATTCAGAGATATAATATGGCTCATTTTTGACTGTTTTCAGTGAAGTGGATGGAAAAGTGTCGATTGCCTTTGCCAGCCGAACGCACACCGCAGGGTCAGCGACGCCGCTGTTCGCCTGGACGGATGCTGAGCGCACCGCTTCGTTCAGGGCTCTTAATCTTTCCCAGCTGAGCAAAATGTTCAGCATGAACTTTTAAACATAGTGACACCTCATGTGTCCAATCTGCTGAAATTTGCAGCAGGAAACCAGTAATGGGGAAGCTGTGAAGGTCTGCAGTGATTAAAGTCTGCCAAGAGTCCACATTTTCTTCAGGAAAGTAAATATGGTTGACTTGGCAATCGACGATCCGATGGGAGGAGGTATTTTTTCTCACACGTCACCATATCTGGATTATTTGGATGGAGATGTGAAAGTGAAGGCTTGAAATGGTGATGTTTCCAGGGGCAAACTGGATTTTTTTAAAAAAACTCTTTTTTCAAATTTATCAGTCTAATCCACCCAACTCTAATCATTACATTGCAACATGCCCTATTTTAGAATTCTTTACGAATAATATGATAAATAGGAAGTTGAATATAATTTATTGATGCGATTGAGAGGCCTTTTCATTTCTATCATGCTCATGATCCCTAATGAACTGGAAATTACACACATCCACACACATGACTTCTTGATGTGGTATTTTCCTTTTCTACCTGGAAGACTGAGGTAAATGAGTGATTATGTGCCCATCACTGGTAATATTTCTAGAAGGGGAAGCCAGTTCCCTTCAACTAACATTAATTAATCGTCTGTATGAGAATAAGGGTGCAAAAAGCAATAAGGGGTGAGAAAGAAATAGTCAGATGTGGTGAATGAAGTTTGATCACTGCCATGATCCAGTGACAGCCAGAGCTCTGGGAACGCGCAGTGAGGGGACTACCCCTCATGTCAGGAGAGGATTTCTGAGACGTGATGTCCCTGCTGAGCCCTGTGCTCCTGGAACTAAATGTATTGACTCCCAAGGGCCTGGCAAAATTTTTAATAAATAGGTAATTGTTAAATATATATGAATTGTTTGGGGATATTTACCACTCTATAAAAAGATCCATTGTTAATAGGACAACTGGTGACACACATTTAGTCACAGACACTGCAATTCAGTCTACTCTCCCTGACTCACTCTTCTTTTTTTTTTTAGTTTTATTATTATTTTTTATTGAAGTATAGTTGATATAATACTGTATATGATTCAGCAGTTACATTATTAAATCCTCACCTCCACTAGTGCAGTTACTATCTGTCAACATAGAAAGATGCTACAGAATTACTGACCCAATTCTCTATGCTGCGCTTCCATTCCCATGACTAATTTATATTATGATTGAGATTTTTGTGCCTTTTTACCCCCTTCACCTATTTGTACCCACTCACCCTAACCACTCCTCTGTGGTAACCACCAGGCACTTCTCAGGGTGTATGAATCTATTCCTGTTTGTTTGTTTTGTTTTGTTTTTAGGTCCCACCTGTAAGTGAAATCATATGGTATTTGCCCCTGACTCACTCTGGACTTGACGCATGCCCCCCACAACCTGGTTCTCACCTCTGCTTCCCTCCTCCCTGAGTTTCATCTTTCTTTTGTGCCTCAATGTAGTCACAAAACTCTCCGTGTCACCTGCTCCTAACTTGACCCAGCCTTCACCTGAGCTCTGCTGTGGGTCAGCTCTGCTTCCCCAGCCCTTAGGAGAGGTCAAGGAGAAGGAATACAGGAACTGTGACCCGGCTGCAGAGAGTCCACAGCACATGTTCACTGAGTAGCAGTGAATCCCACTTTGTCATGGTAAAGATGGCTTCATGTTTGGCTGGGTGTTTCTGATCCCCTCCACAGGTGTGTAAGAGGCTTGACTGTACCTGTCCTTTCCATTTACAGTGTGAAAAACCGAGACTCAAAGCAAGAAAACCCCACCCCAAAGTCGGTGGAATAGCAGCAAATAGGCTCTGGGTTTTCTGGCTCCCATTCCAGGCTCCTTTCTTTCTTTGTAACAGGAGGTTGTTCACCAGAGAGCAGCCGGGAAAGAGATGCTGTGTGTCACACAGGGAAGGGTCAAGGGCTCACAGCCAGGCCACCTGAGATCAGGCTAAACAGCACCCATCTTCCCAAGGAACGTCTAATCTCCATTTGTGGACATGTGATGAGAAGCTAAGGCTTTATTTTGGAGACCCAAATGAAGAGGTATGGAGGGTGGTTTTGACATTTTGGACTTGGTGCTGTAAGGCTTTGACGTCTGTGACCTCAATGATTGAAAGGTTTCTCCGTGCTGTGAAGGGAGTGGGTGGCCAGCAGGCAGCCCCTGTCAGACACCATGTCAGATTGGTAAGTGCGTTATCTGGTGCTCTGTCAGAATGCTCACGCTAGCTGGGCGCGATCTCCCGCAGGCACGGAGCACGGGCTGTGCCATCTGCTCTCTTTGGAAGCATGATCTTGAGCTCATACCCTACCCTGTGCCCAAGCCAGGCTTGTGACTTGCCCCAACATGCAGAGGACGTGTGTGCTTGGAAAGATGCCAGGCCCCCGTCTTGTGTGCACAGACCTTGGGGCGCCTGGGGACTGCAGAGCATTGCTTGTGTCTGGCATGGTCCTGGGCTCTGATAAATCACCATCGCTGTCCCTACCACCCGTTCAGGGACTGCTTGAGCCTTGGTTGAGTGCTAATGTTTTTATAATGTGCTGTCTTTGCGACAGATTGGGATCAGAAAGCAGGCGCTCAATGCCCTTTGTTTCTCTTCAAACAAGATTCTTTTCGAAATCATCACTCCTGTCAAACCAGGGCGGTGTCTCTGCATGGCAGGGCCGACGGTGAGTGGGGCCCGCACTGCTCCATCAGCTGCTGGGCTCGCTGTCAGCGGCAGGACCCCCAGCCCGTGTGGGGGCGCGGGCAGGAGGAGTCTGTCTTGATTAATGTTCAGTCCTCCAGGTGCTCTGTCTCCGTGTCTAAGAAGCACCAGGGCATTGCGGTGAGGATGGGCTGGAATCCTTGGCTGTAATTAGTTGAGGAATCCAGTCCGACCAGGGTCTGTGGGCCTGGAATGGCCCAAGGGCTCCAGAAGCCCCCAGATGTGGCTCCCCAGGCCATTTACTCCCAGGAAGCTCTGGGAACATCACCAAACCTCTGGGCCTCAGTTTTTCCCCTCAATAAATAGGGTCATTTTTCACTTGTGGAATAATGAACATATTATGATTTTGCTTTTCCTGATGCTTGGTTAGGGACTTAAACCTTGGTTTCCTTTGTGTTCAGATGCTTCGATGTCAGCGTGGTTCTTGCATAATGGCCGTTATAAACTAGGATGGATCCTACTACGTCACACATTATTTACTGCATACACTTGATGTGGTGACCATTTTTTTCGGAGCCTTAAAATCTGAACTTAGATAATTATTATTATCATAATTACTATGAGATCATTATAGGGACAATAGTGTCCCCTGTGGGGACAATGGGATGGCAGTAAAGATTGAAGATCTGAAATCCTCTACTTCAACGCCATCCGCCTTCTGGGCCAATTACAGGCATTCTGGCTCTAGTGTTCTCGCCTGGTAAGCACCGGACTTGACCACTTCCCATGCCGGGCAGCTTACTACCCTGTCATACAGCTGAAAATGTCTGTGAAGGTGGAGAACTCTCTGATGGTTCACTACAGGGTTGGCAAACTTTCCGTGAGGGGCCAGAGAATAAACACTTCTCACATATTCTGTGAAAGCAGAGCCTGGGATAGTGAGGAAAATGCATATGGCTTGTTCCTGAGAAGGCCTAGTTTAAGTGCGGGCATGCAGAGCGACCCGCAGAGGGCTGACTGATGGCTGTGGTGGGACTGCGAGAGCTTCTGCCTTCTCACCAGCACCCTGAGAGGACAGAGATGCAAAGGGGTGCTGGGGAAAAGACCTGGGTTTTGAAGTCAGACATGTTTAAGTCCAAATGCAGGATTTTCTGCTTAGAAGTGAGGTGGTTTTGGAAAATTCCACCAGCCCCTCTGAGCCTCATTTTCCTCCAATGTAAGCTAAGAGGGACAAGTGAAATATCACTCTGAAGCACTATTGTTACTAAGGAGACGGTATGTATACAGAGCCTAATCCCTTCCTAGAGCAGAGTAGGGGTGGTTCCCTCTGCCCACCACGGGGCAAGCAGAGCGCCCTACCCAGAGGTGAGTGCGTGTGAGCCGGGCTTTGAGGTGTGCATGTGCATTTGCTGAGTGGCAGGGTGAATGTGAGCCCTTCCTTCCAAGCCAAGCATAAGAATGAGCTTGGCAGGCATAGAACACACAACAGTTGGATGAAGTGGTTCAAGGAGAAAGGAGAGGCAAAGACCTGCCCAGAGGCCAGACCGGACTTTCAACGGACTCTCCTGGCATTTGGAAAGTCATTCTTCTTGGAGGAGAGCTGACAGTTTGGGGATGCTTTTATAGCATTTCTCTACTAAGTGCAAATTTTAACTCCTCTCCTCCTCTCTCCTAGCTTCTTGCCAAGGAATGTTTTGAAGGGGGCATAAATGATAAGCATCCATGTTCTGGCTTTGACAGGTCCTTGGTGCTCCTGGAAAACAGCAACTGAGGGGGAGGCCAGCCTGCCTGCAGGGCTTGGCCCTGAGGAGTGTGCAGGGCGGAAGAGCGAGTGTGTGAGCAAGTGAGCACATGTGAGTGTGTGCATGTGTCTGTGAGTGCTGGTGTGAGTGTCCATGTGTGAGTACTCGAGTGGGGTGAGTGAGTGCTGGTGTAAGGAAGTGGTGTGCATGTGTGTGAATGCATGAGTATGGATGTGCATGTGTGAGTATGAGTGCTTTGTGGGTGTGGGTGTGTGAGGGTACAGGGCACCCGTGTGCACAGCACATGTGCTTGCAGAGGCAGGAGGAGCCCAAGGCGGGGGCCAGTCACAGCCCTTGGCGTGGGGACTGTGCCTCCAGCTGCTCTGCCCGCAGGTGCCCCCAGCAGGAGGGCTCTGCTAAGTGGCTGCCCAGGGCTCAACTGCCTGCTGTGGCTTTGGGGGACAGTGCCCACTGGCTCTGATGGACCCTCAAACCAGTGTTGGAAAAGTGATGTCTCCGTGTTTGGCATGCGGCTTCAGCACATGTGTACCCCCTCCGCACCCACCCAGCTGTCAGGGAGCAATGCTGAGAGGGCAGGAAGTTGGGAGCAGGCTACACTGGGGGCCAGATGTTGGGGCACCACAGGCTTTGCCGGGACGTCTGTAGGCTGGAGGAAGCTCTGCCCAGAAACAGCTACACAGGCTTGAGTGTTTGTCCGTTCACACTGAATTCCAAAGGGCTGAGTAGAAATCACCGAGTTTTTTCTTCACCTGGGAAGAAATAAGTGTTATGTATTGATCTGAAATGTGAAGCAGCCTCCATCAGGCCAATGCTGTTGAGGCCAGGGACACAGGGTGCCCCTATTACTGAGGGTCGCTTGCCTCCTGGTCAGCGTTGACCTGCCCCACGGCTTCCATGGAGAGATCAGCGCCCCGTGTGTGCTGCTGAGCCCAGCGAGGGAAGCGGTGAAGACCGCGCGAAGGAAGGAATGTTGAGAGCGTATTTGCTGATCACCTTCCATGTGCCAGACCCGACCTGGGCTATTGATTTGGTGCCAGCCTTACGCTGCTCAGCCCTGCAATGTAGGTATTGCCTTCATTGCACAGATAGGAGACAAAGGCTCAGAGGCGAAGGAACGTGCCTGGGGTCGCAGTGAGTGGGAGGTTCCAGTTTGGAGTGAATGTCTAGCTATCTGTATGTCTTCTGCTTTTCCCAATGCACGGCAATGTCTCATTGAAAAGTAGTATTTCGAGGCAACAAGGATTTTGGGGGATAGGTGTGAGTACCTGCCAGTGTTCTTCATATGCCCTCCCATGAATGCATCCAGAAAACGGAGGGGCAGGATTTCATTCATTCTTTGAGATGGTAAAATGTATGCCATAAGCAATTTTTCCAGGTAGCTGAACTTCACCTTTATAAGATCTAGATTTAAAACAAAAAGACCACCTTACCATCACTGTGTTGGGAATTCTTGACATCCATCTATCCATAGATGCATGCATCCATTCATTCTGTATTCCTTCACAAACATTCTGTCCACCCACAGTGAATCCCTCTGCTGCAGGAACCCAGAGGAAGCAGAATTACAAAGCAATGTGATTAGTGCTGGAGTGTTGAAATGTAACATAAAATTTTCTTGATAGATAATTATTTTGCCAGGCTCTGCTGTTTATTGTCACATAATATGCTTGCTTTCTTCTGGGATTTTAGGGAATTGGTGGCCATGCCTCCTATTTTCAGAGGGCATCTGTCTAATCCTTTTCTAATTCATTGCTTTGCATCCTTTTGGGGTCTCTCTTTGCTCACCTCTAAAAGTGGTTGGGAAATGGTGTGTCCCCGCACTGTGTCAGCAGGCTGGCAAGAAGCACCTGGGCAGACTCTATAAAACCTGAATTCAGAGGTTCTGAAGCAGTTAATTTGGGTAAGCCCAGACCAGGGATGCGTGATGTCTTCACACTTCCCCAGTGAGCCGATGAGCTGTCATATTTGGGAGCCCTTAGACTTGAACTCATGTTACTTCATTAATGTCCTAGTCATTTTCTTGTATTTGTGTGTATGGGTTTAGAGAAATCAGTCCAATAAAGAACAGTGATTTAATAGGTATTAAAAGAAAGCTGATTATTTCTTAACCATTTTCAACCTACACTGTTCTGAGAAACACCACCACCTGTCAAAGGTGCATGTTAAGTAGGTTTCAGGGAAGCACAACAGACCTCAAGACTAAGGCCCTTGGCATTTCCCCCACAGCTGAACAGTACATAGCTGTGTTCGTCAGCTTGGCTGCAGTGACAAACAGCCCCCAAACATTACTGGCTTATACAATAGATGTCTATTTCTCATTCGTGGGTCTACAAGTTTGCTGTGGCTCTCCTGGGCTCTGTTTGGCTAAGCTCGGATTGGTTCCATGTTGGAGGTCAGGCTGCGTCATCCAGGCCCCAGGCTGAAGTGAAGCTACTGTCCAGAGGATGTTAGTCTCACGAGAGAGCACAAAAGCTCAGGAGGCTAGTGTGGGCTTGGAAAGCCTCTATATGTGTGCACTTGGACTTTGTGCAAGCCACGTCCGTTCTCATGCTATTGGCTGAAGAAAGTCACGTGGCCAGTGAGACCGGCCAAGAGAACACAGATGATCAATAATGCGATTTACCCCAGCAGGGGGTGGCCAGGTCCTGTGTAAGTCAGGCTCCCATGAACATCGCACCAGAATCTCTGGACTGGTTGAGTGTGTATCTTAAAGGTCACCACGCGTTCCTTATAATCTCCTTAATCCTCCAAGGGACATACATGGTTTTCCTTCTTTTCTCATTTAAAAGTCTTCATTGCAATGCAGTAATTGACTCAGAAAAATATTCACCACTTAACCCTGGTTTCAAATTATTTCATAAATATGGCTACTAAAACATGGGCACAGAAAATTTCAATAGTTTTACCTGTTTGTTAGAACAATTCAGATTTATATTTTTCTCATTTCATTTCTTTATTTTACATGTATTTAATTAATTTTTAAAATTACAAATATATAGAAGTATAACAAACATATTGAGCACAAATGCAAGATGTTATAGTAGGACACTGGGTGGGGGTGAGGGCGTAGGAACTCTCTGTACTTTCTACTAAATTTGTCTGTAAATCTAAAACTGCTTTCACAAACATTGTATTAATTTTTGTAGATGGGAACTTGTCAAGAAGACACAGGAACCATCTTGAAGGTGCTCCCCCTGGGTAAGTCTGGGATAATTTGAACATTAAAAAAATAATGATAGGCATAAAAAAATTGAATGAAATAGTAATTTATGAGCCCATGAAATATAATGAATGAGTTAGCAAAAAACATTTCCTTACAATAGAGGCTAAATGATAAATGTAGAAGGAATGGTAGGAAATCACTCTTGGGTGACCATCCCAGTAACGGCTGATCAGGGTGGGAGCCTCAAAGAGGGCAAATGCATGTGGGTAGAAGTTTTGTGAGGAACAGGGTATTGATACAATGTCACTCCACAAAATGTTAATCCACAGAAGGGGGAAAGAGGTGACTCTGCAGTGGAGGACCTGGCAGACACCAACATGACCAGGCAGTCAAGGAAAACACAATGGGTGGACATCATGCCTCCTGACGTGATGTGCTGAGAAGAGCGCAGTGTCATTTCCATGGGGTTTCTGCTAAGTAAGCGTGATACGAGTCTGCCCGTGCAGGGGGCATGACACAGGTGGGGGTCACCCACAGAGGCTAAGGAGGACCGAGGCATGAAACTGCATGCTGTGCACATTCCTGGATGGGCCAGAAAGTGAAATGGGATATTGTCAGAACAGTTGGGACAATTTGAATGGCGTCTACAGACTAGATGTTACTGTGTTGTCCATGTTGGTAGCCAGACCTGGGGAGCTGGGGGGTGATGATGTTTTGAACAAACAGACCCTGGAGTGTGTAGGGTTGATGGGGTTTCATGGGGTTTCATGTCTGTGCCTTGCTCTCAGATGGTTTAGGAGGGAAAACATGATGATGAATTTCTATACTTACACACACACTCAGGGAGCCACTGTGGTGGGATCTCACCCTTTAGGGGGTCTGGGTGAAGGGGGCCAGGGAGGTCTGAGCCTGGGCTGCGGGACTCAGAAGCGGGAGCGTGGAGGGTCTGGGCCGGCAGGGGATTCCTCACGGAGAAGTCAGCGTATGTTGAGCTTGAGGAATGGAGAGTATTTAGAAAAGCTGGGAGACAAGGAGTGACACTGTTGTAGAGACAAGCACATGAGCAAAGGCTGGGCCTCGGAGTCTGGAACGCACGTGGCACGATCAGGGAATGACAAAGAGCCGGTGGGGTGATCATGGTGGCTCCGTGCTTGGGGGCCCCAGGGGTCACGTGGGGAGGAGTGCGGAAAGAGCTGTCCTTTTCGGGCTTCTCCAACTCCTTTCTGCTTTGAGGAACTGCCTGTACCCCGCTCCGTGTGCGCAGTGGAGTGAGCCTATGGCTGGGACTAGCTTGTCTCCACAGCCCATCCTTCTGGAAATATCTGTTAGTCAGGCTGGTCTCATGACCCAGGGGGAGCACCAGGATATCCCCGGCTTGCAGGGAGGACGCTGGGGAAAACGTGCATCTCTTCTGGGCCTCTTAGGCTAAGAGGATGTGAGTTGACAAAAGTACTTTGCCCAGTGCTGAGAACAATGTGGATTTTTTGCAAATTTCAAACTTCCATGGAAGTGACTTCTCTCCTCTGAGACACTATTCATTCTTCTGGCTTGGTGTCTGTTGACCACCTTGGTGACAAGCTCTTAGCCAGTCTGGGCACTTCTTTCTACTGTTTCTCGGAGTTCTAGCTCTTGTATCTACTGTGTTTTTTTTAAGACTCTTAAGCTTATCTGAACTAGTATTATGAATTGTTTTATATGTGTATGCTTTGTTTCCTCAGCTCTGTTGTAGATCCCTAGGAAGTGATCAGTAAATACTAGATAAATAAATAGAATGCCATACCTATATGCATGTGTAAGGCCTAGAGCTGGGGCACAAACCTCTGGACTTATCAGTGGGTAACACAGCCGAGGCTGTTGGGAGCCCTGCAGTATATGGGCCTCGGTTTCATGACACCTGTCATCTTCAGGCACGTGTTATTTGGCCCTCAGCATCTCTAAATCCTTCGTGTTAGCATCCTCTCGGGTTTGGGCAGCAATCTCTTAGGAGGCAGAGGATCTCTCAGTTCCGTTACTCCTCTGAAGCACATTGCATTAGGGAAGTGCCCAGCACAGACGGGCTTAAAAATCACACATGGGAACTGAGGAGATATTGTGGGGGTGGAACCCCCACTGAGCCGACGGGAAGTCAAACTGCAGACACACAGGCACGTTACTGCTCCTGTATAATTTGGCCCAGAGTCCCTCCAGACCAGAAAGTCAGCCAGAAAGAGGACTCATTGTCCTAGCTGAAGCCACGTCCACAAGTTCTGTGGCAGAGTTTTGCTCTGGCAATCGCAGGTAAAATGACACAAGAGAACATTATTTGTAGGTAGCATAGACTGTGCAAAGCTATCCCCCAAAGGAGCAGATCAAGATACAGTCATTCAGCTGCCAGAAGCCTTGGGCCAGGATCCATTTCGTTTCTTCCATGGCTTGCTGTACATCACACCAGTTTGAATCACAGAAGTCACTTACAGAAAGATTTTTAACATTCTTCATGAGGAGAATTCCTACTCTGGATGGAGGTACAGAGGGTAGGATTTTTTCTAATATACAAGATTTACAATTTAATTTGAGTTAAAGCATGAGAAAGGCTAGAATTGCAAAATAAAAGACAGTCCTTATTACAGAAGACATCATTTCAAGTAAAGAACAGTAAGGAAGAAAATACTTCTTAAAAGTGAAAATACACCTACTAATTGAATTGGTCCAGTGTTATTTTTGCCCTTTGTTTTCAACAAATAAAAGAAATACACCTGGTTTCAAAGAAGATCAAACTTATAAAAACAAAAAAGCATTTTTAACTTACAAAATTGTAACAAAAGGCCACACACTCCTAATTAACCCAAAGTCAGAGATTCCAGATGAATTTAGGAAGGCTTTTATTCTTCAACTGTGTGTAAAAATTAAAGAGAGATATATGAGGGAAAACAAAATTTAAGAAGTATTTCCAAATTTTAAAGCAAGTTACTAGAGCATCTTTGCTTAGCCGGGAAAGGTGATAGTCCTATTACTGTTCTGTGACTCTTAGCTGCACACCCGTCTCCAGCCTATTTATAAGAGGAGAGAGAAAGTCTTATTAGTGAGAATTCCAGGGAGATATTAGCAACAGAGGGATCCGTACATCTCTTCGTGTTTGGAGGACAGAGACAAATGCGTCAGAAGCAGGCATTAGTTTCTAAACTAGAAAGGTCTAAAGGGATGAAGTCCTCTGGACCTGCCCCCGTGTCAGAGCAGTTGGAAGGCTAATATGACAGCACACTGTATTTGGTACTATTTACGAGGTATTTCCTTTGGACCAGAGAGGTCCCTGCAGAAATGAGCTAGACTTGGGACATTCTGAAAAGTCTCTACCACCCAAAGGATCTTGGGCACAACGACCTCAGCATAAATGGCTTATCTCAAACAGGCCCTGAGGACAGGTTGGGGTGCCAGATAAAGAAGGTGGGCCTGCCTCAGGGATGGTGAATGTGAAGGAACACCGAGCGACCCCAGAGCCCTTAGTTCTGTTTGCAGGAAGAGCCAGAATTTGAGCATCTGCCCCACAGAAGGAACCCGACTGATGCAGGCGAGAAGTCAAGGGTGAGCTGCGCTTTGTTCATGATTCTGTATAATTGTATTGTACATATATTACAGAATATAATTATGTAGATGTCATTCCCCCTCTGTCTCTACATCTACTGGGAGAAGAGATGGAAGGGGCTGATCTTGGCCCCTTTCTGCTCCTCATCCTCAGAATCATGGACCTGGTCTGCCTTGAAGGGTGAGGGAAACCCTTCGTGCTGGAAGAAAGACTGAAGTTTTGACATTAGACTTGACTGGACTTTTTAAAACCTAAAAGTGAGAGTATCTGAAAGTAATCAAATGACGGGACTGTGTTTTATTGGCGAGGAAGGGAGAGAACAAAGATAGAGAAGGTTTGAAAAGCAGTGGGGGGAAAAATTAAGTTATAAGTTGCTTTGATGCTAATCGGGTCTGTCTGGTGTGTTTAATAAATAAGTTATGGAATGCATACATACGTCAGTGCTCTGGGGTTTGGGTCAGACACACCCTACTTCAGACGGCTCCCTGAAAGACCCAGCGCTGACATTTGTTTATCATAAAGCATGACATATGCTTCTGGAGGAAGGAAGAGGCTCTTGTCATCTCCGTCACCCCCTGGCCTGGGGCTGCTTTCCATACGAGGTTCCCAGTGAGCACCCATCATTACAGAGGGGTCATCAGGGAGGCTAGGAGTCCCCCAAGAGTCTAGGCTGGTGGGGGGGCTCCGTGCTCACCTGGGCGACGGAAATGGGTTCACATCAAGCTCTTCACCAGGAGAGCCTTCTAGCCTTCTCTGTCTTCTTGAACCTTCCCCGCATCTCACGTGTAGTTCAAAGCTTACACCTTCTAAGATTATTTTTCTGATGAGCCCAACCTACAGAGAGTAGTCCTGAAATCTCCTCGCACCTACTCTGAAATTCACCTAGAGCTCGTGGTCCAGAAGACAGCTGCGCTTGTGGTGTGCTTCTTAGGCGAACTTTACATTGGACAAGAGAAAGGAAGATAACATACCTCTGAAGTTTTGATACTTATGTCCTTTAAAATAAAAAGATTGATATGTGTATTAATCAGTTAATCTGGTACCAGTTTATGAATGAAATGCTCTTTGTCCAGATAGAGCCTTCCAGGTGCTCTACACCTACTGTGTCCTCATCTTACCCTCGTGTTAATGCTTCAAGCATTTAGCATCGCCCCTGCTTCACCTGCGGGAAAGCTAAGGTGACAAGGAAGGGGGAGGGATTTCCCTATGATTACAAAGATAAAGAACGAAGCTATCATTTCAGTTTAAGTATTTATTACTTAACAACTCCATGCTTTATACCAAAGGTTGCAAATTACCAGCCAAAATGGACCCTTAGCACAATGTCCAGCACATGGTTGACCCTGAAGATATATTTATCAAATGAATGAGTAAATACAAAATACAAGAATGAATGAGCTATTACAACCTGAGTCATTCTCTCCAATTCCTGACTGGAATACATGGTGCGCTATTTCATCATCCACAATTTCAGTATTAAATTGGTATTATAATGAGCCAGCTCAAAAAACAAACCTCTTGTATTGTAGCTGGAATCAGGGGAGACTTAAGAACCAAAGGTATGCGCGTCCTACTGAAATAGAAATGATTTTTGTTGTTTCTTTTCTGATTTTTGCCCACATTTCAGGTAATTGCTGGTCTCTGAGCAGCCATCCTGGTGCCTTCAGACGCACAGTTTAAGGCGGCCTCACAGTGCTTTCTTTTGTGGAAGGGAGAAAGAAATCTGCCTTCTGTTTGTTTTTTTTTCCTTCTTTTTCTCTAACTCTTTTATTTCTTGATTCAACATATTTTGTGTACCCAAAGGGAATGCCCTGGGCTTGGACTACTGAGATGCAAAAGTCAAGATTTCCACCCCAGAAGCTTGCACATATAGAGCAAAAAATTCACAGATGCACATTTCAGGTCTGTGCTCTTTGGCGTTTCTCAGGGCAGAGCCCAGGGACCCACGCTTCGCCTTTGTGTGAGCGACGTGCTCCCTTCTGGTAGCGCATTCTTTGTTTTTGGCCCCAGGTAGAAGTCAGTCTGTGTGCGAGCTAACGTGTGGGCACTGCACAGCGAAGCTGTTTTTCTCTGCAGATTGTGTAGGGGTTACAGCTCAGCTCACACAGCCCACCTGCTCCAATCTCTGTTTCATCTTTTAACAACTGGTGTTCGTAACAGTGGTGCTGACGCTGAATTAGTTACTGAAGCAGGAAGCAGCCAGGTTGGTGCGAGTTACTGGCCTGCTGAGGGGAACTGGGGCCAGCTGTCCAAGTGGCAGCAGCCAGACCTTCTGCCTGGCAGAGCAAAGAAAGGGCCTGGGCCCTGGCAGGGCCATGGGTGAGGAGAGAGATAAGCACAGGAAATCACGGGGCCGTGGGGGCCACTCAAAGGCATAACGAGGCGCAAACCTCTTCAGCATGCAGTGTGTGGGGAGCATGGTGGGTCTGACTCTGTGAGTGTTTTCACAGGACATTTCAGTTTTTTTTCTCCAGGAGAAGTGACCTAGTGGGACAATGACACAGTCTGTGGCTTCTATGTGACCCCTTAGTGTACATACACTCTGGGTAGTTGTGAGGCCCAAGGAGGGCTCTTTGATAACTTACTATTTTCCCAGGGAGAACTGGGGACTCCTGATTAGTGGCCATGGCCCAGACGTCAGCAGCCATGGTGATGCCTTCCGGCCGTGCAGCCCCTGCCCCCTGGAGGCCTTCCCAGTCAGCCTGTTCATCCCCCGTGCGTCTCCACCCACATCGCTGAGCCCTCCTCGTGTCTTCTGTGGATTCACGTTCCAGGCGCTCAGGACGGCCGCCAGTGTGCTGTGTGAGCAGTAATGATGTTCAGGGAGATTTTGGCCCATTCTCTCTGTGGACTTAGGATATGTTTGCCTTCCCCACACCATCAAAACTGAGCACATCTACCTGACTTGCTGTGGCCAGTGAATGTGAGGCAAAATAATACATATTGCTTCTGGAGATAAAAGCTTAAGAGCTTTTTTTTGCTTTGTCACATGCTCATGTCCTTCTGCCATGGGGACCAACAGTGTTCTAGAAGGTGACCATCTGTCAGCCAGCGCTCTGCGGGAGGTCACTGAGGAGGGAGGGCCCGTCTCTGCAGGAGGGAGGATGCTGAGCATGGAGCAGACATAGATGTTTGTGGTGTAAGCCTCAGAGATGACTGTGGTCACCTGCTCAAGCCCAGCCCATCTCCCACACTCTGGAAGCGTCGGTGTCCTTGTTTTCTGGGCTCTTGTGCAGCCAGGCATGAACATGCCATCCAAACCTCACCAAATTCAATGATGCCTCCCAGTGATATTTCCTATACCACCCATTAACGTGGTCCAGGAGGGGTGCCTCCAGTTAATGGTTAAATGTCTCTGCAAAGCAAAATCGGTATCCTACAAAGCTCTGTGTTCCCAAGGTGGTTCAGGAATACATCTGGGAGTGTTTTAGATGTTCAGAGTGTTTAGAGCAGGTGTTGGCAAACTGTGGTCATGGGCCCCAATCTGCCCCATCATCACCCATTTCTAAGTAAGGCTTTGTTGGGCCCCCACGTGCCCAGCGTTCACACAGTGTCTGGCTGATTTCATGTTGCAAAGGCAGGGTTGTGCAGTTGTGAGAGATCACTTACGGCCCCACAAATCCAAAACTATTTACTAGCTCCCCCTATATGGAACACATTTGCTGGAAGAATGGTTGAAATCTTCCAAATATGTTGACTTTCTTGACCCAACTCTCAGGAAGCATTTAGTTGAGCACGTCCAAGGTCATGTCTCCAGAAAAGAGATTAAACTGAAGCTATTTTATGTGCTAGGTAGAGTGGCTGTGGTGGCAGGCGTCGTGATTACTGGGCTTTGGAAGGTGAGTAGCAGGCCCTTCGCCTGGAGCTCAGCTCTCTGTGTGTGTCTCATTCCTGCCCGGCTGGGATCAGGGTCACATGCGCCTCTCTGGTGAGATGTAGGATCTGAAAGCTTTGGACAGTTCCTTTTGTTTGGGTCCGTCTGTTCCTCCTTTGTGCCCGCCTCCATCAGGCCTGAGCTTAAGGATGGTCCCTTGGGGCGGTTCCCCGACTCCGCCCCATTCCCATCCAACACCTGCCGTCGGCCACCCTGTCTCACTGGCAACTTCCCCCTCTATGCTGGCCTCCTGGTGTCACAGAGCCAGATCGGAGTCTGCTGCCTCGACAACCCTCATCCTGAGGACCTGGCACCGGGCCTGCTGCAAAAAAGAGTGCCAGCAGACACCTGAGCCCTGGGGAACACAGCTCGCATCGTAAAGGCTGGGGTTGCAGCATGCAGCTGATTGTGGTCTTAGGACTGTAAATCCACAAAACCCAGGGCCATAAAGATGTCACTTGCTTTATTTATCTATGCCAAGACTAAAGAGCTTATGACCAATAGAGCTTAGGGACTCCGGTTCTGCTTACAGAGGATACGTAGCTCTTCCAGCCGAGGACCTCATGCCCCCAGTTTAGAACCCAATTGCTTCCTCTTTGGGAACTACTCCGTCACATTCAGGTCCTTGCCTTCGCCTTTCTTCCTCTAAGGGGATCGGATGTTGTCTCAGCTCTGGATGACAGCTGTCAACGAAGAGCGTGGTCGGCCTGACCTGCCGCGAGGTGTCCCCGTGGACACCGGCTGGTCTCATTGCAGATCCAGCTGACGCCTCACTACTCTGCCCCCAGCCTCCAGCCCCCGGGGTTCCCAGGCCCACAGTCCTGCGGCTTCCTGTCAGGGACCGCTGCGCCCTTGGGACCGCTGGCCAGCTTTCAGGCTTTGCTGTGCAGGCGGCAGGTGCGGCTGGGCGGAGCTCAGCATCCTCCCCCGGGGTGGCTCGTGCGGATTCTGAGGGCTCTTGGCCCCCATTGCCTGAGTCCGCTGTTCATGTCCTGGTGGAGGAGACAGGACTGTCTGTAAGGATACAGGTCTCCTGGGGACGCCTTGGAGAGCCGTCCAGTGCCTGTCCGCTGTGTGACCCCCAGGTTATCCGGGATTCCATTTGTCCTGCTCTGCCACCCACTCTGGGCCTCGCACAGGGGACAGGGCAGGACCTGAGCATCCTCAGAGACACATGGCCTCTCAGTCGTGTCTTTTCTGAGCTTCCTTCCTCCCAGCTGGAGGCTGATTGCTGCGCTCTCCCCAGAGGTGGGAAATGTCTTATCCTATCAGCCTGTGTTCTTACAGAGAACAGTTTGGTGTAAACATAAGCTCATGTCCTCAGCGTCTTAGTACATCCTAGAGGACACTTTTCTCTTCTTAGTGTTTGGCTCCTGAAGTATGGTCTCCACAGTGAGACCCAGGAGTGTCCTGCAATACTGACGCCCAGTGCCCTTCCTTTCTGTGATCCCAGTCCTCTGAAAGGCATAGTATGTATCTAATTTAAAAAGAAGGAGCCCAGACACTGCCTTCTAGAAGCCCACAGACTAGAGGAACAAACAGATCTGAAACAGATGGCTCCAGTTTCGGGGGAGCCTCCGAGGGGTGACGTCACACTGCCTCTTGTGCTAAGGCAGAGACACCTCTACCCCTGCCCTGCCTCAGCTTAACTGACAGTTTTCTTGTACCCTGTTTGGGCGGCTGTATTTCCTTAGCTTCCCCCAGTGGCAATGTTTTCCCCAAAACTATTATTACATTGGAAAAAAATATTTATGAAATGCTCTGGCTGGCAAAGCATTGTTCTCAGTGAAGTAGATAAAAATCAGGCCTCCAGGAGATAGACGGTGAAGGCCACTGCGAGGAGAAGGCTTCAGCGGTTCAGGATGGATTTTTTAAGTGACTGGGGCAGATAATAATTCTGGAAGCCCAGGATGGAATGGTCAACTGAGACAGAGAGCTTTCTGGAGGTCCCTGTGGAGGGAATCTCCTTTTTACAAGATGCTGAACTTACCCTGCCAAGAGACACCAAACCACTCTCCACTGGGAGCCTGGAGTCCCCAGAATCCATCCCTGGACTGAGCCGGTAATTCACCCATGAACTTCTCTGCTACCATTTATCCGAGCTTGGTCCTTACTCCCACGTGATCTGCTCCTTGTCCACTGGCATCCGTCCCATCTTGGGCTGCAGGGCCTTGAGGAATCCTGATTTGCTTTCCTACTTTTCCTTCAGGCCGTGTGAATCCTCCCTCCTGGCCTCTCCTGCTGCCCTGGGCTCGGTTTCCCTGGCTCAGCATCTGGAGCCACAGTCACGCATTTTTCTCCAGTAGCCAAAACCCGTGCTCCCCAGTCTGCCTGTTTCCCTGGCTTCCACCCCAGGGAGTAAACATTCGAAGCCAGATAGACGATGTGATGCCCGGTGGGATTTGGCCTGGAAGAAAGAATATTGCGCAGCGATTCCACAGATATTGGTGCTTCCTCTGCTCTTCTGCTGGTGTGAGGACAGAAGTCTCAGCAGAGGCTGAACTTTCCACCTTCTGAGGACGCCCAGGGTTCAGAAACATGGGTATGGCCACATCCTTGGTTGATGACAAGCCCTGCCACGGAATCATAAACACAGACTCTGGCTACTGAGGGTGACGTAAGAAACCCCCTTGACTAAATACCTTCATTCTCCCTTCCTTTGATATGGAGCGCAAAGGTGGGAAGATCTAAAGCAGTCCATTTTGCAGGTGGAGAAGTGTAGGTAAAGACAGATGACATGACTTATCCAGGACAAATACTGGTTTCAAACTTGGCTACATATTATAATCATGTGAGAAACATTAGAAACGCTGCTTCAAGGGTCCCATCACATAGATGCTGATCTAATCGGTCTGGGGTTCTCCAGGGGTAGTGAGAGTTTGAAAGCTTCTAGGTGGTTCTCTTGTGCAGACAGGACAAGAGCCCCTAGCTCATAGGAGCTAACACGAAATTAAACACAGGTCCAGTCCAAGGCCTAGCATGGGCAATTATTTTTTAAGATACAGTACCTGAATTTTTTGCATGTCACAGTGTCACAGAAAGTTGGAGGGAGAATCCCAAGGCCATGTGCCCACCTATCAGTGACTCCCAGTACTTTGTCTATGGTTTTTACCAACATTTTTAAGCTCTTTCCACAGCTCAACAATAATTCTTAACTTCCAACTCTGGGGAGTAGTCCTCGGCTTCAATAGACTCTGGAGAAATTGCAGTGCTTTTTTTTTCATAGTGTAGGAAACTTAAGGATTCTTAAAAAAAGAAAAAGCATGCTTTCTGTTGCCAGACACAAAATGTATATACATGCTCATAAGGTCATTTGGGCGGAACTTTTATTCAACACATGAGCCTGTGGAGTCAGTGTGGGAGAAGAAACCACGGAGACGCGGGCTAGCGGCACGAGCTAGCAGCACACACCTCTCCTCCCATCGGCTCCACAGGCTCTGAAACTTCATCAGGACCCAGAAATGAGCCCTCGAAAACCCTGCAGCCCTTTTGAATTTAAGCTGCTGCCAGACTTTCCTAGCAGAACCTAAACATGTTAGACAACAAGGTAGAGGTGAGGCCAACAATCTAAAAAAAAACAGTAATTGGTGAAGATCAAGGCATAGCTCAAAAAGGCCAATAAAAGGTTCTCCAAGGATGTAATCCTCTCCCAGGAATGATAACTGAAGGGAGCCGCAGGATTCCTTTACAATCAGATCTGTCTGGGATTCTTCACACAAATAGCATAGCAACTGGGCAACTTTTTGCAATTTTCTGCAGCATTCTTACCTTCTCCGTTGGTTAGAAATACAAGTCTGTCTATGGGGTGACATTAAGGTGTTTTTTAAAAACATCACAAGCAGATAGGACTTCATCCTATCACATCTTTTTCTTTTGAAAGGAGCACATATACAGCAGATTCTGTCTATATGCATTTGCACTAACACATCCATATTTAATTATGCCACAGCTGCTACCATACTCCTCTACCCAAGTATTTTAATTATCGTAATACTATTCTGAATAGCAGCTTATTTCCTCACTGAGAGCTTACTGTGTCTTATAAAATGTCCCCTGAACATTCCTCTGTATATCAAGGTGAATTTATTCCTTTTCTCTACTCTGATAGCTTTTTTTCTCATCCCAATTAAAGCATTTACTATCTTGCATTCTATTATGATTGACATTTTACGTTTTTGCTGTTCTGCTAGTTTGTGAGTTCCTTGAAGACACCTACCATGGCTTTAAAACACTTACCCTAGACTATCAGGATGCAGAAAATCAGGGAAGACTTGTTGAACTGAACAGGGTCACTGAATCCATGCCATTCTTCCTAAAGCACAAGCTGCTGCCTGCCACACTTTGCTGGAGGCCCTCAGGGGAAGCTTCCTCTTTGACAGGTGAAAGTCTGTGTTCTGTGACGTGGTACCTGTTCTGATCAGCACCCAGGGTATTAGTTTCCTGGGAGCTCCCATAACAGCACACCAGAGACTCAGGGGCCTGCACAACAGAAATGTATTTTCTCGCAGGTCTGGAGGCCAGAACCCTGAGACAGAGTCATTGGTAGGGTCGGTTGATTCCACTGGCTGTGAGGAGAGTGTGTTCCGGTCTTTCCCTGGGGCCTGTCAGTGGCCGTCTTCATGCTCACGCGGCCTTCTCTCTGTGTGCCTGTCTGTCTCCAAGTTTCCCCTTATACCAGCACCAGTCATATTGGATTAGGGCCCACCCTAATGATCTCATTTTAACCTGACTACCTCTGTAAAGACTGTACCCCCAAATTTCTCATTCTGAAGTAGAAGGGTCAGAACCTCAACACATTAAGGGAACACAGTTCAACCCGTGCACCTGGTTCCCAGCACAGAGCACCATTCTCAGCTAACGTGTGTGAGAGGAACAAGTGACACGGGTTGTGAGAGGGCTTCTCCCTCGTCAGTCCCAGCAGGGCGATAGCAAGGGGCTGTGCTTGGAGGGACCGAGGCAGTGCCACGTTTGGTATGCAGCATATCCTATGGACAGAACTGGAGCGTGTAGGGCCTCCCTTCACATATTTGCCCACCTACTCCCAAGGGTATAATTTTAGCTTGAAATACAAGAGAGAAGAAAATAAATTCCTGGGTTTTCAACAAGATAGTAAAAGACTCCCAGAAAGCTACTTGAAATGGTTCTGAAGAAATAAGAGGAAAGCTTATCGATTTCCCGAGTGGAGAGGACCCAGCACAGGGTGCAGACAGTCGCTGCAGGGGGCAGGAGTGGGTGAATGGATGGAATCAACATTTTGGAAATAAGTGCAGAAGGGATTTTATGAAGATGCAAAGAATTCAATAATACAGAAATCTCTTCACTAACATGAAAGGCCACTCCGTATTAGAACTGGTGGATTATCAACCAGTACATGTTTCCACTGACCAGGGAAAGGAATGCTTTCTACTATTCCTGAGTCCTCCAGAAATTTGTTACAGTCTTACAATGTATAGCTTCCATACGATGAGAAGTCAAATAACATCCCGAAGCAGAAAATGCAATTAAATAACATAGAACTGGTAATTCATTTTCCATATATAAATATGTATGAATGGTGTGTTCATCTGTATGTAATGGATATTAGTCTTTAGAAATGAAGAACTACATTAGGGCTTATAATATATGCCTCAGAATGGAGATATATGAGTTTTAGATGAGATTCTGAGAACCAGATAAGCTTATGGTAGTCTGTATTTTAATTGATTTGTCATGTATCCAATGGTTTCAACATAACTGAATTGTTTTATACCTGAAAATACAACTGGGGCAATCTAAAATCAAATCTAGCCATGTATCAACAAAGACAAATTGTAGAGCGAATGCTTCATACATGTGTAAAATCCCTGGTTGAGAAACTGCTCTCTACATACTTTTAAACAATTAATTAAAAGTAATTTAAAACATTCCAAATGGGTAACAGAACCGATCTTTAAGTACCAACAGTTTTTAGTAGGGTACCCACAGTTGTCAATGGGGCAGATATCAAGGAATTATTTTGTGCTGAAAGTTAATAGCAGAGCTTTCTCGTCTAGCAGGTCTTCAGAAGGAGCCCATCTAATATGCAGGGTTCTGCCACAGCAGCAGAGTGGCTGTGCGTGGGCTGCGATGCTCAAAGAGGACACGGTCATGGGTGTCCCTGTTTGGACCCAGTGACCTCACCCTTCTGGCAGTGGCTGATTATCAAGGTATCCATCCAACACAGATTTTTCTCTGTCAAGCAAAGTGACACAAACAACTGAACCAGATGCTACTGAGCACTGGCGTTTTAAGATAAAGCGGAGTCAGTGCCCATGGCAACTCAAAGACAATATAAGCAATTACTGTGGGAAATGAGAACAAAAAGCCCCATGGAGAGACTAGGATCCAGAGGGAGAAAACAGCAATGACACAGGATATTCATGGAAGTGCAGGTCCCCCTGGGGGAAGACAGTCAATGAAAGACTCTCATTCCACAGGGTCCTTCCGGAATTACATCGTGGTCCTGTTTCCTTTACTCTTATAAGCTAGTTTGAGTTTGTACCTATTTCTTTTGATAAATATCCCTGAGACAAATACAAATAATATCCAAAATGAGAAACAGAAATATTGCTTCTTAGAATCACCTTAAGAAAGAAATAAGTGTGGGAGTCTGACAGAGAAAGCAGCCTGTAGAGACGGTAACAGTCCTCTGATTTCAAATATGACGTTAGAAACTGAAGTACATAGCACGAAAAAGTCAGGGGTGGGACCAGAGCTTCATATGAGCTTGTAGAGTGCTGACTGCTTCCTTCGGACAAATATAAAACTAGATTAAAAATCTAGGTAGAGCAAGTCAAAGCCTTCTTGCGGCATCTCTAGATCCATCGTGCCTTTTTGAAGGGGTACACATGAACCCGGAAAAACACTGGATCTGGCAAAAAAAACAAAATCTATGGAACTAAATAATGAATATTTATTTCGGAATGATAGAAGGCCTGCTTGTCCCTAGAAAAGAGCCATTCTGTAGGAAGGAGCATGAAGGGACCATTTTGCATCATAACTCAGGAAAACATGAAGCAAAGAGCAGGCTATGCTTCCATTTCTCCAACTACTGCATACTGTTTGCGTAATCTTGAACTCGCCTAACTTAAACATGACTTCACTTCTATCTGCTTATCTGCCAATGAGCAAGCCCCTAATAAAGCTGCTTATCCCAGTAAGTCACATTCCACACCACGTCGTGTGGCTCAGCACTGGAAGTGGTTCCAGGCCTAGCAGTTGTAACTTTAACTAAAATCTGTAATTGCTTGTCAGTTTATTTGTTCATTCAAACATCATATTAGCCATCTCCTGTGCGCCCAATAATCAGCGAGGTACTATAAAACTGTAGGAAATAGGGCAAAGCTCTTGCCCTGAAGAAGGAGAGGAGAGAGTGGGATACAAACAAGGATTCACGCGGTGTAGGTGCCGGGGCTGGGAATTTAACCACTCAGTCTCAGGGGGAAGTAACTCTTAGGCAAAATCCGAAGGGTATAAAGAATTTCCACGGATGAAAGTTGGGTAGAGGGAATGATTCATTATGTCCTGGAGACTCTGCAAAGCACTTTGCAAGCACTATCTTCCTTGAATCAACCTCGTGGTAATCCTTAGAGGTGCATAGTTTATGGTGGATGGAACACAAGAGGAGGGAGATGGGAAGAGATTCCAAACTGGAATTATTTAATAAGAAAACTCGGCTGCTCTGGAAACAGTGAGATGCCACTTTCTGTAAGTACTCAAGCAGTGGCTAAATAAACTCAGATCCAAACCGATGATCGAAGCATGGAGTCTGAGCTGGTACTTTGTCAAATGTTTCTAGGGGCCCATGGAACCCTGAAATAGTCTGACGCTGAAAATGTATCCCAGAAGATTTATACAGCAGTATATTTGTTATGATAATGCACTTGGTTGATGACTAATATTGTTATAATGTGTGAAGATCTGATTAATCTGAGTAATAATAACATACTTTGACAACAAAATAAGAATGCAGAATTTCTAAACATTTGTTATATCACCAAGAAATTTCTATCTCCTGAGGACAGAGGATTGTAATGATTTTGACCCATGGAGCCCATATGTTTATAATGAGTTCATATTCATTATGTATTTATTCAGACAAACATGTTTATGGATGGATAGCGCAGTTATTTGGATTTTAATAGTAGCTGTAATAACAGCAACAGTGTCCTATATTGCAGTCTCCCAACTTGTCACATCAGTAAGATTTTAATGTTCCTCTTTGTTATCACAACTAAAAATCAAACTGAATTCAAGAGTCAAGTCTAAATTCCCCATATTTAAAAGCCAAGAAATTAATGCTTATGTGAAGTTATCAAGGAATTTACGCTGCTTTATCATAGAAAATTTAAATGTAGGGTTCTTAATTGTAGACTGTCTTTAAAAGCAAGGGCTAAATATGAGGTACAAAGCTGTTGTATTCCTTGCTTGAACCCAAGAGAAAGAATATGACTGGGTGAGTTTAAAATTCCTACATTCAGGAGTTGGAGAAGATATGCAGAGGTGTGAGAACTCAAGTGCATGACCACGAAACAGAAAAGCTGACTAGTAATTATAGGCCGGACCCAACCAAAAAACCCCAGAGAAGAACAAAATTAAAGGTTAAATATTTTAAGGAGATCACAGTCAAGGGCCACAATAAGACTAAGACGAATATTTTAGATTGTTGATAGCCACCTATAGGGCTGACTACGTTGAATTTTTTGAAAGGAAGAAAGTAAAACTTCTCAAGATCTTTTCTGCCTTCTTTCATCTATTCAAAGATGAGTAGTTTACAGTTTAATAACTCTGAAATTGACAAGCTTATTACTATTAATGTAATTAGAGGGCATTGTGTCATCACATAATTGGTAGTGTTTTTCTTACGGTCCACAAAGCATGTACAGATTTCATATGTGGCATCTTAGATTTGCTAAAAATATTTTATTTTATAATCCTGGTTTCTAATCTACCTATCTGATTTCTCTTTTGTTCCAAATAAACTAGTTCTTTCATGTCTTCTCCCTTCCCTTTCTTATGCGTCTTCTTCCCACGTTACCTCCAGGGAGGGGTTCCCTGTCCCTTGGTGTCGGCTGTAGCAGAAAGGGCCCCACCCCTTCCAGAGTTAGGAGGTGCTTCCAGCCTAAAGGCGGTACCAAGGGGATGTGCCTTGACCCTGTCTGTCTGATCGGAGGACCTGGGTGAGCAAAACGATGATACAAAAGGAGTTCCTGTTTAAATGACTTAAACATTAACGTGTAACTGACTTTGTGTCTTTATTACGCTGAAGTAAGCTTTGCTAGTTACTAGAGTCAATATCCAGGGTGATTAAATGACTTACAGGGCTCAACAAACAGGGCTGGCTGCACTGCCACGGCTCAGGGCCCTCACATTCCCATTCTCCACAGGTAGTAAAACGCAGGGGCTGAGTTTTAGGTGAGATGCATTGCCTGCGTAGATCGGTGTGCCTGCTGAGAACAATGAGAAAGTCCAAGTAAAATACCCACACATGATGCTTAAGGTCCTTAGGGAACTAATGACATGAGGAGGCCCAAAGGGGCCAAGCCTTCAGGCAGCAGAGAATCTTGGAGGGCTGACCTCATATTCTGGAGCCATTTTGCCCTGGGGGACGTCAGCTAAATCTGTTTTAAGAAGAAAAGGCTGAGAATCTGGGATTCACCCCGAGGGAGGACTGATCTTTGGGCCTAGAGATACTGTAATAAAGCAGCTGCACAGGGTAAGAGGCTAAACATTACTAGAAAGCAAGCCTCTGAAAGTGGACTAGAATCGAAACAAAGCAGGCAATGGAAAGATAACTATATATCTCACATTAGAAATATGTAGAAAATGAGTATAATACAGTTACTATTAATACATGTAAGAAAACGAAGAAAAGAAAAAGTAAATGAGAAGAGAGATTTCAAGAGAGAACCAGACTCTCTAATAAAGAAATGATTGAAATAAAAATAAAACATATATTATCTAAAATCAGAATATCTATAGCGAGTTTAACTATAGGACTTGTCTTCTAGAACAGAGGTGATCAAAAACAAGAATTCAAATGGGCACAAAGAGTAAAAAAAGTAAAAATGTAGGGAAAGAACACAAGAGAAATGCAAAACATTGAAGAGATCTCACAATCATGTAATTAGTCTCTAAGTGCTTTTCTAAAAAGAAAAAAAAAGAAAGACAGAGAATGGGCAGAATCTCTACCTGAAATAATGACTGGGAATTTTCAATATTGATAAGCAACTGCAACCTACAGATTTATGTAAGTTGGATGCAGGATACCCTATGCAGGATACATTAAAAAAAAAACCATATCTATGCATATTATAGTATAACTGAATAGTATATTACAAACAATTTAAACATAGTCATGGATGGGAGATAGAATTTTCTTTTTCCCCCAAAGTAGCAACCAGAAGACATATAATTTCTCAAAGGAAATAACTGAATACAGAAGTCAGTGAAAAACCACTTGAAAAGAAATTAAAATTTTAAAAACCCTGCTAACCTAGAATTATACAGCTAATGAAAATATCCTAAAAAGAAGGCCAAGTGAAGTCATTTCCCCCAAACAAAAACTGAGAGAATTGGTTGTCACAACATCTTCACTAAAATAAATACAAAAGAAAGGAGAAAACTGCTCTCAGAAGGAAACCCAAAATGCACACAGCACAAACTAACAAAAATGTGAAGTGGGGAAATGTAAATAAATACTGACTATATAAAACAGTAACACACCTTGTGAAGCTTAAAATATGTGTTATATGAAACACATGAAAATAGTAATTGAAAAAGCAGAAGATAAGTAAATGAAATTCAAAAGCAATATGGTTTTAGCATTTGTGAGGAAATGATCAAGGTAATAATTTGTATTAGGTAGTGGAAGGCATGGCTGCAGAAGGTTGTCATTAGAATAACTACTAAAAATAGTGAGTCGTACATACCAAATGAGTTAGTGAAGGGGAAACTGATTAAAAATTGCATGTGTTAATTCCAAAAGATGTAAAAAGAAAAGGAGAAAAGAAAACCTAAATTAGCTGGATCAAAAAGAAAAAAATGGAAAATAATAAGTAAATTATAATAATAAATAAATTCAAAAGTAATACAGTTCTAGAATTGAACCAGGAACAAAAATGTCAAGTAAATAAATGTAAGTAAATACATTTGTTTGTGTGTAGAACCATTTTTCTTTGCTCTTAATGTACCAACAAGCTGCTTCTCATTCGGGGCTCAGCTCAGTTACCACTTGCCGTGGGGATCTCTGACTTCTAGAGAAGGTGGGTTACGGGGGAGATGTGGGTATGTGGCATCACAATGCTCAGTAATCCACTTCCTGTAACACTTGTGGCACTTTATTGCCATTACTTCTTCACTGTGCTTTCCCTGCTCAACTGTATGTCACCAGAAGTCAGAGGTAAGTTCTAGCTTGCAAACCCTATATTCCCACCTGTGCCTAGTACAGATCGACCATTGGCTTCTTATTTACTTTTATATGAGGAATCTCTTATACTTCAGCTTTACCAGAAAGTATATTTGGACAACAGCAGAAGGGGAGGTAACAGCGAAAGTCAGCCATACCGATTCACTAACGCCACAGTTCCAGAGAGAGTCTTGACAATCTGCCACCCACTTCAGAATGCCTTCTAAATTCACTAGAGAATATCAGACCTGCAGGGTTTTAGCATCACAGATTCTGTTCTTATTCTTTGGCAAAAACAAAGTCTTACTTGGAATATTCATTTTCACCTTGCCTGCAATGAATAATCAGATGCGCGCAGAAACACTGCCAATACAAAGATATGCACAAGCTCTTGTGGAGTTGTCTCTGTGCAGTTTGGCGATACTCCAGTTGTCTTACTTTCTTCTATAATTTGTTTTGTACATCGCCTTGTTACCCAGTGGGGCACCGGTGTCGGGCCAACTGCGAGGTGGCTCTCTGTGCCCTGTTACAGAGACGTATCCTGTCCAGGGACCAGAGCCGGTCCCCAGGGCCACGCTCCCCGTCTGAGACCTGAAAGGCAGGTAAACAGGGTGCACTTGTGTGTTCTTGCCTTGTCTTTACAGCAGAGCCTGATAGTGAGGGTTTAATATGACAACAGCCCAAACTTGAGTTGCAGAGAAATAGATGATGTCTCTACATAATGAGGAAGATATAAATATAAGGAGAGGGAATTCCTATTATATATATAAGTATGTAAGTTATTACATAAAAGAAAAATGTTCTCTATTAGATCTGTAAATGTAAACATACAGACACATATATATAGTGTTTACAATAGCACCTAGAACATAATAATGTTATATTAATGTTTGCTGTCTATATTATTATAATGAAAATGTACATCAACATATATTTATAGTTATTTGTAGGCAGGCGATGTAGTTTTCAAGAAGGGACATAGGCTTCTTCATTAAATTAAAAAAGAGTATTTTTGGGTTATATGCTAGATTATGCTTTCAAATAAAACCTGGGCTACAAGATTTAACATTGACTTAGGCCGTGCCTGACTTTGAATCCACTTCCTGACTCTTTCTCTCTCGTTTACCATATTCCAATCACAATGGCCTTTTCATTTTTTTGAACATTGTTCTGCTTATTTATTCTTGTTTGGGCCGGAATTGCTGCCCCTCTTGCCTGTAATGTTTTATGTCATGCACCACCCCCACCCCCATCTTCCCTTAGGTCCCCTTCCTCATTTGTGCATCCTGGCTAGAGCGGGTGTCTACATTCCCACCAAATGTGAGCCAATTATTTTATTATTATAAAGATAATATATTTTATTATATGTTTTCCTGGGTTCTTTTATTTTATAACATTGCTTATATTTGAAATTATTTTATTTATATATGTATATGTCCTGTGGTTTCCACTAGAATATAAGTTTCCTGAGGAAAAGATATATATGTTTATAAAATTTGACACCTACCCAGCTCAGCAGGTAAAGAATAAGAAATAAAATGCATGTAAACTGGAAAGGACAAATTAAAAAATCCTTTGTTTGCAGGAAATGCAGTTGTCTATGTAGAATTAAAGGAATCTAAAAGCAAAAAGCTTCAAGAACTAAAAAGTGAACTTAGCAATGTCATGGGATAGGATAGTATAAAAGGTTATATATAATTCTATATACAAGCAGTGAATGAACAGCTAGAAGTTGAAATTTAGAAATATGGACAATAGCATTAAAATGTGAATAATTTAGTGACAAATTGAGCCAAATGATGTGCAAGATCTGAAAACTGCAAAATATTGCTAAGAAAAATTAAAGAAAATATAAATAAATGGATTGTGTTATGTTATGGGCTGCATTGTGCCCCTCCCACCCACCCAAATTCATATGTTGAAATTCTAACCCCCCAAACACCTCTGAATGCGACTGCATTTGGAGATAGGAACTTTAGAGACGTGGCCCAGATGAAATGAGGCCATTACAGTGGGGTCCTCATCCCCCAGGACCCGTGTCCTTGTCAGAGGAGGAAGAGAGACAGCAGGCACGCAGGCAGAGGGATGGCCACGTGAGGACACAGGAGGAGGGGACTGTCCACAGCCCAAGGAGAGAGGCCCAGAGAACCCAGCCCTGCCAACCCCTTGATCTTGGACTCCTAGCCTCTGCAATTATGAGAAAATAAATTTTTGTTATTGTAGCTACTCTTCTGTGATATTTTGCTGTGGAAGTTTCTTGCAAACTACATGTATTCATAAATTAGAAGACTCAGATTGTTACAGTGTAATTCTCCACATGCTGATCTACTGATTCAGTATGAACCCAGAGAAAATCTCAGATGGCTCTTGTGGACAATGACAAGCAAATTTTAAAATTTATATCGAAAAGTCAAAGGAGCTTATTTTTAGGCAGGACACATTGGATAACTTAAACTCAACACTTACTATAAAGCTCCTGTCATCAAAATAGTACTTGAGAAAGAATAGATATATAAAGGCCAGCAAAACAAAAGCAAAGTTCACAAATAAAACCACTCACATGTGGTGAGTTGATTTTCAGCAAAAGGTAGAAAGAATTGAGTAGCAATTGGATAGTCTTTTCAAGAAATGGGATTTGGAAAAACTGCCTATCAAAATGAAAATGGGTAACTTTCAACACTGTATGGTGTACACACAAAAATAACAAAAAAGTGGATCTTTCAACTCTGTCTAAAAGTTAAAACTGTAATCCTAGAGAAAATTTAAGAAACAAACTTTGTGACTTTGGGGTTGGCAAATTTTTAAATAGGACACCACAGGCAATACCAATTAAAAAAAATCAGTAAAATGCACCTCATCAAAATTGAAAGCTTCTCTTTTTTAGAAGACATCTTAAAAAAACAAAAAGTGCCCCATATTGAAGGAAACATTAGCAGTATACATATTTGTCAAAGGACTCGTATGTAGACTATGTGATTTAAAAAAAAACCTTATAACTCAATAATAAGGAGACAAATAACCCAAGTGAAAAATGTTGAATAGGTGCTCATCCAAAAAAAGATACGTGAATGGTCAATAAACACATGATAACTGCTAAACATCATTAACCATGATGGAAATTAAAATTAAAATACTCCTAGGTATTTACAAACAGAAATGAAAATACATATCTGCAAAATAAACCCGCAAATACATAATCCATGAAACACATATCCAAATGTTCATAACAGCTTTACATTGTAGCCTACAATCAGAAACAACCCAACTGTCCGTCACGTGTGAATGGGTAAACAAATGCACTATATGTGTTCAACGGAATAATACACTAACAAGAAATCAAGTACAGTACTGTGGATATGAATGGATCTCAGAAATATTCTGCTGAACAAAAGGAGGCAGACAAAGGAGTTCATACCACATGATTCCATTTGTACATTCCCGGGAAAGACGGATCTAATCTACATCGCTAGAAAGTAGATCTGTGGTATCTTGGGGGCAGGGGCAAGCCCAAGGGAAACTTCTGAATGATAGAAGCTTTGCATATCTTGATTGTGATTGTTGTTTCATGAGTATATACAAATTTATCAAAACTTACTGAATGGTATTCTTAAAATAAGTTTTATTGCTTGTAAATTATGCCGCAGTAGAGCTGATTAAAGACAATGACAAATGAAACCTCCTTAATCCATTCTTCTCACATTTTTGCCAATCAGAATCATTGCTGCTCTTGCACAGTTATGTCCTTTTAAGTTTTCATTATTAATTATTTTATTTATGTGCTGTCATTTAGATGATCAAGTTCTGGATTCTTAGAACTATTTCACTTATTGTATCTTTAGTGCCAATTACAGTGACTGGCACGCAGTAGGTCTGCTATAATTGCTTGTCAGATTGAGGTAAATCAGTGTTTGTTGAGTCACTGAAATGTGACAGATCCTATCTCTGGTAAGCAGGCTGTGAGGAAAAGTGGACCGTCACGCAGTCGAGGGTCAGATCCCAGCTCCTGTGTGACCTGTGGACCTCTGCAAACAGCAAGAAGCAGGCAGGGAGCCAGACAGGACAGCTCAGTGGGATCTATAATGCATCAGGATAGGGACCATGTGGCTTGAATATTTAGAGAGGACCAGGACTGACATCAAGCCAGGGCTTAAGACAGGATGAAATGACCAGGCCCTCTTTGCCAGCCAGGAGGACCACAATCTCAGCTATCATCCTGCGCACCTTCACATCATCTCTGCCGAAGCGTGGACACGCGCAAGCGCTGACGAGTGCCGTGAAGAGGGACATAGGCTGAGGAGCAGTTGAGAAACATCCCAGAACTGGCAAGCCAATTGTCTGTGTGTCCCGAGCTGAATCCCAGTGAACGGAAGTGTCAAAGCCAGAGCTGTTTGGCTGTCTAGAAGCAGCAGCAAGGATGGTACTCAGGGGCCTCCTTACACCGCTGATGCTCTCCAGGCCTGCGCACAGGCCCCTACCGGAGGTAATGAGCAAGGCGAAAGCGAGGCACCAGTGATTGTCACGATCGCTGTAAATCTGCCCACCTTCTTAACCTCCATGGCACAGAGAGCTGTGTTTATGACATTGATTCTGCCTTTGGCCCCTCTCAGGGGAGCCATGGTAAGATAATGATATCAGCTGGTGTGTGTGGAACTGGCAATCAGAGGATTAAACTTGGTAGTGTCTTTGGGAAATTCTCAAAATATGGCCATGGGTTGTCTGAATGCTGCCAATTCTACCATCTAAATGCACGCTCTGCCATCCATGCCCTCTCCCCAGCCCCCGGGGCCTATGCCCTGAGCAAGTCTTCATTGGTTAATTACAGACCCTCATTACCGACCTTCTTGCTCCAATTTGTTGCCCTCTCAGCCATTTTCACTCCTTTCAGAGTAATTTATTCCAGACATAAAATAGACTGAGAGAACGCCCTGATTAATGTCATCTCAGATGGCTTTCTAGTGCCTTCGGGGAAGAGCCCTAACCCTGCAGGCTTCTCCCTAGCTGCAGCGCCCCAGGCTCTTGATACTCTGAGCCATGGAGCCCCTCCACTTGGAATCCCCTTTCCTTCCTTCCTTTCTCTCTCTCTCCCTCTCTCTCTTTTCCCTTCTCCCTGTTTCTTTTTAAAGCTATTTCCTTACTCAGTATCATACTCGCTTTTGGTTCGTTCCCCATCAATGTCTTTGAACAGAACTTTCAAAGCACTCTTTCTTTGAAAGTTTTTTGTTTTTAAAAGGTATGTGGGTGCATCAACAAAATCAGGCACAGAAAAATCTCACTGTGCTCATTCGGCTGCACACATGACCTTTTCATTCAGTCACTTCTGAGCTGAGGTAATAGACCAAAGATCGCTTATAAAATTCAACCCCATGGAAAGTAGAAAAAGAGAAGTAGAGAAATCGGGAGACATCACCACTCATTTTAACAGAATTATCGCTGAAACTCAGTTAAAAACACACAAGAAATCAGCAGAACTAGTTACAATGATTCTGAACCTGGAGCTGCATTTCAGAGCACGTCAGATCTTACCTTGCCTCAGGGCCTTTGCTGACACTGTTTCCTCTGTCTTGGTCTGTTTCCCCTTCTTTCCTTGACCTTGTGAGCCTTGCAGACCCAGCCCTCCTCTGGGAAACCCCTTTGAGCACTCTCACCATCCCATCCGCCCACAGGCCGCATCACCCTTCTTCTGGGGTCACCCCCTAGCATTCGCTGCCATCAGAGTTCCTGGGTGCAAAGAATGGACCCCCTAAACAGGCATCTGGAGCAGAACTAGGTGACCCAAAGCAGAAAAGGGCTGTACTGGGAGGATTCAGCGCTGCTCAAGGTCCAACAGAATGTCTAGACAGACAGCCAGGCTAGGAAAATGGGCAGCAGTCCAGTGCTGGTCTCCAAAAACATGCCTGCAAACGAGGCCAAGTTCTCGCCGCTGCTGCCTGCCTTCCCGTGGGGCAGAAAGCTCGGGACGGGATCACAGCCAAGCCCAGCCTTCACTACCTCCGCATGCACAGGCGGGATGGGTGCCCTCTCGACATCTCACTTTCCTCTTTCACAAAAGGGCCCAGTCCCTGCCTTACAGAGCTTTCATAAGAAGAGATGATACTGAACAATAAGGCGTCTGAAAAAAGGCCTTGCTCAGGGTCTGGCGTGTTATAGGTGGTCAGTAAATCTTTGTGTCCACCCTCCAGAGGCCGTCAATGACTGAATCCCTGTGACACTGGTCGGAGGGCTTTGTGTTGTTGGGGTGGCTCCGTGGCTGGAACGTGGCACAGGTCCTGATCCCCTTGCTCTGCTGTGTGACTTCACTGCAGAGCCAGTCTGCCTTTGAGGGTCCCACTGAGCATCAGCCAGGGAGGAAAAGCAGCAGGGTACATGGAGGCCAGAGGGCATGACCCTTGGGGGCAGGTCACTAGCTGTCAGAACTAGCGGTGGGGAAATGGAACCCCAGGAGGCAGTCACGAAGATACAGTTTGTTTCTTTAGGTGAGGGAGACCTCCTTTACTCCACTGCTCTCGGTTCAAGGGGCACAGAGGCCTTCAGACTGAGGGTCTCTAGCCCGTAAACCCAGAGTGGGTGCCGAGCATCAGGCACACACTGTGGTGAGGATGTCACCTAACTCAACGCCATGTTCCTGGACAGAAGGGAGTCATTTCTGAATTTGGAGTGTTATTGTGATTTAATAGGCATTTTTTTCTTTTTCCTTTTCCTTTTCTTTTTCTTCTTCCCCTCCTTTCCTTTCCACACTCTCTCCCTTCCTTCCTCCTTCCCTTCCTCTCGCCCTCCCTCCCCTGGTGTTTTCTCCACTTTGAAACATCCATTATTCAGCATTGTTGATTTATAGTCACTAAACATACCATTGTTTGTGACTAAGCCTGGTATTTTACTAAAGAAGTTTTCAGAAATCAATGCTCACCAACGTGACGGCGATGAGGAAGCACGCCTCAGCCCCTGAGAGTGGTGCTCGCCGATTCTGTCTCCATCTTCTCCTCTTTGTTTTCACTCTGATGCCAGAGCAATTTCCGTCTCCTCCTGAGCACTCCCTGTTGAAAAGCTAAGTGTTTCAAATAGAACGGGCAAGACTGAATGCACTGCTCTGCATCCCAGCACGTTAAGGACGTACCATCTGACCATTAGAGCCCCACTGGGCCTCAGAAGGACCGTTTTGCCTCGGCTGAATGTCATTTCAGCCAGTAACAATTATTTACTTCTGGAAAAAATTTGCTAAGGGACGTGGAGCCAACTGGTGCTTTTGATTTCAAGGCCTGCTTGGTTATTCCTAAATTTCAGCTTGGGAAGGAAATTTGCAATTACCTCTCGAGAACATGCCATTTCACAGGAATCATAACAGCATTTCACTGCGAGAAGAGAATGTGTTTTATCGTAAGATGCGCCACCAGGTTCCTCATCGAGGAAATGGCTTTTCTCAGACTCAATTTACCTTGGATGGTGCAAAAGTCACCAATTTTCCAAACCTCAGCCTTTACATCATGTGAAACGTGTGCTAAATTCATAATTCTCTTATATGCAAATAAGAAAGTAAAAAAAAAAAACACCCACAAATTTCCAACCTTCTGTAATGTCAACGAAATTCTTCCTGGCAAAACAAAAATTACTTTTCCCCTGTAGCTGAAAAGCACTCTCTCTATACTCCTGTTAACGCTGATTATCCCGCCTTCACTGCATGATGCAGATTTGTAAGCGTATTGGAGCTCTGCTGCTGTCTGCGGGGCCCCTTGGGGCCTGGGAGGATGGGCCCCTACACTGCCTTACATCTAGTAGATACAATTATATGTCACATAGAATTATATATTAATTGTGTATGATTAATAGGATTGAAAGAATTAATAAAATTTTATTCACATATTATGAATTATATATGTGTGTGCCTATTCATAAATTATGAATTATGTGTATGTGTGTGTATATTGTACTAACTCCTACTAGTATTTCTCAATTCATCCTATTAACCCCAAATGAAAATGGAGACAACAGACATATTAAGAGCTATTCGGATGAACTGACCCCTCTCTTTCCTCGATCTCGTGTTTGGCCAACTTCTGTCATTTGCCAGTCATCTGTGACAATGACAACAATCTACAGCAGTAACCGATGGCAATTATTTTATACAGAACTCAGTTTTTTGTTATTTGTTTCCACATGTGATTTTGGTAGAGGAAATTGGGTATTCTGGCAAGCCTCAAAGAAGGAAGAAAAAAAATAATGCAACTACGAGGTATGCTGGCTTTGTAGAAACATAGCCCAAGTTATTCTTTATAGGAAAGATACTCAACCTGTCCTTTCAACAAGCTGCAGTGGCACCTGTTAGATGCCCACCTTGATGGACTCACTCTTTATGTTCTAAGGCTCTCAATCAGCTTGGCTCACTCTTCCACAGGTTGGTTTCTGTGACCTAAGCACCCCCCTTATCCCCAGTTCACTTTACACGGCTTCGGATGCCCGTCCGTGGTCAGACGTGGTCTGGAGGCAGATGATCCTTCTCCTGACATATCCTCCGAAGGTCAGTAGCGGCCTCCGGCCATGTCACAGTGCCTGTGGCACTCGCCTCGCTTCACCACACCAAGGAGGCATGTGCGTCTCACATCATCACAGGAAGGGCAAGGCAAGTCCAGCACAATAAGATATTCTGAGAGAGAGAAAGGCTACACTCACGTAATGTTTATCACAGTACATTGCTCTCTTTTTTATTAGTTATTTTTGTTAATCTCTTATTGTGCCTCATTTGTAAATTGAATTTTATCACTGGTATTCAGGTACAGGAAAAAAACAAAGTGGAAATAGCATTTGGTACTATGCATGGTTTCAGGACTATGCAGAGTTATGTCCTGCCCCCTCATAACTCTCCCTTCCACTGTTCTTGTCACCTTGGGACGTGGGCCTAGGGACATGATCTCACAGAAATGCTCCCCTTTGCTCTACATCCGTTTCTATGTCACCAGAAAACTTGCCCAAACTCACCCTTTGCCTCTGGCACTGGCATTCTCTGTGGCTCCCATTCAGCAAAGTTTTTCTCCACTGCTGCCAGATTTGCTGTAGCCATCCCATGTGTGTGTGTCTCACTGATCTTTCTTAGCTGAACATATTTTCTTTAAGTTTATTTAAATAGATAGAAAAACATATTTTCAAATACCCCACGTGTACCTTGCCGAGCCCTGGTGAGGAGCCCACAGTGAGATTTGTGCGGTCCTCATAATGTACAAACATAAAGCAAACCTTTAATGATTGGAATGGATGGAAATTATTCTTGAGCGCTGTGTCTCCACCATGATATTCTAAACTACTATCCTAACCCTAAAGCCTGCATTGGGTACATAAATACATTTGCTTTGTGTGGCTCTTTCTCCATCCCATTTCCAGGCAAGAAAAATTTTTCCAAACAGAGAAGTCTGTTGATAAATGACAGCAAACTAGAACACAGTGCACACTGCTGCAATTGCTGGGTTTGTGGCCATGATGCATGGCTTCATTAGCAGAAATTGGGAAGTGTAATGTTTCCAGTTATCAATATGTGAAAACCTGTTCTTGGGCAGATAGGTGGGCTGAGCTCAAAACGGTCAGACTATTTCTGCCCAAGACAAGGAAGGGCCAGTCACACACCAGCTCAAGTTTTAGCTCAGTTTAGATGCAGGGTATTAGTAATGCAAATGATTTCCATCTTCCCTTAGCTCTTCAAGTACAGTGATGTGATGACTTTTCTCACAGGGCTGATTTATAAACCTTGTACCAGAAGCATACAGAAAGAATAACAATGACATGAAATAAAGAAAACTAGGAAAAACCATAGTTTTGTAATGTTAAGGGAGGTTGCAAAGTTGTTGGAGAAAATAGTGAATCAGAAAGGGCGAGAAATCAGTGACTTCAAATGGGCATAACTCATTACAATCAGCATGTTTTGAAGGTAAAGGTAAAAAAGAATACCTAACAGGACTGGTAGAATGGAAAGATGGTTTTCTAAAAACAGTTTCCTCAAGAAGCGAGTAAGAGAATGTGTAAAAATATCTTGATTTGGAGCCATCAGGAGCCCAGTGGACATGGACTGCGGGACACTGGGTTTCTCTCTGACAGATGTCTTTGACTGCTGGTCCGCTCTGACTGCCTGGCATCTGTGTTTAAGAAGCCTCCTCCAGTCATGGCCTGCCTTTCTCCTGCCATTCACCCAGGTATCATGGTCTCATTTTTCTCCAAAAAAGGACCCCTGTCCTGTCCAGAGTACAATACGCAATATTCCATTTTGAGAAAAAGGCATCTGTGACCTCTTGATGGCTCTTTCAGGAAGAGACTCAAATAGAAAGAAATAAAATAGACAAAGAAGAATCTCATGTGATATAAAGTGGATTTGACTAACACTGGGGTTGAAATAACAAAGTAAACAATTTTTCAGGCATATTTTTAAAAATCTAGATCATAATGTAATATTTGAAATGCTGTATCTTCATCTCACCGTAAAACGAGACCCTTGATTGCTGCCTGTATTACTGTGAAAATTAGTGGTGATTAAGAATGTCTTTTGGTTTCCGTACACAGATGCCAAGCAGGACAAGCAGACGGTATTGTTGTTACTCCTGTTGTGGAAGTTCTCATATAATGCTTTGTCAGGTTCTCCTGATCTCCAGTTTCTCATTACAGAGTGGGGATATTTCCAGCTATGTGGGGTTGCTGTAGAAATTCAAGTAGATGATACAAATAAAAGACACGGATCACATTGCTTGAAAATATCAGACATATTTTTTAATACACCAAAACAAAGGAAGACTTCAATACCATGGCCACCAATGATTACTCGCCAAAATAAGATGTGTATAAAACCTTACATGTTTTGAAGCACCAAGTGATCAAAAAATCACAAGAATCAACAATTTCCTTTCTGTAGTCAAGCATGTCCACTGTTCGTATAACTTTTGTTTTCTGCGTTTCAGAAAGAGGTGCTGCTCAGGGGGTGTTTTCTTCTAAGAGTACGTGTTGAGGCGCAATCTCTTTTGCTACTTTCATGTATGGTTGAAATCATATTTTCATTTTGACTGAGCCAGAAGAAAAAGAAATGTGGCTGAGAATAGCTATGTATGTGAGGGTGATTTTGGCTGCAAAATCATGAAAAGAACATATAACTAAAGTAGAACTTTGATATAACTGAATAGCCTTAAATGTGTATTATAAAATAAGGAAAGAATGGGAATAAATGAGTTAATTGAACTCAAGAAGCCAACAAGAAACAGCAAGGAGTTTGCATAAAGATTCAATGAAATGAGTGCCTCCACCCCCAATGAGATGAAAAACTTCCATCGAAATGGATGAAACAATATGGACATGTACTGTCTCAAATATTAAGGAGTCCCAGGCTAGGGCAGCCACACAGTTCATTGACTCGTAAATGCCAGCAAGGTCCCAGCACTTCCCAACTTCCCAAATTTCTTCTATCCTTTCTTGGTGTGATGGTTCTCACCCGTAAATTCATCATCATAGATCCAGAAATCATCAAACTCATGGAAGCTTATTATAAAGAAGGGTGTGGGGTAATTTCTCCACAAATACTTCTCCACATCATTGAAGGAAAGGTTACTCAGAAATTCTGTGGAGATGCCATTCAGGTCCCCTGGACAGTGTTGACTGACAAGCCTAGGACGACTGCAGGGGACGATCAAGCACCACTCAGCCCTGGGGCCGGGTAGAAGGCAGCTCTGTCAGCCACTAGGAAGAGAGGTGGAAATGGCTGTTGAGCAGGTAACCCATTTTGATGAAAAGATTAGCTATCTATCTATGCATCTATCATCTATCATCTATCAGCTCTACTTCTGTCTAACCCAGATGTCCTCACTCGTCTTCACTGGCCAGTCTTAGCATGGTGACACTGCAGAGAGTAAAGGGTAAGGGAGAGGAGGGGACGAGACCATAAGGCCGACCCCAGAATTCACTGGAGAGGCCTTTTCTCTTCCTTATTCAAGCCTGTTTAAAGGATTGGGGTGGAGGCACTCACTTCGTTGAATTCTTTATGCGTATACCTTACTGTTCTTTGCTGATTTCTTGAGTTGTTCAAATAATTCATTCATTTTCATTCTTTCCTTAATAATCTACATTTAAGGATATTTATTTATGTCTAAAATTCTACCTTACTTATATACCATGAATTTGATGACTCACGTTCTTCAGTTCTAAATAATTATTTCTGTTTTATCTTTAACATGAGTTATTAAGCATATATAAATGTAGGATTTTTTTTTTTACTTCTAATTTAAGTCCTATGGCTAGAGGGTCTTTACTATACATATTTTTTAAACTTTGCTAAGACTTTCTTTGTAATGTGTGCAAATGATAAAATACTAATTATGGCTTAAGTGGAACACATTTTCTATAGTCTGAGGGCATGTATATATATATATATATATACCTATACACATATATTCATCATATCTAAAAATTATGTTTTTGAAGTATTTTCAATTCTTCATATTTATTTTCCTATCTTGAGCTATCTTTGAGAAAAGATTACTAACATATTTTTTTGTGATTTAGCTTCTTTCTCATTTATCTTTGAAATCTGGTTCTATGATTTTTTTCTAGAACATTTTATTTTAAATATATGATATATAAATATGCATTTATAGATGTATTTAATGTGCTTGCTAGCAGAAGTTTGTTAGTATTAGACATACTTCAGTTGTAAATACACAACCCAAGGGGGTTTAGTTCATATTTGAAAGATTCTAATCAAAAGTCAACATTACGAGAATGCAAAACGGTGCAGCCACTTAAAAGACAGTTTGGGGGTTTCTTACAAAACCAAACTTCATGCTCTTATCATATGATCAGCAATCTTGCTCCTTGGTATTTACCCAAAGGCATCGGAAACTTATGTCCACACAACAACCTGCGCCCTTCTCTGGGTAAATCTTGACCCCGTAGTGACATCTCTCTTGCTGCCCCTGCAGCACCGCCCCCACTTGTACCTTCTCCCTTCCACATGGTGATTCTGTGTTTGGATCAGTCCAGTCACAGGTCCTCGGTGCAGACCCAGCCCATGTAATAATCTCTCCACTCTTTACCCCACTTAACGGGAAAAACAACTCACTCCTTAGAAAAAGGCAGACAATAAATACTTAAAATTTCTTTTTAAAACTACTGTTCCATATTCCTTTTTGGCTCTGTTCTGAAAGGATGCGACTCTCACTGAGAACCCAGTTAGTATAAAGATACATTGAATGAATGAGGAAGAATGTGAATTGTGTTAAACAAAAGGAATGGGAATGAAAGACAGTAGGACAGGTACCAAAGTGCTCACACACAGATGCAGATGTGTGCTTTCTAGAATCCTGTGCAAGTTGCACACATAATCTGTGATAAGCCACAGATTCCATAAGGTATAAAAACAAAATCTTTGTCCTTAAAATGTCCTTACATTCACCCACATTATCAAGTCCCCCCCCACCCCATTGCAATCACTGTCCATCAGCATAGTAAGACACTACAGAGTCACTACTTGTCTTTTCGGTGCTACACTGCCTTCCCCTTGACCCTTCTACATTATATGTACTAATCATAATGCCCCTTACTCCCCTTCTCCCTCCCTCCCCACCCATACTCCCCACCCCCTCCCCTTTAGTAACAGCTAGTCCCTTCTTGAAGTCCGTGAGTGGCTGTAGTTTTTGATTCTTCAGTTTTGCTTCATTGTTATATTCCACAAATGAGTGAAATCATTTGGTACTTGTCTTTCTCTGCCTGGCTTATTTCACTGAGCATAATACCCTCCAGCTCCGTCCATGCTGTTGCAAATGGTAGGATTTGTTTTCTTCTTATGGCTGAATAATATTCCATTGTGTATATGTACCACATCTTCCTTATTCATTCATCTACTGATGGACACTTAGGTCGCTTCCATGTCTTGGCTATTGTAAATAATGCTGTGATAAACATAAGGGTGCTTGTGTCTTTTTGAATCTGGTATCTTGTTTTCTTCGGGAAAATTCCCAGGAGTGGACTTCCGGGGTCAAATGGTATTTCTACTTTCATTTTTTGAGAATCCTCCATACTGCTTTCCACAATGGTTGAACTAACTTACATTCCCACCAGCATTGTTTTGCTGTATTGCTACAGACTTTCCTGTTAGAACTGCTTTTGCTGCATCCCACAGGTTTTGAAATATTGAGTTATTATCTTCATTTGTATTCATATATTGCTTGATTTCTGTTGTTATTTGGTCATTGACCCATTGATTATTTAGGAGCATGTTGTTAAGCTTCCATATGTTTGTGGCCTTTTTTGTTTTCTTTGCATAATTTGTTTCTAGTTTCATACCTTTGTGGTCTGAGAATCTTGTTGGTACAATTTCAATCCTTCTGAATTTACTGAGGCTCTTTTTGTGTCCTAGTATGTGACCTATTCTGGAAAATGCTCCATGTGTACTTGAGAAGAATGTGTATCCTGTTGCTTTTGGATGTAGAGTTCTGTAGATGTCTGTTAGGTCCATCTGTTCTAATGTGTTGTTCAGTGCCTCTGTGTCCTTACTTATTTTGTGTCTGGTTGATCTGTCCTTTGGAGTGAGTGGTGTGTTGAAGTCTCCTAAAATAAATGCATTGCATTCTATTTCCACCTTTAATTCTGTTATTATTTGTTTCACATATGTAGGTGCTCCTGTGTTGTGTGCATAGATATTTAGAATGGTTATATCCTCTTGTTGGACTGACCTCTTTATCATTATGTAATGTCCTTCTTTGTCTCTTTTTACTTTCTTTGTTTGGAAGTCTATTTTGTCTGATACAGGTATTGAAACTCCTGCTTTTTTCTCCCTATTAGTTGCATGAAATATCTTTTTCCATCCTGTCACTTTTAGTCTGTGTATGTCTTTGGGGTTGAAGTGAGTCTCCTGTAGGTAGCATATGGACAGGTCTTGTTTCTTTATCCATTCAGTGACTCTGTGTCTTTTGATTGGTGCAAAACACATTGGTGACTTAGGGTGATTATCGATAGGTATGTACTTATTGCCATTGCAGGCTTTAGATTTGTGGTTACCAGAGGTTCAATGGCAGCTTTTTTACCATCTAACAGTCTAACTTAAATCAGTTATTATGCTATTTCGAACACAATCTAAAGCTTCTTTTTTTTCTTCCCTTCTTTTTCTTCCACCTCCACTCTATATATTAGGTATCATATTCTGTACTCTTTGTCTATCCCTTGACTAACTTTGTGGGTGATTTAATTTTGCATTTGCTTAGTAATTAATTGGTCTACTTCCTTTACTGTGGTTATATTTTCTCTGGTGGCAGCTATTCAGCCTTAGGAACACTTCCATCTATAGCAACCCCTCCAAAATACACTGTAGAGACAGTTTGTGGGAGGTAAATTCCCTCAACTTTTGCTTATCTGGAAAGTGTTTAATTCCTGCTTCAAATTTAAATGATAATGTTTCCAGGTAGAGTATTCTTGGTTTGAGGCTCTTCTGTTTTATTGCACTAAATACATCATGCCACTCCCTTCTGGCCTGTAGTTTCTGCTGAGAAGTCTGATGATAACCTGATGGGTTTCCCTTTGTATGTGATCTTTTTTTTCACTCTGGCTGCTTTTAATACTCTCTCCTTATCCTTAATCTTTGCCATTTTAATTATTATATGTCTTGCTATTGTCTTCCTTGGGTCCCTTGTGTTGAGAGATCTGTGAACTTCCATGGCCTAAGAGACTATTTCTTTTCCTAGATTGGGGACATTTTCAGCAATTATTTCTTCAAGAGACTTTCTATCACTTTTTCTCTCTCTTCCTCTTCTGGTACTCCTATAATGCAAATATTGTTCTATTTGGATTAATCACACAGTTCTCTTAATAGTCTTTCATTCATAGAAATCCTTTTTTCTCTCAGTACCTCAGCTTCTTTGTATTCCTGTTCTCTAAATTATATTTACACCTCCTCTACCTCATCTAATCTGATTTTAAATCCCTCCATTGTGTACTTCATTTCAGATACTGTATCTCTTTCTTGAAGTTCTTCCTGAGGTCTTGAATATTTTTCTGTAGCTCCATGTGTATGTTTATGATTTTTATTTTGAAATGTTTATCAGGAATATTGGTGATTTCAGTTTCACGTAGCCCTCTTTTTGGTGTTTGAGAGATTTTGGGTTGTACCAAGTTCTTTTGCTGTTTCATATTTCCAGTGATGCCTATGGAATAATAACTGTGTAGGTGGTGCCCTCTGATGCCCAGAAGTTCTACTCTCTGGAATTGCCCAGCACCTGGAGCGATCACAGAGATCACAGGTGAGCGGTGCCAGTGCATGCCAGGTGGAAAGAACTCTTTCCTGCTTCCCTGCTATGATGCCTGCCTCCACTGCCAGGGCCAGCAGGCCAAGCACGCATGGAGGAGCCTCTGCATTATGCCCCTGTAGCTGCTGTAGGTGGATCTGCTCCCTGGCTGGCCTAGCATGATGATAGGCACAGCAGGTGGGCAGATCTATGCCTGCCAGGAGGAAAGAGCCTCTTCTTGCTTCCCGGCTGCAGTTCCTGCCTCCACTGGCAGAGTCAGTGGGCCAAGCATGCAGCAAAGAGCCTCTGTGTTGTGCCCTTGTAGCTGCCATAGGCAGGGCCACCCTCCAGCTGACCTGACATGATGGCAGGGACAGCAGGTTTGCCAACTGGTACTGGAAGGTGGGGAAGGAGCAGCAGGCTGTGTATCACAGTAGGGGGTCTTGGTGCTGCATTGCCAGCCAGGGGGATAGAGCGTGTCAAGCTCCTGAAAGTTCCCAAGCTGCTGGGCTGAGTGTACCAGCATGATTTTGTCCACCTGTCCTTTCTCCTGAGCAGCAAGCTCTGTGTAATCCTTGCTTCTTTAGCAGCCTCCTCCTGTTGGGAAGTGTTTCAAAGTGCCTCCTTTCTTTTGTCCCAGAGTGGCTGGTTGTGGGTACCTGTTCACAAGCGGCTAGAATCTCAGTCTCTCTGAGAATTCCACCTGTCTTTGCTTTCCAATCCCTCTAATCTCCATAGCACCATGTATTATGGGTTTGTACTCCCAAAGTAGATCTCCAGGACTGGGTATTCAGTAGTCCTGGGCTTCTATTCCCTCCCCACTCCATTTCTCTTCCTCCCACCGGGGAGCTGGGGTGGGAGCAGGGCTTGCATCCCACCAGATTGTGTCTTTGCTACTTTACCCTTTTCCATGAGGTCTTCTCTCTTCCCCAGATATAGGCTGTCTGTTGCAGTCTTCTTTCCAGTCCCTCTTTCAGGATTAGTTGTATTTGCTATATTTTTGTGTTATATGTGGTTTTGGGAGGAGGTTTCTGCCTCCGCAATCTTGTTTAGTCCTCCCGCAGTTACTTCTGATAATAAACATTAAGTCCTCTGTCCTCATGGAGCACACATGTCACACAATCAGCAATGTCCATGATCACATTCTTACCATAAAGACTGGGTCAAATTTCACTGGGGCTGCTTTTAATAATACCCATCAATTGTTCTCACTGCATGAGAAAACAAAACAAATCAAACAAAGCCCAGTGAATCATGCAAAGCAATCTTTGGGACATTAGGAAGGAGACAAAGTATGACTGCACCCAGGCAGCTGGCTCTAGGTATCTGTCTCTGTTGCTGTGCAGCTGCATCTGGAGAGGTTTCTCTCTGCACACTAGGTGAAGCATTAGAAGAAACTTCAACCTGGATGGGGAGGGTTCTTGTCTCTGAATGAGAAAGAATTCTTGAATAGGTCAGACTAGTGTAGTAGGGAAGGAATTCATTAAAGCAAGAGTAATATATAATGGAAGCTGCCTTGTAGGCAGCAGAGAACCAGGGAGGACAGAGGGAGGAGATAGAAGCTCATTGAATTCCTGCTTGGTATAAGGCAGGTCCCTTGACAACTCCTACAGCCAGGGTCACCTGGCAGCCACTGTCCACTTGAATCTGTATGCCATGGGAACTGAGCCCCTACCTCCCCAGGATTTGGGGGAGCCACGGAGCACTGGATGGAGTGAAATAATGTTCTGAGAAGTTCCCAGGGGCAGACAAAGGCAATTTGGGGGCAGACTACTAAAGACCGTGATCATACAGCTGAAGTCCTGTGTGGGTCACCCAGGCGATGGGAACTTGCAAGCCCAAAGCAGAGCTCTCAGCAGCCCCTCCCTACTTATCTGAAATGGGACAGAGAGTGAAGACTTGTGCTTAAGTCTGGAGCATAGAACGAAATAGCAAAGCAACAAAGACACTTTCCCCTGGAAGAGTGCGGAGGCAAAACACAGTAAATGAGTAATGAGAAGACTTTATTTTAAAAGTTCACACTCAAAGGAAGGGCAGTGCTAGCAACCTCGGAGAGGAGATGCACTTAAGGACTTAGAATCTGTCTTTTAAGGCGTTCAAGAATGGGGCAAAGGGTTGGGGTGGGGGTAGGTTGTTGGACATAGGCTTGACTTGTGGTCTCATGATATCTCTTTCCATTATGTCACTAGCCACAGTCAGGCCTCTAGATAATTCTCTAAGAGAAACTTAACTCAAGGAATTTATTGATCCAGTTCCTCTCCACAATACTGGCTTCTCTCAGCACTGGGGGACATCAGGACTGCTGCCCTGCCTTAAGCTAGGTTGGGTTATTGACTTGGGTTATTGACTGATTACCAAAGAATATGTTAGGAATCTTACCTCCTAACTCCCTGGTTTTTAAAATGGTGTCTTAGTCTTAAGATGGAGTCCCTTCTGTTGTTATTATATTGTTTATATCTTGGCATTTTCATCCTAGGCAGGAAAAGCCAATCATGTTGCTTGTCCCCTGTCCCTACCCTGCTTAAACTCTACACCAGTGGATTTCAGGGTACCTGGAGTGGAGGCTGCAAACTGGCAATTTCTGGGCTTCATATGATCCACAGATATGGTGTGTGTACACTACAGGAATAGTTCCCACAGTGTCTATTTTTAAAAATTATATCCTATTGTAATAATTAGGCAAGTCCACATAAAAAATCATATTTTTAGTAATTGTAAAGTAGGACACAGGTAATGCTGGATATTCATTCCCACAAAGTGGCCCCCGGCTGGATAGCGCCCCCTGCCCCCATATCCACCTGGGGTGCAGGTTCCCATTGGCTGGGTGCCCACCACTTCACAGCCAGTACAGAACAGACCCGCTTCACTCATCCACATCAACTCTGCCCTAACAGACCTGCACATTCACAACCCTCCTGCAGAGGAAAAGCGGGCCCTCCTGTCCTTTAAGCAAACCTGGTAATTTTGCTTCTCGCTACCCAATTTTGTAAAGGTTTTAAATGACATTGAGTCTCAGATCATTCCTGTGGCAGCTCTTATGCATATTACCAGCCAAGTGTTAAAATCTGTTGTTTGATTAAGCAGAGCTCATGGCTGAACCGTTGGGGTTATTCCTGCTCCTTGCTGCAAACACTCGAGAGGAATAAATGGCCCATTACCGTCGCTAACAGTGATGCGGCATCACCCTGATTCCTGAGTGGAGCGGGATGTGGGCTTGTCACTAGCTGTTGTCATTTTGGAGGGTGCATAACAGAATTTCCTTCCAGGGGTAGGGGAATTGGCTGGAGGGCAGTGCTGTATTTTCAAAAGTCCCCAAGTTATAATATAGTCCCATTCCCCCAGCCGTGAATGGTTCTCCCTTTTGAGAATCACTACTTTAATATACAATGAATTAACTCTTATATGGAAAAACATTCATTTAAAAAGAATCTGCAAGAAATTATGCTTTTAAATCTTCTGTTTATTACAACCGTAAATTAGCCCAACAGCTCTGTGGGAAAATACTTTCAGGTGTGTATTTATTTCGGGTACCTTTATTTTTCTTTACTAAACAGAATCTTGCTAAAAGTGAATTTGCTTGCAAATGTGTCTACATCATATACACAAAATTTCCTGGGCTTTGGGGGTTCTGATTGAAATAATGATAAAGACTCGAAGTTCGAGAACTTTTCACTATTGATTCATTCATTAAATTATGCAAATCACTTGTATAATTAAGTTCCACATCTATGGGAGTCAATATTGCCTATTTTTCCTAATTAGTAAATTACCATATGTAAATACTCGATACATTCTTTGAACAGATTTTGTAAAGGTTTTATCAGTTAAAATAATATACTTCTAATCATACAAGAATCGTGAATATTTATTGAGTATATTGGATCTGATCTTCGTTTTCTTCAAAAGACACTTCATTTAAAAGGCCTGCCTGATCCACTGTAATTAAACTCCAGACATAGCCAAAACCTTTTAAACTAAGCCATTAAACCCTTCAGACTATACCTCCCATCTTTCTCCATTAATGGCACACAAAAGGGATGAAAGGAACATCTTGGAATTATTATAACTCAGTGCTTTGGTATAATGTATTTGTGTCATATTTTGTCTGAAGTGTGTTTTTGTCCTGAAAATTCATTCGCTCTATTTCGCCTTCCTCACCAGCTCCTGAAGGCCATTATCTTTCCATTAGTGCTTTCTCAGCCCACCCCTTCCTCTGATCTTTGATCTGCCACTAACCCGTACACATTCTTCTCTGTGGTGTTTCTCAGGGGGTCCTGCAGAACTCCCGTGCCCGCTTCCCCACCCACTCAAGACCGACGGGGACGCATTCTGAAGGCCTGCTGTGCCTGCTGCATGCACAAGGGGGCTTTTATCCATGCAAGATGAACAAGTGCTCACAACCTTCTGCTGCTCTTTGCTACCTTAAAAACTCTCAGTTTTATTCTGCTCTCTTGTAAATTGGGTCACAGATGTTTTATTGCTGCAAAATGCTTTGAAACTTTTTCATATGTTCAGTGGGAAAAGATGCCTCTTAAAATTCATGCTGAAATAATGAAGCTTTTTAATTTCACTGTCAATTTATCAGAACAAGTGATAAATCTCTCTTCACACTGCCTGCCTCTTCGGTCCATTTACTCTCTCCGATCGTCTGAGAGCCTCTCTGACCCCGCTCAGTGGGACGGGAGGCAACGCTGATGTGCCACAATCTCAGACAGGCTGGGTTCCCCAGGAAACGTCAGTCCTGGAAGTTGAGGGTGCCAGGCCCTGGGGCATTGCACGGTGGCCAAGGACTATGCTTAGGGAGCCTGACTGCCCGACTTGGTGCCCTTTGTTCTCAGAACTTCTAGAAAAGTCAGCTCACTCCAGGGAACTTGGCGTCCTTGTGGATGCAGCCGATTCAAACACGTTTCCCCACATCTGTAGCACAGCAGTGACAGAAGCAAAGGTTTTCACAGGCCCCAGGGCCCAGTCAGAGACCCGCTCTGCTCCTGGCTCCATAAGGTCTTGGACAAGCCCCTTAAAGCTTATGACTCTCAGTTTCTTCGTGTCAAAAATGAGGAGATGATGGGAGGCTTACGTGATTCTCCCTTAGCGCCCGCCCCACGGAGAATGTTCAGGATATATCAAGTCCTTTCTCTTCTGTGGATTTCACAGAATGGTTTTCCATTGAAACATTACATGTTGCAAATATGTTCAAATAGTTCCAGAGCTGCTTTGAGAGTCAATACTTACACCTTCTCCCATTCAGCTCTTTTTGGTTGCTGCACAATTTCTATGATAGATGGTAGTTTCCTGGGTTTAAATAAAAGAGGCTCATTAGGAACTCAGAGGGTGTGGCTTTAGAAATCAATGTGTACTTACAGTGTGTTTAAGAAAAAAGGATGCCAGGAGTGAGTCTACCAGGAGGAGACAGTGTCCCAGAGTTTAGCAATCCCAGGGCCAGGCCACCGTGTTTCTCTCTGTAGGGGGACAGTTTAAGCATGTCATTGTGGGGTGGCAGAGGTGAGAAGGACGCTCAGGCCTGGCTGATGACACCACCTGCTCTGACCCCACTGACGCATGTGGAGGTCAACTCCCAGTCCATGTTTGATTACCTCCATTCAAACCCACAGAGTCCTTCTTTTTTCTCCCACGTGGCCTCTCTGAGAAAGCTACCCTAGAAAATATACCTCTCTCCATGGATGCAGCTTGGCACTGGGAAGGGTTCATTCCTGAATTAATTTCTAGGATGTAGAATTATGGGAACCATTTCAGAGAAGCCAGGAGAACCTGTCCTGTCTGTTCTGGGCAACTATCTCGGGCATTTGTCCACACCCCTCTCTCTGTGCCTTTCTGCATGCGTCTCCCTTGGGTCTACACCTGTCCTCTCCCTGTGGCTCCTTGTTCTGCTGCTTTCAGCTCCCCCCGGCCCCACCCTTGCTCTCAAATCCCATCAGCACACACCCAAGTCCCACCGCTCTACAGATGGGCCTCGTGCACAGGGCAGCACGTTCTCTCTCCTTCAGCAGCTCAGCTTCGGCCCGACTGCCCACGTTCCCTTAGCCATCACACCCACTGGTTATCCTAGCAGGGGAGAGTTTTGGGTCCGTGTGGCCTTCTGGGGACATCGTGTCCAATCTCAGAGCCTGCCCCGCCCAGCTACATCCTTAGGGATCTCCGGAAGCAGCTCTTGTGGGTGGCTGGGACTTCGAGATCCTTCAGTCAGAGGACAGGCGGAGCCGAGCCCTCCCGCACACTTGGTGTTTCTTTCTTCATAACACTTGACCAGAAACGCTGCTGCCGACGCCTCAGGTCCCACGGACATGCCCACAGTAGCTTCTCCCAGCCCGGCCTTCCTTCACAGCATTCCTGCGTCTTGGTGAGAGGTTGCTCCTAGATTCTGAGTCAGGTTATGCTCACTTCTGCTTTTCTAAAAGCTGGATGCTTCAGAAAAACCCGTTGAGATTTCTGACAGCTTATTCTACTACCTTCTTTTGTTCATTTACTCATTCATTTATTTACTCAACAAAAACAGTTGAGTACCTGTGACATGCAAGGTGCTATACTATAAAAATAAGGAGAAACTGTTCTTCCAGTAATTTAATGAAGAATTTTATTTTCTCTATAATTTATTTTAGTGGAATATATAGAAAACTTTTGCAGCTCCTTAATAGGCTTTGTGTGGCTCTTCTAATAGGAATATAGCGTGATTGCTATGGGAACAGAGGAAAGGGGGTGACTAGCTCTGGCTGTATTATGGCACAAGGCTTCAGAGAGGAGATGGTTCTCGAATTGGGCCTTCCTAGATGAAGAGGGCCTCTTAGATGAGTAGGAAGTTTCCTTTATTTTCTCAGAAGACACAGGCAATTGTAAGAGTATTTATCAAATGGAAAACTATCACTGGATTTGGCATGAAAAAACCCAGAGTCATGCTCAGTTCTGCCACTTACTGAGCAAGAGTTTCTGAGTCTCAAAATGTTGTCCTCCAATGGGGCTGACAACCCATTTCAATTAAACTACACTGATTCCAACTAATTCAATCAGGAAGGGAATTTATTAGAAAGGTATTTGGAGAGGATCTCAGAGACCCAGTAGGTGACTGGAGGCTCAGGCTTGCAAGCAAGACAGGAACCGAGGCGGTTGTCAAAGACCAGGAAGGGAGACTGGACTGTGCCCCAGACACGTGGGTCTCTGCTTGACCACCGCTGCGTCAAGCCTGATCTCCAACTCCCTTTCCACATGTTCTTTTGGTCACTTTCTCGATATTGGGATTCCTAGATGCTGTGACTGGCTGTGTTCTTCTCTGTGAACATCTGTTGAAAAACAGCATTTTGACAAGAGGTATAAATAATGCAGAAACATATGGAAAATTTTTTCTTTAAAATAAACATAGGCATTAAATCAAAGGGGAAATTTGATTGACAGAATATATTCTGTTGGAAGAGACTAAAGTGCTTGTGTATAAAGTTGAATCACATTCACCTCTTTCCTACTGGGTATGGGGGAGACTGCTGGCCCCCCAGCCATGCCTCCTGTCTCCTCTCTCCCTAGGGTGGGCTTGTAGCCCATGTATGACTGTCAGCTCTGCTACACTTCCCTGCTCCTTTGGGGCTAGATTGCCAAGGGACCAAGCTCTCTCCCAGCCTATGCGAGCAGAAGTGACGTGTGCCATTTTTGCGTCTGGCCCTAATGGAAGTGCCTTTCCCGTGCAATCTTCCTGTTTCTGCAAAATGAACCCAGATATGGTGGTGACCCAGCCTCAACCACGAGGACAGTGACAACCTCCTAGGGCAAGGGTCAGTGAACTGTTTCTGTAAAGGGCCAGAAAGCAAATATTCCAGTTTTTGTGGGCTACTTATCAATTTTGCTGTTGCCACAGGAAAGAAGTCATAGACAATATGTAACAAATTTTCTGTGCTCCAATACAATTTTATTTATAGAAACAGATGGCAGACGTAGGGGCTTGAGAGCAGAGGATGAAGGAGGAAGCTTTGGAAAGAATCTTGTCCTATGGGGGGCTGTGCAGGACAAGCCTGCCCTGAATCCTTGCTCTGCTAACATCAGGACTACTACATGTGAGAGGTGCAAAGTTTTCTACTCTTTAAGCTGTACGTTTACAGGAGTCTTTGTTACAGAAGCCTACCCTTGCCATAATATATCAAATAAATAGAAAATCAAAAAGTAAAATAAAATATCTTCTTAGGAGAGATTTATGCTCAGCCACATCAATGAATACAAGTTATGCAATAGAATCTCTAGGACTGAACCTTATCTGTACCTGTTAGTATCCTGTATGATACCTAGAGTGGGTTGTACACTTAGTAAGTATTTAAATTATGTTTTAGGCTTGGTTAAATTATATTATTTTCAAAACTATTATAGAACAGCTGATGCTCTAAGCTGCGCTCATCAAACCATGCTTGCAGAATATAATATCTCGGAACAAGTTTGGGTCATAGAGAATATTAATTCAGCCCATATTATGGAAAATGTGTATGAATTACAGTGTATGTAGAATGGTAGATTACAGCCTTGTCAAATGGAGTATGGTGGGTTGAGAGTGTTTTGTCTGGAGAAGAAAAAATACATCAGCTCCAATTTCTATCACCCAGAAGGAAACATGGAAAAAAAATTTACCTTGTGTGGCCCTAACAGGCAGAGCAAGGTAGGAATTTCTACAGAGAAATAAATTTTGCTCCCTGAAAGAATGGTTGGGGACGAAAGGTAGTGTGCGTTCTCAGGTACGCAGGCCTGCCTCCTTCTGTGTTTTCAGAATAGAATCCATTTCCGTTCGGCTCCCTCTCCACGCCGAGTGGTGGAAACTCCTTCGTGACCTCAGCGCCTCCTCCTGCTCAGGTGTGGCTGTAGGTGGTGCCGGCTTCACCTGCTTCCAAGACTTGGGCATGTGGGGATGGGATGGGCTTGTTGGTCCGGGTGCCATTCCATCCACCTGACCAGGTGTGAAGGTCATCTCCTGTGTAGTCACCAGTCCTCTCCATCTGCTGTGTAGTCACCAGTCCACTGGGGACTCTGCTCTGTGTCCCCTCCCCGTTCAGTGGCCAGACTCCCAGGCCTGCCAGCTCACTGTGCGTGGGCAGCCTGGCGCAGTCATGGAAAATACTCAAGCACGCCTCCAGGGCTCTTTTTCAGTCCCCCTTAGCCTGCTGGTCTAGGGCTCCTTAGAAAACCATGTTCCCTTGGCAAGCAGCCTCCCATTTCTGAAAAATCCTTCTTGGGTCATATCCCAGATTTTTATAGGATATGTTGAGAATTGCCTTTCCTGACCCTCTAAATTCTGCTGATGCACACTTTCCTTTGGGGAGTAAGACTGGATATCCTAGCAGCTTCCGGAATGGGGCTGTTTACTGCATACTGGGAGCCTGTTCAATACATCAGAATATTCTACTTCAGAGCTGCAAAGCTGGGTGAATTACCTTATAAGGTAGTGAGTCACGCATCATTAGAAATGAACAAAGTTCAGTGATCACTTATCAGTAGGTTGTTGAGGATTTCAAGCATTACGTCAGAGGCTGGTTCAGTGGGAGGTGGGGCCAGGCAGCGGTTCCTCAGCCTGGCTGTGCAATATAATAACTTCTGTTGTTTGCTGAAGCATTCACTGGTTTTCTTACCATTCTCTGAGGAAGCCAGAACTAAAGTCTTAGAGGGCAAGGGGGATAGCTGTTATTTTTAGAAACTCGACAACTGATTTTTATCCAGCCTTCTTATCTTAAACCCACTGGCATCCCCACTTGATCCTGAGATATTCAGAAAAAGACCGATGTTCTCACTGGTATGTGTAAAGGCTTACCAAATTGGACACATCACATTTTCCTGAAAGCAGTGTAACATACAGATTCCTTTTGTTTATGTTGTTAACAGCAGATGTTGCAAAGCGACATCACACATGTCTGCTTAATATCATCAAAATAATTATTCATGGATTCATCTCAGCTCAGTGTCCTGGATCAAGCTGGCACTAGAGACCCTGCAGACACGGCGTCCATGAGGCATAAACAGAACTCGCGTCATATGCAATAAATCATCCCAGCCTGCATCACCAGGCCTCCTGCAGGGTGCGTGCTGACCGACAGATAAGGGGAGCCTGACGTGGGCACCCTCTGGGGAGCACAGAGATCCTCCTTACCCAGGCATCGAAGTCTGGTCCTACTACCTACATTACCCAGGATACCCAGAGTAGGGGCAGTGCCTTCTGCTGAGTGGGGACGGCACACACATGAAGGAATTGCCCAGACGGAAGTGAGATGCTTCCCTTGGAATCATTTTCACATGATCAAGCGGTGAAGCTAAACCTGAAAAGAGTGACAGGATGTCCAAGTCTCACAATACTGTTATTCATCATCTACAGTTCAGCAAAGATGTAGAACATGTCATGAGATGCGGCCTGTGCTTTGCATTGGAGTTTTAAAAGGTTTTGTTAAAAAGTAAACAATTTGAGTAAGACACTTTTCATTTGGGATTCTGTAGTCAGTTCTTCAGTGGCCACTAGCTGAGCAGCCCAGGGGGTCAGCCTTTCTGTGCCCTGGCTTTCTTACCTGTAGGATGGGCGGTCCAAAGGACACACGAACAAAACATGAAAGGCAAGGAAAATGAAGAAATTTCAATATTTTAAACATTTTTTCACAAAAGATTTGTTTCTAGAACTCTTCAATGTTAATAAATAAATTACGTAAGACATGCGAAAGATGAAGTTATTAGTGATCATTTTTAACTGTGTGCTTCATCATTTGCCTACATCTATTGATTTCCTGCCATGAAAAGTGTTTAAATTGAACACATTCCTTCTTCTCCCCTGCCCGGGGAGAGGAATGTGTTCATTTCTTGACAAACTGAGGTTGAAGTGGCTGCGAAATATTTCTGCAGGGGGATAGAGAGCAGACAGTCGGACTCTCCTGACACTGTGCGACAAAGTCCGTGACGAGGAAAGAAAATCACAGGAAAAGGAGGACAGCTGAAAGAGCTAGAGTTTGCACAACTCAGTGCTTCTTTATAAAAAATAAACATAAACATGCAGCGTCAACAAGCCTGAGAAGAAAACAAAGGGAAAGTGGCCAGTGGATCTGGCCACGCGCAGGTGTGTCCATGTGGCCGGCACCATGCCCACCGGGGCAGGACACACGGAGAGGGGAGCAGGCAGTGGAAGGGGGCTGGGTGGCGATGAGGGGCACTGGATGGGTGGCATCACGGTTCATCACCCAAGTAAGGCCGACGTAAGAGCGAAAAGAGGCGCGGCCTCTCCGGGACTCGGAACAGGCAGAAACTGGAGACCCTTGCCAGGCGGCCAGCCTCTCTGTGAGGACACAGGATGGAGGTCCCCATGCTCACCTCTCCACGGTGTCCCAGCACCTAGAATCTCCATAGATAATGACCCTTTGGGTTTAAAGGTTTGAAGGTTTCTTTGCAATGTAAGTATAAGAGAGGCATCTCTGAAAAAGGTTAATTGCAATTTTTTTTTGCAGGTCAGCCAAATGCTCTGGAGGTTTTCTGAGGAATGGGACATCGTGGTAGTTACGGTGGCCAGGCCATCCTCACGAAGGGCACTGGCGAACTTTCTCTCTTACTCATCTGGTTAATTTCCTAGGGCTGCCGTAATAAGGTGCCATAAACTAGGTGGCTTAAAACAACAGAAATATATTCTCTAACAACTGTGGAGGCTGGAAATCCAAAATCACGATTTCGCCAGGGCCATGCTGCCTGTCTGGGGGCCCCACGGGAGAGTCTGTCCAGTGCTTTTCTCTTCGCTCCCAGAGCCGCCAGCGATCCCGGGCATTCCTTGACTTGTGGACGCCTCATTCCATCTCTGCCTCCAACAGCACACGGTCGTCTTCTCCCTGGGTCCGTCTCTTTTCATAAAGACATCAGTCATGCTGGATTAAGCCCACCCGAGTGGCTTCACTTTAACTTGATTACTATTGCAAAGACCCTGTAGCCGAACAAGGCCGTGCTCACAGGTATGGAGGTTTGGACTCCAGCACAGCTTTTCAAGGGGGCTACAGTTTAACCTATGACAAGGTTCAGATCAAGAATGTCAGGTGAGCCTGAGAAATGAAGAGCCGTGGCACCTGCCGCCCGAGGACATGGACTCAGAAGCAAAGGGGGGTGAGCGGAGTGTGATGAGCAGTGCCTGGAGATGTGCTTATAGAAGGTGATGTAAATATGCACAAAAGCCAGCAGGGAGAATCCAGGTGAGAGGGTAAGGTTTACTATAAAGAAAAGGAAAAAACAGAGTGTAAACATCACATTAAGCAGACAGGCATACAATGCAAGCCACAGGCATAAGGACCAATTTCAGAAGGGAGACAACCTCTCCTAAGAATGGAATAGTAGTAGACACGAATATAGCTATGTTATGACCTTTTACGACTAAGAAGGTGGGGCAGTTTCTATGCTTTCCCTCTCAAGTGGGGGGCCTAGCCTCCAGCCCAGGGCTGCAGAGTCGGGGGTTGTGGAGAGGCACAGGAGCAGGTGGGGAGGGAGAGGGGAGGCTGCCTGTGGTGGACCCTGGGTGAGCAGGTGACCAGGAAATAGGGGGCCATCTGAGGTGGTGGCTGGGGCCATTCATGGCATGGTCTAGAGAACAGCAAACCTAGAAGCTGAAGGCTTGGAAAGAAAAAATATGAATAAATAAGTATAAAACCAAAGCAAAAAAACAAACAGATAATGTCTGGCGTGTGAGTCCAGGGACCTGAGCTCTAGGCAGGTGCGAGGTGGGGAAACTGGACCTCGCACCTGGGGATTCCTACCTCCAGCAGCCGCTCAGGCAGATGACGTTAATGCAGGCGCTGCTTGACACGTTGCTCGTTCCTGTCCACGTGATGGGTTTTGTCTCCCACGTTAATCACAAGCTCCTCAAACAAAACAAACAGGGCTTCGTGCTCCTCTGGCAGCACTCAGGGCGATGCGTGTGCTCTGTATGTGGGCATATCCATACGTATTGCTAGATGGATTTTTGTGTTTCATTTATAGATGTGTAAATATATATATAGATGATATATGATATGAAAAATCCATATCATTTTAAATTGATAGAAGTGTGTCTTAATTTATTTTGCATTGTACTAACATTATATAGGTGAATTTCATTCTAGAGCTACGGCAGTTTCCTCTGAATATTTTGCCTTTGAGTTTTTTACCATGGAGTATTTTCTGACAGCTCTTAAAAAAATCAGCACAAATTAACTGGACAATTTTTTCTCATTAATGTCAATACTCTAATTTTGCCTGGCATTTTGGCAGTCGTTTTCAATATTCATATGTCCAAACAGACTCTTCAATTCGAATATACAGTAAAATTCCTTAATGTATAGGCATTAAATGTGGGAGTGATTGAACAGCTGTACTCTTGAAAACGTGTTTATGAAAAATACATTCATCACCAGTATTTCATTAGTTGAAACGAATTTAAAGCACACGTTCCTGTTAAATACAACCCCCCCACACAAATCCTTTCATGATATTAGTAATAATTCTTTAGTTTAGAAGTTTCATCTCATTTAGATGATAGCAGGTAGAGCTGCCTTAAAATGTTACCTTAAAGGGCAAAGGTGAAGCATAGCTTAGTGTCTGAGGTGTAATTGGCACTATTATTGTTTAATTAAATTGAATTCTGATAAGGCTGAGCCAAGCTTACCTTTGCATTCAAAACAAAACAGTCATTTGCTATGAAAATAATGTCCGGCAGGGAGATAGATGTTCACTGTAACATAAAGAAAAGACTGTTCTCAAATGTTTGAGAGATTGTTACTATGATACAAATACTGATCCACTAACTGCCAACCATTCCTTACAGTCAGTCAAACGGACACCCAGGGACTCTCCCTAGGCATCACTTGCCAGTGGCCACAGACACAAAGTTAAAAATGTAGAGCACGTCTGTCCCCCACTGCCACCACCATGTACACAGAGAAACACCATTGCCTACCAAGCTTTTGGCATGCTTATTGCCTTTGCTTTTCATTCTTTTCCCTGAAAAGACTTTTCCCCTTTTTCCCCTGAATCTGTGAGATCTTTCTATGTTTCTGCAGTGCTCAGAAGCAAACTTCCCTGACAAGTGTGATTTCTCTTTTACGTCTCTATTTCCCCAAAGCATCCAGCTGAGGGCTAACCATATTTTATCTGATTTATAATCTCTTTTAGCATTAAAACATATTTTCATTCCTTTAAATTATGATCTCGTTCAGTCTCTAAGGACCCCCCTTGAGCCAAGGTTCAGTTTTAGAGACAGTCAGTGCAGTAGACACAGGCTTGAATGCCGCACTGCCAGCCTCAGGGGCAGGAAGAGCATTGAGAGTAACAGGAAAAAATATTGCTGGATTATCAGTCACTCGGACTTCACAGAGTGGCTTCTGCAAGACCTTCCCTGCAGCGCCCCGCAGGAGTCCGAGGGCAGCCCCGCAGAGCCGGTGGTGCGTGTCTGAGACCACGCGGTGTGGACTCCGTGGCAGCGCCGACTCACCCCTGGTCCTGTGGCTCACCGGAGCCGCGCAGCTCAGGTGGGTCAGCACCGCCCTGGCTCGTGCTGCAGCAGATCAACCTAGTGAATAAAGGGTTCTGAGGAACGTCACATCCCTTGCTAAGTCTCAGTTAGCAAAATTTTAAAATGGGCATAAACTGCCTTCCTCCCAGATCATTGTGAGTGCCAAGCGTGACAATTTACAGGAAGGTCTGCATTAGTTTTTAAGTGCCATGGAAAAAAACAGTTTAACATTATTATTGAGGGACTTGGGCTTCATTCCCCGAAATGGAGAGCCTCCAATCGTCCCGGTCCTCTGGAACACGAGACTCACTCCTTTAGGAGACATGTTTGGTGGATCCTGTGAATCGCTGCCTCCTAAATGTAGAGCCTCAGGAGAGGAAGGTGGGCTCCTGGTCTGCTCATTAAACGGCGGCAGACAGGTGGCTAGGGGAGACATAAAATGCCTGGGGTATCTCGGTCTCTGGGTCAAATAAGCAAAGAAGTCTGTAAGCCGGGAGGTTTCCAGGGCAGCCGGTCGCCAGCCCTGCCCTGTCCCCGTGCACTCATCGTCAGCCACTCTGTGTCCTTCTCCACTCTCCCCAAAGGCAAACGCCACTGCTGAGGCCATCCCAGGTGGCCTCCACTGGTCTGGGCTTGCTCAGACTTCAGCCGGCCTGTGGGCACTGCGCCAGGCTGGCAGGGAAGAACAGTCGGTTCTAGCCGACCCACTGCACCTGGGGTCCTCGTTCAGTGACTCATCGCCCAACATGGAACTCCAGGAATTCTTGCCAGCAGAGCCTGAGGTCAGGCTGTAGCAATAAAGCCCCGCAGGCCTGGCAATACTCTCCTTCTCTCTCCTTGGGAAGGTGTGCCCCCCAGCACTGGAAGCCAGGCTGCGTGCAGCAAAAGGGCCAGTGCTGTGTGACAGCGATGGGACGGCTCAGAGTGTGTCCATGTGATGCTCAGGGATGGCCCCTTTCTCTCCACTCCCTCGGTGCCCACTTGCTCTGGAGAACCAGAGAGCATGACCGTGGACTCCAAATGCTAACCAGGCCTGGCCCCACTGTCCTAGAGCTCTTCTTCAAGGGGGCACACGGGGCCCGGTATGGTTCACATCACATCCACTGCCTTCCTGCTGCTCTGCAAGCATCTGTGGGGGAGGCAGGAGAGATGTGCAGCCCTACCAAGCGAGGCCTTGGGTCAGGCTGGCCTGGACACCCTGAAGGGTTAGTGCCTCACTCTGTGATGCGGGCAAGTCCCACCAGTTCTCTGAGCCTTCGTTCCCTCCCCTGTAACATGGGGGTGGCAGCATCGGCTCACAGGTGTGAGGAAAGACGGCCAGATGCGGCAAGCTCGGACCTGAGTCACATCTAGGCCCCTTTTCTTTCCGCACTCACCAGATGGCAACAAGCCTCCCAGGAGTGGGGCGTCCGGAGAGGCGCCTTGTCCTGCGAGGGCAGGGCTGGGGAGCTCCTCCAGCTTCAGCTGCAGGCCTGGCCTCTGCCTACTGGCCCGCTTCTCCGTCACCCTTCCACGTCTCCCCAGGCTCCAGCTTCCTCCAGCCTGGAGTTAAAATGCAAAAGAGAATATTGAAAGCTGCCTCCCAAGTTGCCCTTCCTCTACAGGCTGACCTCAGAGTCACTTGGAACGTACCTCCCCATGGAGCCACACTGCTCCGCGCTCGTGTTTGACTTTATGACCTTTCATGCCGACACAGTTACATGATGGCGAGGCAGCCGCAGTGGGGGTGCTCTGGTGGAGCTGGGCCCCCAGCCAGAGCGGGAGCTGCACGGGAGCATAGCTCTTAGGTGAGCACCACAGCGAGCACCAGGGACTGTGGTCGGGACCTGCCTCTTGGGTGACGGCAGCCACGTACTGTGCATTGGGAAGGTGAACACCAAGCTCAAGGACCTTCAGTGAAGTATATGTACATACACATGCACCTATACATACCTATACGTAGCCAGTGCGTAAAGTCCTGTGCAAGAAAGATGGTCATTTGAGGCCCTCCATTCATTTTTTTAAAGAAACACCTTTGCTTTCAAAAGGATGATTTTCAAGAACAGCATGGCTCCTGGAATGGGTTAGCAGCCCAGTCTCATTCTGGAGGTTTCCTTCAGTGGTACCAGCCTGCCCTGATGGGGCTTGCGTCCGTCCACTCCTATTTCTCTTCCTGGAGGAATCCACTTTTGCACATTGGATGAAGTCTTACCGCATCTTTTAATTTCTCCTTCACTCAATTCCTACACTTCTTTATTGCGCTTTTTTTTTTGTTGGCACTTAAGAAATATTATCTTGTATTTATTTTACCTTTTACTCCATGGTTGGCTTTTCTCTCAGGATACACTGGATCAAGAATATGGCCCAGGAAGGGCCATAGCTTATATAGTGGATCTCAGTACATGGTCATACAATATATATATAAACACATTTTGAGTTTGAGGAAGTGCCCTGAAACCTCAGACTTTCTGGAGTCACACTTTTTTAAGTCGAGATATACTCACATACCTTAAAATATACTTATAAATTTATATTCCAGTGCTTTTAGTAGAGCCACGATGTTTTGCAACTAGGTGGTGTGGAGGAGGGAGGGAGAGATGTTCAGCCCTACCAAGCAAGGGCTCCCTAAGTGTTTTTATCCCCCACCAAAGAAACCCCAAGCACGTTAGCAGTCACTGTCTTCTCTACCCCTCTAATACCCCCTTCTGGCAGCCCTTGGCAATCGCTAATCTACTGTCCATCATGATGGATTTCCCTATTCTGGACATTCCATAAAAGTGGATTCATAGGCTATGTGGCCTTTTGTGTCTGGCTTCTTTCACTTAATGTTGACAAGATTCAACCATATTTTAGCATGTGTCAATACTTCATTTCTTTTTATGGCTGAATAATGTCCCATTGTATGGGTAGACCACTTTTGTTTATACATTCATCAGTTAATGGACATGCAGGTTGTTTCTGCTTTTTGCCTGCTCTGAATAATGCTGCTATGCACATTGGTGTACAAGTTTTTACGTAGACATACATTTTCAATTCTTTTAACTGTATACCTGTGAGTTAAATTACTGGGTCATATGGTAACTCTATGCTTAATATTCTGAGGGATTGCCAAAATGTTTTTACAGAGTAGCTGTACTATTTTACATTCTGACCTGCAACATAATCAGTGTTCCAATTTCTCCATCTTCTCCCAGCACTCTTTATTGCTTGCCTTTCTGGTCATCGCCATCCCAGTGGGTGGTAAGTGGTATCCACTGTGGTTTAGATTTGCATTTTCCTCACACCTAGTGATGTTAAGTATCTTCTCATGTGCTTATTACCTATTTGTCAATAATTTTGGAGAAATGTCTATTATCCTTTGCTCACTTTCAAATTGATTTGTCTTTTTAATATTGAGTTGTAAGTGTTCTTTATATATTCTAGATTCTAATTTCTTATCAGACATATGACTTTCACATTTTTTTCCCTTTCTGTGGGTTGTCTTTCACTTTCTTGGTAGTGTCCTTTAAGCCTGGAAGTTTATAATTATGATGAAATCCAGTTATCTGTGTTTTCTTTTGTTAGTTACGTTTTTGATGTGATCTCTGAGAAGCCACTGTCTAGTCCAAGGTTATGAATATCAATACCTTAATTTTCTCCTGAGAGTTTTGTAATTTAGTTCTCATGTTTATGTCTTTGACCCATTTTGAGTTAATTTTTGTATGGTGTGAGATAGGGGTCCAATTATATTCTTTTGCATGTGGAAATCAAACTGTCCAAGCATCTCTGCTCTGCTGCGCTTGTTGATCCCTGGCCAGTCTCATGCTGCCCCTGCACCATTCTCCATCTCCTTTCCACTGTGATCAGTGCCCAGTTCCTGGCACTCAGGGAAGGCTTGGGGAATGTTCCTTGGATAAATCAGTGACTAAAAAGCATTAAAAGTGTGCTCTAGCATATGTTGAAATGTCTTCTTGCATCACTGAGATGAAATCTCTGCATAAACAGCTGGGGTTTTTCAGAGAATGTTATGAGAATGTTTAAGGATTCTGAGCTGGCATAATACCGATCAAAGTACAAGGTCAGGCCAAGTGTGTACTTTAAACAGTCCTCTGAGTTCCTCCTTTACTTGTTGACTGATTAAGTTGTTCATCAGAATCTCCCAAAATTTCTACCTCCACCTTGTCTGTCCCCTTCACCTTGACACTGAGGTCCTTTGATTAAACCAGTGATTCCTGGAGCCCATGTCAAAGATGGAAACTTCCAAGTATTATACAGTTTATTCATTGAGTTAAAATGATTCTTAAACTAATTTTAATGGGAGCCACAAAGATAAGCCAAAAATAGAATTTCATTGTTTTATAGCCACATTAAAAAATGAAACATGAAATGAATTTGATAATGTGTTTATGTTAACCATGTTTATTTAAATTTTTATCACTTCAACATGTAACCAAAATAAAAATCGCTACTGACCCCATATATTTCTTTCTAATTAAGTCTTCAAAATATGGTTTGTATTTCATACGTACACTTTTTCCCAGTTAAAACTAGACATATTTCAATACTCAATAACCCAATGTGTCTAATGGCTACCATTCTGGACAACGTAGACTAGAAGCTCCATCACATGGAAAGAATGTGGGAAACAATTTTACAACCAGTGGAACTACAGGAATTGTACTATAACCATACCATTAGATAGTTAGGACCAAGCAAAGGGTGCATGTTTTCATCCCACGTGGGAGCGATTCTTTAGGCTTGTTCCATGAGATCTTTTTACTGGCCTTCATGGACCTGTGCTCGGGCTGTAAGTCAACTCTGTGAGAGTCCAAGTTAGAGGTAACATTTAGGAAATTATACTAAAGTGCAAAATGGGGCTAAAACAAGTTTCTTTTACATATTTGCAGAATTTCCAGAGAACTATTCTGTTCTCTTCTGAAGAGATTTTTTAGAGCTTCTGGCAGTTTTTATTTTTTTCTTCCAGCTCTTGTTGGGATTTTTTTTTATAGACCCTAAGTTGTTCATAATAAGCCACCCACTTTCAAATAGGTTCTCTCTGGTGCATCTGTTCCGAGCTGGTAGCAGTGAGCAAATTTGAGTTTAGAAACACTGTGAGAAATGTTAAACACTAACATTTGGTGAGAGCAGGTGCCACGGGACTGACGTGAATGTCAGTAGTTGCAATTGATAGGGGATTCTGGGGAAACATTCATTTGGCCTCTGTTTAAAATTCTGGGAAGGGTGCATAATATCCATGTGATTTCCCTTCAAATTTCAGCTTTGGAAATACATCCCCAAAAGAATCTCTGATGAAGGCCAAGACCATATTGGCTGTTTTTTTTTTTTTTAAAACAACTCCCCCACCTTCTTTCCTTCCTCCATGCTGTATAGCATGGATGCACTATGACTCCATGTGGGATTCTTGCTTAGTCTCCCAGGTTAATTCTACTTTGTCTGTCTCCAGTACTGATTATAGGATTAAGAACCCAGGAGGGAAGCAGCCATGCCTTTGTCTAACCTATCACATGGGAAAGAGGTGTGGTCCAAATTACAGATCTATTGGGGCCAAAAGATAGTCTTTGTCTCTGTTGCATGCAGTCAGCCATGTAGGCTTCTTAGCATGGTATATGATTAGGGCGGCCAGGTAAAATACACGATGCCAATTCACATGTCAATTTCAGGCAAACAAAAGAGTGACTTTTTAATAAAAACATGTACCAAATATTGTATGGGGTGTCTTATACGTAAAAGGAAAATACTAATGACTATTTCTCTGAAATGCAAATTTAATGGGCCATTCTGTATTTTTATTTGCTAAATTTGAGTACCTTACATAAGAGGTCAGCCTACTTTTCAAGCATTGGTTCCTGGCTCTTGACTCTAACCTCTCTTCGTGGTTTCCCCACTGAACACGGGGCTGCCTCTGTGTGCTGTGTTCTGTGTCCCCGATATCTTCGTTATGCATTCAGCCAACACATGTGTCCCGAGCATCTACTAAGGGTTCTGGTGGTACCCCTAAATAAATCATGGCTGCCATTGATAAGAGGCTTAAAATACAGCAAAGAGTCAGATGTATAAATAAATCAGGGGAACACAGTGTCATACGGGTTGCAAACAGTTGTCTGCACAGACAGGAGTGGGGACTAAAGAGGGACCAGTCCTTTCCATGTGGGGGTGCCTGGAGAGATGCGGCAGAGGAAGCGACCTTGAGTGAAATCGCAGGGCTGGAGGAGCTGTTCCGTGGAGAGCTCGGAGGGGCGGACTTTCCCTGCAGAGCGAGCATCCCTGGCAAAGGCCAGCATGTGGGGCGTCCTGGGGGTCTGACCCATTGTCCACAGTCCAGGGGGGCTGCAGGATGGGCTCCCAGTGTGAGGATGACGGGAAGGTGTGAGGGCTGGAAGGCAGGGGCTGACCTGCATGGAGTCTTTCAAGCCACATTCAGAAATTTAGGGTTTTTCTGGTAGTCAGCAGTTCTTTACAGGGGTTCAAAGCAGAATTCCCGTGAGCTCTCAGGTCGCTCATGGTTGCTCCTCAGTTGTCAGAAGCCAGCCCCGTTACCTCCCGTGACTCTTCCCAACAAACCCACTGCGCAGCCATCCTGCCGTCAGAGGACCACACTGGGCTTGTCCCTGCCCCAGCCCACACTCTGGGGTGGCTAATCAGCTCCTCACATGCCTGCCTGGGACCCAAGGCCTCCTCGAAGGTGAGATGGCGCTCTTTCCATCTTTCCATTGCTGTCTTGCCAGAGCCCAGGGAGGGCTCAGCAAATGGGGGCACTCACGGAGTGATGAAACTGCAGCACTTGTTTCTCTAGAATTCCATGATTCAACCGACGTTTGTTAACCAGAGCAGTGAGCCAGGGTCTTCTTTTGTGGAGGCCGCCGTGACAAACTACTGCAGGTTGGGCAGCTTAAATAGCGGAAGTGGGTTCTCTCGTGGCGCCGGAGGCTGGACACCCGAGACCAGGTGCTGGCAGGCTGCCTTCACACTGAGTCCTTGCTTGGTCTCCCCTGCATGTCCGTCTGTGTCCCAGTCTCCTCTTAGAAGGGCGCCAGTCATATTGGGTCAGGTCAACCTGTATGTCCTTGTCTTACCTTCATTATCTCTCTAAAGGCCCTGTCTCTAAATTCAACATATGAATTTGCAGGGGGGACACAATTCAGCCCATAAGAGCTGCATAATATGAGGAAGAAAAAGAATTGCTCACAATCACGTTCAGCTACAAATTAGGAAACAGATCCTCCATCTATACTGAATCTGTGGGAAGAGATTCAGATGCCCTGCAATGTGTTAATATTATGATAATGTCCTAATGAATTAATTTAATTCGTAGGCAATTCTTCTCTCTCAGGCTCTTAGAATTAAACACTAAACTTTTCTTGGATCTCCTTTACTTTTTTTGTTTTCATTGTAATTGTGTATCTCCTAGTGGAATGCTGTCCCTTGAGCATTCTCCTTTGCTGGAACATTTGAGTGCTGCCAGTTATAGGCAGGGGGCACTGTAGACAAGAGCATGGCGGGAAGGAGAGCCTCAGAAGAGGAGCTGGAAGGGCCCAGACCTTGCTGGACAAAGGGCTTACCTAATAGTGGTGGAAGGTGGTCCCAGAAAGCAGGGTGAGAGCATCTTAGAAAACCTCAAATGCTAAATGTAAGAGCAGGTCTGCACGGCCCCCAACCTCTCTCATGGCTACAGTGCTCCAGGTCGCGCCCTGCTAATGCTTCCTCCGGGTGCACGGTGGCTCTCTGTGCCCACGAGCTTGCTGCCTCCACACGGTCAGACCAGCTCCGCCTGCCCGAGACTATGACTGCAGGATTCGTTCTGCAGCACGGGCGGCCTCTGCCATGCAGGGCCAGATGTGCCCCAAGTGGCCTGGGCACCGGTAGTGCCTTAGGTCTGACTCTTGTTGTGTTGGTGCCTTCTCGTGGGTCTTCTTCAGGTGGTTGCAGGAGGAAAGGGGCCCGGAGCACGACCTCACAGTGGCCAAGCTGGCAGGCCACCTCCACCGGTCATTTGTGAAAGGGCCTGTGTTTGCTCTTCTGTATGGTTCTGGGAGCCAGTGATTAACTGGGAACTGACCTGGCAACGCGCACTCAGGGCAAGCCGGCCTGCGTTCATGGCGAACAGGTGAAGCAAATAATACTGGGGAGCGTGTACGGGGCCACAGGAAGAGTAACAGATGGTACTTATGGCCAGGCCAGACCTCCAGCTCCTTCCCAGGCCCTCTCGCTCATGTTGGAGCAAACCACAGAGGAGAGGGGCTCCGACGCCACACCCCTCCCCTCTCCCTGTGTGGCCACCCAGAGCTGGGCCCCTGCTGCCCCGCCGGCTGATACCCGTTTCCTGAGGTCCCAGCATCGCCTGCACTTACCTGGACATCCTGCCCCTCCCTGTGACTGCCTGGCTTGGAGGCCTCCACTTCCTCCTGGCTGGGGACGTGCCTCCACAAGCACCCCCAGAACGCCCACCAGGCTCACATCCCAGCGCCGCATGTGGGTCCCCTCAGGGTCGCCCTTCTGCTCAGTGAAGAGCAGAAGATGACCCCAGGGTACCCCAAGGCCTTCTCACACTGGGAACCCCCACTCTCGTGGCTCTTGCCTCTCTCCTTGGGTGGCACAGGCAGCCATCAGCACTGCTTCCTCCAGGGCTCTGAGCCTGCACTGTCCCCTCAAATCCTTCACAGCTCCAGCTGCTCCCCTAGAAACTGCTGCACATTTGGCCAGGTTTGTAGAGTTTGATTGCTGGGTCTTGCTTAGCTCGATTTTCCAGGGTCATTTGTTTGTTTACATTTTTACTGAGATATAATTGGGATATGACATAATTCACCCACTTACAGTGTACAACTCAGTGTCTTTCAGTATGTTCAGACAATTGTGCAGCCTTCACCACTACCTAGTTCCAGAACGTTTTCACGGCCCAGAGAGAAGCCCCATTCCCTCAGCAGTGCCTCCCCAGCCCTGCCCGACCCCGGCCCCCAGGATCCGCTCTGGACATTTCACGTGCCTGGAGTCACCTCCAGTGCACTCTGTGTCTGGCTTCTTTCACTCACATCATGTTTTTCCAGCTCATCCATGTTGTGACGTGTCAGTACTTAATTCCTTTTATTGCTGAAGAACATTCCACTGTGTGGACAGACAGTGCGGTTTCCATTCATCAGCTGGTGCATGTTCGTGTCCAAGTTCTGTGTGGACACGTTTCCACTTCACTTGCTTGTACTCCCAGGAGTGGGACTGCCATGTCATATGGTAACTCTACAGTTTAACATTCTGAGGATTACAGGTTTTAATATGCAAATGAAAATAAATGTACTACCAGAGGAAAGGTAGTCTCCCTTCCTGTGCATGGAATTAATTATGGATTGGCACTTCCTGGGAGATCTAAAGAGCCTTGGTATTCCTGGACCCATAGCAGCAGACAGAGATTTGAGAGCTGGGCCTCCCAGCCTCCCCTCCATCTGAAGCCCTGGGGTCATTGGCAGGATGGAGACAGTAATTTGGTTTCCTCACAAAGGGTGGATAATTTCTATTTCCCTGGAAGCACTTTCTTCACCTGCAAAATAAAATAATAAGGACATCCCTCTTTCACATATTTTTGGTCATCTTACAATGACGTAATGATGTTTGTGAGAACAGTGAATTTCTTGTGATGTAAGTGATGTTTGCTGCGTCACAGCGTGAGTCACCACAGAATGGGCACAGAATGCACAGTGCATGCCCCGTGCAGCCAGACCAACAGGAGTGACAGACAGGGGGACCTGTTCTTTGCCCCATGTACTTCTGCCATGAAGCCTCCTCCTTGCCCCTGTACCATCTGTGTGGCTGTTCAAAGGAAGAAGGCCTGGTACAAAATAAGTGATGAGCCTTCTTATTTGAGCGTATCACTGCCCTGTTCCCCAGGCCCGCAGGAGGCCGCTGACCCGGGGCCGGGGACCGGGGTCTTCAGCCACACTGCATGTTGTGGCCGTGGTTAATACTCACGACCCCACTTTGTGAGAACAGGAGACACCCTCTGTATCCTGCAAGCTGTGCCCATGCCATGCCCCGTTCTCGCTCAACCTTGGGAGAAATATATTGAATCTGATCTATTCAACTGTCCAGTAACTTTCTAGTACTTTTCTTTTGAAGTAGAGATTGAATTTCCCACTTTGAAGGTGAAGAAACAGAAATTATTTGCCTCATATATTGCGATCGGGTTTCTAAGGTGTCTTTGCCCACAAGAGGCCGGCGGGTCTCCGGATGCCCTGCGTGCAGCACAGCTGTGCTGAGCCTGAGGCAAATGGAACAGTTGCTAATACTGATTCTATTTATATTTAACATGTATATATATATATATATTTTTTATATGATGTTTGCATTCATTTTTATTTTTTATAATGTTACATTGAAATATTAGTAATTAATGATTTTTTGGCATCCCATTAGGTTTTGCCCCTGGGGTAAATGAATCACACATATGGTCCACACCCTGGCCTAGAATGCAGTAAGTGCTCAGTAAATGTTTGCTTAATTAGAGAATTAAATAACAAATCAAAAAGAGAACTGTACCCATATTCTTTTCCTTTTTAGGGCCATCTGGGGAGACCCTGTCTCTTCCAGTCATCTGAAAGCTGGTGCTTATATTCCAGTTACAGGTATGCAAGAGGTCCCACCCAGTCAGGCATCTGAGCACTAAGGGGACCTCGTGGAGTACAGAGGTGGGACAGGGGACCTAGAATCACTGGGGCAGCTTGAAAACTAGGAACTTTAACAATTCTCAATCTACTCTCTTGGCACAGTAAAGCTAAAAGAACAGCATCCCCATTAGCAAACCCAAAGTGTGAATCCTGCCCCACGACGTCATTGGGATCAGTGTGCAACGACGCAGAGCAATAAGGCTTGGCCTTTGGAACCAGAAATAACTAAGTGCACATGTCTGACTCTACCCTCTATTGGCTATGCTACTGGACAAGAGGATTGCATTGAGGGTTACATGATATAGGGAAGGTCTAGAAAGCAGAGAAGCTTCACTGAAGGGCCCCCTGCAGCACCACTAAGTTCAGTAGCCACATCAGCAACTTATTTTCATGGTGATTGACTCTCAACCGCTCAGCTAGGGATAGGATAGATCTGCCCCCATGCTCTTGGGACCAACAGCTGCTCAGCTTTGACAGACCAGAGTGTGTGTGAAGGAAGACTTATCTGTAATGTGTGCAGCTTAGTGTTCACATCCCCTGAGGCATCACTAAGGTTTGCACTGCGGCTGCCAAGCACTGCCATTTATTCCGGCTGGAACCAGAGCTGGGGCACAATCCAGTCTCCTTGCAAGCACTTTAGATTCCTTGGAAGAAAGGATTCCTGTAGAATATTAATATAAACTGTTATTACAGAAACCCGCCAAAACAGCCTTTTTATTTTCTATTTCATCAGAGATTGTAAAATGAAGCCTTCCAGGAAATATGCAGTTCATTGGTTTTGATTCATTCCAATAATGATTTGCAAAATTGGGATTTCAGTGTCTGGGTCTGTGTATTTATATGCCTGACGTGACATAGCAGAGGGAGGTAAGCTGGGTAACTGTGTTTCCATTTAACCCGGGGCCACCAGTGCCTTGCAGTCGGGGGTAATGCGAGAGGAGGGGGTGAGCAAAGCCAGACGCACGGTAGCTGCACGTGTATGAGCTTCGACGGTGGGACACCCGGGCCCTTGAAGGTGGGTGCATGCAAAGGAGAGGGTCCTTCCCCCCAACTCATTCCCACAGCGGGGTGGTGCTCTGTCCTTGGGCCCCATGCTTGCAGCGCCCTGCTGCCCCCGCCTGCTGGCTGAGCTCTCGCCGTCGCTCCCAGGCCTGGAGCGTCGCCGGTTCTGCCAGCAGCCCCTCTCTGCGTTTGCTGTGTGTATGTGTGTGTTTGTCTTTCTGGGATGAAGTTTGTTTCCCAGGCCCTGACAGACTGGCAAGGCAAACAAGGTTGCCATTTTTGTTTTGTTTTGTTTTTGTGAGCATGGCAATTTTTAGCCCTTTGAAAACAATCCTGGGACTTCTGGGAGGCTGTAATTTGGGATGCCATGTGTAGAGGCACACATTCAGAACTTATTGTGGCTGAGGGAACAGTCTGAAGGAAGGAGGTGGGAGACAGATTAATGTGGGAGATTTATCAATTGTGAAGGGACCAACTGCCTGGCAGAGAGCAAAGATGAATCAGCAAAAAAAACCCCACAAATTTTATAGAACATTTTGAAAAATTAGTTTTGAAGACTATGTTTATGTCTCAATATATACATATGTATATGAAATGCATAAACAAACATTGCATCTCACACACATACCTCCTGCTTATATGTGTCAGGCTTGGGCAATCTCATTGTTTGGAATCCATAGAAACCAACACAAAACAAGCCTCTGATGTAATGACTGGCTCCCTCGGAGTTGTGAAGTAGACCCTTGAGGTGCCATCAGCTCCATTTTCCAGGTTCAAGAAGCAGAGGGTCAGAGAAGTCCCACAAGTTACTTCAAATGAGAAAGTCAGGAAATGCCAGAGCCGCGGGTCAAAGCAGCCTCCGTTTCCTGATCCAGGTTGAATGTAGAAGCCGTGGCCTAAAGATAGTCCTGAAAGGTGCAGACTCTGAAAATTTGTCCCACATAGTGTGGAGCAGACAGATTGCTACTCCTGCCACTTGTCCCATGATATGCCAATAGGTTGAGAGACAAGGTTTTGGGGCCCAGAAAGTGACTTTGGAAAGTCCGCAGCCAGAGAAGATGGCTGACTCACATCCTAAAGCCCCATCTTCACTCAGGGTTGACTGGAAGCTTCTTTTCTGCTGGGGAAGGGGAAGCAGGTTAAAGGGTGACTGAAGGCTGCAGCCATCTGGGCACCAGCAAGGGTCCAAGGAGAGCTGGGGAGCTCTGTGTCTTTGGGTAGCTGACTCTTCCCAACCCAGGCCTGGTCTCGATGTTCTGAGAACTCTGGACAGTGCGATCATTGTTTTCACACGTTTCCCTGTCTCTGGATGAAGGAAAGCTTCAGGGAAAGAGCTATTTGCAGAAATCTCAGATTGTGAGCAAAATTCTTTTTGACGATCAACAAGCCTGTGTTCGGAGCTGCAGGGTTGAACAGAGCCCTTTTCCTTTTTTTCCCCCTTTAGCCCACACGTCAAGGCAGCAAAGGAGACAAACACAATACGAAGGCAGAGGAGCCAATTTTTCCCTTGGTTACGAGATCATTTCTCCCTGGATGCCAGCAAGTGGGCCTATGCAAGGGAAGGGTATTCAAAAGATGAACTAGTGGCTGGACACAGACGATGATTTTCTTCAAGGATGCATGCAAAGTCAAAGGGCTACTTCAAAAAACAAACAATATATTCAAAAAACAAAATTCTAGGGCTCTTTTTTCAATAATAATATTGTCAGTTTACTATATATCTTTCCCTTCTGGACAGGACTTTCCATGACAGCTCTTTAGGGGGATGAGACAAGTGTATTTACAATGATTGTGATTGACTGATATTTTTGTCACTTCCTAAATCTCGGCTTTGTCATTATTCCTGTTTTGGTCACCTGTCAAGGCACATTTTACAGGCACGTATCATTGGATTCTCAAAGTCACATGTCTTGGCTGGGATCTGATCAAAGGACTAGTCTTCATTTTAGGAATCATCAAAGAGGAGAATAGCTGTAAACTTATTTCAGGGACTCAAGAGCTAAACAAGAGAAGATTACTGTATCATTACTAGTCAAGTATGTGCCTTTGAAAAGCAGGGCGGGTAACAAACCTAAACCAGCCCCGCCCTCTGGTTGTGCTCATGGTTTTCTTCATCCTCAAATGACATAAAGACAATCTGGACTTGACTACTGAGTCCCAGACTACCTAAACCCAGATTTCATCTGAAATAAAATCACCCCAAATGGTGCTGGGATAGTCTCCAAATCATCACAGGAAAAGATAAAAAGTTACCGTAGTTTTTATTTCTGGTTGTACGAGCATGCGGCACTTCCAGTAGCGACTGGTGCTGTGAAACCAAACCAACACATTCAAAAGGCAGGAAGACGGGCAGACCATAAGCTCTGAGAAGGCAGAGGCTGTGTGTCCAGGCCTCCCACCCAGCGTGCTGGGCTTCACGCGGGAGGACCTCTTTACCTGAAGTCCCCTGGATAAGTACATAATTAGCTAGTGGAAATAGACCTGGAGAACGCTTTTTGTCTCCTTCTCTTTTTACCTTGTTTTGTGTAAACTTTTTGTGGAATCAATAAACAAAGTACAGTCAAGAAAATTAGTCCATTCATCAGAACCAACTGTTCAATTGTTATTTGGTGAATATTGTAAATGCTGATATGAGAATAATGACAGTGAGAAAATCTGTTACGTACCTTCTGTATTCTAGGCTGTATAGATGGAGCTACTGGTACAGATAACTGACATTCTATTGCACACACTTATTTCCCAGTATACATGTCATATCCATGATAAAAAGAAAAAAGTTGGACTATGGAGTACATTTTGGAATGTGATCCTGGGAAGAAGGCAGAACATAATATGAAGGTGTTAGATGGCAGATATGTGATAAATATAAACATCAAATGTGTTATTCGATGTATATGAGCGATAATTGGATTTCAAATTACCCATCTATAAAGAATAGAATCTACAGTGTAAGAAGTTTAGTTATGAAAATAATTGTAAGGAATCTGTTGGCTTACATATAATTTAGAAATACATGCACATATATACTGGGAACGTTCCGAGTCTCCATTTCCCACCCCCAGATTTCTCAATAAAGTCATTGCAACAAGTTTGTGAGGCATGAAACTAAATCCATCTTAACCTCTCTCTGATTGTGAGGAGGATTAGACCAGAATTCCTAAGCAACAAAGAATTCTATAAATTCTTCTTTCTGTTGTTTGGTCCGATTGTAGGCTCACATGCCCACCTGGTCTCCTAGGAACATCACAACAGTGTCACTGGAAGAACATAGTATACATATAAGTTTGTGCTTCATTCATATTTATTTTTTATTCAGTAAAGTGTTGTTGACCATTACTACAGATCATGCATTCTGTTTAGCACATTCAATGATCTATTTAATCCCAACAATAATTCTCAGGAGTGACGCCAGCATTATACCCATTTCAGATTCAAGCAAATTAACTTAGATAATTTGAGAAACTTGGCTGAAGTCATACAGCCTTCCACAGGCAAACCTGGGGTCATCGCCTACGAGCAAAGCACACTGCCGGCACTTTAAAGCAGAAAGTTCTGCCGCCGGAGGGTCTGGTCTTCCCAGGAGGTGATTCAGCCTTCAGAAATTTAACCTTTATGTTTTGGGTGAGCATCTGCTTGGTTATAGCTTTAGAATAACATGGCTGTTGGAAACTTGATTGTTAGGATCAAGCAAATGAAGACAGAGAGATGTGACATTAAATTATTTACATTGAGGTACTAGGTGTGGATCTTTGAAAGCTTTGACGATAGACAGAGGAATTCTTCTGAGAAGTTTTAGAGGCCGAGCTTAAGGCTTCTCTGATTAGCTATGTATTTAGCTCCTCTTAATCTTCATTAAGGTTCATGACGTACATCACAGTAGCTTACAACTGGATGGGAGTAAACACAACCTCTGAATTCAAATGAATCTAAATTCAGAGTATCTGAAACACTTATTCTGTTCTTATTTGTATTTCTTGCTCAGTGCAGCTGTTGGGCCTTTATTATGGGTAATGTTTGCTTATGGTAAGATTAAACGAAAACACAGTAAAATAGCCCCAAATGCCTTTATGGGAAAGCTATACTCAAAAATAGTTTTGAACAATGGAAGAAAAGAATTTTATACAAGTTCTTTATACAAGTGTTGAGTGTGTGCATGCATATCACAAATTGGAAACAGGAAAAAAAATGACTCAGTGCTATAACAACAAAAGTTTATCCATTTTTTTCACTCATGACACCTAAGATAAGTGAAAATAGAAAGCTTTTAATTACGACCATCTAAAAATACCCAAGAATATGAGATTGATGTTAGTGTCTAACCTAAACGATAGAAGCAAATCGTTCTCTGAGATAGTAAAGAAAAATATCTGTGCATTCCTAGAATATGTGGCAACATGACCCCAACTGGGAATTGATTCTGAGGAGGAGAGTGACATAGGGTCTGAAATCCTATTCTATCAAATATTTCCAGCTATATTATATATTCTATTTTAATGGATTCTACACATTACCCTATACTGGCAACCCCTCTTTAACTTGTAATTCTAATACAATTGGTAAAATTGAATAACAAAATTGAACTGAAATGTTGAAAGAGATAATCAGTGTGATAATGTGACAAGAAAATGAAGGTGAAAAGCACAAATTCAGAGGAAGGGATTGTGGCTCTTATGGCTCCTATGCTGTGGAGCATAAAATACTATGTCTGAGGGAATCAGCATTATTTTAATGATATGAAGCCAATGATCTGAGTGGTCGAAAGTTACCATTTAGAACAGCAAGATAATTGTTGCAAATTCAAACTAAAATATCATTTATTATATATAATATAATTGCATAGTACAAATCCATCTTGGGCTTTCCTGTAAGTAAAGCTAATGAGTTATTAGAAACACCAGGACAACATTACTACAAGAGGTTCCCGTTCAAATATGGTCAGTAGTAGGGAATAAGGAGAAAAGTAACTGTTGAAAAAGTAGGAACAGATATGAAAACATCTAAGTTCTAGTCCTTACTTTATCACTAAGGAGAAAGTCTTTCAGTGACATGTAAAGCAAAACATAAGTGATTTTAATAATGAAGATTTTGTACCAAGTCATTTAGCTGAAATGTTGTCTTTCTCCTACATACATCCCCTTTTCTCATTTGTTTAGGATATAAAATACTTATAAGAGTGAGACATTGAAATGCCATTAAGCATTGTGTTATTGTCTATATACCATGAACAAAAAGAATGTGAAGAATCTTTATATTTCTAATTACCCTGTCAAATTTTGGGAAGCAAATTAGGCAAAATTTCCCAGTATTATACCAACTCATAGGTTAAAGAAGAAAGCCTGAATTATAAGAACAACAAGCACCCACTGCATTTTGACAAAAATAAAACATTTCAAACTTAGATATTTATCTTTGCATTTTTAGAGAAGTTATAGACTCAAATGATTATATTTGAAATGAAGTATGGAATAAAAAGATAGAAAAATAGAAGTAAAGATATTATAAAGAAATGACCAGAAATGAATGCAAGAGAAGACATGATACAGTTGTATCAATAGTTGTAATTTTGTGGTAAAGGGGAAAAATTGATAAATACCTATAAGATTTCATAGATAAAAAAAGTATGAAAGTATAAAGAAGGAAAATATAACAAAATATTAGGAATAAGAAAGAAGACACTACTGAATAACAGAGACTAAAGACATAAGACAACATTTGATCAATGTTATGTCAACAAGCTTGGACAGAACTTAGGCAAAAAGAAAAAGTTCTTAGAAAAAATAATTTTCCAAGTCAAACTCAATAAAAAATAGAGAAAATGAAGTTTTATAACAATTAAAAAGAAATTAATTTATAGATAAAAAATATTCCCACAGGGTGAACACCAGTCTTAGATAGTGTTTTAAGCAATCCCTAACATCCTAAGGAAGAATTCTAATCACAGATATATTTTTCCAAATAAGAAAAAGTGAGAGAACATTTTCTAGTCTTCAACATTAGTTAGGAGAATGATTTTGACACCAAAACCAGACAAAGTCAGTATAAGGAAAAATTATTAAAAGCCAATATTTTAAATAGTCTTGAATATGTATGGAAAAAATCTAAAGAGTATATTAGCAAATTAAACCTAACAATATGCAGAAAAGATAATATATACTAAGTAAATTTGGTTGATTCCAAGAATTTGTGGTTTAGGGCAACACATAAAATCTGTTAATATGACTTACTCTATTAATACAGTTAAGAAAAAATAATCCAAACATATGTAGAAATTTTCTTAATATCTACCATGCACTTAAAATAGTGATTAGCACATTGGGGGATTATGCTCCCCAACTTCAAGCTTTACTACAAAGCCACAGTTATTAAAACAATTCAGCACTAGCACAAGAACAGACCCATAGATCAATAGAACAGAATAGAGATCCCAGATATAAACCCACACATATATGGCTAATTAATATACAATAAAGGAGCCATGGATACACATTGGGGAAAAGACAGCCTCTTCAACAACTGCTGTTGGCAAAACTGGACAGCTACATGCAAGAGAATGAAACTGGATTATTGTCTAACCCCATACACAAAAGTAAACTCAAAATGGATGAAAGACATAAGTCACAAAACCATAAAACTCATAGAAGAAAACATAGGCAAAAATCTCTTGAATATAAGAGACATGAGCAACTTTTTCCTAAACATATCTCCTCAGGCAAAGGAAACAATGAACAAATGGGACTACATCAAACTAAAAAGCTTCTGTACAACAAAGGATACCATCAGCTGAACAAAAAGGTATCCTACGGTATGGGAGAATGTATTTGTAAATGACATATCCTGTAAGAGGTTAACATCCAAAATATATAAAGAACTCACATGCCTCAACATAACCCAATTAAAATAAGGGCAGAGGATCTAAACAAACACTTCGCCAAAGAAGAAATTCAGGTTGCCAACAAGCACATGAAAAGATGCTCCACATCACTAATCATCAGGGAAATGCAAAGTAAAACCACAATGAGATATCACCTCACACCAATTAGGATGGCCAACATCCAAAAGACAAATAACAATAAATGCTGGTGAGGATGTGGAGAAAGAGGAACCCTCCTACCCTGTTGGTGGGAATGTAAATTAGTTCAACCATTGTGGAAAGCAGCATGGAGGTTCCTCAAAAAACTAAAAATAGAAATACCATTTGACCCAGGAATTCCATTCCTAGGAATTTACCCGAAGAAAACAAGATCCCAGATTCAAAAAGACATATGCACCCCTATGTTTATCACAGCACTATTTACAATAGCCAAGACATGGATGCAACCAAAGTGTCCATCAGTAGATGAATGGATACAGAAGATGTGGTACATATACACAAAGGAATATTATTCAGCTACAAGAAGAAAACAAATACTACCATTTGCAACAACATGGATGAAGCTAGAGTGTATTATGCTCAGTGAAATAAGCCAGGCAGAGAAAGACAAGTACTAAATGATTTCCCTCATATGTGAAGTATAACAACAAAGCAAAAACTGAAGGAACAAAACAGCAGCAAACTCACAGACTCCAAGAAGGGACTAATGGTTACCAAAGAAAAAGGGGTTGGGGAGGGTGGGTGGGAAGGGAGGGAGAAGGGGATTAAGGGGCATTATAATCAGTACACATAATATAGTTAGGTCACGGGGAAGGTAGTATAGCACGGAGAAGACAAGTAATGACTTGTCTTTACAAGTAGAGCATCTTAGTACGCTGATGGACAGTAAATACAATGGGTTGGAGGGGGGACTTGATAATATGGGTGAATGTTGTAACCACAATGTTGCTTATGTGAAACCTTCATAGGATTGTATATCAATGATACCTTAATAAAAATATGATTAGCACAACTAAAGAAAAGGGACTTCTTAAGTTTTTTAGAATGTTTTACTAAGTAGGAAAACGATAAATAATTCCATCATCTCAGAAAGGAGTAAGATACCAACCATCATACTTCTAAACCACATTATACCGAATATTTTAGCCAAAGAAATAAGACAAGAAAAAATATATATATAGACTGAAAAGTCAAAAACAAAATTATTATTTGCTGACAATGTGATTTTCTATAAACAACACAGAATTGTTTATACATAAATAATTTGCATTTTTATGAGAGTTTAGCAATATTGATGGACCTAAAATCATTATATAAGGGTCAACTGCATTTACCTACCACAGTAATAAACTATGGGAAAGTGGGAGGTAAAATACCCAGCAATAAAATTTTTAAAATAAATATAAATAAATAAGTCATGAAATAAATTTCTGAAGTAAAATACTGAAGGAAAGTTAGATCAAGGCACAGATAGCTCATTCTAATGTATAGTGATATTACATTGTAAAGATGGTATTTGTGTACAAATATACAAATGGATGACAAATAGATAAGCAGAACAGAAAATAAAACAAAGAAAACAGATTACTGGAGAAAAAATATTGAAAATAACGACACCAGGATTATGTTTAACTATGAAAAAATAAGAACAGGTTCCTACCTCACACCACAGACAAAAATAAATCCCATATGACTTAAGGGTTATATGTGAAACCAACTAAAAAAAATTAAGACTTCAAGTCTAATGCTTTCTGACTTTTGGGGAAGGGGACATTTAAAAAAAACTGTATGCCCACAAAAACAAGCAAAAAAAATAAAGGATATAAATTTGACTGCATTACAATAGAAAGAAACAATCAAAACTTGTGCTTCCAGAAAGCAACTACAGAAAAATTAAATGCAAGTCACAGACAAGGAGATGTTTGTAACCCAGCTAACAAAATGTATAGAAGACTATTTAAAATCAATAATTAAAAGACCAAAAATAGGCAAAAAAATATTAAAAGACATTTTACAGAAAAGGAAAGAACAATGGCTAGTGATAAAGCCTAGTAACCAATGAGAAGAATTTCCAAACTCATTAGTTAATCACGCAAATGCAAAATAAAACGTCAGTGAAAACCGTTTCATGCCTCTCAGTTTGGCACACAGAACACCCAGTGCTGTTGAATCATGGAGCAGATCATCCCGTCATCTGGAGACAGGCCCCGGGATGCCCAGCGCAGTACTGGCCATGGCAGGAACCTGGAAACAACCCACATGTCCACCGAGGGACATGGGCCACATTGAGCAATGGGAAAAAGAAAGTCGTGCGGCGGCGAATCCCCACATACAGCAGGAGAGATGAGTGGATCGCAGGTGCATGCGTCCACCTGGAGATAAATGTGGGGTAGAGAAAAAGGACACGGTGAAGAATGAATTCTGAATGATCCCCATTTTAGAAGTTCAAAAATTATATGTTTTTTAGGAGTCATATTTATGTAGTAAAATATGTCAAATAGAAAAGGACAATGAACCCAGTGTGAGGAGTGGTCAATACCAAAGTGGCAGAAGGGAAGGGGTGCTGAGCAGGTACGGGGGGCTTCAGGTGTACTTGATCTTGTTCTAATCTCAGTCTGGAGGGTACAGAATGGGGCTCACGTGAACATGTTTTTAATCTGTCCTTCCACCTATCCATCCATCAATACACCTATCCACAATCTATCCGCTTATTGTACACACACACATACAACATTTTGTAATAAAAACCACTGGAGGAAGGGAAGGGAAGGGTGGGAGTGGGAGTGGGATTAGGAGTGGGAGGAGAGGTGGGAACAGGGCACCCGCAGCTCTTCTCTGGGTCTGGGGTGACCTTGTGCAGCCCTGGCATAGGACGTAATATCGCATCCACCCATTTACTAGATCACAGGGTATCCAAGTGGGGGAGCTGAGAGGGGCCCCTGGACCCAGCTCTGCGGAGTCTGGAGGTGACCTTGGGCTTCCACTGCATGGATCCACCTGTAAGAAGCATCTAAAATACTCACATTCACAGATGCAAAGAATAGACTGGTGGCTGCCAGGGGCTGGGGGAAATCGGGCTTGCTAATCAACATGCATAAATTTTCAGTAATAAAAGATGTACAGTATTGTGCCTGTAGATGATAATGCCGTACAGTACACTTACAAATATGTTAAGAAGGTAGGTCTCATGTCAGGTGTTCTTCTCACTATTTAAAAAGAGCGGAAGGACAGAACAAGGCCCCAAAGGAAGCCAGGAAAGGAAGAGCATGGGGCCGCAGCGAATGCTGTCTGTGGCTCTCCAGCCCGAGTTCAGAGAAATTGGAGCAGGTTTTGAGGTGGCTGGATCCAGAGGACGCTGCCTGGAGCTGCTGGATGGGGCTCCTGGGCAGGCGGAGCCCCCACTGCTGAGAGGCTACACGACCTCAGACAGCCGCCCTGGGGGCCCAAACCTCTGAGCGGATCAGGGGCTTTGGACGTGAGGTGCTTCTTGCTGGCAGGCTTGGCTGGGGCCTCCGGCAGATTGCGAAACGGCTGGAGGGGGTCCCTATTCCTAGCAGACTCCACCCCATTCCCCAAACGCATCTGCCTCCGTCTGGAAGCCTTCTAATCTACCCCCCAAGCAGGGCCTGATTGCATTTCCTAAGAAATCGGAATGCGTTCCTGCCCAGCTTTAATCTCCTCAGCGTCATCCATGACCTTCAGAGTAAAATTCAGACTCCTGAGCGTGGGAAACAAGGTTTGGAATGTGGTTTTCTACCTGCATGTCTCATCTCTTTCCCACGCAACCCTTGTCCTTCATTACACACAGACGCAGAACCACACGATTTTCCAAAGGCATGTCATCCTTGCCCACGCAGCCAGCCCGCTGCTCTTGTGCCTGTGCGCACCGTGCTTCCTGGTCGAAGTTCATTCCCTTCAAGGCTCAGCCAAGCGGCACTTCCCCAGGGCAGCCCTCCCAGGCTGCCTTGATAGACTGGGCTTTTTGGCTCCCTGCTGCCATTGTGTCTTCTGCAAGCTTGCAACGGCTTAGCGATTACATGGCGCTGTCTCTCTCACCACTAGCGTAGGGGCCGGTGCCTTACGAAGGACTGACAAGGAATTAATGAGTAAACCTTACCAAGAAGTCACCCTGAGCAGTGTGAGCAAGTGTCTGACTTGCCCTGTCTCCCTCCTTCTATTCCCTACGGAATCCAGTTCTGGGAAGTAGGGTCACTACACAAATTCCTGGTAAAGTTGGAGGCTCAGAAATCCTAATCATTACTTGAAGCATTTAGAAACCCAGTAGAATTTCCCAGCAATTAGTTTTTTTAATAGCAGAATGGTCAAAGACAAAGGGTCATGTGAATACAAGAAGTCTCCCCAATAAGCCAACTCTTGAGGCCCTTAAAATATTCAGACTTACCTTTGAGAGTCACTTGCCTGTAAGAACTTCTGAACTTGGCTATAAACCTAACAGCTGCAATAAGCTACCACAGTCCCCATCTACTATGGCGGAGTGAACAGCCCAGCTGAGTAATGAATGATGTGTGTAAGTGAGGCGGAGCAGCCAGTTGCAGGTGAAAACTATGCGTGTCTTACGGGTTCCAAGGAGAAGTAGATCGGTTGGTTTCATATAGATAAGGGACTCAAGCAGGGGGAAGGGCGTGATCACTGCGTTCCGCACGGGAGCTCGTGGCCAAACTCAGAAGTTAATTAGACGGAGCGGGCAGAAGCGGAATGCCTGGTACACAAACGGTAGGAAGACTAATACAAAGGGGGTGAAGGCTTTGAAAGTTAGAGTAGAAATCATATAAACGTGTGGGCAGCGACCAAAGACCCCTTCAGCGCCTGGGAGTCCTTCCCACCTGCCCTGACGCGGGTAACGAGGTTTTCACCTTCTGGACAGTTTCTAATACACATCTTAGTCTCGGTTTTGCAAAAGCATTATTTTGATGCCCCATTCATTCATTCATTTGTTCGTTCCTCAGCCACCTTGAGATGCCTCTTCTGGCCTGGATGCTGCGCAGCACTGGGTCCATGAGGATGAGTGAGCCAGTATCTCCGTTGACAGTGCGTCGGAGAGCCCAGGACGCCAGCGGCCAGCGTGGCCAGGCTGGGATGAGAGCTCTGCGGGTGCACTGACTGTGGGTGCGTGGAAATCATGGCGCCAGGGCCACTTGATGAGCTAGACTCACAAAGGAACAAGCTCTGGGCAGGAAGCCAGGGCCTGTCTCAGCTCTGCTCCCGACCAGCCAATCAACTCCAGCAAAGCTGTCCCCACCCTGGGGAGTCACACAGAGACAGGATTGGACGGGATAATTTAAGGCGCATTCTGGCTTTATGATACTAGGTCTAGCCCAAAGATGGTCACAGTTTGTTGTGCCTTTGAGCTGGAAAGGCCCCAAAAGTGCTTTCCTGTCCAGCCTCCCACAGAGAAGCGGGGTTCCTGGAGGCAGCCAGTGAAGCCCTGAGGCTCGTGCAGTCTCTCCCTGCCCTGTGGGCCCACGCCACTCCCAGGGCACCCAGGCCCGCAGCGCTGGTTTGCCCAGTGTTTTTGCTCATTTCCCCTCTGGCTGTGATGTTTTTTCCCTCACTATATCTCCTTCTCCGGGAAAAATCCCTACTCCCTCTTTAAAGCTTATTGTACCTAGCAAATGGCATTGTAATTACATTTCATGCCGTTTTCTGCACTAACATGTATGATTTTGAAGGCAGGGGCTCTTTTTCATCCTTGGATCATAACCATGTGGCCCAGTGCCTGGCACCTAGTGTGTGAGTGACTCTGTGTGTGTGTGTGTGTGTTTTTGTGTGTGTGTTTCAGGTTTAAGAATACATAAAATGACCATACTAGGCAGCCTAACTAAATCCACATTTTCTTTCACTACAGCCATAAAGAAGTTAGAAAGTACTGGAGAAGAAGGGCCGAGAACGCTGGCCACTTGGTGGGTGGATGTCCGAAGGTGAAGGTGTGTGCAGGGGTGGGTGTCTGCAGAAGCTGCAGGTCCCCCGGAATCCCACTGGCTCTGCCGGTGCCTGGCCTTCAGTTCTGCAGCCTCGGAAACCCTGCCTCCGGGGTACCCCAGTGTCGATCATTTCTGTAAGTGCTAATCCAGACTGACAAAGCCCCCAAGAGATGGTGACAATAGCCAGATGATTGCTCAGTTTGTGGAGAACTGCATCTGTTAGGAATACGCCAGACATTTCTGTGGGCCTGACACAATCTCTCCCCGCAGGCAAGTGCCAGGGGAAGCCAGGTTACGCTCAGGGGCTGCCTGGCCAGTGTGCGGTCCAGGCAGGGGGTGGCAGCTGGAGGGACAGAACATCTCTGGGCTCCAGCTTAGCCAACGGGATGTGGCACCCTTGCAGCCGGGCACTGTGTAGGGCTGTGCTGCCCTGTCCTTGGGCACTGGTAACCCAAAGACACGGCCTATGGCATGGGAAGCCTCCAAGGCTTCACCACCATCCCCACCGCTGGTGGGACGGGCTGCTCCCATGGTCTTCGTCACCTCTCCTTGTCTCTGAGCCTCGGCGGCCTTGCCCGTGAAGTGAGAATACAAAGGACATCCACCTGAGTGTCGTGGCCCAGACTAGGTGGTGTGGAGACAGCAGGCAGCTCAGCGCCGGCGTGTCCCATTTGCCCTGGCCTCCCCCACTGCACAGCTTCTCTGTGTGGGCTTGTGTTATGAACAGGTTTCCCCACAGTTGCGTGCCCTGGGAGCCCTCTGCCCCGTGGAATGGATTGGCTTGTTAGATGGGAACAGTTTCCAGGAGAAGAGATTCCCCACCTCCAGCCTCACTCCCCCCTTCCCTGGCCCCTGGGGCCTTCCTGGGTGCTTTTTGGCGGCTTCTGGGAGGGGCTGGTGGGCGAGGCTGCAGGGTCCAGGGCTGTCACACTGACTGTCAGCATAGATGCTAGTCGTCAGGTGCGCTTCATCCTACCTGCCTGCCTTTATTTTTGTTCTCAACTTATCCTGAACTCTGGTGGAGCAAAGTTCTGACATCTGCATGGGAATCCCCGGGAGACTCAACACTGACCTGAACTCTGCACTTCTATGCACTTCCAAGCATTCAATTTCTAGAGTGCAAACGCATTTTCTTATTTTAACTTTCTGGAGAAAACACCCTAGTACTGTCCCAGAGCCCCCTGCACCTGGTCAGACTGAGCCGGCCTGAGTGGGGACCCAGGGCGTGGGCATCACTCCCACTCCGGAGGGGCTGGTCACCCCCAGACAATGGCCTGCTCTAGCAATCCCTGCGCAGCAGTGACTGGCGGGAGACTGGTGGGGTAGGCTGGCCTCTGTGTGGGACCATCAGCCCTGCCACTCGTCAGCTGAGTGACCCCGAGCAAATCTTCAGCACTTTATGTTTTAGTTTCCCAATCTGTAAAATTGGGAAATCTTGGAAAGAGTCTCTCATTTTTGGTCAGTGTCTAATTAGGTGATGGTGATCCATGTCAAGTGTTTACCAGTGCTGGATGCACAGCAAGTACACTGCTGTATCATTATTATAGTATTATTATTACTCCATGTCCCATACTGGACCCTGAATTCTTCAAGGACCAGTACTGGACTTCACCCCATGCGCACACACACCTCCAATTCGCCAGCCTCCCCTGTCTTCTGAGCCCCGCCACCTGCTGGGTGCTGGACTCAGATGAATGGTCATGCCCCAGGGCATGGGATCCGACTTTGCCGGTGACTGTCAAACAGTCCAGGGGAATTCAAATCCCACACAGGGTAAGTTGGCTAACGGGGCACCAGCAGATGTGGCTTCCCTATCCCTTCCTGTCCAACACTTGCTACACACAGTGCTCTTTGCAACCTGGCCGGAGGCGTCCCTCTCTGCGGCTGCCAGGCTCTGCGATGCCCACCTTGCGTTCACCTGTCTTTCTTCTCTCAGTCCCTTTCCTTCGTGCTCTGAGGTTGTGTTCAGGTGCTGCCTCAGTTCTGTTTTCTAGAGTCCAACCTAAGCATGATCGTGTTTCTCTTTGCATCTCCAGTGCCCACTGAGAGCAACTGTCTTTCCTTAGTTAGTGCCCAGTGGATGCTTATGGACTTAGCGATGGAAGAACTGACTATCTGATGCCTAAGGACTTAGTGAATAGTCTTGTGTTCACGCCTGTGTTTCCACTGAGTCTCAGCACAGACTTAGTCCCTCTGCTTCTAACAAACGCAAGGAAAGGAAGGACGAACCGGGAGGGGGAGGGAGGAGGAGGAGAGGGGGAGAGGGTCCAGAAGAGGAGCCGCCTCTCTCAGCTTCAGTCTGTTCCAACTGCCTTGTTTGCCGGGTTTCATTTTGGGCCAGAACACTGCTAGTCTAGCGAAAAGGAGAGCAGGACCAGGAAGACATGAGAGCAGGGCGCTCCAGGACGATCTCTGATACAGGGACGGGGGATCATTGTGAATCTGGACAAATGTCAAAAGCATTAGCAGCTCAGTGCCAGCCCCACAACCTCCTGTGAACCTTTAATTAGTTGTAAGCCTGGAAGCCTTTGCTGGGAAGCTGTGCCTTTGCCAGTGAACACGCCTGCTCGGCACTCGGTCGGCAGACCTCTAGAGCAGGGGCCACTGGGAAGCAGCAGGAAGGGGTTCCGGACACCACCCTGCCCCGGCTCAGGGCCAGCCTGGCACATGTCCCTTCCCTCCAAGGCCCCCTTTTCCTCTTTGTGAAGTTCTAACCTTCATCCTACTCCTGCTGAGCTGCCCACAGGTTGACTTGGGGACACATTCATCCCTCTGGGGACTCTGATGGCACATAATCCTGGTTGGACATAATCTCGGGGGGACACCCTCTGTGCCTGCACCCTGCCCATTGAGAAGCCACCCAGGGGGCCCTGAGGCCAGCAGGCCAGGGCTCCAGAGAGATGAGGCAGCAGGCTTGGGGGGCACACTAGAAATCCCTGAAATAAACGTCGTGGGCCTGCCAGTACGCACACTCCCTGGACGATAGTTCCATCAAGGGCAGCCTGCGGTCAGCATTTCTCTGTTCCCTAAGGACAGAGCAGAGGGCACGGAAGCTTCTGCTCTCCTCCTGAGACCACCCGTTATCCCAGAGGCTGCTGCAGCCTTTGACGTGATAACATCCCAAATGACTGGTCACTTAAAAGCTCATTAATTTTTTTAGCTGACACAGTGAACGCCAATCACCAGGGTGACAGTTTTGGTGGGTGTGCATCAGGGAAGTCCAGACGGCGACTGCTGACCTTCTCTCCTGCTAACAGAACCCCGAGGGGTCTGAGCAACCCTGAGGGGTCTGCCTTGGTCAGTGAGGAAGGTTCTGCTGGTCAGCCAGGGATCTGGCCCACTGCTTTTCACAAGTACATTTTTTACTCTTGCAAACTGATCTGCGTGTCTCCTAAAAACAAATGATCACTCTTGAATTTTCTCTACGTATTCCCTCCACCTGGAATGTCTTTCCTGATGGATGAAGGGATATTTTCCCAAACCACTGGTGTTGTCACTGCAGACAGGCCCGACCTCAGCCAGTGGCTGGCCGGCAGGATACCTTGCCTTCCCTCCAGTCTCCCACTCCCCACTCAGCCCCACGTTTTTCGGTGGCCCAGCACCACAATACCTCACCTTGCCAAGAGCTGTGGGGCTGGGGCCCTGCCCTGAGAGGCTGCTACACTCACCTTGTGCTCCCTGGGCTTCCCAGAGGAGAGCTGATGACCTCCAGCATCAACTTCACTTCTAGAGGCTTGTCAGTTCACACCCAGGGGCTTGCCTGGGTCTCACTGTGATTGTTTTGTCAACCTAACAGATAACCACTGAGTTATGTCCTGCCTTGTCCCAGGCTCTATTGTGGGTGGTAAGGACGCACAGTGGGTTGACCTTGGGCCATCTCTTCAAGATGTTCATGGCCTGGTGACACCTCTGTATGTGGTAGGGCATGCACAGGACAAATGAAAATATTCTATAGGAACTCATCTCACAGAGAAATAGTTTCCTTGAGGAACTGGAATCTTTGGTCTCTCAAATAAGACCATACCATTCAATTAAGATATCATTGTTACAAGCTTAAAATAATTTTTTACTATGGAATGTTCTGTGCCAAAGAAGACAAGCACTCCTGGGGACGAATGTGACCCGTGTGGCCAGTGCACCTGTCCACCTGTACTGTCTGTCATGCAGCATCTTAATTAGGTCAGTAGCTTTGGTTCACCTGTGTATTCACTTGGCCATCAAAACAACTTTGTATTTGGGGTCACGTGTTCAAGTTGGGGAGACAGAGGCAAAGAGATGACAAGTGACTGAATAAGGTCACAGAGGGCACCCACAGGAGAGCAATCATTTATTCTTAAACCTCCTGACATCCAGTTCAGTACCATTTCTGTGAGTGGACTCTGACCCTGAGGCTACCAATTCACCTTAGATTCAGTAGATTAAATTTTTTTATTTAAGGTAAAAAGATTTAGGGAACATGTTTTCCTAGTACTGGATTGTTCAAACTAATTATGTAAAGTCTTAAAGAAAAAGCATGGGGAAAGAACATGTGTCTATGATCCACTTACTAAGTAGAGCTCCGCGTCCTGTCCAGCTAATGGCCCAGTGCACACTTTCTTCACAGAGACGAGGCCCGGCCAGTTCCCATCTCATCGTAAGTCATACAGGGTCATGTGGGGTCACAGCGTCTCCTTGTAGACCTGAACAGGAAAGAGGCTCTCTCTGTGGTTCAGGATTCATTGGCATCCACGCCATTCTCTCACTGGAGAGGGCCAGGCCCATGGGAGACACACCATTTGGTTGGCAAGACGTTTGCAGGGAGTCGCTGTAACAGCCACGTCCTCTGCAGGTGCACACCTCAGATGTCTCACTCCATAGAGGGAGGGAGGCTCGTAGGCATACAGGAAACTGAGGCCCTGGGAGGCCCTGGGCCTTCCCTGGGCCCACAGCAGTCATTTGCAAGTCCACAACTGGATTCCCAGTCCCGTGCGCCCCACTCTTCTGTCAGGGTTCACTCCCCACGTTTCACACCCACACAGCTGAACCCCAGGTGAGGCGGCTGAACCTCCCTGGGAGGTTCTGCCTTTGCATAGCAAACATCCCCAATTGCCTGGCCCGCAGTCCTTCCCGAGGCCTGGCCTCTCCTGCCCTGTGTGCTCCTGGCTCTCAGCCAGCGCCATGGGCAGTCCTGCCAGGCTGCCCTCCCAGCAGCTGCCCCAAAGGGGGCGAGTGAGCCAGGAATGAGGCGTACCCCTCCCAGCCCAGCTGTCCGGTCGTGCACAGCACTCGCACCCCGAGGGAGGGGAACCCAGGCCACCCGCCTGACAGCCCGGCCCCTGGCCTCTTGGAGAACAGTCCGGCACATCCTCCCTGCCCGGAGCCCAGCCGGCCAGGCCCGGGGCAAGCTCCCCGCCAGCGCTGGGCTCAGCTGACTCCCTGCTGAGTCAGCCCCTCAACTCTTTGTGCGGCTGGGGCCCCAGAGGAAGTAATAATTAAAGAAAATTTGGTAAATACGCAAGCTGAATAAAACTTCTTATTCGTGGCTCCTTTTCTTCTTTTCTTGTCATCTGGAGCCACAGCCTGTCCAGTTTGCAGTCCCAGGTCTGTGTCCTGCTCTCTCCCGTCACTTGGCCATAGCCCCTCTCCACTGATGGATCTCCACAGACAAGAGGTTTGCTGGTGATTTCTGTCCCCTCCCCTGCAGGCCAGGGCCCAGAGCAGCTATCCCCCTCCTCCCCACTCCTCAGGGAGCTCTGCCTCTCCGCCTTCTCCACGTGCCCTCACGATGCTCCGGCCCCCAGCCCTCCCGTGCAGGGCTGTGCATGCATGTGTGTGCGTGTGGCCGCCTGCCTCTCTCGTCGCCGCTGAGCGCCTGCCCACCAGATGGGCCACGAGGCCGTCTGGCCCAGGGGCTGCAGACACTGAAGAGATGTCTGTGAGGTACCAACTTCAAATACACTAAAGTGCAACTTAGTAATACATTTTTAAAGTAACAAAAGAAAAACAAGTAGATGAAAATACAGCAACAAAATGAAATGACCCCAATCTTAACGGATTCAGGCTCCCAGTTACATAGACGCTGCAAGTAGGTCCAAACCATCCCGCCCTTGTCCTTGCGAGGGGAAGGCTGAGGGCCGGGAGCCAGCATCTTCTCCGGGAGGGCGGAAGCCCTACCACCTAGTACCTCCGCGGGTGACCTCAGAAACAGCAGGTCAGTGCTATGGTTTAATCTGTTAACATGAGGTCATCTGGAGCAGGGTAAGCCCCTAACCCGATGCAACGAGTGTCCTTAAAAGAAGAGGGAAATTTGGACAGAGACACCCACAGACAGAAGATGATGTGAAGACAGCGGGAGGGACGTTGCCTTTCCGTGGAGGCTGAGACTTAATAAGATGAGAGCACAGCTCAAGTAAAATAGCCTCAATGTGAGTAACTGTAAAATGTATCCTCTTTGGTAAAATAGGACTCTTCATCCCACAAATATTTGTCCAGTGTATATTCTTCCGGAATGGCTCGACCCTGCAACAAATGACAGTTCTCTTATTAGGTGCCAGTCACAGCAGGCAGACAACAGTAAATCAAGCATCCATATTTATTCTCAAGTATCTCCGTCTGGCCGCAGGGTTGAGGCCTTTCTAGGACCTGATCTATGTGGTGGGTAGGATAAGCACTCCCAGGCGAGGGACACATCCCGCCAGCAGGACTGCTTGCTGGGAAATCTGTGGAGGCTTGGGAAGAGGTGACCAGTGGTGGTGGCTGACTCCTGGGGACTGAGACTGTAGGTTGAGAACACCTGGGTTGGGGCAGGTGCCCAAGACTACCTGGAGGAAAGAGGGGTGCTTGAGCCAGCACTTGGGAAGATGTGACATTTGTATGGTGGAAGGTGGTACGGGCTGCAGCTTGCCATTTCAGTTCAGTAGGATGAAAAATATGTGCAGAGGCGAGGAGGTGAGAGAAACAGGCAGCTTTCAAGAAGAGTAAGCAGAAGCCCGATCATGAGTCTTTAGATGTGACAAAAAAATGTCCGGACCTTTCTGTAGCTGACAGTGAGCCTTTTCTAACACAGCAGATGCTTTGATAATGATTGCCATGTCCAGACATTTCTGAGTTGCATAATGTCTGAGTTAAAATACTTTAACAGCTAGTCTTTATTATGTATCCAAGACACTTCATTTTATTTTGTACCTACTGCGTGAGTACGTGGCTTCTGAGAAGTAATGGTTGTTCCTTCATCCAGCCTATTAAATTTGCCTACCACTGGCATAGAGACATGCCTGAAAATGACTATTCTTGACTCAGGGTGGGATGAGCCTTAAAAGGCAATTGAATCATTTCTCCAACTCATCAAAAACAATCCCCTAACCTCCTACCCCATCCCTCTCCCACACTCCCACCTCCCCACTACCTTCAGCATTTTTGGTAGCCAGTCATCGAGATCCTGTGATTCAGCAATAACAAGAATGAGCACTTGAAGTGATTCATTTCATCGTTGGTTTTCTAAAGGGAGAGAGCGGGTGCGGGAAGCCAGAACCTTCCAGTCTTTAGCCACTGCACAGCACCATTACCACAGAGTCGTTTCAGCTGCTGCTTCGAAGGCGGGTGCGGAACGACCCTTGGCAGATGTCAGGGGAGGACAGTGGACGAGAAGGCAGCCACCCCCCACCATTCCCTTTCTTTCTCCTCTGTAACCATGGCAGTTGCCATGGAAACCACACCCTTGTGATAGTTCCTTTTGACTCGCAGCTGTTGAAATCACTAACATAGCATTGGAAAGTAGATTTTTAAGAAGTGTGTGTGTGTTTTAAAAAAAGGCTCTCTCCTGTTATAGCCCCTGTGCTGGAGGCAGGGGCAGCTGCTCCTTCCAGGAGAGGTGTCTGCGGCTTTTGCAGCCCCTTCTTGTTACGAAGAGTAAGACGCAGAGGAAGAAAGAAATGAGGGGTACAAGTCATTTACTGGCTACCTGCTTGGTGCCAAGGACGATGTGAGATGCTTAAAAAGCAGTTTCTAAGTAAACCCCCCAATTTGATATACAACCATTTTTCCATTTCATGGCTACCTATCGGGTGTAGCTCAGCCTTAGAATGGGAGCTAGCTGCAGGAGGTCTGCGATTTAGGCGGGGCTTCGGATCAGGGAGTTCCAGTAGACCTGGAAGTCAAGATCAACCACATGAGCCATCACTCAGTCATGACTGCTTAATGAAGCTCCTTTAACACAGAACCGTGGGACTCAGCCAGCTTCCCTGGCTGACAATACCCACTGCATGTTGTCAGGTATCCAGGCCTGGAGGGTAACATGTCCTGATTCCATGGGGAGAAGAGACAGGAAGCTTTGCATTTGAACCCCTCTAGATTCTGCCCCGAATCCTATGTATCTCTTCCCTTGGCTGATTTTAATCTGTATCCTTTCCCTTTAATAAGCCATAACTCTGACTATAATAGCTATCTGTGTTTTTTGTTTTTTGTTTACAAAACACTGGTATTCTTAATTGTTTATCACTAAAGCAGCTTTAATGAGGACTGCGGATCAGGTTCTTCACACTGCACACAGTGGACGATACCTGGCACTCAATAGATCATTTCCCAGTTTGTAGTGTGCACAGCTATCTCCTCTGAATCCCATGAGTCAGGGACTCTGGTTTGTGGGTTCATCTTAGTATCCTCAATATCTAACATAATGGCTAGCAGAGAGCAGGTACTCAGGCCTGTGAATACAGATGAAACTCTCAGAAATTCGAAAGAAAACCCATGTGGCCAGAACTTGAACAGAGCAATGCAAAGGCCTACACACTGGTGACAGCCGGGTTTAAGAGGATGACTGTCTTACTCAGCTCAGGATGGCATGACAAAATCCCACAGACTAGGGGCCTGAACAACAGAAATTTATTTTCTCACAATTACGGAGGCTGGAAAACCAAGATCGGGGTGCCAGCACAGTCAGGTTCAGGTGAGAGGATCCCATTAGCTTGTAGATGCAGCCATCCCACTGTGCGCGCACATGGCCTTTCCTAGGTATGTGCAAGCTCTCGGGGTTCTCTTCTCATCAGAGCGCAAACCCAGCACAGGACCCCACCCTCAAGACCTCATCTAATTTCAGTCACCTCACAAAGGTCCCCCCTCCAAATATCATCACTCTGGGGGTTAAGGCTTCAACATGGGGATCCTGGGTGTGTGCAGTGACTTACTCTGAGGTGACCTACAAAAGACTGCTGGGAATGAGGTGTGGAGAGCAGGCGGCTGAGCACAGCACCAGTGGGGCGACCCCTCCCCAGGAGCAAGGACCCATACTTGCTCCCATCTGCAGTCCGAGCATGCCTGTGAGTGCATTCGGGGACGCGGGACACGGAGGAAAGTACTGCTCTCCGTCGGCCGAGGAAAGATCTCAGGAGCCACCAGGGGTTCTTGGTCTCCCCTTTGTTGAGACAAGTCCCTAGGAAAATGGGGGAAAAAAGCCCTCTTCTGCCAGGTGTCAGTGTTCTTAGCACTCCCGTCTGATGAGACTGCTGCCCGGGAAACTGGCAGCAGCCCACGGCCTCTGTCAAGGCCCCCTCACACCTAGAGCTCTCCTTGGAATTCACAGAGCTCCGAGTACCAAGTCCCGCCCATGGGAGGCATTCGGAAGCTGGTGCCGGCATTTCTGAGAGGGGGACTCAAGTGCGGAGAGACCGGATGGCCTGCTTGGCTGATCCCCGAAGGTTGGTCATACCAGCAAATGGGGTTTAGCATCCAGCTCCCTGAACCGTGGTGGAGTGCTCTCTCCATTGCACCGGTCTGCCTTCCAGTAGAGGGACAGAGTTTACAGCCAGGGAAGTACCAGACCATCGTGGGCCACCCTGTGGGATACATCTCCAAGATCACGCATCTTCCTAATAGACGTCTTCCTTTGTGTGTTCTCACAGGATTGCAGTCTGAGAGCTGAATTAACACTTCTGTCTGGTAGAAAATGCAGCAGGAAAGGACAGCCGTGATCATTTTAAACAAACTGCAGAATTTCTAGAGCAAAGAAAGAGTAGAGAGTAAAAATAAAGTGGGAAGGTAAAAATTACTTTTGCAAACTTGAAATTCAGTAGCTTCAGTCCTGACATCATTAGAAAAGGCTGAGGACAATGCTCAGATATCTGGCTTGAATAAGAGGATGGAAGTGGCACCATTCTTGGAGAGGGACGGAGAATCAGCAGCATGTTTAGGAAAAATTGGCACCCTCAGTTGCTGCCATGTCGAGCGTGTGCGACCTGTCAGGAACACAGATGGTGATGCCCAGCGGGCTGTGGGCCAGGCTCTGTGGATTGGGCATCGTGGGGGACAAAGGGAGGGTGAGTTGAAACTATGGCTACACTGTAGTAGAATACAGAATAAACGGAGGAGAGAAATGAAGAAGCAAATAAAAACTATCATTTCAAGAATTTTGGTAAAGAATAGAAGAATGTAAAAGAAACAGAAAATTTTGTCAGGAGAGGGTGGTGATTAAGAGTATCAGTTCTCAAGCCAGCTGCCCCCGTCTGAATGTGGCTCTGCCGCTTTCGGCTGTGTGACCTTGAGCAAGTTACTTGACCTCTCTGTGCCCCGGTTTCCTCACCTATACCACGACCATGATGATGATTATGATAAGGATGATACTGCATTTCCCAGGCTTCTGTAAACAGTAAGCCAGCTAGTATACTCTAAGTACTTGCAGCATTGCCTGGCCCACAGTAAACTCAGCTGGTGTTGGCTCTTACCAAAAAAGCTGAAGCATGAGGAAAGAGAGGCTGGGCAGTAGTGTTGGGGATGGGCAATATTGAGAGGAGATATTTCTAGGATAAAAGGAGTGAGGTGTGCATTCTGATTGCCCGGGTGGTTCTGATCCCTTCACTGGCTAGCTGTGCCCACACCCTCTGCAAAATCCCAGTGTGCAGAAGTCTCTTGTCAGACGCTGAGGACGCAGTGATGAAATGACAGGCGGAGGCAGGATTCTGGGGCAACTGAATGGGGCAGCTGAGAAACTCCTCAAATCCCGTCTTGCTTCCCAAGAAGTGGCAGGTGAGTCTCCTAGGTCACCTAAGTTCCCTTAGAATCTGTGAGCAGATGGACCCCTCAAATATGGGGACTGAGACTGAAGACCCACAGGGGTGACAAAAAGCTATCTGTGACCCAACGCTTGGGTCTCTTCTATCTGTGTTAAAAATGGTCACTTGAATGTCTCCAGCTGTGAATGTGTAATTCCTTTTATTTCTTCATCATTCATTCAAAATTCACCTGGCATATAACAATGAGAGTTCTGCTCTCTGCCTTCATACAGTTCACAGACATAAATGTAAATGATGACATAGTGCAGTGTGACGACAGTTCTGACAGGTGCCTGGGAGCCTGAAGAAAGGGTGCCCGGAGTCAGGGTGGGGATGGGCGGGTGCCAGCGGCTTTCAGAGGGGGGAGGGCTTAGAGACCACATGGAGACCAGTCAAATTAACAGAGAGAATAATATTGTGGGATGTCAAAACTGCATGTGCAAACCGTGTGGCTACTTAGAAACTGCCCTTACTTCCGCTGGGCTGCCACATGGAGGGGAGTTTCAGGGGTATAAAATGTGAGGTCCATCTTGAATCATGCAGCATCTGCTGGGCACAACCTCAGGGGAAATCATTTGTGGATGTAAGGTGACCACTTAGAGCAGACAAAGCAGAAATGTGGCTGCCTTTGGGAACTTCCCCAAAGTTACCGCCTGGGCAAATTTTTCAACCGGGAAATTTTGTCCCTTAAGGGACATGAGTTTACTCTGTTTCCACTCTGTGAAAGGTTTACATTTGTAAGTTTTAAGCATATAAAACCTTATACTCCCCAAACAATGTTATTACCCATCTCCCATTTACTGGTCCAGTGAACACTGATTAAGGTGACCAGCCTGACTACTTCATTTCAGGACTTGAATGAACCTGGGGAAAGAGAACTGCAGGCATGTGCGGGGTCTTGAAACTGCTCCAGTGATCACTTTGTAATAATCTTTCCAACCTCCCGATCCATCTCTCAGCATTTACTTCAAATATTTATTTTTAAGGAAAATGTAGCACTTCAGACCTAAATTAAAGCTAAAGATATACAATAAGTAGAGGCTTTGCGATGGATTCTAGACCAAGGTTTCAAGCAAGGCTTAGAAACTTAGAACCACCAACTTGAGCCAATGAACAGTTTCATGCTTACATCTTTTCAACTAGATTGTCAGTGTTTCTCAGGGCAGGAGAAGAACCCCATTTCTTGGTTTTCTAGTCAAGATGACAATGAAGAAATGGAGCCTATTAAGTGCAAACCATTCTGTTAGATGTTGTATGTGAGGGTCAGGAGGAGAAAGTTACTGGATTCTAGCAGGGAAGAAAGATGTACATGGATAAAGGTGTTGAGAGATATACACAGTTATGTGTCTTAAGAAGCTGATTATAATAAGTTTTATTTTCAGCAGAGATCTAAATTGCTGAGTATAGAGAAAGGTGACATAAATTCTGCCTGGGGGACTCACAGGGTGGGGAGTGGGAAGATGAACCCTGAGAGGAGAAGAACATCTTAATAGACAGCAGGGTGACAGGCGGGACAGGACTTTCTCCCAGGTCCCTCTCCTGAGGGTCCCTCAGACACACCGGATGCCGAGTCCGCACTCTGAGAGCTGGGAGGATGGGTGGATTGGCAGGTGACAGCCGGGGTGATGAACGGCTGGTTCCCTGATCCGGGCAGGATCGGCTGCTGGCTGCAGGAGAGGTGAGGTTTGCAAGTGGCCCACGCAGCTCACACCACATTTGTGCAGTAGTCGGGTCAGGTGAGGCGGGAGGAGGGGCGGCCCGTACGGGTTCCTACTGGGGCAGAAGCATCTGAGGCCCATTCAGTCATTTATGCCTCGTGCTGTCTCTGAGATGCACATTGTCTCCACTTTACAAATGAGAAAGCTGAGTCCCAGGAAGGTTCCCAATTGGTCAAGTTCCCACAACTGCTAAAGGGAGAGCCACGTTCACCCCCCCCCCCCCCCCCCCGTGCTGCCGAGCAGACGCCAGTCCAGCGGTCACCAACCTGAGGCTCAGGGGTGAGGTCATGGGGGCGGAGGGCCTGTGTTCTAGGCAGGGCACCGCTGCCCTTTGGAAGCTGAGAGGTCCCCAGAATCTGATGGGTCTTCCCGGCCCCTCCGATGTCAGGGGTTCCCCGAGGCCAAGACTTAGGGTGTCTGCCCGGGGGTACTTGGTGGGAAAAGGTGTAGGGGGGCAGTGCTTCTGGTAGCAGCAGGACTGCGCCTTAGCCCGTGTGTAAACCAGCGAGGAAACTCAACGGGGCATAAGCGAAGTGATGGAAATGGTTCTCCCCCATCACCAGCCTCTGAGGAGCAAAGGGGGGCTCGCGGTCTAAATGCGGAGAGCTGCACGGGGGCACCTTCTGAAGCAGCTCTCCCAGGGCTGAGTAAATGTCCATGCACTGAACAGCAGATGCCACCCCAATGGCGCCCAGGCGCTCGGGGACGCCTCCAGAAGAGGCCACAAGTTGTTTGTACCCTTGGGTTCCCCCGTCCCAGCCCTGTGCATGGCACCTCCATCCCATGGGTGGTGGCCATGAGCTCAACAACAACATAGTCCAATGCCGATCTGGCCTCGTGGATTGCTCACATCCCAGCACAGCTCCTTAGCTAAGGAGGTGCACGTGTGCCTTCATAGCTTCAATCGTACCATTGCCTGCGGAGCGCCCAGTATCAAACCGTGTGCGAGGCCAGAGCTGCTCGCACCCTGGAGGGCTTGTCTAAGGTCAGAGGCTGGGCCCAGCCCTGGAGTGCCTGGCTCTGTAGGTCAGGAGGGCAGCCCAGAGCATGCCCTTTCCACGGGCTCCCAGGTGAGGCCGATGTTGCTGGTCTGGAGCCCCACCATCAGAAGACCTGGGCCAGGCATTTTCCACTCCCACGCCCCAGTACCTCTGCCAGCTCCACACTGGCTGGCACTTTCCTGGGAAGCACCAAAGCCTGCCTGTCATTACTGGACGACCACCCTTGCAGTGCCGTGTCACCCACCAAATTCTGAAGCGCTGGGAGGCAGAGCACAGCAGAGCTGGCACTGGGAAGCCAGTAAGAGCCAGACGTGCAAAGGCATTTTCCCAGCTGCTGATGCAGCTAAGGCAGTTCAGTGGCCGGCGGCTCTCAACACACAGAAACCCAAGTGGGAAGTCATGCCTGTAGTATGATCAGAAGACAGAAAAAGAAACATGGTCATAACCAATTCTTTTTGAGATAGATGACAGATTGATCATAGATATTGATAGATAAAATGCCAGTATATGGTGATATATACATATGTAAATACATAAGAGAGAGAAGAGGAGTAGAGAGAGAGGGAGAGAGAGAGAGGGATGGGGGGAGAGAGAGAATGTTCATAGCAGCCAAGGATAAAACAGAAAGATCTGGGATTTAAGACCAAGGGCACAGGAAACCCACCTTGGGGGCAGGTGACAAAACAGGTTCAGTGATGCCGGGAGTTAAAGTCAGAGCCCAACGGGCTCTCCGGGTGGCTGGAGACGAGGCTTGAGGTGAAACTCAGGACGATGTGATTACATTGCGGCCGAGAGCTTGGCTGGCTAAGGCAGGATGTGAAGACCCAGGCTTTCACCTCAGATGTTTTATTGGTGAGAAATCTCATGAGGAAAGTAACTTCAAACACTGCCTTGTTCATTCTGGGTCCTTAGAAATGTCTGTGAAGATTTAAGGGCTGTTTCATGGCAGTCCTTCTGTCCTGTTTGCATGATTAGTTAGAAAGCTTGGTAACTGTCTTGTCATGCATTCATTCGAGAAATATTCCCTCAGAGCATGCTCTGTTGAAGCCACTACACATACAGCGGATGAAAACAGGAGCCGTGGTGCCTCCCTCCTGGGCCTGTTGTCTAATAGGTGAATAGACGTCGCACGTCTTACCCCAGACAGTTCAGCCAAGGGACCATGATGTGTAACAGAGAGATCAAACATAGGTGACAATGTGACATGAGACCTCAGTAATGAACAGAACTAAAACAGAAGCAACAGTTTGCTTTCACACTGTCAACAGTGATATCCCATTGTACCCTCTCAAGGCCTGTAAGATGAGCGGCGTTCTTCTCAATTTGGAGGAGGGAGCTGAAGCTAACCAAGGCGAGGGACTGAGGGTCTCAGGACCAGAAGGGAGCAAGTTGGGTTCACACCCTAGCCTTCTGTGAGCCCAGAGCTCTGTCTTCAACATGTCATTATTATATTGTCTTGAGAAAAAATACTTGGGCCTACAGGTGTCCAACCGGGAAGGGATCCTAAAAGACAATTCAAGTTCTTCATGTTATGTATGGAAATTGAAGAACTGAGATCAAAGAGCTGTTGGCTGACTTCACAGCAGGGTCTTCGGTGTCCCTGAGGCCTCCTCCATGGATCCCAGGCACCATGATGCATACCATCTGGGGGTTCTGCGGCAGTGGGGGTTCCACAGCCTCAGCGCCTGAGCACTGGGAACAGCTGGAGGCCTTGTGAAGAGGTGGGTGGGCCAATCCCATGTTTCAGATCTAGCAGGTCTGGGGTGGGCTGTGGATCTGCAGTTCTAACAGGATCCCAGGTGGTGCTGACACTGCTGGTCCCGGGGTCACACTTTGAGAACCAGGTGCTGAGCTAAAAGCACAGAAGATGCCGGTTATAAAAGAGGCTCATATTTTGAAACCTGGCACATATGGAAATGCCTTGTACACTCTGGGCCTAGTCAGGTAACTCCCGGGCTTGTCAAAGCCCCGATCCTGCTCACCATTCGCCTTCATCCTGAGCAAGCTAGTGCATTCCTGCATCCAAACCCCAGGCCTCCCTGGCCATCAAATTCAAACGGCACCTTCTGCTGGAAACTTCCACCATCCCTCTTCCCTCACTGGGGCTGGAGCTACACTGAACTTGCACTTCATCTTTTAGTCTCAGCTGTGCTCTTGCCCCTGTCTTCCTATCATGGTAATCAGCCTGCAAAGATCCGTCTGATCCCTGTTTATATTCTTACATAGTGACTTCCAAGTGCCTAGGTCCAAGGAAGCCTTCAGTGCACATGCAGTGAATGAAAATGTTAACCCTTGAAAAGCATTTATCCCCATATTCTCACACTTTGTACTCCTAACAGACTCATGAGGCAATTTGAATAGGAATATTTTCCCCTTATTTTTAGAAGAGGAAAAAGAGGCCACACACACAGGGATTATAAATGAACCATAACTGCAATTTTGGGTCCCTGCAAAAAGCAACTGGCACTTTCAAATCTGATGCTGCAGAGATTTTACAAAGGGACTCTCCAGTGATGTAGTGATGTGGGTGGTGTTTGGGGCAAACAAGGATGGAGCAGGACCTGGGTGTACGCTGAAATCTAGAGAAGATGCCATGTGGAAAGGGTGCCCCAGAGGAGCTGAGGTCCTTGGGAGAGAAAGTTAGCACCCCACAGTGACCCTCCAGGAAGGGTCCTGAACCTCCACCTCACCTCCACCCCCATCCTCAACTCTTGTTCTCACTTCTCAAATATCAAAGTCAGCTGGGAGGCAGAAAATAAAGGGCCCTACTCTTGGCCAGGCACACAGGCCTCTGTCTCGGAACAGAGGGAGTGGGTAGAGGCCAGGTCTGCAAGGAGATGGAAGCATCCGGGCTTTCTTTCCAGCCTCCGATTTCCGCACGTCTTCTCCTCAACCCTGCGGCTCCTGCAGACTCACAAATCTTCCTGTTAAAAATGTCTACTACATGGAATGTAGATGGTTTATTGATAAAGGCAGGGCAGTTTCATTATTTAGACGGAATTACTTTAGGAAAATGCTCATTTTTTAATTCATACTTTCAAACAAACTTTCTGCTTTGTGGGTTACTAGTTTCTTTTTTAAAAATAGTCAACGAACCATAACACTGAAAACCTTGTTTCATGCTAGCTTATTACAAACTGCCTCCCTGAGCAGATTGCGCATTTATGTTCGATGTTCGGGTTTAACATGCACTGGGATAATGATAGAAAAATGAAATGAATTTCAACAAATAACCAAGGACGCAGTTTTGAAAGACTGGTGGGATTCTTAGCACAACAATCTTCCTTTTTTCCAAGTCATGTTTATTTTATGAGTCTGAAACAACTGATTCCAATAAGTCTTTGGGCTATGGAAGCAGAAAAGGAACACGATGTAATGTAGCATAACATAATACATGAAGCAATCATTCATACGTAGCTTGCAGTACATACGTCAATAAACTTGCACTGTATTGAAGCCAGTGAAGTATAAGAGATACTCACGCAGAAGCTGTTTATTCAATGCATTGTAAAAAATCCATTTTTCTTCAGCTTGCCAAATGTGTCTGTGAGTTATTTCTAATTTATCATGAAAAAAAGCAACCATCAGTGTGATATAAGCAAGGAAAGCTGGATATGGACCTTAATGAGATGCCATGGGGATCCAATTAAAATGATGCTGGTCCATCAGGTGGGAACTTGCCTAGACTCAGTGGAGGCTCAGATAGTGCTGAGAACACCCGTGTGGGTGTCAGAGGCCCTGGGTTCCACTTCCGGCTCTCCAGGAGCCACGTGCCACCCTGGGCCTCAAGAGAGAAAATGTGAACTTGGGCATTCCCTCCAGAGCCGGTGTTTGTGATGCTCGGATGTGTCGACAAGCCTGTGTGCACACTGCGTATCCTCGGTAGTCTCCCCGCTGGCCCCAAAGCCAGCTCATCTCCAGCGGACAGCACCTCCTTCCCACCTGCCTCTGAACAGCTCAGAAGGTAGAGGCCTTTTGTAGAGAACCCTGGCTTTGAAGCCCCAAACACTAGGACTACCACAATTTTAAGTTGGGGAATTTTGAGCGCTGGGGGCTTTATTCATTTTCTACTGCTGTATAACAACAAGGTACAGCAGATGCAGTGATTGGCAGCACCTCACAGTTGGTGTGTCCCCAATCCAGGTCTAACTTAGCTGCGTCCTCGGCTCTGGACCTCACGGGGCTGTATCTGGAATGTCCACCAGGCTGTTTCTCATTTGATGCTTGACTAGGAAAAGAGCTGCTTCCAAGCTCCCTTAGATTTCATTCCCTGGTGGCTGTGACTTACGGCTGTGTGCTTCTCCAAGGACAGCCAGGGTCTCTCTGTTCAGGAGGGGTGACCCTCTTCCTGGGACCCTCCCTGCTTAGGGCATGCCCACCCAGCATAACCTCCCATTTGACGAAGGTCCCAACTGATTTGCAAAATCCCTTCACTTTTGCCATATAACAGAACCTAATCACAGGAGTGAAGCTCCTTCAGAATGACAGATCCTTCCACACTTGAGGACAGGGATTATACAGGGTGTAGAAGACAGCAGAGGGCCATCTTCAGACTCCACATGCCAGACTCCAAATACGTACTTTCTATATTCCATTTGTTCTTCAAGCCCAGGAGCTCAATTCTGATTCTCTGGAAAGGCATCCGTAAGTGACTCTCTCATCCTCTGAACCCTCCTGGCATGGCTCGGCCGCTCTGGGCCCCCACTACAGACTGCATTTTGCTGACAGCTTATCATTTCCCTGCTCCAATTCTCCAAAATTGTCTGCAGATTACTAAACAGCAGAGACTAGGACTTTTTAATCTTTATATTTATATTTAGCCTGTTAACTGCTACAAAGTAGGTACTCAGTAATTAATGATTGATGGCTAGTACTAAAAAAGTATTTAACATATATACAGTTCTTCAAAGTTTATAATCACTTTCATTCGCTTTATTTCATCTAACTCAGAGGTGAATACGGAAGAAATTAATATGTTATTTTCAAGATAATTTATTTGAAGACAGTTTAGTAGCAAAAAAAAAAAGAAAGAAAATAAATATGTACTTTGAATTAGCTATGTTGTCAAACATGTAACATAAGAGCAAAAAGGTGCAGAAAAATAATTTGTCTAAATCATACCTGCCCTGGCTTATACTTTTAAAGTATTACTAGACTACTTCTAGGACAGCAAAGACCTACTTTTATTTAATGAAAAAGCCCCCACTGTTTTATCCATGTTGCATAAAATGTTAGCATTTCTGCATTTAAGAAAACAGCTTTGAGAGACGGGTGTTCAAACAGACCCAGGAAGGAATCAGCATAGATGGGGAGGCTCTCATTTGCAAATGTGTCTCCTCAGCTCTGTTACCCCCAGACATATTTTAAAGTGGAAATATTCAAATAGTATAGAATTGCTTAATGTGGCAGAACTAATGTCATGTGAGAAAATAAATGTAAATCTACAGATTTCATGGAAAAGTATATAAAATGCTGCCATAGCAAGTGACTCACTTCAGCAGATCTTGCATCAGATGTCCCCTCCTTGGGTCAACGTGCTCGGCTCAGTCCTCGCTGCTGTTCAGGGCATGGTCCACCATGTGTTGTCTGAGTTGGGGGGAGGCTGTATTAGACACAAGTGGAGCATGGGAGCTCCTCCTTTACGGAGCTCATGACTGTGTTGGGGCTGGTGGAATTAACTAATCGCAGGTAAAAGTGTGAGGTCAGGGGGGAATGGCAAAATGCATTTTGAGCCCAGAGGAAGGGTACCAGCCTCTGGGGAAGGAAAAGAGAACATCCTTTCTGAAGGTTAAAGGTGAAAAAGTAATATAACGGACTGCTTCTGTGCCCCACAGAGTCGTACATTGAAACCCTACCCGCCATGTAATCGTATTAGGAGGTGAGGACTTTGGGAAGTGATTAAGATTAGGTGAGGTCATGAGGGTGGGGCCCTCATGCATGAGTTTAGTGCCTTAATAAAAGAACCCCCCCCCCCAGAGCTCCCTTGCCTGTGTTCCACTTGCGGACACAGCGAGCAGTGAGTGGTCTGCAATCCCAGGAAGACGGCTCTCACCATACCAGGGCTCTCGGGTCCCACACTGGCATCCTGATCTCAGAATCCCAGGCTCTAGATGTCCTTTGTTTATAAGTCACCCAATCTATGGTATTTTTGTTACAGCAGCCTGAGCTGACTAAGATAGGGAGAGCAGCATTCTAAACGGAGGGAATCCACCTGCAGATGAACAGGGGTATGAGAAAGCTGAAGATCTGCTGAGAAATGCAAGTAGTTCCGTAGGGCTAGAGTAAGAAGGCAGGGGAGGCTAAACTAACAGTGAGGTCTGAGTGAAGAAACCGGCAGGGAAAGACCGCGGATGACCAAACGTAGCATCCTGAGCCACTGAACTTCATATGCCAATGGGAATTCAGTCTCATGGGAAAGATGAATTTTTAGGATGTAAGTGGTAGAGGCACAAATACCATCAAGAATGTGTTTGCAGTATTATGGGTGAGAAGGTATCAATTCTTAAGCAAAGCAATGATATTGAAGTCAGATTCAATATTTTTACTGAATAGAATCAATAGGATTTGGTGGCTGATTCAACGGTTGGTGGGTCTTGGGGAAATTGAAGGGAAATAAAAGGTGAGGCCAAGATGTCTGATTTAAATAACAGGGTGGTTGTTCGGACTTGGCTTGTGCTGAACAAGCAGCAGATGTGGTGGGGGAGAGCATGAAATCACTCTTCCTGACGAAGGCATCTGCAGGAGGAGCAGGGAGTCAGAGGGAAGATCTGAAGCCTAGAGCAGAGTTTTAGGCCAGAGCCATCAGCCGATCCACAGAGAGTTAAGTGTCGGTGTGGATTAGGCTGCCCAGGAAGACAGGAGGGCAGTCCCAGGGAAGGTGGGCGTTCGGCGGGCAAGCCTGAGAGGAGGCCTGAAGGCCGCAGGGCCGTGGCCACGAGGGCAGCCCACAGACCCCTCAACTCCAGACGGACTCTTTAGGGCAAAGGCTCCCAGGGTCCCAGAAGAAGGACAGTCCCCCCCCACCCCCCAGGCTGCACAGAGCTGCGCTGGCGTGTGGGTCTACGCTCAGTTCCATGAGCTCTTCTCTCTGGTTCTCAGGGCATGTGCTTTGTCCTCCTGACTTACCCAACTTCATCCCACGTCAGCCGTGTCCCACCCTCCAACTCTTGTCACTTCTCAGGTCTCAGCGCAGACATCCTTCCCTCGTGGAAACCCTTCTCCCTGAATGGCTTTGTTCCTCTTGTCTGTGTTCTTGTGATGTCAGCAGGAATGAACACGCTACAAGTGATACCTACCAAAGATGAATACAGACCAAGTCGGGCATCGAGGGTTAAGGATGCAGCTCGGACCCTTCAGTAACACGGGCCCGTGGGTGGGGTGGGCCTGGACTGCGGAAGGCTTGCAGCTAGAGGGCCGTGTGGATGTGAGCAGCAGATACTCATGTGAGAAAATATGAGCAAAATGGGCATTGAAAGAGAGACTGGTCAGCTCATTGGGTCTACAGAATGGCTGAAGAACTAGACTTGGAACTAGAGGAGCCAGGGAACGTCCATAGCCCAGGATGCCACAGGACCCCTCCCCTCAAAGCACTTTGCTGCATCAAGTACCCACCACAGTCGTTGGTCTACCTATAGGATGGTCCTATCCTGGGTCACCTGTCTGACACCTTTGAGAGAGAAGAGGACTTCTTCTTTTTAAGTTCTACCTGTTAACTGTTAACATCCAGTGAAGACAAGTAATTCCCTGAAGAAAATGAAGAAATGAATTAATTCCTTTGAGAATGAAGGTAGCCTCCTGTGAGGAAAGCAATTGCCTGGAAGAAAAAAATCAAGAAATTGGAGGTTTAATTTGAAAATGTATGGGATGTATTCTAAAAAGATCTTATTTCAAGCACAGTGAAATATTCATGCTGCAGTGTGGAGAAAAGGAGAAGAAACGACTTTACAGCTGCTAAGAAGGGGATGCTGTCAGGCCCTCTTGATCATCTTGCGTAAGAATCCTGTGATGTTTGGGAGCAGGTCTGCATTCCAGGAGAAAAGCGTGGCCTTCCTTTTCCTTCAACAGATGCTGGTCAGGGTCACTGGCTCTCACTTTCAAACTTCACATTACTTTTCCTCCCATGTTATTTACTGTTGGGATCGGGCATGGAGAGGGGTGTGCAGTGATCTTCCCAGAGACCAAGAACCGGGTCTGTGAGCCCGTGATGAAAGGGCTGCTGCACTGCTTGGTGGGAAAGACGTCAGTGGAGTTAATAACGAAGCTGAATTTCACAAGTCAAGTCTGGGGAAAGAAAGAGGTGGCCTCACATAGGCTGTGCGTTCCCAGGAAGGGCGTTCTGTGCCAGAAGCCGCGGTCATGCAGGGTAGATTTCTGACCCGTTGGCCCCAATTTTACCACGAACTAGTTGTGTAACACTGAGCATATCACTTAATTTTCTTAACTCTACAATAGTTTAATAAAGTAAAACCAAGGGCTCATCTTATCTTTGAATGATGTTGTCCAAAATATACATATTTAGATATTGTCCATTTTATGGCAAATTCTTTACTTCACACATTTTAGTCCCAAAACGTCCCTCTCATCTTTTCTACTCAAGGACAGATAATAGAATTGCCTGCCTTCAGACACTGTAGGCAATCAAGCAAAACACTCAAGGTGATCAAACTCAAATTCATTTTTTAAATAAACACTTCACGTGCAGCTACAGTGTGGCAGACATTGAGTTGCACGCTGGTGAAAGACCGTACCTTGACGCCAAGAAGGAGATGCCCAGGATAAACATACACAAAGGTCATTTGAAACATCATTTTGAATGTCTGATGTTAAGTGGGAGGATGTTAGTGATGGATGGCCAAATAGAAAGTTAGAAACAAGTTCAGTGACAGAGTAACCTGGATTGTCATTTCCTTAAAACACCTCTGCTTTGGAGAAGCGAATGCTCTCCGGCAGGCATACTCTGGTCTCAGGGAGATCCTTACAATGACCTTGAACAGTGTAACTAACAATTGAGTCTATACTTAATATGGAAATGGATATTTGCTATCAAACTGTTTGGCTTTATATCCCAGTGACAACTGTTTTCTTTGAATTATGTGTTGTGCCAAATCATTACATAAAAAATTTAACTGGCCTCCAATGAACATAAATTACATTACATCATTCAATTCATAAGGGCCACTTGAAAAAACTTGATCTGTTTCTAGTCTAACCTGGACGGTCATTGCCTTGAATGTGGTTGAGCCAGGCTGGTCTGAGCCAGGAGGGGAAAAGTGAGAGGGATCCTATGTCGTGGATGGTTACAGATGGCATCTAGGGAAGCCCAAGGCAGAGTCATACCTGGAGGCTGGATGGGGGCAGAACTAAAAACCCAGAGAAAGCATTCAAGAACAGGGCAGACTGAACTGCATGGTGTATTCTGTGATGAAGTGTGCAGGATTAGGTGTGACACTGTCCATGGAACTGAGCGCCCACGGCTTGTCACGTCAGCTGTCAGCCGTATGCTGTGCTTGCTTCAAACTAGACTAAACTATTAGAGTCAATGATACATTCATTATCTGTCCTTTTTCTCTAACTTTCCCTGAACTTGCTGCATGTGTTACAAAATAGACTTTTTGCTTCCTAGAAATTAACACAGAAAAGAAAAAAGAAAAGTTATAAAATGCATAGATCCATTAAAAAATAAAGCAAAATGTGCTTTTTTTCTAACCAAGAAAAACAAATCTGTACATGATACTAAAATCATAAAGAAGGCATCAGGTAAGAGAATGCTTCATATTATCAACAATGTTCTAAGGTTAATGCAACCTTGGGATTCAAGCCCGGTCCTACACAATATTCTTCTACTTTCTGTTTGCTTTTTAAAGAATTTTGGATGCTGTGTAGCAGTTAGTCAGCATTTTTACTTAAAGCAGCACAGGATGCACCATAATGCCTGGCTGTGTGTATGACTTCTCTTCAAGATTATCAGTTGCTGCTGTCAAGAAGAGCATTTAACTGTTTCATCATTAAATAGCCATGTAACTATAACCAAGTTTAACTGATTCACAGATAATGTACATGTAAAATTCTGTGGAATTATTTAATGTGTGTGTATACAGATCCATGCACCCAATTTTTCTGTGAATCATACAGCATTATTATGTAGGGCACTAGCATTTATATTCGGGTAGTAGTTTCTGATGATTTGAAACTGTCTTTTCCTGCATCCTGCCGCTGATGGCTAGGAGGGAATCATGTTATAGCTGCTTTTCCCAGTGCATTCCCTCACACTTGCCCACGCTGAAACTCATCTACCAGGCCCCACCCACTCAGCCTGCCTCAAGGAGTCTTTGCTGCCGTCCGTCCCTGGAAGCATGACGTCTTTCTGTTCAATAGCATCTTAAGCGTTGTCTGTAAACTTGGACGTGACATGGTGCACCCACCCCTGCCTTCCGGATTAATAAGTCAAAGAAGAAATAAAATTCATCCTGGCAAGTATTTTGTAAAACATTCATTCTTAAGTATTTTTCAAGGAACTAGTTTCTAACATGTCCATGTGGACTTTTTTTTTTTTAGCAGTCTCATGATAATTGAGATTTCAGTAATTTTGTATGTGGATGTTTGTTGAAATACTTGCAAAGGAAAAATGAAATCATGGAGTGACAAAATATTGGATCTGAAAATGTCATAGCAGCCTCTTAGATGAACACCGTCCTCTGAAGGAATCGTCAACACAATGTCCCAAGATTGACTTTAAAGGCAGTGGCACAGAGAAAGAGGCAGACAGACAGACAGACACACAGACACAGGGGAGCCTGGGGCAGGGTGGGGAGGAGATAAAGAGACATGGAGGGAGAGAGGTCCAGACAAAGCGGTGGCAGCTTCACCAGAGGCACTGGCTGTGAAGCTCCGGGCTGTCTGAGGCTGGAGCTGAACAGAACAGAGGACACGATAACCAGGGTGTGGCTGAGATCGCCTCCTTTCCTGTGCTAACTGCTCGTCCCCACAGGGATGTGCATGTTCCCAAAGGATCCCTGGCATCAGTTGTCCACAGCCAGGCATCACCCGGACTCTCTTCACCACTGCTGTGCTCAGCCCCCCGGAAGCCCTGCAGAAATGCATCCCTCCCATACTCATCTTTATCACTTGCTTCATTCCAGGAAGTGGGATATTTGGAACTAAGCCAACATTTTAGTGGGGCTACGGCTCCCAGGAGGGTAATAGCCTCACCTGTGCTCAAGTCCTGCCAGCCTAGGGGACAAGGAGCAGGGCAGGTTCCCCCCTGGTGCTAAGGCTCACCTGTCAAGCCAACAATAGCCCTCCCACCCCAACCCGTCACACCCGCTTCTTGGGAGACTCCCAAATCAAAGGGCGTGTGAAAGCATAGGACTAGTCAGACATGCATGGCAGGAATTATCACCATTACAGTAAATATTCTATTCATCCAGCTACTTAGAGAATAGCTGACTTCAAGACTGCATGATTGGAATCATGCAGAAAGGTGCTCCACTTAAACCCTGGAAGGTGTAATGATGCTGCGCACTCACCAACCTTTAAATGTGTGGTTTGTTTCTGTTTCATTCTTCTGAGCTTTTAACTCTAGGAGACTTCTGGGCAGAGATCCTTGAACCATTCATGTCATCCAGAAGTAAATTAAATACAGGCTGCTTTTGTAATCAACTATTTTCTCTTGAGCCAGGAAGTTGTATGTGACATTTTATCTTACTAAAATACGATTTTGGGCAACATTCTATTATCAAACTCTTTAATAAGTCAAATTCATAGATCTCAGTTTGTTCATCTGTAAAATGGGTTTAACGTCTGCTGGCTTATTCCACAGTGCTTTTGTGCTTTTCTTGATATGCCTAAATTATGGATTGGCCTGAAGTGTCCTTTCTGGAACTGCCCTTACAGCGAGCACCTATGCAAATATATGCACATATATCATCAAGACCCTGTATATATGTCTTCGAAAAGATATCATTGCCATGAGCATTTGATCAACAAGAATGTATTGAACTGGCAAGCGATCAGTGAGGAATAAAGGAAAATGTGTAGGATGATCCCCCTGCCCTCAGGTGCCTGCAGAGCAGACGTGGAGAGAAGTTCTAGGGCCCGATGCCCAGGTGCCAAGGCTGGTTCTGCCACCGCCTCTCTGGGTGACTCTTTCCAGGGTGCCCCACTCTGTGTTCCTCCATTTCCACATCTATAGAGTGGCCGCAGCAACCACTGCCAAGTCCCAGGGCTCTCAGGAGGATAGAATGAGCTACCTGGTGTCAATCACTTTGACGAGTACCTGGCACATGAAAAACTGTGCACAAATGCTTTCGAAATTGTACAGTGGGGGCTCTTTACATGGCAGGTCCAGGAGCGCAGGGGGGAGGCAGGCTCTTCTTGCCTCGATGGAGAATTAGACTCCTAACTCCTCTTTCAATGGCAGGCTGTCTTTTGCAAGTTCTGCTCTAAAACTTGAAGTCCATGGAGAAGTGTTTGCTCGAGTCTGTTTCCTCTGAAGAGAATTTGACTGAAGATAATGCTGGCACACTCAGAGGCCGCATGTCTGCAAATATCTGCCAGTTCTATTCTTGAATATTGACATATGTCCACATTCTATAGAGGGATGCTCTAGGGAGCTGATTAGAAATTATGGAATCTAAAACAGGGCCCAGTGGGGTACTAATTCCCAGGGGCTCACAGTGCTCAGTACTTAAGCACAGGGGCCCAGTGGGACTCAGATACCAAACCCCTTCCCCCAGATGCACACTTACAGGCAGGGGATTCCAAGGCAGGCCGGCTTCGCAGCTCCCATTTCTGATGGCGCCCATTTCCAAGTAAGGCGCCCCTTCTGCCAGCGCTAGGACAAGCCCGCAGGTAGGCATGGGCCAAGGGCTCCCGTCTCCTGGAATGGCTCCTTACACAAGTGTTGTCTTGATTGGAAAAGTGATGATTTTATTTTTAGAAAAAAATCACCAAGCGCTGGATGCCGAGGACAGCTGGAGTGCGGGGGACGTGGGACGCTATTTTTTCCATGCTGCTTTGGGAACCGAGCAGATGGGTGGCCACTTGATTCTATCAGGGGCCATGCATGGTGCCTTCCAGCTGTTGGCCATGTGACCACGTTTACTCTGGGTAAAGGGGAGAATTTCCCTTCTGTTTGCCATTCCCTTTGGTCCTCAGCTTCCTTAAATTGTGTTCTGGGCTGCTGAGGCCCATCTGCCTGCTCGTCTCTGAAATGAGCAGCCATGGAGTCTCCCTGGGAAAAGGATTTCCAGACGCCCTTTTGTAAAATATGCAAAGGGACTTTGCAGCACTCAGGTGCCCTGAGTGGAATCCAGACTGAAATGAAGCAGCCCAGTGTCCTTCCTCACAGGGCAGCAAGGAGCCCAATGCTGAGGGGCCAGGAGGGCTCGGCCCGCGGCGGGAGACAGCACCTCACCTCACCTGCAGTCCCGGAGGAGGGCCGGGGAAGATTCCTTCCTGCTAGCAGGGCACATAGCCTTGCTGTCCGACTGGAAACTGGCGATGAAGAGACAACCCTTTAGATGCACACTGACACTTTACAGTGTGCAAAGAGCTCTACACCTCACACGTGACAAATGGGATTCCATACACAGTCAGCTGAATCCGCAGTACTGGGGCCCTGTTTGTTCTCAGGTCCCTCTGTCCTCAGGCGGAGGTCCAACAGTTTGGGGCCGACGAGATACAAAATCTCCTCCTATGATGAGAGTGCCAGCCTGCATATGCGTGGGGATCGTGGCATAGCGCCATGACACGGGTCCGGGTCCTATCCCCTGTCTGAGCCAGGCTATCATCTGCTGAGTGAGGACTGTTCTCTGCCTTGTGGACCTCACAGGGTTTGGTCACATCAGAGGGACTTCTGTGTGAGCAATCTCCTTGAACACGATCAAGTTTTGTGTCCGTGCTGTTAATATTATTGGCAGAGTGGTCCATGGCTGACATCCTCCCAGCCTATTAGGATTCTATATGGAATCTTTATCAGACATTAAACGTGGGGTTCTCGTCTCCTTGAGAAAATGAGACCACTGCATGTCCCTGGAGCATGTCCCTTAAAAAGATGCTGAGCAAAACCACTTTGGACAGAACTCTGCCTCTATGGTGCTTGAGCTTTGCATCTTTTTCCTGCCTATATTTTCTCAGGGACACCTTACAACACCCCTCTGGAGCTGGTAACACCTCTGCAAGGTCGCCTTTGAGGAACCGGTGCTGAGGGACTGGCGTTCCCAGGGACTCCTCTGGTGGCAGGGGGAACAGGGATTCAAGCCCATGTCTCCTGCCCCGGACACAGGAGGCGTTGTCATGGCCAAGAGCCTCCACAGTGGGAACACAGGCTGATTTCAGAAACCGCTTCCTGTCCCCACCGGGTCACCTAAGATTTCATCTCTGCCTTCCCAAGAGTCCCCGTGGGAAGGTGACTCGACACCAGTTTTAAGTTTTGTAGAAACTTCTCCAGTGCAAGGCAGGTACTCAGGGGTGGGTGCAGACTCAATTTTACAAGTACATCTGTTCTGTTTATTTTAGCTTTGCAGCATTATCAACTTCTGCTCCATATGGGTGCTCCATATTGTGCCTTGGTGAAATGATACCACATTATGCTTTTATGCCTTTATCATCAAACACTACTCATGAAAAAATCACCAGGTTTGCCTAGGTTCATCTGTTCAATTTATTTTTCCCAAACTTTATTTTGAATAAAACACCTACGGTAAATGTGATTTATGTAAATGAATAAAACAAAACTGTTATATAAGCTTTTTTGACATCATTCAGCCCCGTTCTGCCAGGGTGCCACTATACACAATCTCCTGGCAGCATCCTTTCCATAGGATTATATTATTTCTGAAATCACAGAGCCAAAGAGATAAAACCATAATATACTTTCAAATGCTTTAATTTAATTTTTTTTTCTCTTCTTTCCCCAAGCTTCCCATATGGAGGAACTCCAATATTTTAAAAGAAGCTTTAACTTATGAGAATCTTTCAGCACTATTCCAAGTGCCTGTAGCTATTCCTCTCTCTACTCTCTGCATTTCTCTATTTTTCTCACACCTCGCTCGCTGATTTTATTTAAGGAATGGCAATCCATCTTCCCTTTTTTTTCCTACTTCTTTGTTGTATTTTCTTTCTTTCTATCTCCTGGGACTCTGAATGGAAGAACTTTCCGTCTCTGAGCTTGTGCCAGGGGCCAACTCCTGCCCCTATCTCACTTCTGATCCACACCCATTATCTCACTCCTTGCACACTACACGCCGCGCTACGGCACCGGACAGATGGGAAGCGAAGGCTCAGGGAGCCGCAGGCCCAACCGGCTCAAGGACACAGCGCTAGACTAACCAGTGCCAGCGAACCTGGGGATGTCCACACTGCAGGAGGGCCAGGAGGCCAAATGCCTTTGCATCTGTGCCCCCACGTCAGAGGCCGCCCTCTCCAGCTGATGCCTCAGGCAAGAGGGTGTCTCCTGCTAACAGAAGCATAGGTGTGGCTGACACTCCCCAGGTGGCAGAACTTTTGGGTCGTTGTTAACCCCTTCATTCTACACAGTGAAGACATGGATTCCCAGAGAGGAGCTCACGGCCTCTCCAAAGTGGTGCGTCTAGTGGTGGGAAGTGCGTGCTTAAGAGATCTGTGAAGCGTGTCCAGAGGACATCCCCTCTAGTCTCTCTCACTGTGGAAGGCAGGCAGCTACAGTAATAAGATGCTTGAGGAGAACAGAGCTGGGAGATGGGCTGGTATTTTCCGTGCTGCAACACGATGTGAAATTAGCTTAGTCTAAAAAAGCAGCGGGGAGCACACCAGGCTCAATCCACGTGGTATGTGTCAAGTGGTAACCCCAAGGAGGGCTCGGACGTTCCGTTACCGCCAAGCAGATACCTGAGGTCACCGGTTCTATACTTTAACCATGTGCTCACAACTCCTGCTCAGCATTAGTGTTTAGGGATCAATCTGTTTGTAATTCTAGAAATGGAGGTTCCACATTGCTTTTGTTTCCCGTTTCACCACATTTCTACTTTGGGGAAAGGACTCTGCTCTCTTGTATTACTGTCTGAAAACACAGCTGAGAACATCTCACCAGCCGAGACTGCTGCTCACGGGGAGCAGATCAGCATCAAGTCCTTCCTTTTCAAAGTGAGGTTCACTTGTCGGAATCATTGCTGTCCTAAATGGGGAATGTTCTCCTCTTACAGAATTGGTATTTGGCCATCAACAGTGCAACACCTCGCCTATCAGTTCTTTACTGTCTGAGCAGCGAGGGCTTTTAAGTGTTGGGAGTCCTGGAAGCCTTTCTGAAATACTCTACTTTATTTATGAGGGAGGACTGAAGAAAAGGGGGCCAGAAAAGGCAGAGGAAGAATTCTGGGTGCAGGGTTGTTGAATAGAGGCAATGATCCTCATATGCATTATTATCATTATCATTATTATTATTATTCCATTACTTCCTTTATACACCCAAAGTTCTCCGTGTGGATCTCACATCACACCTGTCCTCCTAGGCTGCAGGGGGCACTGCAGAGTCTCAGCGAATTCTGGAACCTGTGCAGTTTATGCTTCCAGCAGCTCGGTGGCTTTCACCCCTAGATCCCTGCTCTTTTCTCTTCCCCCTTCTTTCTCATTCTTTTCCCAGATTTTCACCCATTTTGCTTTTAACATATGTCACACTCATGCAGAAAGGTCACTGGACTGATGACTGGACTCGATGCACTCCTGGAGGTCTCAGTGGGGACCTCATGGGCCCCTGGGTGCACCGTTCATGCAGGCAGACCCAGTGGTCTCTCCCTCGCTCCTGTCCACAGAAGCCAAGAATGAACCAGGCTTGGATGCTGAGATGTTAACTGGTCCCCCAGTCCCTCTACAGGCAGAATCAGTTTTCCCAGATTTGGAACAACAGAGAAAGACAAGTTCTCTCCCAATAAAACATAAATCAATAAATGAACATATATCAAACCTAAGTCAAAACATGAGTTTTTTCAAATAGCAACATCCAGCCTGTTGGCTGGTAGCTGGAGTGTGGTGGAAAAGCACAGGGTGGATTTTGGAAAGTTAATTAACCCACTGACCATTTTTTTCTCTAAAAAATGAATATGAGCATGCTTCCTGTGCCAAGTTCTTTTGAGAGTTATGTAAGTTAGTGTACTTGAAAATGCCAGCATGTTGGCCAGCACAACGGAGAGAGCTTCGGGGGAGCCTTGAGGCAGTGTGGCCTTCCCCAGCTGACCCAGTCCCATTCCTTCCCATTGCCCTTCAAGTCAATGCCGGTCACAGCTTCTTAGGCTTCCAGACAAGAGTCCCGGCAAGCATCCTTGTCTCCACATTCCACCTCTCACCGTCCATGCCTCCATCCTGCAGGTTCTAGTTCAGACACACCTCCCTTCTCTAGCTTTACTCTCCATTCCCTCTCTCAGCTTCACGGTTGGGTTTTAGCATCTCTGTTATCTTGCATCCATGTATTTTCATTTTCTTGACAGTGTCTTTCACAGAGCAGACCTTTTAAGGTTTAATGAAGTCTCTCTTATCAACTCTTTCTTTCACGGATCACATTTTTGGTGTTTCATCTAAAAAGTCATGGCCATTCCCAGAGCACCCAGATTTTCTCCTTTGTTATCTTCTAGGAGCTTACTATGTCCTTGTCTTATGTTTAGGTCTTCACAAAATTAACTCAGAATGCATCAGAGACCTAGATGTGGTTTATTTTGGTGAACAAGCCATGTAAGTTTGGTTTGATGTAGTAGTTCGAAAATGATGTGCCCGAGTGTAGTTTTGTTTTGTTCTGGGGGTGTTTGCTTGGTTTGGTGTGGTTTTTGGTGCTGTCCTCCTTAGCGTTCTCTGGTCCTCCTGGACCTGCGGTTTGGTGTCTGACATTAATTTGGTGGAAATTCTCAGTTATTATTGTTTCAAGTATTTCTTCTGTTCCTTTCTCTCTTTCTTCTCCTGATAGACCCATTATAGCATCTTACTGCTTTCGTACAAGTCCCGCAATTTTTGGACATGCCTTTTTCAGTCTTTTTTCTCTTTGTTTTATAGTTGCCTAAGTTTCTATTGAGATATCCTCAAGCTTAGAGAGTGTTTCCTGTGCCATGTCCAGTAGACGAATAAGCTCAACAAAGACATTTTTCCTATTTGTTATGGCATTTTGATTTCTGGCATCTCTTTTTGACTCTTACAATTCCCATCCCTTTGCTTACATGCTGTCTTCTTTATCCACATTAGTGCCCTTAGCATATAATCACAGTTGTTTTAAATTCCCAGTCTGGTAACTCCAACGTCCCTGCCACATCTGAGTGTGTTTCTGATGCTTGCTCTGTCTCTTCAAACTGTTTTTGCCTTTTAGTATGCCTTGGAACATTTTCCTGAGAGCCAGACATGGTGTATGAACACAAATAATTGCTATGAATAGGGCTTTTGCAATGTGGTTGTGGGGGGAAAGCAAGTTTTCTACAGTCCCATGACAGGTCTCAGTCTTAAGCTGTGCCTTTGGACTATGAACTTCACATTAGCCTCTCAGTTTTTTCTATTATTTAGAAGGGGCTGGCATGGGTATTTCCCCTCCCCCAGGTGGGCTAGGTGGTGGTAAACCCCAGAAGGGTAGGCTCTGGTTAAATGGTTTCTCCTCAGACCTTGTGAAGGAGAACAGAATTCTCTGGCATATCATATCTTAAAATAAGTACCTTTCCTTTCCTCCAGCCAAAGTCCCGAGGGGATTTTTCTCCAGTGTTCCCTGGGAGGGCCAGGCCAAGCTCCTGGGGGTGAAACTCACAGAGTGCAGAGACCCCTGTATCACTGGGCTCCCCAGGGGTCTCTGTCTCTCGGACTTGTCTTCAAAGAGCCTCTCTCCTCCTCTGACACGGTTTCCCACGGAGGCTTCTTCTCATGAGTTTCTGCTCCAGCGGGCTGTGATTCTGTGCATTCACCCGTCTGTCTCCCTGACTTGGGGGCAGCAGTTTACCCTGTGATCTCCCTTTCGCTGCCGACCTAAGAATTGCTGATTTATCACTTCCATTTGCTTGACTTCTTACCTGGGTTAGGGTGAGGTGAGGACCTCTAAGCTGTGCCCCATGAGAACAGGGACCAGAACTGGTCCATTCTGCATTCAGCACCTTGAGCCCCTCCCTCGCACCCGGGCTGGGACTGTCCATGGTCCTGGGGGTGAGTTTCCCCTCCTGCCCAGCATGCACAGGCATGGCTTTATGCTCAGTCTCTCCCTACTTCGCATCCTCCTGCCCCTCCACTCTATTCACGCCACAGCCAAAGCAAACCGGCAGCCTTCCCCAACCATGAGTGAAGGGTGCGCTCCTCACCCCGGGTCGCAGCCAGAGCCGTTTCCCTCGTCTGAATGCCTGTTCTCCTCTCATTTTCTGTTGAGGATATACTCAACCTTCAACATTTGGTGAAAAAGACATTTTTTTTTTTAAACAAAGGAAGCTATAGGCTTCCCCCTGTTACCTTGCATCGTTTGGTTAGAGCCTGCAGCCTTTTATTTTAAGTATCTGCATTTCCCTTTCCACACAGGGTGACTCTCCCTAATTCACTTGAATGAACAAGTGAAAGAATCAGCTGAATGTAAGAAGTTTGAGGTTTGTCTCCAAAACCCTTTCCATGATTTTTAAATTAGATCCTGTAATGGGCCTTTAGAAATTATTCAAAGGCAAGATTTTACTTCCTATGTTTTTTTTCTTATTTAATGGGTGTTATAATTGCTGGTATCATTTTTCTTTTAATAATTTTGTAATCATGATATTACATAATTACATGTGTAATGTAATTAAGGCAGCAGTCAACTCACTTAAAAATAACGTTACTCAAAGTTATGGTGGCTGTGGTCACAGCCTGTTGACGCCATCACTTCCACTACTGGCCTTACTTGCTGCAGATTTTATCATAATGTTTGAGACCCTGAATAAGACGCTGTTCATGTCTCATTCAGCAAGCTCATTAGGTGGATATTATGACCACAGTTTTATAAAACGGGTAAAATTCCAAAAGTGAGATCTTTGCAGGCTCCAGAGCTAGGGGAAATCAAGAACAGAATTTGTTACCCCATCCTCGTGGTTGGTAGACATTTTGCTTCATTTTATGGGGCCTTTCTGCCTGGCCCTCTGCCTTTATTCAACTTTCTGTTTGTCTAGGAATGGTTTTGGACCTCTATTCATTAGATTTCCAAGTTTCTATGACCTACACACAGTGGTATTTCCCCTCTTCAATCTGTTCCCTTTATCCATTTTTATTTTCCTATTTATCAAAACTCGCTGATAATTTTCTCTAGTTATTTTTTGTTCATTTCTCTCTACTTCTTTTCAGGTCTGATTAGGTCACAGAGTATGGAAACTAGGTATAAATAGTAGCAGCTTTTTCATTGGCTCATTATTAAATTTTACCACAACCTATGGAGGTGAATAAGGAATAAGTTAAGACTCTTGAATCAAAAAATAGAAGCAAAAATATTCTGAAACGCCACGCAACAAAACACTGTACCGCATACAATCGTCTGTGGCTCGTTTTGATTTCTTGCCACAATTGCGCTGTGTCTGTGTCATGATGAAGTGATGGTGCCCAGTGGAGTGTGAGTTTACCTTGACAATGAGAGGCTATATACAAACAGGGTAACCTGCACCCAGGACCGCAAGGGTGGCCTTTGCCTCAAGTTAAAGGAGAATTTCAAATGGCCACACCATAAAGTATACAGGAGCTTTTATTCCTTAGAAATTTGAACTTCCCTTCTATTTTGGGAGATCAGGAGATCTTCTCCTGTTCCATACCCGAGGTGTATGTAAAATGAGTTCCCTTATCAGCACTGCCTGCCCAGGAGAGATAATTTAGTGACAGAACAGAGAACGTCCTTGTGTGATTTCCACCCGGTTTTCTTTGCAAATGCAGCCTGAGATTTCAATGACTTTTTATTTTTTTATTAGATGTTGCTGAATTTGAATTAGTTACAATCCCTCTTTTTAATAGACTGTATCAAAAATGTTTAAATTCCATAGCATTCATGAAACCGCACGTTATGTCTGCGGATAAGGGCTAGGCGCATTCGTGGAGTGTTATCAATGGCCTTAAATAGGTATTGAGTTTGAAGATAGAATGCATGATGAAAAAACATCACACCCTAGCAGGTTACTTAGCTCTTGGGTCCGTCTGAGGAGCCTGTCATTGCTTGCTCTTGTAAACCTACTAATGTGATTTATCTGATCCATTTCAATGCGAGAGAGCGAAATGGCTCCTGTTAGCAAGCAACGCAGAAACAGAGATTATAAACTCACAAGACTGGTGCTGCTTAAACATGTAGACTAAGCACTTTTTAAATTAGCACTTTAATCTTGTTAGTGGTCTGTAAATGAGACCCCGTCTCTGCAATCAGTGTTCACAAAGAGGGCCATTTCCTGCGGACCAATAAGATTTAGAAGGTTCCAGCTATCTTGCTAAGGAGAATTGACTTTGTAGCAGGGTTTTAACAGATATCCAGATGGGCCACAGAGGCTGGGGGCAGAATGTGACAGGCTCAGAGTGGCTTGTTCCTGTTACTGCCCAGGCACCCCTAGTGCCCTTTCTGTGTCTCCCTCCCTATTGTCCGTGGCCTCCTGCAGGCAGGGAGATGAGACGCGGGAGAGCAGAACCCAGAGCCCTGGGAATTTGCCCACAGGGGCTGAAGCCCGAAGGCCCCCTTTGGGGCTGGAGCCTGTGCTTAGTGATCCCTTTTTGTTTTTGCGTCGAATGATTAATTTCTTTAGCACCTGCCTCTTCTTTCTAAGTCTTGATTGAGGATACAAGCAAAACATGGTAGAGACAGAGACAAATCAGATGCCCTAAGTGGCACCGAGATGGTCTAATGGGAGTTGGTCATTTCTGAGCCAACCATGCAGCCTTCTACTTGGTGGCCTGGCTATGGATCAGCCATTGAGAGGGGAGGAAAGACAATAACTGATGGTAAGAAGAACCCCAGAGGGTAAATCTGGGTCTCTTCCAGACAAAGTTTTGCTTCAGCTAATTTTGGACTCTTGTTTGGGGGTAAAAGTATGGGGAGATGTCAGGGTCCCCCTCCAGAAGAACCACAGGCAAAGACATGGCCGTGTTATGAGAGCAAAGAAAAGAAAGATATTCTTCCCTAGTTCCTCGCCCATCTTCCTAAGTTCCAAGCGAAGAGATCTCAGGTAGCCAGAGTTCCATACCCACCCGAGGGTTCTACAGTCAGTGTGAGTGACAGCCTGAGCCCCAGGTCCCTGGAGGTAAGCTCTGGGTCTGCGGTGACTTGAAAATGACCTTTGCTCCATCAGTTATGATCATCCTTTCTGTGAAACGAGGCTTATGCTTTAATGTCCTGAAGTTCCTGCACTCCCAGGTTCGATCTGCTGGGCCCCTGACACCCTGCTCTCTCTTGCCAGGCCATTCCTTTGTGGGTCTAGTAGTTGCCCTTTGTACCCCCACGTCACAATTATTTTCCTTCTGGCTGGTTCCCCTCATGGACCATGAACCAGACTCTCATATGTTTGAAAGCCTGTTCTGTGTACTACAACCTTACCACTCATGGGTGACCCACACTATCACCGAGTTCCTACATGTGGCTGACCATCAGCTTGACCTGGGGGGCTTTCCAAAAGTAGATTCCACGACCCTATCTTAGCTCTGCTTAATTTAAATGAAAGATTGAACATGAGCACGTGCATTTTTTTTTTTTTTTTGGGAAAACTTTCCAAGTGAATCCTCTAATCAGCCAGGTTGGGAAACTAGTAACTGGAATCACCTTCTGTAAAATCTCCTGGCCCAAGCCTAGCTTTGGGTACAGACAAGAGAGAAGACAGCTGAAGGGAGATGCTGGAAAGAGGCTCACAGTCTGATCAACTATTGGAAGAAAGACTTAAATATTCTGTCTGCCTGGTAAGCAGATGGCAAAGTCGGTCTGCTGTTTTGAAGGATTCAGACATTGACCCGGTTTCCAGTCCAGATTTAGGGAGACAGACATATGCCCTGTCCACCTCCAAATGTTTCTCCTGACCTGCTGAAGGGCCTGGGACTCTTCAGGGGAGACCCCATCTCTCTCACTCATTTTAAAAGGTAGCTTTGATTATTATCCATGAAATATGGGAAAACACACTCGTTAAAAAACAGGCAGTGCCCAAGTGTTCAGAGGAGTGAACAGCCCCTCCCTCGATCCTAACGCTCCTCATTGTCCTGAGTTAACCAGGGAATTCACTACAAGTTTCTACCCTTGTAGACTGCATTGCACATGCATGTGCGGGGCAAGGGGTGGGGGTGGAAGGGGTAGAGAAATAAAGGGAGGGAGAGAGGGGGCCGAAAAGACAGAGTGAAGAAGTGGGGGAGAAGAGAGAGAGGGACATGAGACTTTGGGAATTTATCCAACATTCCCAGGTCTCAGTCACCTATAAATCCTTACCTGGAGGATAAAGAGCAGTGCCTGCCTGCTGGGGCTGGTGGGGAATTACAAGAATTAACACTTGTAAAGCTCTTAGACCAGTGCCTGGGAGATAGTGAGCACTCTATAAGTGCTCAGCAAACATACATGCACACTTACCTGCAGGACAGGACAGAGCCAGGCTCACCACTTGCAGTTTTTCACTCAGTATTATGTCTTAGAGCTCTCTCTATGCTAGTCCACCCAAGCATACCATACTTTTTTAACAACTGAACAGTGTTGTATGGATGGACTTTGCATTATTGAATAATATTCTTTGATGGGCATTTGTCTTCAAGGGTATTTTTAAAATACTGCAATGCATAATGAAAAAAATACATGAACTTTTATGTGTATAAAGAGGGCAAAATTTGTAGAAGAGAAAGTTGGATTGTTGAGGGAGTGTGCAGAGTTTCAGCTGTGAGACAGCACCCCAAATGTCGGCTGGAAGGCTGCCCCCATGTGTACCCACAGCAGCACCGTGTGAGGAGGGCTGGCCCGCACAGTGACAAGCGCTGGATATTACAAAGTATGTTAAAGAAATCTCTATAATGGGAAGTGGTGGGAGAAGGACGATCACCTTTGTTTTTGTTTGAACCTTGCACAGAGCTCTAGCACAGACAAGGAGGGCAGGGAGCAGCCTTCCCTCTGGATGCTGGGAAAGGCCACTTGCTAACCTGCCAGGCTGCTGTGAGGTGAAGCAGGAATTGATGTGGGAAAGACCAGGATGACAAGGTCGGACACACACTAGGAATTAGTTCATTTTATTTCCTTTCATTCAGTTTGAACCTTACCGCCATTTAGCTGTGAACCTCCAAGGGTGCTGTTAAGATGGATATGCTACAAAATGTTACCCAGTTGCATGAGCAGAATTCCCCTGTTCCAGTCCTTAGGTTTAGCATCTCTGCTTTGGGGACTGCCCACCCACATATTTCAGCGTTGGCATCACTAATACTGATGTCTTTTTCCTCAAAGGAATTGCAATGTGAAGCCAACTGCTCCTTGAGAAAAGCTCAAGATGATAGATGACAGATAGATGGGTAGATACACAGATAGTTATAGATAGATAGATAAATGATAGACAGTAGATGCATAGATAAGTAGGTGAAAGAGCTGGATCTACAAACATTTCTGACTTGCACTTCGTATGAAGAAGCTTCGAGGACCAGCCAGCAGCGTTTTGCTGCAGCGTGTAGCTGATGCTCCATGGAGCAGCCAGCCGTGCTGGATGAGAAGAACAGACCCAGCGCGGACCAGGCAGCACTGGCTTACCCCCCAGGCCTGTCACGTACAAGATGACTACCTGAACATTCCCTTGACTCTGAGCTTTGCCTTCCTTATTTACAAAACAAGAGAAATAGCACCTCTCAAAGCGGAGGTGTGAAGATTGACAAAATAAACAAGCACCTCACTGAGTCTCAAACACGTGAAGAACATCACTCAGGTGTATACCTTACGGACAGATGCGACTCGACTCCGGGGGGACTCAGGTGTCTGGCTCGAGGTCACATTGCCAATTAATGACAACGCTGGGACAGGAGCACAGGGCATCTTAACTCCTGGTGAAGCGCTCACACCATCAAGCTACGTGCACTTGGGGTGCTGTTCTACATGTGAAAATCCTCGTAGCGCAGCGGGCATGTTTTGTGCCTCTGCCCTGAAACTAGCAGCTCAGAATATATCTGCAAACCACTCTTGCTGTTTCAGGACAAAAATGTATTTTAACATAATTATGTTTATGTGAAAATTTTTTAATGACTATCATTAAAGAAAACTGATAATCCAAGTTCTAATCATTATATTATAATCAACTGAAACTCCTAATCGAAATCAGATACGCCGGGAAGACCACCAGATGAAGAGTACGCACGGCTCGAGTTCTGGTTCCCCGCCCCAGGCGCCCCTGGGCTTGTGCGTCTGTGCATGTGAGGAGCTTTGCCGCCTGGCCTGCAAGCAGTGAGCGGAGATGGTGACAGTTCACTCTCCCTCCAAAACTTTTCCTTTAAAATCCAGGTCAGAATTTTACCTTGCAATGCGCTTCAATGTTTCCCTGGGGAACTGTCTCTTGGTGTTAGCCGAATTGAACACTAGATGTCACTGTATTGCAACAAAATTTGGATTTTGAATGCATTTTTCTGTGGCTGTAAATAAGGTGTTCGTTCTTTGGCGGGGAAAAAAAGGGGGGTGGTAGATGTCTTCAGAAAGGTTCAGTCTTTCTCAATGGTCTCTTAAATGTTCATTTGGGCAAAGTATTATAAGGTTTATTTATCATCTCTGGAGACTTATTATAAATAAACCCCGGGCATAAACACGTGCATATTTGATGTATCAGCATTTTCAATGGTTACAGTCTAATATCCATTTTTTGTTCATGGTTTTGTGCCAAGAAGTTGGGAGCAATTTAAACTGATCTCTGTAAGGCACTGATTCCTGGGCCGTCTTTCCAGACTCCTCACCACACTGACGCTGGTCACCAGCAGCAGCCACAGGCATCTCTACTGTCTCCTCATCGTTCCCCAACCCCTAGTCAAATAAAACCAGTTTCATGGTGTAAAATATCTGGATGCATTTTGCCTTTACTGCCTGTCAGTTATTAGATCCAGTGAGTCACGGAGACCTGACCTGAGTCGCTAAAATCCTAACGAGATCCTGAGATTCTCCCCTTGCTTAGAAAATAAAGATTTTAAAAAACATGCATTGTTGTAACATCAATCTCCTAACTGGTTTCTCAGGTTCAAGTTGTTCTGTCCTCATCTCCACAGGCAAAACAAAACAAAGGAACAACACCCTCCGTCTACACTTAGAAGGCCTGTCCATGGATGAAGGATGCAGAGCCAGGCTCCAAGCTCAGGGGACCTAGGGTGGCCTCGTCACGGCCCTGCTTCCTAGTTGTCTTGGAGGCATTCTATCTGATGCCCCCAAGCCTTTGTAGGCACTGCTGCCCCTGCCAGTAAAGGCTGTAGCTCTCCCTCCAGCGGGCTATCCTGTTGCTCGCCGCCCGGCTCCATCGGTCCTTCATCTGCACGTTCCTCACCAAAGGCCCCCTTCCTGCTGGCATCCTGACTCCTAATTATGTCTTTGTATTCCTACCTTCCCTTCCGCTCATGCATACGTCAGGGGAAAGGATGATGTCACCTCCTCTTTGCTATTCTCACAGTGCTTCATAAATGGTAGGGGAGGGAATGTATAAATGACAATTTTTTTATATAGCATATAAAAATTTCCTCTAATTCTGGGTTTGTTAATCGAAATTTAACAGAATGTTAAAGTGGAAGTTTCAGTGGAGGCTCTAACAGATCAACAGATGTCATATTCCAGAAAGAGGTGCGAGATCTTGAAGCTGGATCACAACAGAACAGGGGGAAACCAACTGCGTGACTCATCAGCCGTCACCCACCTGATGGTCTGCAGGGTTTGGGAGGAGCTGGAGTGGGATTTTCCAGCGTGGGTCCTGATACCCACGAGGAAGGAGAGGCGTTCCCTCCCAGCTCCTGTGAGACACAGGGTGCGCTACGGAAATCACTCAGAAGCCTGGATGTGTGGTTTCAGTTGTGGCGGACACAGTGACCTAGCGTCTGGCTCCCTCCTGAAAGAGCGCAAGGGAGATCGGGGCAGGGTGCAGGCGGCCACCGGGAAGGCTGAGAGGAGAGGAGGTGGGTCTGTTTGGTAAAAAGAGGTGTGGTCATTCCTCCAGGACCAGGCCTGGGCTGTGACCAGGGGAGCAGATGTGTGTCGGGGCACTGCTGTCAGGGGCTCCGTAGAGGCAAGAACACCCGCTCTCTTCAGGAGCCACCTGTGCGTAGGTTCCGCGGAAGGAGATAAGGTGGCCTCAGCCCCTCACCCGCGCCTCTGAGCTTGTTCTCGCCCCTCTGCCACGGGCCCTCACCCGTTGTCCCACGGGAGGCAGGCTCGGGCCTGGGTTGGGGGCAGGAGGTCATCCTTTCTCCTGCACACTGCTCATGTCACGCTGTTCTCCCCTGCAGGGTCTGTTGAGCTTTATTTCAGTTATTTTATTTCAGTGCTTTATTTCAGTTTTTGGTTTGTCCGTGCTTCTAGAACCAGCCTCATCATTCTCCCTCTCTCAGCAGCACTCCCTCTCCAGAAGTGTGAGTCCATTCCCTAGAGGTCTTCAGAGGTCTGAGACCTCCCTCCCAGCCCCTGAGCCCCGAGCCCAGCCAGCAGCACGCTCCTGCAGGACCTGCTCAGCTCTGGGAGGGCGTTCCTCCACGCCTGCCAGGCCTCCTGCCCTGACCTCCCTCCTGCGTCGGCCAGACCTGGGGCGCTACGTCCTCCACACCCACTGCTGGCCTCGGCTGTCTGCTGTGTGTCTGAGCCATGCCCTAGATCCAATCCCCTCTATCACGATGACCATGAGTTTCTGCTTTCCTGTCAGGACCCTGCTGGATAAAAATGGAGCTACGTTTCCCAGGTCCAGAGAACTGAGGGTCTGGAGCCTCCAGGCTAAGGAGAGACTGGAGACCCCACAAAAGCACCTCGGGGGGAAAAGGTCAGCCTTACAGCCTGCGGTGCCGGAGAGAGTGAGAAGCCCCCTTCTCCCCTTCGCGGACCCTGCTGCTGGAGGGCCGTGCTAGGGGGTTGGCAGAGTGAGGGTGCAGGTGGGGCCCTGGTAGAGAGGGACTGAGAAGCCCACTGTGACGGTGGGTCGAGCTGGGGATGACACCTTAGCTCAACTCACTTCCGGGGATGGCTACTACCTGGGGCTGGACATAGCCATGATTTGACTACTGTATTGCTTTTGTGTTACCAACAAACCTGATTTTTTTTTTAACTCAGAAGTGACTAAAAAAATGTAATCACTCCCTAAATTTCATCTAGAAACAAATGGAAGAACGAGCCCACTGAGCAGGCCCAAGGGCACACGGGACACAGGCATGCTCGGCTGTTACGTGTGGGCGTGCATTCAGGGGGTAGGTGACTGCAGGCAAGCCTGTGGCTTTACAGGCGCCGGGAAGGGCACAGGGTGAGGAGGCCTGGGAGGGAGTTTCATTTCCATTTTCTGCAGCAGCCTAAACTGGTCCTAGCGCCCTGACTCCTATGCTTGTAGGGATTAGAGGACCTGGAGAATTTGCCATATAATTGCATGTCACTCACCTGCCTGTCCACACTTCGGGACTGGAAGCTCCCTGGGACAAAGGTGGTTTATGCTCACACTTATGTCTAGCAGGTGGGACTAGGCCTGACAAGTGTCAGGCCATTAATACGTAGTTGTTCAGTGATAAGATCCTTAGCAGAGGTTTGCAGGAAGAAAGAGGAGTATTACCTGATTCTGTGTGGGACCTGGGGTGGGAATCATTAACACGTGACATAGAAAGGACGCTGAGCTTGTCTTGGGGGCTGTCCAGAGAACAGGGGAAGATGGGGAGTAGGAAACGCACCCCATTAGAGGGGAGGGCGGGGCGGCTGCCCGAGGCCAGGCCCGGGGGTGGAGGTGCAGGAGGGGGCGAGGGGACGGTGCGGATGTGCAGGCGCCGCGGGGAGGGAGGGCGCGGCACGGTCTCCAGCGGCCCCGCGCATCCCCGGGCCGCCAGGCCTGCGCGCCGGGCCGGGAGGGACAGGCGCCCGCCCCCGGGGCGCCCTCCGGAACTGTTTTCCTCCGCGGCTCTCTGAAAGCCTTATTGATTGCTCAGAGCGCACTCCTCAGCCCACGGCTTCCTCACCCCAGCAGCTTGCATTTCCTCTGACGTGGCCTCTGTCTTCTCCCCCCTGCAGCAGGCCTGGGGCTTTTACATTTCAAATGCTTGACAGCTGGGTGAACTTCTGCTTCCGCCCCGAAGAAGGACGCTTTGCGTTTCACAATGCTGCCCAGTGGCGCCGGCGCTCTTTTCTCTCCAGCTGTGAGAGAGGCTTTTTCAAGTGACTCGGAGAAGCTGCTGTCCAGCTGCGCGCCTCGCCCCCCAGGGCTCTGCATTTTAATCAGGCCGCTCACTGGTGCGCTTGTGCGGCCGCCAGGTGCGCCCCTCCCCGCCTGCAGGGGACCTTCCGGCGGCAGGTGAGCCCCCGCTGACGTCACCGCAGGTGTGCACTCTGCCCCCAGCTCACCCAGAGCCATCTCGGGGGTCCCAACCCACAGCTGCCCTGAGCCCATCTAAGGAACAGGGCCGCTTACATAATGCTTAACGCCAGAATGCTGTGTGCACCCGGGAAAGACTGGTTTTTGTGAGGGTGAAAAAGGAACCTGGACAGATTCGGTGGGCGTCTTGATTCCATACACAGCTGCGTGACTTCTTGAGTAACCCAGCTTCTACCCACGCATCCCCTGTGCATCTCCCCCACCCCCCACCCCGTGGCCCCAGGGCTTTCGTGCACCTGTTTTTGGAGAACTTCCTGAGTTATACACCAGGACTGCTCCTGCCTCTGAATCCTATCCATCCTCCCTCCCGTCGTGGCTTACATAGTCTGGCCCTGGGCTGGCTTTGGTCTCTCACCGTGGGATTTTGCTTCTCTTTATTAAAAATAGCAATGATGCACACTCACTGAGTCTTCACTGTCAAGTGCTAACACCTTTCTCATGCATTCAGCTCATTTAGTCCCATCAACATCAAGGTTGGTATAAATTGTCCTTTTACACACAGAGCTATGGCACAGAGACTGGCCAAGGATGGCCAGGCACTGGCAGGGCCACGTCCCCTCCACCACACTTTCTAGCGCGATTGTCCTTCGAATGGTTGACCTCCCTCCTTGTCTGGAATCTGAGGACTGGACTCTGGTATTATTTATCTTTGTGGGTCCTGCAGTGCCTAGCCTTGCAGACATAAAGGGACAAAAGGGACAGAAAGGGAGCAACCAGAAACATATTGAGCACCCACACCACAAGAACAAGCATGGTCCAAGCTTCCGGGTCAAATATCTGATGTAACCCAGCCAGCCATCCAGCAAGGAGAGTTTTAACATCTCCATTTTTTTATGGCATTTAATATTAAGGTTGTACCGGACTGTAGGTAGGGAAAATGTATTAAAGCTCCTGGTCCTTATTTCTTGCTGCTTGTACTGGTTGATTTCACGGTCCCTCCCAGTCTGCGAACGGGCACGACACTGTCTTCTTTCCCTTCCTGTCTGGTCATGATGCTTTCTCGGGCTGCTTTCATGCTTCTGAACCTTATTTACTCACCGCAACTCAGTGAGACAATTATTGTTACCCACAGTTTACAAATGAAGAATTGAGATTAAAAGAGCTAAAATGTCTATTAAAAACAGAGGTGGACACAAACTCATTCTAGTACATAGGAGGTCTCAACCTCAGAGTCCTACCTCGGCCTAGAGACATGTTATGCTTGGACCATATGATATCTCATTTTATGCATTTACATTAATTAAAAGTATTTAAATTTTAGTTTACCTTTTTAAAGTCCAGGTTTCAAATCTCTAAAATATCCTAATATCAGATAATCTAGCAGCATTGGGCCTTTATTTCTCACATGGCAACAATCTGTTGATACCCATTAAATCCCTGACCACTACATCTTAAGGTGAGCTCTCTTGTGTACCAGCCTCCACCTCCAACCTGTTTTACTCATTCACAGTAACTGTTGTGCTCCTGAAGGTATTGACCTTGCCTGATAAAGTTTCAAGAAACACTCCACCTGTCTGTGGATCAGTCTGTGATATGAAACATCTGTCTCAAAAAACATCTGTCTGCAATGGAGACTGTCTCAAAAAGGCCTAATTCAATCAGAATCTGTGGTCCATGTCTCTTGAGCTCTGCATTGTGACACCGATTTCAAAGGTCAGGCAGGTTATTTATAGGGACCCAAGGATGGTTAAACATCAGAAGTCCCATTAATTATTAGAAAACCAAATAATCATTTTCATAGATGCAAAAAAATTACTTGATAAAATTCAATTTTCTTTCACAATACCAAGTCTTTCATGATATGAAAGAGTTGTACTAAAGGTCTCAGCCATTGTATTATGAAAAGAAAACAGGAAAGAAATGAAAGTTATTAGGAAATATGAGAGAGAAAATTGCTTTTAAATGTAATAAAAATACATTTTCACAGCAAATCCCATGTAACCTATAAAGCATAGTACTGATGAGAGACTTCATATATTCAGTTAACTTATTCAACAAAATATATTCAGTGTGAGAGGGGCTATTCTAGGCATAACAGATACAGCGATGGCATAACAGATACCTGAATGTCCCACCCTCCTGGAGCTAAGCTTTTATTTAAAAATACATTTATAATGTGCCTCATGATAAATACTCTTGTGAACAAGAAAGCATACATTGATTTACGTATTTTTTAAAAAAACATATGGTGGTTAGGGAAGGTGCCATTATTAAGACGGCATCTGAGTAGAGCCCCGAAGGAAGTAAAGAAACGAGAGGACAGCTGGGGGAGGTCATTCTAGGCTGGGGGGACGAGGAGTATGGACATTCTCACCAAGAAGCATAACCAGTATGCTGACACCAGCAAAGAAGGTAGTGAAGCAGCCTGACCGGTGGGGATGCCCGATAGGGTTGAAAAGTAACATGGGGACAGATGACATGTGCCTTGCAGCTCCTTAAGAGATCTGGCTTGTACTCTCTGAGTGCGATGGGGCTACTGGTGGTTTTTGAGTAGAGTATTCTTTGTCTCCCAGGATTGCCCTGTCTTCTTTGCTACACGCAGAGGATGCTGAGTGCGGAAGCAAGAATCAACCCAGAGGTTATTACCATAATCTAGGAGAGCAGTGCCTGTAGCTTGGACCAGAGGTAAGGCTGGGGGGGGGGGGGTGATATGTGATTAACTCATGACTTTATTGAAGGATGAGCTATTGAAGGATTTGTAGTAGACTTGATATGGGTAGTACGGGAGTTTTTAATTTAAAAATTGGAAGAAAGGAATTTCCATTTATTGAGATCCTGAAGACTGTAGAAAGGGGTAGGTTTAGGGGAGATGGGGGATCAGGAGCTCGGGTTTGCACATATTATTCGTTTTGAGAAGTAGTTAGTTTGGGCCAGACTTAGACTGTGGAAACAAAATGAAATCTCAGTGGTTTAAATCATAAGTTCATGTCTCATTGGTGCCATGCCCACTGGAGACTGGACAGTTCTCCCCCACAACTATTATTTATGCAGTGATTTGGTGATATGGCTCTGCCACTTCCCCTCATGGTCATCACAGTCGCTGCTGAAGGAAAGGGTAAGATGGGAAGGGCTGGCGAGTCTCTCACTGCCTCAGGTTGTGGGTGTGAGGTGGAGGCAGTAGTGTGTTTTCCAGAATTCCCTATAAGGTCTGAAGTAGTCATTAGCCCTTCTCTGGAGAATTAGGCGCTGACGAGTCTCCTCAACATCTTTCCCCATGAACCACCTCGTGTAAAGGCAGCCCTCTAGCCCAGTGGAAAGTCCTCTCCCAAGTGGTGGCTCACGTCCAGTGGCCGCCAGCATGGGGGAGCAACTTACAGCCACTCTGAAGGGCCACCACAGCCCCAGAAGCCCTCCCTGGGTCAGCCGAGGCCCTGTTGTAATTGTAGCTGTCCGTTTTCCCCCTGCCCAGTTCTCCTCACTCCCTTGTAAGCGAGTCCTGGAAGGCCTGGCCCTAGGAACCTCCTGCACCAAGCCTCTGACTTAGATTCCCGGGGAAACCTGACTCATAACAAGAGTTCCTATTTTTTGACAGGAAGTAGTCATGTTCTCCCACTTCAATGGATGTGGTATGTGAGAAATATGGTATGTGTGCCAGAAGACAGACACCACCCACCGGGAGCACTTACAGTGTCCAGAAGATATTCCTTTCAGGCATTGGAGAAGGGACAGACACCGAGCAAGTGGATGTACGAGTTAGAGTTCAGGTCTGAAGTCCAGACTGAGAGAGGAATCTTGCATGATATTCAAGGACTAATACCAGGTGGCATCTTCTAATAATTAAGGGTGGATAGAGTAGAGGACAGGTGTGAGGACTGGCCTCTGGAAATTCAGACATTTAGAAATCTAGGAGATGAGAAAGAACCAGGAAAGGGGCCTGAGAAGTTAAAAATATGCAGAGTCTATGCCTTAACAACCCCTCAAAGATGCTCACACTTGTACACCAGGAAATATGTACATAAAGGGACAACGAAACCTTTCTTTTTTGGGTACAGAATAATGGAAACAACCCAACTACCCATCAACACAAGAAAGGAAAAATAAGTTGTGGCAAAATCGTGAAGTAGCATAGAATATAGCACTTGAAATGCATGAAATTGAGTTGCATGCATTAATATGAATAAATCTCAAAAACATAACATTGAGCAAAACAGCAGTTTTCATCATCATACATATAATACAGTACCATTTATATGAAGTTTTCAAACATTCCAGACAATACTGCATATTGTTTATGGACACACATCTGTGTGATAACAGTGTGACATGCATGTGGGAAGCTGTGCATTCTGCAATGGGGACAAGATGGGATAAGTCCACACTGATGTGTATGTAGTCATCTGCTATTATGATGAATGCCTGACATGTTTTATATAAAAAGGTGCCTGCCTATCATGCTGTTACAGAGCACATAAAATATCAATAAAATCAGCTCATTTAGGTGTCTTTTGTAGCAGTAGATTGTAAAAATCATTGATCGCTGGGCCCTTTGGTTTACCTGGCTAGTGACAAAGCATTGCCTTCATGATAGTAGTAATAACACTGATAATGATTATAATGATGTGTACCATTTTTTTCAGCCTATCTTGTGACCAGAACTGTGCTAAGCCTTTCTTATACATTATTTAACTTAATCCTCCCAATGATCCTAGAATAGAGAAATGGTTGTTACCCTCATGTTGTAAATGTCTGCAAAATAACATGTCTCACGGCTAAGAAGTTGTAGAGCCTGAATTGGACCCATCGTCACTTGAGTCCAACCAAAGAAAATGTTCTCACTTGCAATGCTTTGCCCTTCCTCTTGCAGAGTGAGGCTCAGAGCATGTGTTCTGTCGTCGTCTATTTAATGGAAGCGAGCTGGAACTGGGGGGGCTTGGAAGGGCCATTTAGAAGAGCATGTGTCTGACACGCATCCCGTTTCTCTCCTGTCTAGAGTATTGAGGCCTAAGGTGGCAATATGAACATCACCGAGTCTTTCCTAACTTCCCAGGGTGATAAACCCACTCCTGTCCCACTCTTTCCCTTCTGCACACTTCTCGGTCACAGAGGGTGACGCGATTCCCATGCTTCCTCTTCTGGGGCAATTAATTTAATTCAACTGACCCGGACTTAAAATCACAGATGGGAATGACCTCAGAGAAATTTATTTTAATACCCTTGATTTACAGATTGAAAGGAAAAGGCCAAAGAGGTTAAGAGGCTTCCTCATTACAAATAGCTTCCTTCCTTACTGGAGCTCAGGAGCTCTCGATTCCATTTACACTGTAGAATCCATGGTGAACTTCAAACAGTTCTGCTGCCCTGGCCACAGAGCCAGACCCTCTGCTTCAGTGACCCTGGAGGGGCACTTGGCCTTGACAGCTGCTTAATTTCCCGCGCACTTCTCAAGTGAAGCCGTGGCTGGGAACCTCGGCACTGATGCCCCCTTTCCCTGGTACTCTCTCCCACAGACACCTTTGATCTTGCTGGCCAGGGACCAATGACTTGGGGCCATGCCTCTCATTTTGCCAGTTGGGAAGGGACAGGTCCTGAGCAAACTGAATACTGTTTACTCTTCAAAAACCCTGAGGTCCACAGGAGATTCTATCATGTACTTTGTTCACATACAGGTCGTCTTCTGCTCTGCTAGTTTTTCTTCAGTGCATTTCTTAAGAGGTAAAGAAAATGATGAACATCGTTTTTAGCAGCTACAAACAGAATATAAATATATTTGAGAGTAATGGAAGTTTGGACTGTTCAGCTGTGCTTTTAGAGCTGTTTCAGAAGTCTGTAGATGCCTAACTAGTTGCTATAACGTCTATTTTATTTAAAGCAAGGTCATTGACCTTCTGTAAAGGGCAGATAGTAACTATTGCATTTATTCTACAAGCTGTACAGTCTCTGTTGCTTTGACTCAACTCTCTCTCTGAAGCATGAAAACACCCATAGATGTGACATAAACAAATGGGAATGATTGTACCCCAATAAAACTTTATTTAGAAAAACAAGGGGTGGGCTATAATTTGGCCTGCCAACATAGTATCTGGTGATGACCCACCTCTAACAAACGTCAAATATAATTAAAATGCATTTCTTAGATTATAGAGGGTCTCCAAACTTAAAAACTTTTCCAATGTTCTCTTAATATTTTACTCACATATCCAACAATTTCAAAGACTCTGATAAAAAGCAGAGTGTTTATTCCAGCGTCATCTGAATACATTCTACCTTTCGTGCAATTTACAAATGTTTCTCGTTCTTATTGTCATAATTTTTTTTTTTTAATTAGCAGACGTAGGCTGCTAAACTCCACAGCAGTCAAATAATTACTTGGAAAATGGAAAGGCAGTGAGTACCAGTCATTTCATGATTTCAATTTCATGATTGCTTCATTACAGAACATCCATACATTAAACTTTCAATAGACCTGCATTATCTGAATCACAGTTTTCAGTTTCGGTCCAAACCACTGCCACTTAGGAAAACGAGGTCTTCAAACAAACCTAGAAAAGCAGTTGTTAGAATGAAAAGAATTCTTGGTGTGTCTTGAGCTTTGCTGGTAAGAGGGTGGAAGGAAAGGAAGGGCTTTCTCCTCGCTGTTCCTCCAGCTCCTAAAGGCCTATCTAAATTCTAATAGCATCTCATGGCAAGGCACGGCTCTTTCAGGAGTAGGATGAGCGAGTCTTGGGGTCCCGCTGTGACTCCCCACTGCCATCCAGCAATGACTAAAGTAACGACTCACATTTATACTAACAAAGAGCGACCACCCAAAGGTAAAGGAGCGAATGAAGCCAGGAAGCACCCCATGGGGACTGCAGTGCTGCAGGCTTGAGGGCCATTGCTCCAACACACACTGCCAGATTTGAGGGTTTTCAGGGAGCCAGTCACACATTCACTCAACCCCCACAGGCTAAAAGCAAATCAAAAACGGAAGCTGCAACATTATCAAGCAGTATCTGTAGACAGAAAGACAGCAGGGCCTTGCCTCTCCGGTCCCGCCCCAGGCTTCCGGGCAGTCCCGACCCGTGGGTGGGTGGGCCTTTGCAGGGCGCTCTGGGCTCTCAGGGGCGCGTGTTGCCTTCGTCTCCCAGCCGTCACCTCTGCTGACATGAAGGTGATCTTCATGTGTATTTTCTCTCCTGGCTGTTTTAACAAATAGAGGTTGAGGGATATTTATTTTCAGACTGAAGTTGTTATTATAATTCGATCCTTTCCTCCGTCCTCACAATTAATTGATAGAAGTGCAAAATTAGATAAAGTGAAACTATGATTTGATCCATTGAGTAATGTATAAGTCAGAGGATCTAGAGTTACAACAAACCTGGGCTTATTCTAGTTTTTTTCACTTACTAAAAATATAACTCTGGGAAATTAGCTTAACCCTTTGCACCTTGGTTTCCTCATCCAAACATAGGAGACTTTTAGCACATAGCTCAAAAGATTCTGGCACAGCAGTCAAGCAATAGGGGTGTGTGCTCAGGTTGTGGCACACAGTAGTTGCTCAGTAAAGGAAGAGACGACGGTGATAGTGATGTGACAATGACCTACCTTTCTAGGAGGTGAAGTCCTCCTGTGTAGCAAAAAAGCACAATGACAAGGACAGGACAGACTGACAAAGGCAGACACTCATTTCTGAGTCTCTTTGTGCAATGATTTCAGGCTGTGGTAGAGGATGACTTTTCCAGATGACAGACACAAGCATACTCAAAGTGAAGACATTAAAACACCCACCCTGTAAATACAAGCGGTATTACTGTTCCCTTGATTTCTCCCCAGTCCAACGTCACGGATCACGAAGAAGCAAGTGTCAAACCAGTTCACTGGTTCACCTGGCAGCAGGAGTAAGAGGTTTTTCTGGTTGTTGCTTCAGTGCCAGGAGGCCACTCAGCCAGCCGGGAACTCGGTTACAGCATTCTGACGGCTTCTAAAGCCCTATGGTCTGCTCAGCCCTCAACTCCAGAAAGATCCCCCAGAATGTCAATGTCCACTTCCTGTGAACAGTATTAAAGCACCCTTGAAGCTGAGTGCGTAAAGAGCTGTGTTGGTGCCAAAGGAAATCGGCTCTGCTTCATGGCAGCGGAAAGGGTATCATAATTAGTGATGTTTTCCACCAATAACCTTTATTTACGTATTCTTTCATTACAATGATTGTTGAGATTCTGCCATGTGCCAGACACTGTGACAGGCAGGGAGAAGGCTGGGAAATAGGGAGAGATACCCATTCACACACTAGCACTAGCATTTGAGGAGCCAGAATAATACTTGTGCTTGGCCCTCTGTTTCAATACTTGGCCTGCAATAAGTGGAGGCCTTCTTAATGCTAAAAAGCAGGTAGGGGAAACAGGGGGAAAACTCTGAAAGCAAAGGGAAGAATATTCAGGTAGGTCCATGATTGAGGAAACATGCTGCAGAAATCCAGATATTAGTGAGACAAGGCGTGGGGGATTTCTCCCTGGAATAAAACTCTTCCAGATAAGGGGTTATTTGCTGTCTTTGGTGAAGACAGGCGCTGAAATGACTGGGGAAGAGGTTGTGTGGCACTTCTTACCAGGCTATCAGCACAGCTCTTAATGATTCAAATGTATCAGTGGGACTTAGTGACCTGTCAAAAGTGAGATGGTTTCTCGGTAGGCGATGATGAACGAAGGAGGTTGTTACAGTAAGAGTAACTCTGGAGTTGCACATCTGATATGATCTCACCAAAGAGAATGAATGAGCTTGAGTGTGTCTGAGCATGTGTGTGCATGCACATGTGTGTGCCTGTGGGCAAAACTAATATTTCCCTAATATCTGGCCTGGTTTTAGTACATCCTCAGGGGTGGAGAGAAGTATGGCTTTAATGCATCTGCATATCAACAGGCTTGACTCAGGGGTGGAGAGCCATTCATCTCCATATCAGTGGGTAATTACGGGGGCTACTGAGAGCTAATGTGAACCTAAGAGGTTAAGGGAGGGCTGGTTGGCTTCTGCTAGAGCAGGAGAGAGAAAGGGCCCGGCCCGGCCCTGCAGTTTGTAAGAAATAAATGGGTTTTAAACTTTACTTCTCCTTTTGACTGCCTTTGGTTTTAGAGGTATTTTGCCCCGGGCTTTCCTCTCCCTGGACTTACAGGGCCATTATTTTATGGCCAGGTGGTTGCTTTTTCTTTTTTATTTGCCCATTTACAAACATTTCAGGTTCACAGTTTTCTCTTTTTTAATATCACTAGAGTCTCTGCTTATGTGTTTTGCACAAACCTAGATATTTTTCAAAGTCCTAAAGATGGTGTATTCATTTTCTTACTCTCTAACTTGGTGAAATCCAGTGTCACCACCTCTTCTTCTTTCAAATAATATTCTGGTATCAAGACTTTCCTTTCTCAAGATAAAGTGATGAAGCTGAGGCTCCCAGAGCTTCAATAACTTTATTGGTCACATGATTGGTAAATGTGCTGGTCAAAGAAATGGACTTATTTTGGTTTTATTTCAGTGTTAAGTATTTAGCAGAAAGAGATGGGTGCAGAAAGTCAAGCATATAACATGAATTTTATTTTCTTTATCTTCTTTTTTAACATTATTTTTTTTATTTAAAATTTTAATTCAAAAACTAAATTGAAAGGTACCAAGTGTTATGAAGGCAGAATATTTCTACCCTCACCATCCTCAATCTCACCCCTTTAGGTGCAACTCTAAACTTTTGACTTAATTTCTTTCAGGGAGAGTAAGATAGCTGTACAACTAGCAAACTTAATATATAAAAAGACTCAAAATGTGATAAAAGTTTATTTTTTGCTCAGATAAACTAAACATCAGGTGTTCCTGTTTGATGCAACAGGGTTGCCAGGGTCTGGTTTTTTCCATTTTGGGATTATACCATCCCTAATCCATGATTTCCAAGGTCATATTGGGAGAATTCTCTAGTATATCAGCTAGGATCAAAGAAAGGTATAAATGATAGAAAGTTCAAGTTTCTAAGGCCCAAACCTGGAGATCATATAATGGTATATACAGTGTCTCTCCCACGCTTCACTGCCTGGAACCCGGATACATGGGTGCAGCTCACTGCAGGGCATCCCATCTGAGCACGTGTGTGAGTATATATGGAAATGGATCAAACTCTATGAATCTTTCCATTGGAAGAATGTTCTCTGTTTTATTTAATTAGTCTAATGGTCTTATCCAACTTTCAGAACCCAGTAAAATCTTATTTACTTATTGTATTGATGTTTTAAATATTTTAGTTTTTTGGGTAATTGAGACTTTATTATACTAAGTACAACTTCTCACCGAAATTTTAAGTAACTTTTGCATGAAGCTATTTCTACAGGTATTATGCAGTTAGATGCCTTCTTGAAAATTATCCACTGAACAGATCTGAAAGATTTTATCTGGGACTGTGGCAGAGAGTGGAGTGTCCCAGGCACTATGTTGGTCTCCGGTGTTTCCCAGTCTCCGTGGCCAGTTCTTGCCTCTGGGCTGCAGCTGATGCAATGTCTGCTAATTCTAGGCCAAAATACAAAAAGACTGGCTGCACACTTCAGGCTGTCTTTCCCGTGATGGTGGCCAAGGAAGCCTTACGGTGAAGGGCTGGAATTACTAGGTCAAAGCAACCAGAATTGTTGAATTATCAGGTAGAAGAAAACTATCCTGGAAAGCTGCCAACCCGGCAGTAGCATGTTCATGATTGAGAATTGCAAACCACCATTGCATTCACCTCCCAAGACACAGAGGTCTTTACAGTGGCACGTTCTCTCCTAAATATGAAGCGCCTAGGCAATATTATTTAAAATGTCAATTATTTTACTTTCCATTATGACTTAACATTAGTTTACATTTCTAGAGGGTTGTAGAGCTTGCCTCGGGCTTTCCTAATCACCACCTCAGATAACTTGTATGACACTGTAATTGCGGGCACGAGCTCTTCTGGATGCATTCTACAATTTTACTCAACGTTTATGAATTAAAATTGTACTTTTTGAGTTGGCCTGTCTTCTCTTTATGGACTGTTTGTGCTTGCGTGTGTATCTTCTGCCCTGCCGCCGCTTTTCCTGCAATCTTGGGTGATTTTAGAAGGCACCATCTAAATTTCTTTTCCTTTGTGAAAGAAAAGTGTCTAGAGTGAGAACCAAGAACCTCCCTTCTGAGTAAGCTGTTTACCTTCTTAACACAGAAAGTGTGGTCTTTACTTTCCAGCAGAAATGTGCCTGCAAGGGTGCGTGAGGCTGCTTCCTGTCTGCCTGGTTTTAATGGTGGTTCTGTTGCGGTTCTTCGCGTCTCTAGGTTTTCTGTGACTGAATCTATCTTTCCTTTTCTTGCTTCCTATCCATGCAGCACTTAGCTCAGGCTGGAGAACCATAGGAAATTAAAATACCAGGCAGGTAACTGAGCTGACACAGGCCTGTGCCTGGGTCCCACCTGGGGACAACTCTGTGTCCGGTTCAACAAAAGGCAGGTCACTGTCTGTATTCCACATTTTTCTTCAGTAAAATGATAGGATTAGGTTGAGAACCAATTAAGACTTTTCTGTTGACCCAATTATCTGGTTACAAATAATATTAAGAATCTTTGGAGACAGAAAAGCTATTCAAATCTTGTAAACAAGCAGCCAAAACAGGAATGGTTATTGTAACTCCAGGGGAAAATCCCAGGGCAAATACCTCTGAAACCAAAATCAGTCAAAAGGAGAAATGAAGTGGGAGAAACCTGTTTATTTGTTACAAGCAGTCATCCACTTCTGCTCTCCTGTGTCTTTCACGATCCGGCTGCAGAAGAAAGGACCCCACCCAACCTCTCCAGTCCAGATAAGCCCTCCATCCTAATTACGTATTGAGATAGGGTACTTCTCTACATCCCTTGGCAGCACCTATTGACATGGAGATGTGCTAATATGGAGATGTACTAAAGCCAGGGAAGAGAGTCTGGAAATATTGCAATTTTACCCACAGTTGTACTATTCAGTATATGCTATGAGCTGCCTCACACACCATGAGCTTTAGTATATCACCTCATTAAACACATTCATGGGATTATCTTCTTACTCTCATTTCATCCATGAGAAACTGAGGCTTGGAGATTCAAGGTCCTTGGATGTTCAAGGTCATACAGGAAGTAAGTGAGGAAAGAGATAATTGAATCTAAGTATGTTTGATTCCAGAGTTTTAGCACTTAAGCTTTTCCTGTATTTTAAGCAAATATGACTGGTAGCTACCTAGGCTGTCAGGAAATTAATAAAGGTAAAACCAGTTGCTGTAGTTCTCATCAGAAGCCGGGTCATTTTTTGTGCCCGTACAGGGCGCCTCTCACACAGACACCAGTGGTCTGTCCTCACATGACGTGTCAATGGTCCAGCAGTCCCTCAGTGGCAGCTGGGCTGGAACACCTTCTGCAGATTCAGCAGGTGAGAAAAGCGTGATCCCACATGGACTCAGACAGCTGCACATTAGGCAGCATGAGCTTCACAATGTTCTGTAGCCATTATTGTCCCCAGAGGTGACACCAGGCGCTGCTGTACCCTGGGGGCTGTGTCACCGCTGAGGGACACTGGGATGGGAAACCTCAGTCATATAAGAGGGCGTCCAGCAAGTCAGGTTAGCCTTATTATCGTGGTCAGAAAACAAGTCTGCCTTTTGCCCTGGAGGGAGACACTAGCTTCCAATCCTCCTATGTAAATATTCTTGGAAGCATAGTTGGCCTAAAGGTGACTGTGTGCCCAGAAGCAAACCGCTCTCATACGTGTGTCCCTCTGTCGGAGGACCGTAGCTTCTGCATTGCTCAAGCTTCCCTTCTCGGCCAGGCATGACGTTGCAACGTGGGACTGTGAAGGAGAGGTCCCCAGAAGTCCTCCAGAAGGCTTGCTTTCTGGGGCATCTCTCTTGAATGTAAATTGGTATAAGCCATTTGGAAAATATTTTGGTAATATGAACAAAAGAGACAGAAGTGAACTGATACACACTGAAGAGAAATTCCAGGTCTAGGAATCAATCCCAAAGGAATATTCCAAAACCTTTTGGGAAAATCTGCATGGATGATTTATATTGGCAAACTGGTAACCATACCCTAAAGATTAAGAAACTCATTAGATAAATTATGGTGCATTTATAGAAGATATATTATCTATCTACTTAATATGGTCATTATGGAACTCTTCTACCAATAGGAAAAATATCTGTGATGTACTGTTATGGAAAAACTTAGGGTTAAAACTGTGTACATAATAAGAATACAAATGTGGTAAAACGCCCCCTCAGAGGGGAAGCGCTAGAAGGAAATGCACCGAGCGCTGTTGCACTCGGTGAGCTGGGCCAGTGGGATGAAGGACCATGGGTTTTTTGCTTCACAATTCTCCAAAAATTTTAGGCTCATGGTTAGAGTTTTAAAATGAAAAATATGTATAAGATTAACAAGAAGAAAAAAAAACCTATTGTAATGATGCATGAATGTTATCAATTAAACATTAATTAATCAAGGAAGCATTAATGTCTAGATTTAAATCAGATAAAAGCATTTGTCTTCTTTTTAACGTTAAGATCTTCCACTGGTTAAGTTTATGATATAAAAATCTCTCCACTGAGACTGTCTCCCAAGCACAAATGGGACCCTCTAGAGGGAGGCCCCGGGGCAGACCGCGTGGACCTCTCAGGAGGGAGGCTCTGGAGCTAACTGCAGGCCTGGAGGGAACTGGTGGAAGCCCTTCCCAAGAGAGGGCTCAACCTCCCTCTCTCTGGATTCCTCCTGTCATCTACAGGAACTCCAAGGATAAAACATAAATACAAGTGTGTCAAGGTCCTTAGGTATTAGTATTGGCTTCTACTCAACTCTGGACCACCACCATCAAGCACTACCCGCCTCCTCCCCTGCCATCACCACCCACTCTGCTCACCTAGATCCAGGGAGATCTTTTAAGCTCCCAGAAGTTTCGGGGCTCTTTTTGACTCGAGACTTTCCCACCGTCTATCCCATATGCTTGGTGCTCTGCCACCCCAAACTCGCTTTCCCCAAACTGGGTCCTACTCATGGTGGAAATCACTCTCTCTATAAGCTTACCGCAGCCCTGAGTCTGGGTCAGGTACGCCTGCTTCCCCCGGGCACCCCTGTCTTCGCGCTCTTCACCCTCCCTGTGCTCACAAATGCTCTTCAGTTGACCAAGAGATTTTGGCTGGGGACTTTCCTGGGAGATGCCAAACATCTAACTAACACTCATGCATCACCTTAAACTGATGAGAACCAGGAAGGCAGGGCAAGATCTGGTTTCTATTTGTTTTGTAATCGCATCAAAGTGCACTTAATTTCCTAAACAAATCCTATTCTAAGAAAAGACTTGATCTTGGATATTGTGCTGTCGGGTAGATTTGACACTGAGCTGGTGTGTGATAGGCCCCCAGAACAGGACAGGGTGCCTGCATGTGCAGTTTTCACTGGGAAGGTGATGGTACAAATGAAAAAGGCATCTGCCGGTTCCCATATAACCTGAACTCAGTTGCTACTCTCTTCACCAGAAGCATAGAACTACCAGTTATGCAATTTCTTTCCTTTCTATTTAAATCACTTTACTGAAATGTGTTTCGATTTCTGATCTAAGGTCACTGTCAGTGTACTTAGGTGAACTTCCTTCTTTGACATTATTTTCCTTAAAAATACACTTCTGGCCATATCAAGTGTTAAATTATCTCCACTTCTATCTTAGGTGATCAGGCTTTTGGTGAGTTCCTGAAGTATTTACTCCAAACTATTAAAAATCCACCCTGAGTTCAGAACTCTGAGTGGGGCACCTGCCTTAGAACGTCACACTATTCCAGGACTTTCCCCGCATCCGTGATTCACTGCCTGCGGGGCAGGAAGGAAGGGGACACTTGCCTTCTCATTAAGCTCCCAAGTCCTTCCCGTATTCCGACGTCCTCCTTTAGTTGGTTGGGAATTACTGACCATTCCCATCGGAATACATCCTGTCTCATAGACGAACTGGATCCAACAAATGTATAAAGTAGATCTATCATTACATAGAGAATTAGGTAAAATAACTGATATAAAGGCCATTTTAAATATATGTTAGATGAATTCTATTATATGGACAAAGATGTTCCAGACTAAAATATCTGTAGAGACATTGTAGATTAGGGGGGGAAAAACAGTAGATACTTGCAAAAAGTTGTGTTTGTTATGGGGATTTAAAAACATTTCTTCTCATTTTCTTATTTTGAATCACCACTGATTTTCTTCAAAGACCAGTTGCGCACATCACCATGAGTCTCTGCTCTTTGGGATTCGCAGGGAAACCAGCTGGGAGAGAGGTTCCAGACCTTATCATCTTGCCTGACCGACAGGCGGGCCAGCTACGGGGCCTCCCGAGGCTCTGCAGCCCCAGGGGAGGCACTTCTCACTCTGGAGCCATTTCCGTTTATAAATCAGTAAGTAGGGACTACAGTCCTACTGATGGGCGTGGAAAATTATCTGTTGCCTGCTCTTATGTGGAGTCCTGTTTGGTATTTCCAATCAATGCATTTTTTTTTAAAGAAACATTTGCAGGCTCTTAGGGGTTTACTGATCCAAAGCATGCAGAGAATATAAAAGAAAAAAGCCCTAAAGTTACTCATATTTTTGACCAATGCAGGCTTACTTTGTATCTGCCAAGGGGCCGTCTGCTAGTGTATCTGAGCCGGGAGTGACCTATGGCCAGTCATGCAGGGTGGATCAATGGCTGTGGCATCAGAGGGAACCCAGCTGCGAAGTATCACAGTGCCTGCTCTTCGCCTCCATCTTCCAACTGCCCAGGGATGACAAAGGGCAGGAAGGGTCTTTGCTGACATGAGTGATTTGGGCTAAAGACATTAGGCTGCCTTTTAGAACATAACTCACATTGGCATTTCAATCATGTCTGTGTGTTTTCTTTTTGTTGCATTTTTTTCCCCTTCTGCAGAAACTTGCCGTGCGGTATTTAAGGTGACCTAACTCTGGCAATGAGAACGTACTGTGTGGTTTATCTTTCCACCCACGTACAACTCGCCTTGCAAACTTGACAGGGATAGATCGGCCTGGTAGGGGAGCAAACAAAAAACCCAAAAATACCCTCCTCCAAAAAATACCCCATGGTGTGAAACTCTTTCTGAGAAAGAGGGGCCTGTTTCCTTCAAGTAGAAAAAAATAACAGAAATAGATTTTTCTTAAGACTCTTGTTTACTCAGATAATATCAGTTCTGTTTCTAGCAAACACGACGGTAGTTGCTACCCAGAGATTTTTAGAAAGTCAGATAGATGCGAATGCAGCGGGGTTTTGCCATGAGTGAGCTCTGCTGCTCACATCGCTTATTAGAAGGTCAATGTGTAATTACATGGCGCACTCATAAAAGAGCAGCACGCTTTACGGGAGTATTTATAAAACACTATGTTTACATCAGTGGTGCTATACAAGTAACAAATAATAATAACATTGTGAAGAAAATTAGCTCCTTAGATGCATAACATTTAATATGTAGCTCTGTATAATTAATATCCTGGCAATTTAATGTGTTACTCATTTTCTTTTTTTCCCTCCCCTTTACAAGGAAGAAAGAAACAGAATTGGTTTACTTTAATATAGCATTTTCATGGTAGCCCAGAGACAAAATGTATCATGCTGGACTACTCTGATTTCCTACCCCATAACTTTGAAGCTGGGCACGGCTTATTAATGTACAGTATGCCCACTTATTTATAAATATTGATACCTCCTCCTTGTTAATCTTTTAATCTCCATGCTTAACATTCTGCTGGCCACCCCGCAGTGCCCAGGACAGCCTCCACAGCAAAAAATTCTTTGGCTCAAAATGTCAGTGCCCAGACTGAGAAGCCCTGAAGGAGTTCATTAATCTCCAAAAGCAGCCTCCAAGTTAGGAATTACTATTATTCTCCTTATGTTGTGCCCAAACAACATTGGTTATAGATGAACCAAGAGATTTACCCAAGACAAAACTGCATGGCACAAAGAGGGGCATGGGCTCACGCCCAGGTCTCCAGAGTCTAACTCCCTGGGTGCCTGTGCCGGGCCTCCGCTTTCAGGAGTCCTGCTTCCTTGAGAACTTAGCGTTGCTTGCAGCAAATGACATATGTGCTGTCCAAGTGTGTGTGTGTGTGTGTGCGTACGCTTACCCATGTATTGTCCTGACAGCCAGAAACTGGTCCCTGAGAGACAGACAAGTCTGATTCTAGGCTAAACTGAGGAAGACCACACCCATTTTTGGCCCTGCTCCCCAAGTGCCCCTGGGAAGTCCACCTTCTGTGCATCATTTCCAGGCCGGAGAGAGTTAGCCCTATACGCCAGCGGGTGGAAAATCTATGCCCATTCCTCTCTCTCAGTTGGGCAGGGGGCCACTTGAACAGGGTCACATGCTCACTTCTGGCAGAAATGTGTCCTAGGCCTCATCAATGTACGTGGGGTTCCCTAGAGGCCTGTTCCCTTTCTGGAGGCATCAGGGCCACACCTGCCACAGAAGCATGATGCCTGTCAGATCCAGGAGGGGCTTTTCCTTTTGCCAAATGAGCCTTCAGCTCGAAACACACATGTGCGGGAAGCTGCCCAAAGCCAGGGCTGCAGGAGGGAGCAGCGGGCTGCGGTGGCTTCGGACACACCCTCTCCGCACGAGACGAGAGAGGAAGGGAGTTGCGTGTACGCTGTGGTCTGCGGCCACGCGCCCCTCCTCTGCCAGAGCCACGCGTGTTAATGATGCTCTTGTCTTTTCCCTGAAGCATTACGTTACCGGAACCCAGAGAAAGGGCCCTTCCTCTTCACTATTTAGCTGTCACTGTCACCACTTAATAAACAGTTAAAAGGCAGTGACTCAGATCGCAGGTGCCAGTTTGGCCTGGGTGATTGTCAAATGGACCCATCCCAGCTAATTGAGGTCTTCAACAGCCCCACTCAGGATGCCTACAGGCGGGCTTGATGCCAACACACCCTGACAAGTTCCAGGAGCGAGCTGGGCAGGGAAGCGTGTGAGAAACGGAGCTGGGCTTAGCGGCATCCAGGTGTGAGTGACCTGGAAGGAGACCTCAGGAAGGGGACTCCTCAGGGCTGGGAATCAGGAGGCGCTTCGTGCTGGCTGCCTTGAGCATATAGCAGCGCCCCTTCTACAGCCCCGAGGGGCTCTGCCAGGTCAGCTGTCTACACTAGCGAGGAATTCTCTCCACACCGGCTGTGAGGACAGACGGCACCTTGGCCCTCCCGCGGGCCCTTCTCAGGTTGCGTTGTGCTGTGTATCAGCCGGCAGGTCGGTCCCATCACGCCCAAGTATGGAGGGTTGCTTGTTCCACGCAGCCACTTCATGCATGGGTCTGGATCCCGTTCTGCCACTCCTAGTGGCTCGTTACTAGTGCGTGGTGATGGCATCTGCATGGAATTTCGTGCATTTTAACAAATCTGACAAGGACCGTCCTCAGCATTCTAGTTGTCGAACCTCTAAGTGTGTACCAGGCGCTGCTGGCTCTGGGGACACTCCAGTGCCAAGCTTGAGTTCAAGGTGTTCCAAAGGAACAACCAGTCCCACAATCCCTTGATGTATGTAATAATAGGTTGACGTAGGCACTGTTCTAAGAGAAGAGAAGAAAGAATGTCCATCATGTGGAATTTGGGGGAGGATTTTTGGACTTGGTAGCAGACAACATGAACCACAAACAGTTCGTGACTTAAAAACTACAAGTTGCATGACTTGTAAACAGGATACCTGGCATCCTTGGTGTGGAACATTTTGTTAAACACTGTGCTTATCATCTCCACTCCCGGCCTTTGCATCCGTGCCTTTCACCTGATTCCAGGCTTATCATCCCTGCTATTCACCTTTCTTGCACATCCTCTGCTCGCTCCAGGATCACATAGTGGGCACAGGAAGACCAGAGATTTTTACTTGCACATTTTAATGGATTTATCACTTTGTATCTTTCCTTATGTTACAAGAATTAGGTTTATTTTTGCACCCATGGATTCATCCGGTTTATATTTTCAGTCACCAGGAGAATATTCACATTCAGAAAAATGATAAACAAGCCTAAAAGTGAGATTTTGGATCAGTTTTCTGTGCATTCTCACCAAAGTATTTCACTAACTCCATGAAACACGGGCCCCTCCTCCAGCACCATCACTGGCATCTCCGCCCCTGAGCTGCCATAGCATCCTGAATGCACACTGAGCTGGCCCTTTCCACACGGCAGCGTGTGTGTGTGTGTGTGTGTGTGTGTGTGTGTTGCTCGGCACATTGTAGGGGGCCAGGAAAATCGGGGAAACTCAGTGTTTGTGTTGAACTTAACTGCATGTAGGTATCTGTCAATAATTTGGTCAAGAGCTCTGAGGAGCCTCACAGAATCCTGTGCTTGGGCCACTGTTTATGTTACACAGGGAAACAGCAAGAGACTTAAAAAGGGTCAGATCCAATTGAAATCTTATTAGGTTCAAATCATACACTGGAACCAACGAAGATCCGGCCCATACATAAAGAGCCTGTTTCTACTTTGTTTTCTTAACCCTAACTCACGCCGTTGCAGGCTTTAAGCTTGAAGTGTCTCTCATTTCCGTGCAGAAAACCCAGCTGGGTACTTAGCATTTCAGGAAGTTGGTGTTGGGAGTCTCGGTGAGCGATGCCTGAAATCCTGACCTTTTGTCAGGTTAGCCCCTGGGAGAGCTGTGCAGGGGGCCCCCATTAGTGAGACCTGGCAGAACTGTCTTCTCTGAGTTACCTCAGAAACTCATGACCTCTGCTTTGGGGCAGGCCACAGAGGAGTAATTTTTGTCTGTTTTATAAAACGGTCATGATAGACAATGCCACGGCAGCTGATGTAGGCAACACATAATGGCGGGAACAGTGGCTCAGAGTCCCACTGACTGTTCACGGCCACCACACATTGGTAGCCCTGTATGAACTTGAGATAAGGCAGTAACTTCTCTGCATAACAGTGCCTCTTTGTCACAAGATGGTAAGAAGAACTACCTTCATCATTACGTAGACCCAATAAAAATAAGGTCTAAAATACTGTGCATGGCAGAATGAATTAAAAATGAATTTTTATTATGCTCTTACTCAGTGTCAATGTGCATTACCCTTTGAGTCACTATTTAGTAAAAGATAATAAAGGGAAATGCAAAATGCCTTTTTTTTCTCTTTTGGTTGTTACAAAGCCCAGAGCTAATCTTTGATCTTCAGTCACGGTAGTTACATGCATCTGAGTGCTTGTGACATGGGTTTTCTCTTGCTGTCACGTTTTTATTGTTTCTATTTTACATTTAGATATTTGAAGCCATTACTTTATGCAGACAACACATTTTGGAAGTAGATGAGGCATATTCTATAAATAAGTAAGCACATAACTTTTTATTTAAAGAAAATATAAGCTTCTTGTCATTTAAGACTTCTAATATTGTTGCTAACATGCATAAAGTAAAAGTCAATTATTTATGTACATACACACACACACACACACACACACACACACACACACACACACACACATACACACACACACACACCAAGTGGTGTGCCAGTAAGTGTAACAGCTGCCTCTCCAAAAATTAAAGTCCCCCTTTTGTAGGGTTTGCCAATTTCCATAGTGTAAATACCCCTACAATGGCTGATTCAGGTTGTTACCAGTATGCACAGCTGGTACTGGATGCACAGTTCCTGAAGCCTGAACTGGCTCCAGCAGATAGATGATCAGTGGGCACAGACTCTTGAGAGGAAGCTAAATTCAGAAAAGGGTTCCGTGGCTGCGGACTGAAACAGTCTGGGAGGCCTCAGGGACCACAGACAACCTGAGCCGGGTCTGAACAGATTCATAACCTCTGGAAGAAAACAAAACCAGGTGAAAAAGCTCTAGCATCTCTGTGTATATACCCTGCTCATTCATTCGTGTACTAATTTATTCACATAAATATTTAAATTACAACTGGATGCCAGACACTTGTTAGAGGGTTTAAATACAAGGAATTACAATTGCTTAAGGGGCAGAGAGATCAAGAGGATGACAGAATGTTGTGGACACAGTGGTAGGGGGGCACCTCCCCTATCCTGGAGGGCAAGGTCAGGGAAGGCTTCCTGGAAGCTGTGACTGGGTCCTAAAGGACAGAGGATCTCACCAGGCCAAGACAGGCAAGAGCAGGTGTTCCAGCTGGAGAGCGAGTGAGAAGAAAGGGGGGAGGGAGTCTGCAATGTGGAAAGCTACAGGCAGGTTCAGGCGCGGGCTGAGGTGAGGGGGCAACAGGCAAGGTGGTGGGCGGGAGGAAGGGAGCTGTCGACAGACTGGGGCACCCGGATTCGTAAGCGGCAGGGAGTTCTGCAGAAAGCCTGGGCGCCCCTCTGCTGTGATTTGAGCAAATGGTCCGAAGTGCGGTTTAGCGAGGTCGTGCGAACACCTGCTGCCGGTGTCAGGTCCGAAGGGCTCTGAGCAGGGGCGGTGAGATGGCCTCAGAGGCCCCCCGTCACTGTCCGCGCAGGACTTGCTGAGCGCATAAACATGGCAACAGAATATGGGATGGAGAAGAACCCGTTACAGGCTTCATGCATTCAGGGCTTGTCTTTCACTTTGAACTTGTACCTTAGCTCAGATTGTAAGCCAAAGCAATATCATTATTTTAGTTTACTGTTAGATTTTCATTTGTCATTAGTTACTAGCTTTGAACTGTTTAATTTCATTAAATGTTTATTTTTCATGCAATAGACTGTCTTACAGATGTAATAACCCGAAAACACTGTGGGTGAGTGTGTATGTGAATTGATTCCTGATAGAACATGACATTTTCCAATTTTCTTCTTTTATATTTAACAAACACATTTATCACTAGATTAGTTTTTGTGTTAGTTGGATAAAAGAATAATTAAAAATATCCTCAAAAGGTTATTAATCTTCATTGGGAAGTGTCTCAACAGTTTGGTTAGTAGAGGAAAAGGTTAATTATAAAATATCTTCACTTCTAAAAACATAAGCTGTCTGAATATCCATCATATCATTGATAAGTTTTCACAAATGTCTAGGGTGCCTAACTGGTTTTCTTGGTTTCACTGGGGATGGCTGGTAATTGTAGGTCTGCTTTGGTTATGTAGCGGTATTCCTATTATGCAATTTAATTAGTAGTTTAAAACCTATACACGCTTAAGTTACTCTACAAGAATATATGTCAAAGAAATAATCAGTCTTCCCATGTTTTCTTCTGTCTGCTACTTCTATAGCTTTTCTTCTTCCTTCCTAATTATAACCCTTAAGTAGAATTCGTGCCTCATATCGAATTTACCGAGTATCATAATTCTCCCAAGTGGTAAAGATACCTCAAGACAAATGCTGGGCATAGAAGCCACAGGGCATAAATCTGCAAAGAAGTAAAAAGCTAACCTTTGCAAACAATATGGCTTCTCTCTCACTTACCAACTTTACATCTCCCTGTATGGCCCCGGAAGATGACTGGTTAGCCAGAGACGGGTAAGATTCCTCAAGGGAGGAACAACCTAAGACAGGCACAGTCACAGGGGGGCCATCAGGTGAGAAATTAGGGATCAACAGAGGTGAAGCTCAGAACCTCACCCCCCCTGTTTTTTTTTTTTTTTTTTTGAGAGGGCATCTCTCATATTTATTGATCAAATGGTTGTTAACAACAATAAAATTCAGTATAGGGGTCACCCCCCCTGTTTTGAGAGAAATCTTCTGCATCCGTGGATGTTTTGCTGCCCTTGTCTAGCTTGGATTAACACATAGTCTACAGGCACACACCTGATCATCTACAATTGCCCTCTTACAACACTAAACTATGTTTTCTACCTTTATCTTGCATCTACCTACCACTTCAGCATTTTATTAAACATAAACATAAACATAATAATAATAATAATAATGGAGAAATGTGGGATTCACATATAAATCAAGTATAAAAATCAAACGAATATTCATATTTGACCTGATTGTTTATAGTTCATAATGCGTGATCAAAACCGAAAGTTTCTGTGATGACTGTCCTTGCACTGTTCACCATGTAAGAACTTATTCACTATGTAAGAATTTGTTCACCATGTAAGAACTTGTTTGTTATGCTTCAGAAGATTGGAGACTGACGAGAATTAAGCTTGGGGTTGATTAATGATTGTGCATTGAGTCCCCTGTACAGAATTTTATTGTTGTTAACAACCATTTGATCAATAAATATGAGAGAGGCCCTCTCAAAAAAAAAAAAAATGAAGAGAGTTTTTAAACTGGATGGTAGTGATGATTGTACAACATTATGAATTCATTTAATACCATTGCACTGTAAACTTAAAAATGCTGAATATGGTAAATTTCATGTTATGTGTTTTTACCCTAATAAAATATTAAAGAAAAAAAAAAACATAAGCTGTCTGGAGCTTAGAAGATTGAAAGACAGCCCTTTTGATGCTCAATGAGTAGATGGATTTTTCTGTCTCTGCAAATGCAATAGAGTAACTGAAATCCAAAATAACAAACAAATAAGAAAATCACCAGTACTGTGATCTAAAGAGGAAAATAAGACATTTAAAAAAATTTTTTTTTTTTTTTTTTTTTTTACTTCCTAGCAAAGTCATATCTGTGTTAACTGTGCTACTGGAAGTTATGAAACTAATTCATTGTCTTTGAATAAACATTGTGTTTAAAGTTTAAAATATATTTAAGGAATTGAAAACACTTGAGAGATATTTGGGTTTGTATTTAATATGCAATAATTAGAATTTCCCTTTCAAAATATGTTTTCCCCTCTAATGTTTTGCGTAGTGCATGGTTGATTTCCTTTTTGTTAATATAATCAAATAATTTTGTTTTGAAATGTGTATAAAATGAATATAACCACATCACAGGACATTTATGAACAGTGAGGACTTATACTGTAATGCCCATTGCAGGATTTTGTAATAACAAAACAATGGAAGCAACTACACAGAAGTGGAAAACTAGTTAAACAAATCTAGTAAGGGATATGGTCTGACAGTTAAAATAATGGGTAGATATAGACATGAAGTTATATACTGGTATAGAATGATTGCCAAGTCAGTGTTGATAGCAAGAAACAGAACAATCATATGACGTGATGCCATTTATGTAAGCACACTGACAACACATGTGATAAGTGCACATCGAAGGGGCTTCAAGAATATGCACGTCAAACCATAAGAGAAGTTACTTCAAGGACATGTGTTTATGTGTATATGTGCATTTAGCAAGAGGTAGAAACAGATTTAGAGAGGGTATTCAAACAATACTTCATTTTATCTGTTAGGTTTAAAAATTGTATCATGATAATTTGTATTAGTTGCATGAGTAACAGTAGATAAAACAGAATAGAAAAGAGGAAGGGAAGTTGGAAGACTTGTGATTCCACCAGTATAATATAAAACTGCTTAAGATTTAGTACATTCCTTCCATTAAAAATATAAAGAGACAGATAGACAGATACAAGTATAGTGTGTATAAAAATTTCCTCATTTTTCACTCAATGTTTTGGCATATTGTTACATAGTCTCCATAATTGGGTATGTGTCATAATTCATGTAACAATTCTCTTTGTGGGTATTTAGTTTTTGTCTTATATTTTGACATTAATGATGAACATCTTACATATAGTTTGATCCCATATTTTGAATATTTTCCTTAACTATTTTGAATAAATTATATTTTGAAATAATTTTGAAATAATTATGTAGATTCACAGGAAGTTCCAAGCAGTATGGAGAGAGCCTGTGTACCTTCTACCCAGTGATTTCTCCCAATGGTCGCATCTTGGATAGTCACAGTACATAGGTACATACGGTACATACAGTACACAGGATGTGATGCTGACACAATGTATGTGTAGAGTTCTAGGCATTTTATCCACGTGTGTAGATCTGTACAACCACCACCACAATGCAGATACAGAACTAATCCATCACCGTAGAGATTTCCCCAGTGCCACCCCTGAGAGTCCTACCCCCTAACCCCTCTACCACATGCACAGTCTCCAAACCCTGGCAACTGTGTTTCTGCTTCCTATCGCTGTTGTTTTGTTGTTTTGAACATACAAATGGAAGCACACACTATGTGACTATTTTAGATTGATTTTTTTTACTGAGCCTTGAGAGCCATTCAGTGCAATGGGTGTATAAATTAATCAGTTCCTTTTTATTGCTGAGTGGTACTCCAGTGTGTGGATATACCACCTTTGTTTCACCATATACCTATTATTGACAGACTTGGGCTTGTTTCTTGGTTTTCTATTACAATTAAAGCTGCTATGAACAATCACGTGCACATTTTTGTGCTGCCTTAAGTTCTTACTTCTCTGGAATAAATATCCATGACTAAAATTGCTGGGTCAGATGGTAAAAATGTTTAATTTTATTTTTTTAAAAAAGCAAGCTACTTTCTAGAGTGGCTGTATCATTTTATATTCCCACTGCTATATCCTTGGCAGCATTTGGTATTGTAACTATTTTTTATTTATGTTATGTGTTTGCACACTGGTATTTCTTCATGGTACTAGTTTTTGTTTCCCAAAGATGAGCACTGTTCAAACGATGGTGAACACCTCAGTGTGATTACGTGCCATCAGCGACAGGTATCATGTCTCTCGCCCATTTCCTAACTGAATCGCTTTTCCTGTTGTTCTCCTGTTGAGTTCTGAGATTTCTTAATATAGTCGAGATATTGACGTCTGTCAGATATATGGTTTGCATATGTTTTCTTCCAGTTCATGGCTTGCCTTTTTTTTCACTTTATAGGGTCTTCTGCACAACAAATACTTTTAATTTTGAGAAGTCAATTTATCTATTTTCTTCTATGGATTGTGCATTTGGTATCACATCCAAGAATGCTCTGCCAAGCCCTAGGTCTTGAAGATTTTTCTCCTATATTATATTCAAAAAGATTTACATTTTTACATTTAACATTTAAACCTACAACTCATTTTCTATAACAAGACTTAAATCAAGTGCCTTTTCTCTTTCTTCCTCTCCCCTCCCCTCCCTCCCTGCTTCCCTCCTTCTTCCCTTCCTTTGCTTATATGTATCCAACTGCTTCACCATCGTTCATTAAAAGAACATTCTTCCATCATAGAATTGTTTTTACAACTTTGTCAAAAAATAGGTTCATTAAAAGAACATTCTTCCATCATAGAATTGTTTTTACAACTTTGTCAAAAAATAGGTTCATTAAAAGAACATTCTTCCATCATAGAATTGTTTCTACAACTTTGTCCAAAAATAGGTTGTGGTACCCGCGTGGTGCTCTTCTGAGGGTCTCTGTTCTGTCCCGTTGGTCCTCATGTCTGCCCCCCAACAAGCCCACAGAGTCTTGATTAGTGTAACTACACAATGAGTCTTGCAGTTGGGTTGACTGCTTCCTCCCAATTTATCCTCCTTTCTCAGAATTGTTTTACTCTTCTATTTTCTTTGCTTTTCTATATAAATTTTAGAATATTCCTGTCCATATTTATAAAAAAATCTTGCAGGGATTAAGCAATATTTGTACTAAGTCTAACTGTCAATTTGGGAAAAATTGACAACTTCACTGTTAAATCTTCCAATCGAGGACCATAGTATGTCTCTCCCTTTATTTTATTTTTGTTTCTTTCATCAGCATTTTATAGTTTCAGATAACAAGTCCTGTGCTTATTTTGTTCGACTGATATCTAAGTATTTGATCCTCTCTGAGTGACTGAAAATTATATTTTCACATTTTCTTTGCTGCCAGCATACAGAAATACAATTGATTTTTGTATTATCTTCTTAGATCAGGCGACATTGCTAAAATCACTCATTAGTCCTGGGTTTTTGTAGATTACTTGGGATTTTCTCTGTAGATCACTATGTCATCTACAAATATGAACAGTTTTATTGCATCCTTTCGAGCTCTATGCCTTTGATTTCCGTTTTTTGCCTTCATTTCACCAGCTAGGGCTTCTGCAAGTATTTTGCAGAGTAGCAGTGAGAGTGGACATCTTGCCTCTTTCTCAGTCATATTTAATCTTTCCCCATTAAATATGTTTGCTGTAGGTTTCTTACTCATGTCCTTTGGTAAGTGGAGCAAGTTTCCACCATTTGTAGTGATCTGAAAGTTTTTTATTTTGTCAAACACTTTTTCTACATTAGTTGTAATCATCTGATTTTTTGTCTTTAGCATGTTAATATGGTGGGTTATACTGATTGATTTAAAAATCTTGCTGTTGAAATGAGTCCCACTTAGTAATGTACTTAATTCTTTTTACATATTGTAGAATATGTTGGCTCGTAGTCTGTTAAGAATTTTTGTATCTGTATTTATAAGGAATATTGTTCTGTATTTTTCTTTTTTACACTACCCGCGTCTGGTTTTGGTGTCAGGATAATACTGGCTTTGTAGAATGAGCAGGAAGTATTCCCTTCTGTTTGTTAATTTTTTTTTAACTTCCAGTAGAATTCTCCAGTGAAATCATGTGGGCCTAGAAATTTCTTTTCTAGAAGGTTTTAACTTCTGTATTATTCTTTAATCATTACAGGGCTATTCAAATTATTTTTTTTTATTGGAAAAGTGGGGGTAGGTTTTACTCTTCAAAACTGGCATATTTCATCTAATTTATCAAATTCATGTGTGTAGAGTTGTCAATAATATCCCTTTATTGTCTTTATGATGTGTGCAGGATCATAGAGCTCTCCCGTGCTCTAGTCCTGATAGAAGTAATTTGTGTCTTCACTTTTGTTTTCTCTGTCACCCTTGCTGGAGATATATATCAATTTTATTGAAATTTTTAAAGAACCAAGGCTTTTCTTTCATAAATTTTCTCTATGTTTGTTTTGTATATCTGTTTCCTGCATTGTGTTTCTGTTTTCACATTCATCGATTATAATCTTTATTCTATTACTCCCTTCCTTCTGCTAGCTTTTGGTTTACTTTTATTCTTCTTTTTCTCCTCTCTAGATGTGGGCATTTAGATTATTGACCTAAGACACTCTCTTTTCTAATATACGCTTTTAGTGCTATAAATTTCCCTCTCAGTTCTGCTTTAGCTGCATCTCACACATTTTCATATGCTGTATTTTCATTTTTCATTTTCTTTCAGCTCATCAAATCATTTTAGTTCCCTTAAGCTTCTTCTTTGACCTATGGGTTATGTAGAAGAGTGTGGTTTAATTTCTGAGCATATGGAGATTCTCCTGCTGTATTTCTGGTTTTGATTTCTAATTTGGCTCCATTACAATAAGAAAACACTGTGTCACTTCAGTTCTTTTAAGTGTACTGACATTTGTTTTAGGGGCCAGCATATATTCTATTTTTGCATATGCTCTCTGGGCACTTAGAAAGAATGTGCATTCTGCTACAGTTGGGTGAATTATTCATAAATCTCAATTATATTTTGGTCATTGATTGCTGTTATCTATATCCTTGCTATTTTTTTTTCTTTTTAGTTTTTTCTATCAATTGTTGAATGAGGGATATTGAATCTCTCACTTTAGTTGTTGACTTGTCTGTTTCTCTTCTCAGTTGTACTACATTATTTTTCAGGGTTTTTTTTCGCTTATTGCATGCATATTTGATCTATGTCATCTTGGCAGATGGATCCTTTGTCTTAGTCTCCTGAGGCTGTTATAACAAATTACCATGGCCTTGGAGGCTTAAACAACAGAAATTTGTTTCTCAGTTTTACAGGCTGAATGTCTAAGATCAAGGTGTTACCAATTCTGTTTCTGGTGAGTATCCTTTCCTGGTTTGCAGACATTCTCTTCTGCAAAAACGGAAGAAAGCTCTCTTGTCTCTTCTTACAAAGGCACATCAGCAGGACTCCACCCTCATGACCCAATTACCTCTCAAATACCCCTTTTCCAAATACCATCACATTGGAAATTAGGGATTCAACATTTGAATTTTTGGGGGCAGACACAAACATGCATTCTATAACATATCTGATAACTTGCTTCAATGTCTATTTTATCTGATATTCACATAAATCTACTTGATTTATTTAGATTAATGTTTGCCTATGATATTTCATCTTCTTACATTCAATATATCCATATCATTGTATTTGAAGTGCGTTTCTTACAGACAGAGGATAGTCAGGCCATATTTTTTGCCATATTGTTAATTGATTTTTAAAAATCTACTTAGCTATTCTCCTTGTCTTCAATTGGTGTATTACATTTACATTTAATGTAATGATTAATTTTTTATTTGTTTTGTTTTGCTGTTTGTTCTGTGTTTTCACATCTCTATTTTCTTTTATCTGCCTCCCTGTGAGTTACTTGAACATATTTTAGAATTGCATTTTGATTTATCTGTAGTGTTTGTTAGTATGTATAATCTGTATGGTGTTTTTAATGGTTACTCTAAGTATAACCATATATAAATATATAGAGAGAAAACTTACCAGTCTACTAGTGCTAACATTTTACCAGCCTGAATGAGGTGTAGAATTCTTACCTCTTTTCACCTCCATTAATTATCACCCCTTTATAATAACTGTTTAAGTATTTCTTTTAAATACATTACTTCACTTTCCAGACATAATTTAGAAAATTCCAGAGGAGAAGGAATTTTATTACATTTACACCTATTTTTGTTCTATAGTCTTCCTTTCTGATGCTCCACAATAACTTCTTTTATCACATGGTTTCTTTTTGTTAAAAAATTTCCTGGAGCCATTCTTTTACAAGTCTGCTGGTGATAAATCCTCTGAGTTTTCTTTATCTGAGAATGTCTTCATTCCTAAAGGATATTTTATCACTGGATATAGAATTCTGAGATGACAGTGCTTTTCTTTCAGCCCTTGAAAAATGCTGTGTCATTTCCTTCTGGCCTCCATAGTTGATCGATGAGAAACTCATTCTCACCAGAATGGTTTTCACTTGGTAGGTCACGTGTTATTTCTCTCTTGCAGCTTTCAAAGACTTTTTTCCCTTTGTTTCAGTTTCTGGAAGTTTAATCATTGTGTGTTTTGTTGTAGATGTCTTTAGGTTTATGCTATTTATGCTTTCTTCAGCTGCTTGCACTGTTGATTCACATTTATCTCTATATTTGGGACATTTTCAGCCATTATTTCTTTAACCTTCCTTCCTTCAGTTCCATGAATATTTGGTCTTCTGGTATAGTTCCACATCTCTTTGAGGTTGTGTTTTTCCTTTTTTTTTGTCACTCTATTTTGTTATCTGTTGTTAGACTTGGGTAATTTGTATTCTCTATCTTCAAGTTTGCTAATTTTTCAGCCCTCCTTCGTGTGCTGTCATACTTATCTAATGAGTCTTTTATTTTAGCTATTGATCATTTTTTAGTTTTATAATTTCCATTTAGCTCTTTCTTTTTTATACCATCTATTTCTTGCTGAGACTTTCTATATCTGTATTTGTTTCAGTTGCATTCATAATTGCTCAGTGATGCATTTTTATAATAGTTTCTTTAAAATGCTTGTCAAATAATTCTAATATCTGTGCCATCTTGGTTTTGGTGTGTTATGATTTGCTTTTCTATTCAATTGGAGATCTTCCTTTGTCTTAGTATGGAAAATGATTTTCTACTGAAGCCTGGGCATTTGGGACATTATAACTGAAAACTCTGGATTGCATTTGAAACCTAGGTTGTTAGCAAGCCTCCTCTTACAGAATTCTGGGTGGTGAAGGATGTTCTGCCTCATCTCCGTCAATTGGATGTGAAAGTCCAGGTTGTATACGCAGCCTTGGCTGACACCTGAGGGGAGGGCTTCTTGTTACTGTTGGGTGGGAAGGAGTTTATCTCCATGGCTAGAAAGAGGGGCACACCAAGCTCTTCTCTATTGGCACTGTGAGTAAGAAGTGGCCTTGTTCATGCTGGTGTGGTGAAAGTACCGACTCCCTGCTCCATCTCTCTGAAACGCCCACAGCCAGAGAGGGACAATCCTTCTTCCTGGTGGGGGTGACATTCCAGGCTCCCCGGGTGGTTTCCCCTGGTACCCAGGTGTCTCTAAGCTGGTAATCTCATTAAGACTGAATTCACTTTAGGTAAAAATACAGTACTGCCTTTGAGGGTGAATATCAGGTCAAGCATTTGTTTAATGTGAAACTGCCTTATATGGCACAGGCCTCTCACCATTTACCAGACAGAGTCCGTCCTCCCATGTGGCTGTCTGGGGACCACTGTCATCTGTCCAGCAAAGCCCTCCACTCCCTCTGCACTCCCGGAAATAGGTGATCCGCGGAGAATCCCTTTGCCTGACAGGTGTCCTCTTCTGCTGGCAATGTTTCCTTCTGCCTAGAAAATTCTCTTCTATTCTGTGACTCCCTTCTCCACTACAAGCCTTTTTTAAATACCTGTTTCTTGAAAAGTTTTGCTCAAACACAGGTATCTCTCACTGCTTTCAAATTCTTCATCATTAATAGCACACTTTGAGCATGCGCCATGATGCATTTCTAGTACTTTTTTATTTGTAAGTGTCCCAGGATACCAAGCATCTTGTGAAACCTTTACAGAAAGCTTGGGAGAGTGCATTGCTCTGGAAAAGAATTCTTAGTGACTCTACTTGTATTCTTGTAAGCCAGTCATTTGAGTGATAGGTAGAAATTGAAGAAAACCCCATGAGGAGGTGATGGGTGGGACATGATAAAATTGAGTGATTGGATACTTGCTGACAATGATTTCTAAAACTGTATGCGTCAGTGGACAGCATGTAAAAGGGAAGTTGTCTGAGTGCTTAGAAAATATAAAAATATCCCAAAGTTCATCTTCTTACACAACTGCAAGGAGACATTCTCTGCAGGACAAGGCTTTAATTCATTTAATCACTCTCGTTGTTTACCAAACAGCCATGTCTGGTCAAAATGTGACACATCACAACAAAGGAAACCACTGAACGGCACTCCTTTGTGATTATAGTTTTAAGCATTCATTTCTATGTCTTCACTTACAAAAATGATTACTTACACTTTGCCATATTGAACAGTTTTGGTTAGGGTTTTTGTGTTTCGCTTTCAGTTTATTCATTTGTTTGTTTACTTGCATTAAGTGCTGGAAAAGGTCCATAGAAACTGCATATTATAATAATTCCTAAGAGGCTGTTTCCATCTGAGGCCTACTGAGACCCTCCAGCGTGCAATCAGTGGGGTTTGCTTTACATTATTCTGTCATAATAGAAAGTCAACCATGTCACTAAGGTCCTAGGCTCCTTCTCGCTTTCTGCTCTGTCATCATTACTGTGTTGGCTTTTATCTTCCCAAGTGCTTCTTGATCACAAAAGGAATGCTTTATCTCCAGCCCCTGCCCTCATTCCAGGAAGGAAGATGATAGAAGTGACAGAAAAAAGGGTGACATCTATTCCAGGAATGCAAAACTTTCCCAGAAATTCCCAGCTGGCTACACTTACATCTCCTTTGTCATAAGTGTGTCACCCGAGCTCTTAGAGCGGTAAAAGGTAATTTTCTTATGCTTTTACCCTGGCACGTGGCTACCCTGAAGAAAAGCAATGTTGGGCCTGGGAGGAAAAAGGAGAGATTGATTTAGGGGAGGGAACTAGCAATGTTTGCCATAAGACACCACAATCCTGGTGTTAGTAGATAAAAAGTTATGGAGTCCTTACAAATGGAGTTTCTGCGTAATGCAGAAACGTGTTCCTGAGCCACTCTGGGGGCACTGTGAGACTCCGGTGGCCAGTGACACCAGCGCCCCAAGGACCCTCTGCTCTTGGTGCTTGTGTCTCTGCACAGCGTGTGTTGACACACCCTTTCTTGCACCTCACCCTCACGTCTGCGTCATCTTTTCACGTCAAGCACCAGGATGAATGTCATATTTCCTTTGTCTGTTGGTGCCTCATTGTGAGTTCAGGGACCTCTTCTTTCATTTTAGGAGTGGAAGACCATTTCTATTATTAGTAAAATGTCTAAGGGGTTTCTTATAAATGACCAGTATGATGACCTCTGTACGAATCCCATCTTTACCACTCATTTGGCATGTCAGTCAGCCTTCAGCACGCACTCCACAGGATGACACCTTTCCACCGCGGTGCATGCATTTTAGGATGACCACAGATCAGCAAAAGGCGAAAACAGAAAACACAATCAACCTTTGCCCTGGTTGAGTCATTTAAAGTTCTGTGCTTGTGGTTGATAACCTATCTGCATGGAAATGTTTCCTTTTGTCAGCACTATAGCTTTTGTTAAAAAAAAAAAAAAAATGAAAAGGAGAAAAAAAAAAGTTTCTCAAGTTAGCAGAGCAAAGCCCTTTTCTAAAGGGCCTATAAATAATTTTAAATTCCTGGTGCTGCCTCAAATGTAGCTCTTCCGAGCTGCAATGTCGGCTATTTCTCTGAAACTGGAGTAGTCATTCAAAAATAGTTTCACTCAATTTAACTGCCTATTGAACCCTCTAAATTACAGATATTAAGCCTTTGGTTTCACAACAAACTTAATGAACAGTTCTGACAATCTATAAGCAAGGCCACTGGAAATTCATGGGCCAGATGGAATCACAGATTACACCATTTTCCTACTGGCCTGCAATTTTCTGGCACCTGGATCGACATTCCAGGGGTACCTATTATGTCTGGTGCAATTGCCCCTACCCCTAATAACTGAATTTGAGTTTCAGGAAGCTCACAGCAAGCAGAGAAATTCCTGCTCACTTTCATTCATGACTCTGAGATATCAGGGTAAAACTCATTTAGATATTTAGATAATATTTAGAATGCAAGGTGATCTAAGGAAAGCCTTTAGGGGAAATTCATTTAAGGAAGAAGACGGATTATGAGACTGTGTGGAGGAAGCAAGAGTGATGGAATGAAGAAAAAAATCTGCAGAGTCAGGAGGGGTGCGATAAGGAAGAAAAATGCATCAATTAGTAAAGGAAGAAAAGAAGAAATATGAAAGTCAAGATATTCCCCTCAAGAATCTCTGATTTATTCCTGGGAAAATTAGCATTAATGACCTATATTTTATTCTGAATATCCCACTTATCTGCCTTATATTGGTTTTGAGGGGATGGTACTTAATCATAGGAGATTCCTTTCCACATCCGGACTGTGGTCAGGTGTCGGGGACATGATTAGTAACATTGGAACAGGATGATGGCGGGTTCACTGTCATCACAGATTCCGGCCCTCCGAGCGCTCATAAATCGCAGCCCCTGTGCCCCCAGGTATCATAAAATTCCTTGTTTTCAAAGAATGTGTATCACTATTTTCTTCCCCCATCTTTATATTTATCATGCTGTATCGTAACTATTTTTTACCAATCTTTCTTCCACCGAGTAGACAGTGTGCTTCTTGAGGAAAAGATTTATTTTATTTACCTCCTTATCCCTGTGTTAGCAGGAGACCTGAAGCAGTGAAATCTTAGGAAACGTGGGTTGACTGAATGCATGTTCCACATTCCTTGGGCAAATTGAAAGATTTCCTCTTTTGATAATCAGAAAACATTTAAAGTATGGATTTTTATTTGAAGGAGAGTAAGGTCCTAAAGAGAAGCCCAAACATGACTTCAGCTATTCAAGTATGTTAAAGGCACAGAATAGCAGTGTCTGCTGTCAATAATACATTGTTTCATCTGAACGTTCTCCGCTTGACCCATTTTAGATACGTCAAGAGAGGTGTTTAATCTGGCAGGAAGCAGGCAGTAGACCTCCCGGGTCCCTGTGGTGTCAAACACATTTGGTGGAAAGCAGAGGAAATTCCATCAGCATTATACATCCCGGGGAGAAATTCTTATTAAAAATTGCCATAGAATAGTTTGATTTTAGAGGTTGAAGGGTTCCTAGAGAATACAGACCAAGTACCTTATTTTACAGATGTGGTTGGTGGTAAAGACCAAGTCAGAGAAGACGGGCAGCCACTTCAGGCGGCCGGGGGCACCCACATGATTGGCACCATGCTTCCCAACCTAGGTGCCTGCAACTTTTGGAATACCAACAATTGGCCAAGGAGGTATGAGGGCTATTTTCAGATTTTCAGAAAACCTGATGGAAATCATATTTTTGCTATCCACAGAGCTGCCAAAGTAGCTAAAAATTAAGTATGGTGGAGTGAGGGGGGGAGCTGGTATTTCTTAACTTTTGGCTGAAACTATGGTGACACAATTTAGTCAGATTCTTTATTTGACAATGAGCTAGTAGATGGCGATGTGTCAATGATACCTAAATTACGGAAAATGTGACATGTTCTTTATTAAATGTGCTTTGTTTCTGGTCTGAAGGCACCTTTAAATTGTGTGTGTGTGTGAAGAGTGTGAAAAGGGGTTCTTGGTGGGAGAAAGTCAGGATGGCTGGGAGATGCTCCCCCAGTATTGCGTCCCCCTCACGCCCCGCCTGCCCGGCTGCTAGGGAGGGCCTAGTGACTCTGTTCTACCTGTAAAATGTGAACAAAACTGACATGTGTCATTTGCCATTTCTGGCCTGAGCCAGTACGAACAGCGGATGCCATCCTCTCGTGTTTCTTCTCTGCTGCAGTGACCACAGAGGGTCCCCAGTGGCAGAGTCTTGTCTTCACTTCCTGAAACGCCACCATCCCTTGGCGCAGACGGCATGAGGAAGAAACACGGCTGTCGTGTGAGCCCTCAGACGCCTGGAATGGTTTGCTACTTCGGCCCACCCTGGAATACCCAGAGTCAGGAGCTAATACTGATTGAATACCAAATACCTAATTGCTCTGCCAGATGCTTTTGAATATGGACTTGAATCCAGTTCTGCCACACCCCGTGGCCCACGGCCTTGCCACTGTCCATGCCGTCAGGACGAACAATTACCATCTGCTGAGATGGCAGCAGTCTCCCGAGTGCAAATCTACTCCGTGGTTTTTCTTTCTGAAGCTTTGCATGTCTCCCTTGTGGGTGATTCCAGTCTTTTTCCTGGATCTCCAACTTGCCTTCTACTTACACATCAAAGCCCAGACCTCAACCAGCCATTTTTTGTTTGAGGCAGGTCCCAAAGGGAGCCCTTCCCTGCTGGGACCACTATCACCATTAAAGTATCCACAGCACCTTCCTCTTTGTAAAAATAAACAGTAGATTGATTTGCTTACCCCCACCTTCCATTTCGTGTCACACATATGGAGCACTGCGCTAACCCTTAGAAAGGAAGGCTAAAGTGGTTTATGGTGGCATTTCGCATGACATGCTTCACAGCACGTGCAGTGACTCAGAGCTGCACTCCACTGATTATCAAAAGGGATTTTTTATTCCCCTCCCCTATCTCCTGTTCAGTGATGTATCTATTTTCTTTTTCCTTCAAGGAGGTCATGTGTTGCCAGAGAGGTGAAATGTTAAAGACAGTGGGATCTGGCAGAGATTCTGGTTTAGATGGAGATGGTTGGCACCGCTCTCAGACTGAATAAGGGATGCCCGGGGGCAGATGAGACTGCATGCATACGTTAGTAAACGAAAGTGATGCATTAGAGTGCAGCTTTAGGCTCTGATTTTTAAATGTAATTCAGGCACCAGCAGAAGCCTTTAAAATATTGGCAGATGTCTTTAAATGCCACATTTCATATAGAGGAGAAAGTGGATTAAAAGGCAAGTGTAATCCCTAGGATAGTTCACCTTCTCTTATATTCAATAGTGCTTACTTCTTTCAGGTACATTTTATTTAAAGAGGAGTCTGTGTCTATTTTTCATATGCTATTGCAAAATTACTAGAAATCAACCTTAGAGATAGTCTCAAACCATTCATGTACCAATTTTCCATCCAGGCATCCTTTCATCCAACACTTATTTAGGACCTACTGTTTGTAGACAATAACATGAAGACTGTTACCTTCAAGGAAAAACAGGCAAATGGTGCCAGGAAGGGACTGGAACTCCCTCTCCCTTTGGGATCTCCCCGCTCTGTCGGGGGTTCGCTCAGGAGAGAGTTTCTCACGGAAACACGTCCATTTCCCCCTGGAGGTCGTGCAGAGGTGGTAAGGGCCTCACAGCTGTTGCTCTCGCCCTCCTGGCTCTGGGCCCTGCACTACTGATTAGGTTCTGCACTCCTGGGTCTGTTTCCTTTGCCCTGATTGTCCTGTTTTTTTTTTTTTTTTTTTTTTTTGAGAGGGCATCTCTCATATTTATTGATCAAATGGTTGTTAACAACAATAAAATTCAGTATAGGGGGGTCAATGCTCAATGTACAATCATTAATCCATCTCAAGCCTAATTCTCGTCAGTCTCCAATCTTCTGAAGCATAACGAACAAGTTCTTACATGGTGAACGAATTCTTACAGAGTGAATAAATTCTTACATGGTGAACAGTACAAGGGCATTCATCACAGAAACTTTCGGTTTTGATCATGCAATATGTGATTGTCCTGTTTTTAAGTCAGTAACAAGGAGTTCAAATGCCCAGCCAAGTGCTGATGCAGGCATCGAGCTGTTTGGAGGTGAACTTGGAAGATTTATTAGCTTGGGAGGTTTTTGTGATACTCAAGTGAGGAAACTGTTTCCACAGATACTTGTTTGTAATACTGAAAGAGAGAACTGTCCGCCCTTCCCTGGGGAGTGTGAGTGCCGTCTACCCGAGGGACAGCGGCAGATAGAACAGGGGAGCCCGGGAATTTAGGGGCATCACAACAACCCTCAGATGCATTACTTTGGACCCATGATGAGATTTTCCTTCTGATGCATTTACAGGAGGAGGCATCCTAAGGGATTTGCCTCTAGACAAACCTGGACACGATGTTCAGTAGCATCTAATGCTGCCATTCATATATTTCAGAGAAAATTAAACTGGAAAGCCACTTTGAAAATGTATTTTCTCATAAGCTCCAGTGTCTTAAATATAAGAAACAACTTTGGTCTGTGTCCCTCAAAAATGAATTAGCCAGCTAAACAGAAAACTGTTGAATCTAATTCTTAACAACATTTTTGTTCAATATATGAAAAGTATAAGAAAGTTGTATGCTATTTAAAGGAAAAAGTTTAAAAACAAAGTAAACATTAGAGCCAGTTGTTACCTGGCATAATGGTAAACCTGGAATGGCCTTAAACATGATTGTGTCTTTTTCTCTTTCTGAAGAAGCTGCTCAGAGAAGAGAAATAGTAGGGGGTCTCATATTCATAGCTGGAAGCCACAGAAGTGGATTAACACCTCGTCTCCTGGTCCTCTGACCCCCTTCCTCTGTGATATTCAGACCTAATAATTCCCTGAGTGTTTTCATTCTTTTTAGGTACAATCAAGGGACTCTTTGGTGCATGACTTGGGTCATAGTAAGTGACCATTCAGTTCTTTTGTGTCCAATTTAGGTCATTATGCCCTACCTTAGAAGTTGTCTGTTACAGTTTGAACACACCAAAAATGTACACTTCTACAGGACAGGGAATATTTATCTATTTAGTACAGAATTTCATCATTTGTGGAGGAGCATATAAGAAATATTTGCATCTCCTTAGATGGGTACCTAAGAAATGCTTTGATGATGAAAGAGAATTGCCCTCTGAGATTTGTTTTTCAGACATGTATTTGAGCCTGTAGCTAGTATGGAAATGAGCAGACTTTCCGTATTTTTCCTGGAAGCCTTTGTTTGGAGGCTGCGATATTTCACGAATTGAAACTGCTGTTGAATTTTTGGTGCTGGCTGCTTTTACTCTGATTCTGTGACATGTTAAAAAAAGGCAGTAAAACTATTTGTGCCTTAAATAAAGTGCCTTATAATTTTTTGTGTAACTGGGGGTCCAACTGCTTTCTTTGTTGGACCCAGTACAGAAAAAGGTGACCTTCCCTTAATTTTTTTGAAAGGTATATTTGAGCAGATCTGACTGTCAAAGATGCAAAATGAATCTCCTCTTTGAAACTTCAACTGTCAAGAGGGAGAACATACCTACTCTTTGTTGTGTTATCATATATGCCTGCAGTAAATGGAACTTCAGGAATTAAAGGAAGAAAAACAGGATATATAAAATACAAAAAACAGAGATCTTTCTCCTGAACTCATTTGGTGTGGTGGTATCCTCAGGGCCGAGAAGGGGTCTGCTGATACAATCCTGAAATAAACCTGATTTAGTGAGCCACAGAGTGTAAGGAGAAGGGTGAATTTATCTTTATTTCCTTAGGGACAGAGTAAACTATGAGCCAATTTTTAAAAATTGTGCAGACTTCCCACTGTTTCTCTAGTACTAGGTCAATAAAATAAAATACAGTAAAATGCTGTCACTTGTATATTCTTACAATCCTCAAAAGTTAAAAAGAAGCCAAAACAACCGTCATGAGTTGAATTGTGTCCCTTCCCCCCAGCAAAGTCATATGTTGAAGTCCTAATCCCATAACCCCTGACTGTGACCTTCTTAGGAAATGAGGTTGTTCGGATGTAATTAGTTAAAATGAGGTCATCCTGGGCCCTCGTCCGATATGACCTGTGTCCTTAGAAAAATGAGAAATTTTCAAGACAGATACACACACACAGGAAATACTCCCTGTGAACATGAGACAGAGATTGGGGTGACGCATCTACAAGCCCAGGACCACCAGAGGTTGGCAGCCAGCTGCCCACCGCCAGGGGAGGCCCGGGGCCGAGGGCGGAGTCTCCCCGAGCCTCAGAAGGAGCCGGGCCTGCCCGGACCTCCAGCCAGGCTGCGAGGCAGTAAACGTCTGTTGTTTAAACCTCCTAGTTTGTGTATTTCGTTACAGCAGCCCTGGGAAGCCAACACACTCTTAAGCATTTTACATTCTTATGGATTATTTTCAGCGTGTGGCTTAATTACAGAAATGAAACAAATTAACACACAAGACCAAAAAAGAGGCCCGGGCAGCCCAGATCTGAGAAGTGTCCCACTGAACAGACTCTGGCCACAAAGCACGGGGCGAGGGAAAGGAGAATGACAGCCTGGGGGCATGTGAGGACTGTGCTTCTAAGTGTCTTACGGACAAGGTAAGGGCTCTAGAGCTTCCGGAGGATTCCCCTCCTCAGCTTCCAGGCAGGACAGACCAAGAGCTCAAAAGCAAAAGTCATGGAGAAGAGACATAAAGAAAGACTGTATATTTTTAGGTATGTTTCCGCTCTCTCTTCTTCCATTGATGCCTTGAAGATCCAGGCCTCCTTCCCCACAAATGAGGTTGTTGCCAGAGTTCTGAACATTTCAGCCCCAGAACAAATGCACGGAACCTCACATCCCTTCCCTCCGGTGGGGAATCTTCCCATTCTCGCTGAGTCTTATCCTTCTTATTTATGGATGGACTTTTGATGTTTTTCCCTCTTTGATGGTGGACCTTTTCTCTCCTCCACTTCATAGCTCTGTCCTTGACATGTTAAGTTTTATAATTTAGAACAATCCTCTTCCAAAGACTTTCTTCCAATGAGCCATTGGTTCTAGGCTGTCTGCTCCTCTCTCCTAAGCTGGGGAGCTCCATTCATTCCACAAGCTGTGAATCTCAGGACAAGAAAGATTTAACTGCACAAAAACTACATCATGAAAGAGTTCAGAAATATTATTCCCATTATATCCTATTCTGGTTTTGCAGAGGAGAGGGGAAGGGGGGTAGATACAGGACCACCCTGGCACCTGTGTCCCTGGAAACGCTGCCGAACTCAGGGCAGTTCCGGCCATGCCCGGTAGGCCACTCCTGGCTGTTTGTGGGAGGGAAGGACTCTCGTTTCAAAGTGGTGAGCCTACGGTAAGGTGCTTTCTCCCCAATGCCTGGGCCTGGCTGCAGGATGGCATGGAGGTGCAGAACCCACGCGAGGCCCTTTAAGGCCATCTGGAGCTCCACCTGAGCCCAGGTACAGTGGGTGGAGCTAGGCCCTGCCCCAGGGCCCAGAATGAGGGAGCCGAGAGGCTGGCCAGTGTGTGGCCAACACCGTGGGACCTGGGTCACACAGGCTTCCGCGTCTTCATGTCTTCTCTGAGTGAGCCACGACAGAAGGGCCCAGGTGAGTCGATAGCCCCGAGAGTCCACATTTTGAACTAGGTCTTGAGGCCAAATGGGGCTCCTGTGCTTAAAGAACATTTAAAAACAGCAGCACACAGTCCAGGATGTGGAGCTCTGGACTAAGAGAATATACGACAGGTATTTGATGGGAAATTTGATGCTTTTGTTTGCTGTTTACTTTTTATTCCATTAAATAAACTTTTCAAACCTGGACGGTCCTTAGAAATAGGTTCTGATGAAGTAAAATACTGTTTGTTTTGGGTCTTGAATCATCATAGTATCAAAATCAGTAAATAAAAAGTCCTTCTCATATTCTTTCTGGTATATCGTTCCTGGATTCGAGTTCTAACAACCCCTGACCCTCCCACTGCGGACGGAGATGGAGTGTGCTTTCAAAAGGTGGTCTTCTGCAGGAGGGCCCTATAATTGTGTTTCCAGATTTACGCCAAGCATTGGAGCCGCACAAACTGACTATAGCTCACAAAAGGCAAATATGCCAGTTTCCTTTCCTTTGCTTTATAAATCTTAAACTGTTCTTATGTATGTTTATTCCATATTTATAAATGACCTAACTTGATTATATGTGATTTGTTTTCACAAAGGCAGTTCACAATAAAAGAACAGGTTAAATTAAACTTCCTAAAGGCAACATGCTAAGTGAGAGAAGCAGAAAGACAATGAGAAAAAAGTAAGTGAAGAAAGAAACAGAGAGCTCGGCTTCCTACTAACCATAGCAAATCATCAGATCTCATGAATTACATAACAGTCACTAACACAAATGCACCCCGTTTCATGGGAGAGAGAAATCATGTCCAGTCCCGGTATTCTGAGTTAAATATCTCATGTAAAATCTTCACATACGTGACATTGAGAATATGCTAGAACAAGTCTTCTCTAATCATTCTTTGAACACATGGAGAAACTCCACGGGTCTGCTTCTCACTCTGGCCTCCAGTGAGAGCCAGTGGACAGTGTGAGCTCACCATGATCCGGCAAAGACACATGCAGGGTTGACGGATGATGGCGAGAAAGCTAACGATGTTTTCCTAAATCAATTTACATTAGGAATAAAGCCTGGAGAATCTTGAAAAGTGAACAGTCAACATAATTCTTAGATGATTCCTTTCAGATACCAGTTGTCTCAGATGGGCTTGTCTCAGGAAGAGCACGCCAGATTACCCACACGGCTGTCATTAGCGAGGACAGAAGGGCGGGCCTTCTGTGGTATTGACTGAAAGGAGATCAATATGCTCCACCAGGCTGAGAGAAAACAGTTCATTCCTTGTGCGAAAATGAAAGATTCTGCCGGGGTCTTGTGTGATGGGAGACCTCCCCAGGTCCGAGGAGAGGGGTGACAGTGTCTGCAGGCAGAGCCAGGCCTTTTCAAGGACAGCTGGCAGGACCCCCCACATGGTGACAAGGCACCCAGGTTATGGGGGGAGCCCATGAAGACACTGTCAGCTGAGGAGGCTCAAGAACAAGAGAAAAAAAAAACCCCTAAAGAATGTACACGTGAATTAATAAAGACAAGAGCAGATTATGTGGCCAGAAAACAAAGCCAACCCAAAAGCCAAGGCAATAGAGATAAAAGCAGACCTTATTTTTGTTTGTTTGTTCATTTTTTTTATGAAAAGTCTAATTTAAAAAGAGGAAAACAGAAGCCCATGGCCAGAGTTTTCTCAAAAACAAACAGCAAATAAGATACTAAATGGAGAATTGTTGAGAGACCTCTGACTAAAATCGAGATGAAATACAAGAATACTAGTTCCCCACAATGATGTCAGAGGGGCTATGTGATACAACTGAAAATGAAATTGGTGCTACAAATACCAGAAATGGGGACAAATCATCCTTCTTTATTGAGACTATTATATGTTTAGAAAGTAAAAGAGAGTCATTTAAAATAATTATGACTAATAATATAAAGGCCCTAACATATATAGTAGCTTTTCTTTACTAATCAGATAATTAAATGGAAAAACAGCAAATGGAGTTTATTTACAAGAGTGACATAACTACAGGAGCATTAATTAAATGCAACAATAAATATGTAAGTCTTATAAGAAACAATCTATATTTTATTGAAAGACAAAGAAGACTTAAGAATGACAAACCTTAATCCTAACAAAAATACCAATTCTTCAAAACAAATAGTCCAATCTAATAAAATTTCAGTCATAATCTTAACAAGGATATATTTGGAAACCGGACAAACTGAATATAAAATTTATATGGGAGAATAAACATGTGCAGACTGCCAAGAACAATGTGAAATCTATGCATAATTGAGGTGGATTTATCCTGTCAGATATTAAAATATTCCAAGAAACTACTATTCCAACATAATATGGCTATTCCAGAAGAACAGACCAGAGTATTGATAAAGATATTCAAGAATGCATGGAATTTAATCTACGGTATATTTGGTATTGCAAAGAAATGAGGAAAAATGAGGCTTTTCTATAAATAATATTGAGAAAATAGACTAAACATTTGGAGTAAAAATAAGTTTTATCCCTATTTTACACCATACATAAATACATTCCAAAATTAAAATACTTAATAATGCATGTATTGAAAGTAATATGTGAAATTATTTTAAGCCATTTGTGGGAAGTTTCCTGAACACAAGGGGAAAGCCAAAAGCTATTGCACAAATAATGACCAATTTAATATGTAAACATTTAAAACTTTTATAAATCAAAATATAACAGAAACTTAAAGAATAATCTGCAGAGAAAATACATGGAATATAGGTGACAGAATTAGTATCTCCAACATATGTAAATTTCTAAAATTAACTTCAAAAGAACAAGGGTAACTGGAAAAATGTTGGCAAGATACGACACCCATTGGATAAGAAAAGAAATCAAGGTCGGTAAGTAGTTCAAGGAGCCTCAAGCTGATTAGGATCAGAGAAACGCAGGTTAACTGACAGATTTGGTGCCATTGTGTGCCTGCAGGTTGATACCTGAGAGAATAATTGGTACCGTCTAATGAGTGTGTGGGGAGTCAGCAGTTGATGCACCGCAGACAGGGGCGTGAGTATCCTCTTCGCACTTCCCTCCCTTTCGCTCATGACTCTGCTGACACCCCTCCAGCCGCTCTAAGCCTTCCACCTTCGCTATGTTCACCTCCAAAATCCAGCCCAAACCTTCTTAAATCCCAGTCTCTGCCTTCTCTGCAGCAGCCCCTGAGCAGCTGGATTTTACCGGCTGAAACACACACACACACAGATGCATGCACACTACAGAGATGCACACACATCACACAGACAGATGGACACGCACACTCACATCGGCATTTCGAATGAATTTGGTTCTCATTCTCTGTTCCTTCCTCCTTTCCGACCTCAGCGTCCTTCTCCAATAAATGACCTCGTTACGTTTTCACCATTTGCCCCACTCATTGTATCTCCACTTTCTCTTTCAGATTCTAATGTTCATCATTGTAATTTCTCCTTGACACGCTTTCAAGAGAGACCCCTCATGCAGTCAGGTGGCTTAGAAGTCAGATTTTATATTACATTTTCTCCAGCAATTTGCTTTACCATTCTCCAAGAAGAGTGTTAACTCTCAACACTCAATCTTCCCCACCACACACGCACACCAGCTGAGACTCTATGGAGAGAAAATAGAGTCAATCAAACAGGAAGCATCGTTATTTCACACACCATGTCTGAAAAATATTTGTACTTAAATCCTGCATTAGGGAGGGTTTTCCAGAGAAACAGAACCAAAAGAAATATAGAGACATAAGGAGACACTGGAAAATGTATGGAATCCTTCTATCTTAGTTCCATGGCACCCATGGTTACTTCCCTTCGGTTCATTCTCTATGACTTTCCATCACATTTCAGGCAAAAAGCCTGTAAAGTCCTCTAGTATCTTCACCACCCATAACCTCCCTGATTTGATTTCAGCCTAATGTCCCCCTTTCTCTTCTAGATACCTGCACAATTTTCTTCCTTAGCTCCTTCAAATCTTTCCTCAAATGTCATCTTATCCATGAGACTCATATGACCAAATTCCAAACTGCAAATTCCCCCCAAATTGCCTATTCTTCTTTCCTATATTGTATATTTCTACAGCTCTTACCAGTAGCTAAGATCCATTATAGTTTCCTTACTATTTTGCCTATTGTATGCCTTCCCCTGCTAGAACATAACCTCAAGAAGATAAAAATATGTTTGTTGAGTTGAATATTACATTCCCACTACCTAGAAATGTGCCTACCCAGGGAGAAGTTTGGTAACTATTTCTGTATGAATGTTGTACAGAAGAATGATTGAATGAAAAATGCTTATATTTGTAAGGTCATAACAACCCAGGGCTAACTGGGGCAAGTAACTGGAAGCTTCTGTTTACTGCAAAGGTTTCTATAACTTTGGTGCCCCTAGGAAAATATCAGCTTGACTGTGCATTGATAATTTTCAAAGACTGACTTTGACACAAAAATGCACTCAAAATGGATTATAGATCTGAATGTAAAACTTAAAACTATAAAACTCCTAGAAGATAGCATAGGAGAAAATCTAGATGACCTTGGGAATGGTAATGTCTTTTTTGATACCTATCGATAGAATTAATGAGGGTGACTTTATTAAAAATAAAAAACTCTATTCTGCAAAAGGCACTGTCAAGAGAATGAAAATACAAGCCACAGACTGGAAGAAAATATTGCAAGGACACAACTGATAAAAGACGATTACCCAGAACATAAAAACAATACTTAAACCTCAACAGTAAAAAAAATGAACAATTCAATAAAAAAATAGACAAAAGAGGTGAAGAGACACTTTACCAAAGAATTTGCACTTGGCAAATAAGTCTAGGAAAAGATGCTCCATGTCATACAGCATCAGGAAAGTGCAAATTCAAACAACAGTAAGACACCACTACACACATATCAGAATGGCCAAAACCCAGAACACTGACAACAGTAAGTGTTGGTGAGGACCTTGGGCAAGAGGAACTATCATTCACTGCGTGCGGGAATACAAAATGGGACACTGCTTTGGAAGACAGTTTGGCAGTTTCTTATAAAACTAAACATACTCTTACTATATGATCCAACATTTTTTCTCCCTGATATTTGTACAGCTAAATTGAAAACTTAGGTCTACACATGTGAATAATTAAGGCAGCTTTATTCATAATTGCCAAATGACAGCAACCAAGATGACCTTCAGTTGGTAAAGAGATAGATAAATTGGTTCATCTGGACAATGGAATATTATTCAGTAACAAAAAGAAATGATCTATCAAGTCATAAAAGGACATGGAGGAACCTTAAAGGCATATTCCTAGGTGAATGAAGCCACTGTGATAAGGCTACATATGTATGATCCCAACTGCATGACATTCTGGAAAAGGCAAAGCTATACAGACACTGAAAGGCTCAGTGGTCGCCAGAGGTGGGGGGAAGGGTGGGAGGGAGGGGTGGACTGGTAGACTGAAGAGGATTTTTAGGGCAATGGAAAGATTCTATATGATACTGTAATGGTGGACACACGTCATTATACATCTGTCCAAAGCCACAGCACGTACAGTTCCTGGAGTGAACAGTAATATAAACTGCGGGCTTTGGGCAATGGTGATGTGCCAGTCCAGGTTCACCGAGTGTTAACAGACATCCCCCTCTGGTGGGGATGCTGACAGTGGGGAGGCAGGGCACACACATGGAAGGGACTTATGGGAACTCTCTGCACTTTCTGGTCATTTTGTGTTGAACCTAAAACTTTTCTAAAAAACTAAAGTCCATTTAAAAAAGGTGCCCAATCCATAGAAGCCACAGGGCATAAATCTTCAAAGAAGTAAAAAGCTAACCTTTTCAAACAATATGGCTTCTCTCTCACTTACCAACTTTACATTTCCCTGTAGGGCCCCGGAAGATGACTGGTTAGCCAGAGACGGGTAGGATACCTCAAGGGAGGAACAACCTAAGACAGGCACAGTCGCAGGGGGGCCATCAGGAGAGAAATTGGGGACCAACAGTGGTGAGGCTCAGAACCTCACCCCCCCTGTTTTGAGAGAAAGCTTCTGCATCCGTGGATGTTTTGTTGCCCTTGTCTAGCTCGGATTAGCACATAGTCTACAGGCACACACCTGATCATCTACAATTGCTCTCTTACAACGCTAAATTATGTTTTCTACCTTTATCTTGTATCTACCTACCACCTCAGCATTTTATTAAAAATAAAAATAATAATAATAATAAAGGGAGAAATGTGGGATCCACATATAAATCAAGTATAAAAATCAAATGAATATTCATATTTGACCTGATTGTTTATAATTCATAATGCATGATCAAAACCGAAAGTTTCTGTGATGAATGCCCTTGTACTGTTCACCATGCAAGAACTTATTCACTATGTAAGAATTCATTCACCGTGTAAGAACTTGTTCGTTATGCTTCAGAAGATTGAAGACTGACGAGAATTAGGCTTGAGATGGATTAATGATTGTGCATTGAGCATGGACCCCCCTATACAGAATTTTATTGTTGTTAACAACCATTTGATCAATAAATATGAGAGATGCCCTCTCAAAAAAAAAAAAAGGTGCCCAATCTAATGAGGCAATAATTTCAGCAAAGCGGTCATTGCCCACTATCAGCAGCTCCACCCAGGAAGGCCTCATCTGACTTGTTCTGTAGAGTGATTTTTGCTGTGATTCTGGCTGCCTGGCCTCCCTTTGTTTTCTCAACATGTTTCTTTAACCTTCTGGTGATTTTGCTAACTCCATATCTATTCCATAAATCCCTTGCTCTGTTTAAACCTGCTTGCTGACAATGGAAAATCCCTATCGGAGCTACGCTTTCTTTCACTTACACACTAGGTCATGGCAGCAGTGCTGTAAGATGGGCATTCATATTTGCACCTTCCTATGAAGAAACAAGCTCAGAGAGGGCACACAACTTGTCTGGGTCACTTATTTGGCATGCCTTATATATTACACTGTATAATGTATCAAGTTCATTCTCCAATGGGATGACAATATTTAGAGAAAGTCATGAAAATAGCAAGTTGCCTGGGATTTGAAAGGTAAGGCAAATAATTAAATAAAACCTAACCAAACAAAACAGAAATGACCCTTCTAACTCAAAACAAAATTAAGTTTGAGGTCAGCAGCAGAATCACAGAACCCAAGAATGGACTAACAATTACCAAAGGGAAAGGAACTGGGGAGGATGGGAGGGAAGGGAGGGATAAGGGCAGGGAAAAAGAAAGGGGGCCTTACGATTAGCATGTATAATGTGGGAGGGGGGCACAGGGAGGCTGTGTAACACAGAGAAGACAAGTAGTGATTCTACAACATCTTACTACATTGATGGACAGTGACTGATGGGGTTTATGGGGGGGACTTGGTGAAGGGGGGACCCTAGGAAACATAATGTTCTTCATGTACTTGTAGATTAATGATAACAAAATTTTAAAAAAATTAAGTTTGAGGTATCTTTGGTGATGCACCTGATTTATTCCTGTTTCTTCATGCAGATTTTATTCCAGACTGGTAACCTTTCCATTTCTCTGTGGTGGAGGGTTACAAGGTAGGGGAGGGGAGGTGACGAGAGCTGAGAAGAGCTGCATGGAAATCAGATGAGGGGGCACAAAATACGTTCTCAGTGGCCAGTACTCAGTGCTTATAGACCGACAGGATCACCTGGGGTCCTACTTCTGTTAAACCTGACAGCCTATTAAGACCACATAATTTCTTTATCTCCTAGCAAACAAAATATCACAAATTTCTATGAACCAATAATTAGAAATTTAGAAAACACTGCTTTTTAATTAACCATTTTGAAAAGTAGTACCCATTTCTTCTCAGTAGGAGGTGGCAGGACCTGATGGACACTTGGGAGCCATGGCACTTTCACTTAATTAAAACGCTCACACCGATGTCCAGTTTGGTATGTTCACTGGAATGCCAATGTTTCCTTGGCACTTTCTAAGAAATTTGGGAAGATCCAAATGAACATAAGAACTGGTGGGTGATATGTGTGTCACAACCAGAATTATAGATTTGAGTGCTAGAAGGAAACAAAGTTGCCTATTTTTAAAATATAAATTCCAACTGTTCAAAACCCTGTAGTTTCCAGGATTTAATTAATGCTCTCTTTGAGGGATTGTTAATGAGGTGTAGAGACTTCTGGGTTAGCCTTTATTGGCACTCTAATAACGTATAGTACATATTTAAAGGCCATTTTGGAAGGTGTCATTCCTCCCAACTTCTGCAAAAGGCGACTTCAAGCAGAGAACGTCATCCAGGCTGGATGATTCCGGGGAGGACTCTTTCTAGCACCAGTCCTCAGACAGAAACATTGTGTATCATAGTGAGGATGTGCTTGCCACATCTCTGTATCACTTTGCTAGGGTTGTGGTAACAACGTATGACAGACGGGGTGGCCCAAATAACAAAAATTTACTGTCTCAGCTCTGAAGCCCAGAAGTCTGAGAGCAAGGGGGATCCTTCCCAGGCTGCACAGGAGACATCCACTCTCCTAGCTACTGCGGGGTGCTGGCGACCTCTGTGGTCCTTTGCCTGCAGAAGTATAAGGCTGTTTCATGTTCACATGGCATTCTCCCTGTGTGCATGTCCAGGTCCAAATTTCCTCTTTTTGTAAGAACATTGGTCATTGGATTACCGGCCCACCCTCCTCCAGTATGACCTCATCCTAACTCATCACATTGCCAACAACCCTGTTCCTAAATGTGGTACAGAGACCAGGACTTCAACATAAGAACTTGGGCAGCAGCCCCAATTCAACCCACAAGAATTCCCAGCACAGACAAGCCAGTCTCACCCGGTTCCTGGCCCCTTGAGAGCTCAGTCCCTCCAACTAGACCACCTCTTCCAGCCCTCCCTCCCCTCTTTATCTGCTCACTGTCCTACAGAAAGCCCATGAGTATCTGGAAGTTATAATTATCCTCTGAGGCCTTTCCAGAAAACTATGGATCAATATTTATCTCTCCTTTTCCTGTCCATTCATTTCATTAATGAATTAAACAAGTCTTTATAATTAGCCATCTTTAAATCTTGATCTCAAAAATGTGGTTACCCGTAAGAGACGTAAATATTCTGTGCTTAATTTGGTGCATCTTTTAAGTGTGTCATAGGCTGTTGGATTTATAGTTCTGGAACTTAGGAAAAAGAGGCTGTCCCACAGGCATATAGCAAGCATTTGCCTTTTTGATTACCAAAGAGAAAAATAACAGGAGAAAAAGAAAAGAGGGAAGAGGAAAAGGACAGAAAAACCCAAAACACAAACGGTTTCATAAGCTGAAGTTGCTGGACATATGTTCTTTTGGAACATGTTGCATTTCAATTGAAAAGGTGGCTGCAGTACAATTAACATTGATATATTTATCACAAACAATATAGTCCCATAAAAGAAGCCTTTTGTGACAACTGCTGCTATTAGATGTTGAGCCCGTTTAGAGGGCAGGGGTGCTGTGCAGTTAGCCTTGCTAATAGCATTTGGTTGCTAACTGACCTTATGCTTCTTGTATTTGTGGGTCTGGCATCTCCAAAGCAAACTGCTCAGCAGCTAAGGCATCTTGAGTGACGCAGTTCTAGGAAGCATGGTCACAGACTTGCCGGGGTCGCTTGAAGACATCCGTGAGATGTCATATCCGTTCAGGGGGGCTTCCCTTCACAAAAGTCTCCCCTGTGTCCACTGGCTTTATCCACAAATGTGTCATTTAATGATTGAAGCCCTAATTAACTGTGGAAAACACTTACCTAAATGCTACAGGCTTTTAAGGTAATTTCATTGGTTTCACAATAACCAGTTATTTGTAAGATATCCATTTGTCACTCAATGTCCATTCGTCCGTGGTGAAAAGACAACTGTCACAAATCTCACTGTTACCCCTGTAGTTGAACTGTCGTTCTACTTGATTACTTTCAAAATCTCTTTGTCTTTGGTCTTTTGCAGATATATCTTGTAGATGAAAAATCCTGCTTATGCATGCTTAGTACATGGCTGACATTTGAGAATTAATACACCTCTTAATCCTGAACATTTTCAGTGGTTGCCAATTTCAGCCCTGCGGCCCACTTCCCCATCAGCGTCCAATGCACGTGAGCCTGTGCCAGTGTACCGCACATGCCTCTTTCATCGTTTCTTTCTTTTGTTGCGCCGCCAGATTCTAGGCGATTCCTTCATGCCTATCTTCACGTTCACTAATTATCTCTTCTGTGCCCAATGAACTAACCCTCTTCTTAGTTTAAGTTTCATCTACTTATTTCCATATAGATTACATTGAATTCTTTTTCGAAACTGTACCTTACTATGTTTGAAGTTGTTTTCTCTTTACTTGTGCGTTCAATTATTTTCCTTGTGAAGGTTTGGAACTGTGGTTCCAGTTTTTTCCTGCTGTAGGTGCCTTTTCGCCCAGCAGACGTGTGCTTGCTTCTGCTTGGTTCCTGTGGCACTTTGTTATTTTGGGGAATTTTGAGTTAAGATTTCCAGCTTGCCACTTTTCAGAGCAGGTAAGTAGCATGAATTCAAGATTCAAAGCCTGGTGCATTTGACAGGTAGACACAAATTCTTAGAGGAGGCATTCTTCTTGCTCTCTAGGGGAGAGCCAGAGAGTTTTCTATCTGGTTGGTTTCTCATTTTTGGATTGGAATTTTATTATTTCTTATAAACTCATCCATGCATTCAAAAATCTAAAAAGATTTAGCCCATTATATTTTAGTGCATTTGTGATGGCAGGGTATCAGTATATTTTGTGTTCTACTGTTAGGAAACACACACACACACAATTCTACCACTGCTCTCACATTATTTATACTTTGATGTAGGTGATTTTTCTCTTTAGCAAATCCCTCTTGGACCCAAAACCAACCGGGCAAACTGTTCACTGTCCGAATCTCCATCATATGAGAGAGTGAGAAATGAGCACCGTAAATTCAGCTTTGCTCTTGGAAATCCCTCCACGCATACCCCCAACAGCCAAGAAGCGTTCCTCCTATTGTCTGCTGATGTGAAATCCATGCACATGTCTTGGGTTGACACTGTCAGGTTTGTAGATTACACTCTCACTGTCAAATATACCTAAACATTCAGTCTTCCCAGGAGAAATGAAAAGCAAGTAAAATATGCACTTTACCAGGCCAGGAATGGCTTGCCCTGCATAGAACTGCCACCTGCTCTTTAGGTATCTAGGTTACCTGCTGATCACATCGTCTCTACTTCTAAATTCTATCTATCTCATCATTTGTTTGGTCAGAGGCGAACCAGTCAGCAACATGAATCCTTTACATTTAGATTTTATAGAGGCGTAGGGTACTGGCTACATTTCTTTAACAAAAAGACCCAAACTTCAGTGGTGTATGTACGGTGGAGGTTTATTTCTCTGCCCTGCGAGAGACCAGGGGTAAGCAAAGGGCTCAGGCTGGTGGTGTGGCTCAGCAAAAGGAGACGATGCAGGCCCTCAGGCCTTCAGTTCCTTCACTGATTTTCTCTACTGAGCAAATTCCTCTAAGCTTTTGTGGTCATCCACATGGGTGAAGCCTGGTCATTGCTGCATCTACATCCCAGATTTTAGCAAGGAAAGCAAAGTGAAGTAAAGGAAAGTGATTTCCTTTCAAGCAAGTTATAAAGCAAGTGCACACATTATTCTGTTCACATTCCTTTGGGTAGAATGAATTGTCTAGTACAGTTAGATCCAGGAGAGGTTGACAAATAGAGTCTCTAGCTCTGTAGTCATGGGTGTGGACCTGCTCTAAGTAGAGAAAAGGAGAACCGACTTCAGACCAGTCAGCGGTCTCCCATGCTTTTATTGACATCTCATCTAGGCAAGGGGACATGCCAAGGGTCATGTGCCTTATGAACCTTAGTGAACCTCTGCTGGTGCTCTTAAGAGGCTCATGTTAGGTTAAGTTGAAAGTCTGCGCTCCTCCTATCTGGACCACAAGAATCAAGCACACGACCCCACTTGGGATTAGTCATCACAGCCCAGCCCTCCAAAAGCAATCACATGGTCCACTTCCAGGATGCATGTCTTGTATCTTTACAGCCTTGTAGTTAAGGGCTTTTCAGTCAAACTGTCTGAGAGTAACTCCAGGGTCTGCCCCTTGGTCAGGGTTTACTGAATGACCCTGGGCTTGTACACTTCTCATGTGTGAGTGAGGATGACGTGGTGCCTGCTCATCTTGCTGCTGGGGGAGCTTTGCTGGGAGGAACAAATCTGACGTGCTCTGGAGATGGGTGGCATCTGCCCAGGTAATGTCAGCTGGGTCCTCCGGGACGCAGAGGCACCCTTTTCCATTTCTACTGCTTCCCTCCACAAACTCGCTTTGCCATTTTTTCCAGTCCTTGGGTGCAATCTCTGGCAGATATTATAGATGCTGTCCTGACTCTTTTTGTCAATTAAGAGTCATTTTCAGGTTTCAGAAAAAGCTCTTTTTAAGGTAAAATTCTGTTCTTCCAATATCATTCCATGAGAATTAATGAAGGAGTCAATTTTTAATGACCATTTAAAAAATCCTTTACCAATAATGAACAGGTGAACAGGAATAGAGAGGAGTCTTGACTTCCTTTTTCTCAGACTGGGGAGTCTCAACCTGAGTCTTATCTTAGCATTCTTTTGTCCTATGCTCATTGTGCGTGTCTGCCCTAGGAGACCGTGGGCTCTTCGAAGGCGTGGATGGAGTATTTTTCTTTTTTGTACTCTCACAGGTCAGCATATTCTTGTTATACACAAGTGCTCCATCAGTTCAATAAGCTCTGTGAACAAGCACCTGAATCAATGCATTTAAGCAGAGTTATGTGGTAGTTCTCAACTCCACGCCAGTATATACTTAGCACTTTCATAGAGGACAACAATCTTCTAGGAAAAGTAATTTGAGAATGTATGTGTTCAAAGATTAATAGCAAAATGATATTAAATAGTTTTCCACTGGTGAGTCTCTGGAGGCAGTAGGTGAGCAGTTGCTGGTTAAATTGTACCAGCGCAAAACATTATGGCTTTAGACTGTAGCCTGTAATCAACCCCAGCTGGAAGCCCGTATCAACATCTCTGTGTTTCTTGCCAGTTCCTTGTTAATCCCTTAAAAGGGTAGGTAAAAACAACCCAATGGCTTATGTTACATAGGATGATTTATGGATCCTAGTTATTCAAACATTTCACTCTAATACTGTGCATGCCAAAACATTTTGTTGCAGAAATGTTTAATTGGTTAATTACGCCATGCAGCATAGATGACTGAAGAGTACAAAGGAGATCTTGTCTGCACCCTTAACATGCCGTCTTTCATTTTTGAAATAATTAGGGTCTTCTTCCATTCATCGTAGTGGCAAAGGCTTTTAGGGGTAGGAGAGTAGAGCCTGTAGGCCTATAACCTCCCCACATCTCCCATTCACGGCCCTCAAGTGAGCATGAGGTTTCAGGCGGACCGTGGAGCGTTCTCAACCAAGTGTGGATTCTGAGATGAGCTTTGAACTCTGCTCCCAAGGTAACCTGCAGCAATAATAGATCTTCCATGTTGGTGTGTGGCTGTGCCATCGTCACATTAACTAAAAATAGATCAGATCAGTTTTGGAACTCTTAGAACAATAATAAAAAATTTGCTAAACCTCTAGCCCCAAATAAAGCAAGGTATTGTCTCTTTAGCATTGAATATAAAACTCTAGACTCTTTGGAATGGAATTTCTGAAGTGATATACATGAGCTAATGAGGGGATTGGACTTTGAAAGAATGATTTTTGTTTTCATAATTGATAAAAATAGTAACAGTGCATTATTATATCCATCTTTAGTTGGCAAAATAATTTCAAGGCAAGAAGAATTCATTGGGTGATGTTTATGTACCACATCCCAGGGAATGTCCCACATCCTACACTGAGCGGCAGCCTTTTAGAGAGAGAAAGGAAAAACACAGAGAAGAGATGTCAAATGTTATTTCAATATTTTTTCTTATAAAACATAATGTTCATTAAGGAAAATCTGTAAAAATACATGTAACTAAAAGAAGACAACTCAACAGTTCTACCACTAGAAATAGCTGCTATTAATGTGCTAATATTTTATGTGTGTGTGTGTATGTAGTGTAAAATGCATTCTAATTTTTTATCTTATGTTGATATTATGGGCATTTTAATGTTAGTCGATGTTCATCAATGTTTATTCATGGTTGCTTAATAATCGGTTGTACCGATGTCATCGTTTAGGTAACTGTAGCTGGGCTCTGAGGTTCGAATCTAAGTTTGAATTATGACATGCCTTTTCAGTGCACCTCTCTGGGGAACTGGGCCCAGCAGTGACGTGCACCATGTGTATGGTGGAGAGATACGCCTTCTCCCTTGTTTTGCAGAGGCATCTGCCTAGGACTTTTCCTAGGGGTTGCTGTCAATGCCTGGCACACAGCACGGGGATTTAAGTGTCCCCGACACTGATGGCCTGGTGAGCAGCCCATGGCAATGTTTGGGAAGGCTGCCCGTGTCCCAGATGCAGGAGCAGTCGCAGCTCTGGTGGGAAATGGCATCACACACAGGAGAGTTGGCAGGGCTTGGCAGTATTGCCTGTGGGATAAGGTAGAAAGACACCAAGAAAACATGAGAATTCATTTACTTGAGTTGACAAGGACAAAACAAATGTAAGCTCTATGTACGAAGCAAAAGATGAGATAGACAGTGTTTTGCTTATTGGTTTACTGCTGCTCAGTTCCGAGGTCAAACTTGTTGTCTGCTCTGTGAACATGAGTCTGAGCCCTTTAAATTTTTCCCTTGCTGACTGGCTTGATGTTAAGATTCGTGAGCACAGGATGCTGAGGAGGGGCTGCTGGAGGGATGGGTTTTGTGCTCAGGCTCCTGAGCTTGCCTGGCAGGCTCCTGCAGGATGCCCAGGTGTCCCAGCACCTGGCCCTGCAGTGTAGTGGCTCCCGCCAGCTTCCCCTGGCACACCCCAGGGGCATGCTTTCAGCAGTGTGCCTCTTCTAGGCATCTCGCACTGAACAGCTTTCCTGTGCAACCCTGAGGGTGCATTACCTGCAAGTTCCTGAGGGCAAATAACTGGCAAGTTTCCTGAGAGCACAGTACATGGTGACTTCTCTGTCGCCCAGTGGACCACAGCCGCACCCCACCCACGAAGTCTGCGTCTGACCCCTAGGAAGGAGGAGCGCATTTCCCCGGGGCCCTCTGCCTCAGCCCCCGGGGCTGGTGGTGGGCCCTCATAGCTCCCCCTCCCGGATGCTTCGGCCTCTCTTTACTCCGGACTAGCTAGACCCATCATTCCAACCCCTTATTACATTTAATGATTCTTTGTATTAAACTTTCTCTGTTCAAATTACCATGTGGCTTCTCTCTTCGCATTGGATCTTTACTAGTGCAATGAGTTACCAGGGATGTGGGAAAAACTGTAAGGAGAATGGGGAAAAAATAAGAAGACAATGCATGGAAATGGAAACTGAGACAAATTTCAATCTTCCTGTGAGACAGTGAAGAGCATAAAAGCACAACATAAAATGAAGCCAGTAAGATGGGCCGTACACAGAGTAGCACACAGTCCCGTGGGCTGTGTAAGACAGAGGCGAGTAAGATCAGCTCAGGGGTTGCAAAGCAATGAAAAGTTTTAGTGAGTAAATTATTTTGATATCAATGTTTAGAAATTACCTTACGTAAAATAAAAACTGTAGTGACTGGCTAATAAATACATTAATTGTATGAAATTACATATTAAGAGGCCCATTTAAGGAATTAGTATATCATGCTTTTGAACAGTGTATTTTCAGCAAAAACAGACCACACTGAGTTGAGCCATGATATTTTTCTGGACGTTGAAGTACAGCAGAGTTTGGCAAACTGTGGGCTATGAGCCAGACCTGACCTACCACCTGGTTTTGTATAGAAAAATAATATAAATGTCTATATTGCCTACTATTCAGTTTCTATCTGGTGATTCCCAAAGGCTTGGAATCTACCTGTGGACACTAATAAATATACACAATTGAAATATCCAACAGTTAAGCACATGGACAAATGAAATGTTATAATTTGTACATGTAAAATCCTATGTTGAAATAAATCAATGAATTAAAAGTACATCAAGTGAAAAGATGTTTGATAATTATTTCTATGGATGGAATGATAAAAAAAATGGTTTATTCTAGGACTTTACAGATGTGTAAAAGTTCATAAATAATTCACACAATAGGACAATCGAGAATAATTTGAAGTCTATTACATCAAGCACTATTGTTTGTTATAAATATCTACATGACATTAAAGCTCTGGTTTCTTCTATGACCAAGCATTAGAATTATTATTTGGCAATTAAGCCTGTGCTTCGATGATGTCTGCTCAGCTAATACACGTAAGGAAGGATTTCATGGAAGCTGATGCTCTCAGCGATTGCGGGCACATTCCTGGTTCACAGAGGGTGTGCTTTGGGGAAGATACTGGAAAGTCGATGTCTGTGCCTCCCTGACGCCGTCTCTGCTCTGTGAGGCTGGGTCCTGTTCCTCCCCTCCAAAAGCCCAGGCAATCCTCCTTCACTTGGCGTTCTCATCAGGCATCGAAAACTTCGGTTGGAACTTTCCTTACTGTATTTTGGGTTTTGTGTGTTTGTTTCTGTTTCCTCCACTGGACTGTCAGCTCCTCAAGGGTAAAAACCACTTCTGGGGACTTGTTGGTAAGTCTCACTTGGTTTCCTGGGTTAGAAGCGCCCTCAAGAAAGCACTTGCATTAGAAGCAGAGGGGAAGAAAAGGCCCCAAGACCATGAGGACAGACGGGCTCATTTAGAACAGAGACCATCGACATGTAGTATGAGATGTGAAGTGACGGACAGGACAGGAGAAACATATCTTCAATGTCAAACAGCTCACCCTGGCCTCACTCTGGTTTGTGTCTTTCTTCCAAGTTCAGTTAGTCCACTGAGTCTGGAATATATATCACCATATATTTTAAGAAGAACTTTCAGCTGTTTAACAATTCAAAATCAGCAATACTAAGAATTTGAAAAATAAGGAAAGAATAAAATGTAAGAAACCAAAGAAAAGAAGAGCATTGTGCTAATGATGGTCTGAAGCTGTGAGGTAGGGATCAGAAGACTGCAGCTGGGAGTGGACACTCAGTACGGTGGATCCTTGCCTTGTGAATCACTTTTAAATAAGGAAATGTGGCATTTTTTCCTGGAGTACTTGCTCAATGAGGCTGAAGACACACATCATGTGTGGGCTCCTGGCTCTGGAAGTGTGAAAGCCTAAATCTTAGAATTAAAAGCATTTCAAGTTCATTACTGCGTGCAGATGAGGTACATGGCTGAACATGTGACCTGGATCATGTTAACGCTTGGTTCTAACTCAATAAGCTAATTACACATAGACCGACAATGAGGAAGGCACTAAATTAAGGTTATTCACAACAAGGGCCAGACCTTCACCTTCACAAAAGCATCTGAGACTTTAAGATTATTCCTACTTCCTGAGGCTTTTCTGAACAACCAAGACAGGACTTCTGATAATAAAAAGAAACCACCATTTCAATCAATTATAATCTATCCCATATTTTGCTCAATTCAGTGAACTTCAAGGACCCAGGATTAGCAAATGTTCTTTCTGTATTTCTATTTTTCTATTACCACTATTTCTGGGCTCTCTCACTGCTTACAACTTATAACACAAGCCTTTGAGAGCTTATTTCACACTTGTTTACCATCTTCTCAAAAATTAGGAGACTGACTATACACATTGTAGTAAACAGAAAAGCTTCAGATCCCTTATTGTAATTTCCAGTTAAAAATATCTTCGACCAGCAAATGTGTTCAAGATGTTACTTAGCACTCATGAAACATTAGTATGTTCTAGATTAGTCATTTTATGGGACCATCCATGGGTTGGATAAGCTTATTGGTTCAATTCCTATTGATTATTTGAAGACCTCATGCTCCGTAATAGTTAAATTCTTAGGAAAGGCATTTGCAAAAGAGTACAGTGTTCTTTCAGAACTTTAGTCTTTGTACCCTATGACTCGCGGCAAGAGTTTAGGTTAGTCATACAAAATTTCCTTTCTATTTTACAACTAGAATGGCCAGTTGATTTTCCAAAGTGATTCTGCCCTCAAGTTTAGCAAGATTCACATTTACATATGCTATAGAACAAGCAAATAGTCTTTTCTACCACAATCAAAATGATTGTTATTTCTGTAAGTACGCAGGAACGCGGGACTTCGCTGGGGTCAGTACACGTCTCCAGCCAAATATCGAGACATAATCATTTCTTCTACAGCATTTCCCATTGCCATGTGCCAGATGCTGCTAAATGACAAACAGCAAGCACAGACACAAGCAGCACTCCTGCCTGCAAGAATCTCCTGTGGACAAACAGGAAAATAAATAAGCATTTTTCTTGTGAGACATGCTGTAGCAAATGTATGGAGAAAGTTCTGTGGGGACCTAGGAAAAAGGGTGATTAATTCTGCCTAGAGACCCCCAAGGCATTTTCAGAAGTGACCCCTGAACTGAAGTTCATAGTAGGTGGGAGAACGATAGGGTGTGAGCTGCAGATTTGCTTCTCTCTCTGACTCTCAGTGTGACTTCGAGTAAGTGATGCAAACTTGTGGATTGACATGCAGTGTTGTGTTCATCTGCTTCCTCATTTGTGAAATGGAATAATAAAACCGAGGTCATAGATCCCAGCTTAACTCACAGGGCTATTGTCATCATCAAAGGGAACATGGTTTGAGGGAATGTTTTATAGACTTTATGGCATTAGACTTACAGAAGTTGAGATTAGGAAGACAGGCTGATGACAGACTTGGGAGACCCTTTCTCAGCACCTAAGAAGTATGTGCCTTGTCTTAGAGTAGGTTGATTTTGACCTGGACAGTGGATGTGGAAGTACTGTGGGAAAGGAAGTGTGTGGGAAGGTGGGAAGAAAGGCCGGAACCACTGGAAGATTATCATAAAAGTATAGATGGGAGAAAAGCATTGCACAGACTTGGGACAGGATGAAGGGAATTGAAGGAGAAGGAACGAGGCTCGGTAGCTGGTTTAATGTGTGTGGCTAGAAGCACGCTGCAGCCATTAAGCAAAGGAAGGCTCCCGAGGCGTCTGGGCAGGAGCAGTTACATGCCCAGGTGCTGTCGGCACTTCCCGTGATGCCATCCCGTGATGCAGGGATTGGCTGGGGATGGACACATAGATCGGTATAGATCTTAATTTTTAAAAAATTGAATAAAATAGAAAGCATAGGACTTAAAGCCTTGGTCCTCTAGTAATTAGGCAGTTACAGATCACAGCATCTTTCCAAACTTTTATCCTTTTTGGCAAAGTGTCTTCTATTTTTAACTTTGTTTGGAATCATAAATTCTAAACCTCTGCTAGGTAAAATACTTCTTTGAGAAGAGTAATTTCATAATTGTAGAACATGACTGAGATATTTTACCTTTGAAAGCCTGTTCTCGAGGGAGCCTGTGTAAGCAGGAAGATTCTGGGAAGAACTGCAATGAGCAGCACCTGAGGCTCAGAGAAGCGTTTGGGGTGCGGAGCATCACGGCCCCTGATCATCGTGGGAAGATGATCAACTCAGGAGCAACCATGTAGGGAGAGGGAACAGCCCAGCAGGCATCTGGCCTCTGGGCAGATGTGGGCAGATGGTCCCAAAGCCCCAAGCACTGCATTTGGGAATTGAGGGCATTCCTCTGGGTTGTGAGAGGAGTTTTATGAGATGGAAGCTCTGGAAAAGAACTAGCACTCTTAATGAGAAACATCCAGTCTTCAGGTCCAAGGAGCAGTTCAGTCAGGAACCCAACCTGGGCACGTAAGAGGGTGGGTTTCAGGAGCAGGCAGAAAAGATGCATTTATCACAGTTAAAAGCAGGTCAAGGTGCTGAGTCACACAGGGTTGAGTCTTAAAGATTTGTTTGCTACTCAAAGTGTAGTCTATGGATTGGCTCCACTGGCGTCTCTGAGGTTAGTTACCAGGAATGAAGGCAGATGAATTTGGTGGTTCCTTCCAGTCCTAATCTCACTGTGGAAGAGCGGCCTTGGAGTTTATACTGGGGCATAATGTGAAGGAAGGATAGCTATGTAGTCTGAGACCAGGTTTTGTAAAACAAACAAAAAAGAAATAGACTCACAAACACAGAGACCAGGCAGGTGGTTGCCATAGAGAGGGGGTTAGGAGGATAGGCGAAATTGGTTACGGAGGAAAAACTAATTAGTGAGAATCCTTGATACTTTGATCTGGGCTATGGTTACACGAGTGTATATACACATCAAAATACATCAAGCTATCCACTAAGATGTGTGCATTTTATTGGTTGTGGCTGAAATAAAAAAGTAAAAATGAAAAATAATCTGGCTGATAAATAAATAAATACAGGACAGAAATAAAGAATGAAGACTGACACCGTAAAAAGCAATGGAAGGAGCCAGAGAGTGTTTGGTGGTGGGCCCGATGAAGCCTGACAGACACAGAAGGGGTGCGGAAGCAAGCGCACAGAATTTTTGTGGTAGGAAATGCTTGTACTGTCTGCAAAGTATGTGTGTTCACAGGGAGAAGTTCTTCAAGAGAAGGATCATAAACTTTATAAACCAATATTTTTAAATATCACAAATGAATCTGAAATCAATACTCCACTGTAATTTAGAGTGACACGATACTGCAGAATAACCTAAATACTTGGGGTATTTTTTTTTTCATGGAATACTTGTTTCCAGATTCCCTCATCAGAGGCCCAAAAAGAAATATTATACCTACATAACATTTTATATCATGTAATGCTTAAACTTTCAGTTCCTTAGAAATTAGGCAGAACTTCTTTGAAAAATGTTATTTTTTGCTTAGAATGGAGGGGCTTTAAATATCATTCCTAAAAAGGCAGAATATGTCTACTTTTTTTTTCTCTTTTCTTCTTCTCTGCCATTTCATTACAGCAGAGAACAGGCTTCACATAGAAGTGGTGTTGCGCTAAATATGGCAGGGCCAGAGGGAAGGCATTATCAAAAAATCATTCTGTGGCAAGCAGTTGGGATGAATCAGCCTCTCCCTTTGTGCCAAGTCTGGATGCCCACTACCTCCCAGCCCTTTTCGGCAGCCCCCTTGACAGGTTTCAAATCAGATTTCTTAGGCTCTTACAGAATCTCCTCTTCTACTCTGGAGAATCTTGAACACAGACAAATATTTCTCTCAGCGAGACTGAGCCTGGGGCATAGTTTGTTGCTACTTGGAGAGCCTCACGTTACTTCAGTTTTTAGCAAAGAGCATTAAAGCGGACATGTCAGGGGAAAGGCCACCTGAACTTTTCAAGTCCAGAACCAGGCTCTGGGAGGCTCCCACTATTGTCAGACTATGGAAAACAGTGCGCTTTGTGTAAGTGGAAGGCAGCAAGACCACTGTGGCTGCCACTTACAGGGACGCTGGCTTGTCATTTATGGTAGAAAACTAGTGATTAGACTACAATAGCAGCCGTAGCTTAGTGATTTGCCTTTTAGAATTTTTTTTAGAGTAATACACAGACACCAGCACCTGGACAATGCGTTTTCCACCTAATCATCGCCAGAGAAGGGATGCTCAGCCTGACAGGTCAGAGCTACCTCTTCCAAGAATTATGGGTTTTTGTCTTCAAGATGCATAATGGTTGCTAATTGGTGGGACAGGAAATTTGTCGCTGTGTTTCAAAGCACCAGGCCGGGTCTGGAGTGTGCGCCTTTCCCTCGGCCCGTCCGTCAGAGCGCTATTCGTCAGTGAGGACAGGTTGGCAGAGCGTGGAGGGCACCTGGCATGCAGGTTCATGTGTAGGGTGTGGGATGGCAACCTGACCGGTGGATTTCCTACAGTGTCCCTCTGCCTTGTGACGGCTCGTTATGTCCCCTGAAACTGTAATAATGTAATACTGTTTAAACATGCTTCCATCTGAGGGTTTCATTAAATAAACACACCAAAACACAAAGCAACATGTCAAACCTACTAACGGTAAATTAATTAAATTATCACTGCAGGGACACCTAGTAGTTCCACGCATGGGGGAAACCTACAAAACAAAAGCTCGAAAACAAATTGAAGAGAAGTCTCACAATCAAAGGCCCTCATCATACCAGGAAGAAATTGAGCCGTGGAGAACAGGAGGGATTTTCCCAGATAAAAATCTCACTAGGAAGCAATTTGGCACCACAAACATTTGAGTACTTCCCATGCATTATGTCCTAGACAGGCTCTGGGGACACAAAGTGACAAGTCCCTTCACTGTTCTTCGAGTTCACAGTCCAGGCAAGGAAACGGACTTGTGGGCAATGTCAGTGGAACCTATAAGGGGATGATGGGGCTGGTCTCTTGCATGTGGTCTTTCATCACCTACTACTCTGCCTGCAGATTCTCAGCAAACCTGTTACCACAAACTCGTTTTCATTAGAAGTACATATTAACAGTTAGTAAGAACAAGAAACGGAGCTGCGAGCTATGGAGCACCAACAGGAGGGGTCCGGGGCCCCTGCCCTTGAAGAAGGGCAGTGAGGGGACAATGCTACTGAAGGATGCATACGATGCAGAATAGAGGCAGCGGGAGGTTCCAGAAGGCATGCATCAAACTCTCTAGGCCTTTAAAAGGAGGGGAAAAAAACAGCATTTGGTTGGAGAACCAGGAATTTTTTTCAGGGATGAAGGCACTTGAAATGGATCTTAAAGGATGGGCAAAATGGCAAAGATTTGTAAAGCCCTGGGTTGAGGGAAGTGTCCTAACCGAAGCACGTGCAAAGGCCCTGGGTCAGGCAAGCCCAGCGGGTATGTCCCGGGGACCCCGGGCTGCCCCGTTCAGCTGGAGGGCGCAGAATAACAGAAATGGGAACTGGAGGCTGAAGGCTACATGGATGTTCTGCGTGGTGGGACGTAAAGGCAGTGCTGGGAAGTTGAGCTCGTTTTTGGACAATGAGATGATTTTTGACCTTTTTTAATCAGAGAAATTGATAATTTGTGATATAAGACATTTGGCCAGACTAAAATTTATATATTTCACCTCAGTAAAATGGCAAATTGGGACTAAGGTTAAATATGTAAATTTTAGTTCTAGCCTTTTTCTTCTGCCTCATCTTCTCATGGCATAAATAATAGTCCTGCTCTCATTGTGCCTGCAAATGATTTATTTGGTATAGTCCAGAGTCATGGTTGTTGACACACAGGTACTTCAAATGCAATTTAAGCCAAACCTTTCATATCAACAAGAAGAAAATTGAGGCAAAGATAAGTGGCATACTTTGAAATGGCATTTTCTTTCATACCAGTGAAAGGTGAGTCTTTCCAACAGACAGCACACTCCACTTGGAGAGTATTGTCTGGGTCTCTGGCAGCCGCTTCGCCACTCTGACCCCAGTGTGGCCACGAAAAGGCTTCTACCCCATGCTCTGGCCTGGGGAAATCAATGTCTTGATGCCACTGTTGGCAGAAACACGAATCTGTGGCACATCCTGGGTATGTTTAAAAAACACATTTGATTGCTAATCGCTGCTGAACCCTTTGGAATTCCGACATTTCCAGTGTTTTATGGCTTACCAACACTCACAGGAGAACAAGTATTTAAGCTAACTGCATATGGTCAAGAGATGGGCTTCAAAATGTCATTTATCCTTTATCTCAGTATCCCCCGCATGCTGTGGGCATCCACTCTTAACACTTCCTTCCATGATCACACTACAAGGAGGACTGGTGCTGTCGTGTATCTTTGATTAAAGAAGAGTCCTCTAAAAACCAGAGAAGGTGTGGCACAGATCTATGTGTGCAAAAGACATCTAATTTCCTGCATTAAAATACACAGATGCTTGCCATCTACCCCCCTGCACCTCTCCCCAGTAAAAAGATAAAACCTACATAAATTTACAATTTCCTGGGAATGAAGGGAGGAATCATGTTTAGGCCAGAAACCAACATCACAGGGCAACAAATAGGATGGGTATCAAAATGAATGATTCCAATGGGGAGTATGTGTGAATTAGGTCTCAGTGGCAAATATTTAACCAGACAGATGTGAGAAGCAAGGAAAAAGGAGGGGCTCCCTCTGAAGAGCCCTGCCACCTGCATTCCAGGCCTTGCCCCTGGCTCCTGGCTCCCGCTCCGTCTGAATCCCCCGTTTGTTGTCTTTGCCTGTCTTCCTCCAAGTCTCTGCTCTGGCCGAGTCTGCAGAGGAGAGGCCAACTCTAAGCAAAAAAAGGGTTTTCCTTTACTTGGAAGGTCATTCGAGACAGACGACAAGGCGCTTTGATCTCTGAGCGTCATAGGAAAGCATGCCCGCCTGGACTAGGACCCATGTGTCTGGGGCTGAGAAATGTAAGCCTTGTGTATTTGACTTGACAAAGAAGTAGGTCATCTCCACCGCCATCCTTTCTCCAGTGCATCTGCTGTTACATTAAAGGCCCGAGCTGCACCCGCAGGGAACATGGGAATTCAACCTCATTCAGGCTCGGAGACATTAAGTGAAATATACAGGTGGCACTGTGACCCCGAATACCCACCAGCCAACTTCTTAGGACCTGAGCAATTTATGTGGAGTCCTGCAGTCAAGCTTATCTCCACTCTCAGATACTAGGCTTAATAATATTAAGAATAAATTACTTTGAATCCCTTCACAGGAGAAAGACAAAGGGAAGAGAAGAAAACACTGTCCACAAGCAACGTCTCGTTGCCAGGACTGTTCTGAGAAATGAAGAGTGGGCAATAGCCGTGTATTTTTAACTCCGTATAGTAGTTATTAAAAAGCAGCACGGATTTGTCTCCACAGAGTTTAGGGAAGAAGTAAGTGCAATTCTCAAGAAAAGACCTCAGTTCAGTTCTTGGTTCTTTTCTACAATGTTCTGTAACCTTGCTGGGTTTGGGACAGGGGCTCAGACAGAAGCCGTGCTTGGTTGACCTGTGGCCTAAGTATGGGATAAATGAGGCTAACAGAGAATGCCCTGCGGAGGCTTTAATTTGAATCACGTCCCTCTGGGTTCTGTCCGTAGTGTTGAATTTTATTTCTCCAGTTTGTAATTTATTACAGCAACAATGCAGTTGTCACATTTTGGCTTTTAGTTATTGCAAACAAAAAGGCTTGCACACTCAGCTTTCCCCAGAACTGGGATTCAGTCCCCTGTGTCCCCATTTTAGTCTGTTTTCTCTTCCTTCGATTTCCTTCACAATGAAAAAGGTCACTAGCGGTTTTATGTGAAGTTGCGCAAGATTGCCTTCTCAAAACCCACAGCACCGGAAGGAGCACAGAGTGTTCGGGGGAACCTGGGAGCAGACTGGGTGGGTTTCAGCCAGGCAGACTGTGTTATCCGCCCAGGATGCCAGCACTCTTCTTGAATATCTCCTGAGAAACTGCTCCCTGTCGATGCTCGGTCCCCAGTGCCCTTGCACTCCTCCCACCCATGCCGTCCTCTCTGCGTTCATTCCCAGGGGCTGCATGCCTTCCACGACTTACCTCGCTTCACCAAGTCTCCCTCCTGGAACTCCTTCCTCCACACCAGCCTCCTCTCTGACAGCCAGAGTAGTTTTAGAAACTAAAGACTCGGTTAAAACATAATGTCTACCCCTTCTTTCAGTGTCCACAGGATTAAGTTATAACTCTTTGGCCCTAAGTTCTAACTAAAAAGAGCCCAATTTTTAGCTCTTTTTAGCTCTTCTGCTCTTACATGGAGCTTAACTTCACCAGCTTTCTCTGTATCCATTTGCCTCCAAATACCCCTTTCCTGTCTTCCAAGCCCACCCCACTTTCCCACCCCTAAGTCCTGCTTTCACCGTATTCTGTCTGCTGTTTTCTCCCTCCCTGAACTCAAGCATTTGCCCTTCTCCATGTGGTGAATAATTATTTATCCTTCAATACCCAACCATCCCGATACAGATATCCCTTCTACCTTTCCGTGACAGCCATAGCCAGGCAGCTCTGTCAGCTGGCTTTCTGCAGCGTTGAGCAGCAGTGAGCACTTGTTAACGGGCCAGGCACCAGTCTAATGGCCCTGGGCTTGAGTCCCAGCTCAGCTGCTGTACCAGTCAGATGATGGAGGCAGTTTATTTATCCTCCCCCAAGTTCAGTGTAATCACCTACAAAGTAGAGACAATGGATTCATAACAGTGGCTGCTTCTAAGATGCCGGGAGAATTAAGTGTAAAGGGTAATGGAAAGAAAAAAAGAATGTGTACATACAGAATGCATTCTTGTTTTTAAACCTAACACTTATTTTATCTGATCCTTCTCGCAGTACGTGTGGGTATTCATACTTCTATTTTCCATATGGATAAGAGTTTATTATTACAGAGTGCATATGCCTCAGGTGTGGTGGGGATGAGTAGCGCTGATCACGGCATTTGAGAAGACACAGTGGGATCATGAGGAGACAGACAGGGCAGCCTGGCTTAACCTCCACGCCATCCCTGACTATGAGATGTGGGGAAGCCTCTTAACACCTGATTCTCAGTTCTCCATCTGTCATGTGGAGGCAGTAATACTGTCCTCACGGCACTGTGAGGAATTAAATATAAAAACGACATAATAGGAAAATGTCTAGAATGATGTCTGGCCCCATGCAGACACTGGCCCACCTAGTACTCTTTGAAGTTCAAAGACATAGGTAGATTGTATTAGTTTTCTATTCCCACATAACAAATCACCACAAATTTAGCAGCTAAAAATCAAGCCCGTCTTTTAGCTCACAGGTCAGCAGATCAGAGGCCAGTGTGCTGTGGCCGTGGGCTCTGCTCAGGCCACCACGGAACTGAAATCAAGGTGCCAGTGGGCCAAGTTCTTGTCTGGAGCCTCTGGGGGGAAATCCACTGCCGAGTTCATGTTTTTGGAATAATTCATTTTTGTAGAGATGTGAGATTGAAATCCCTGCTTCTTTGTTGCCCATCTATGGGAGGACTTTCTCAGCTCCTAGAGGCACCTCAATTTCTTGCCACTTATCCCCCTGCCATCTTCATGCCAACAAAGGGTGTCAGAACTTTACCGCTCTCTGAGGCTCAGACTGCAGAAATGCAACCAGCCAGAGACCCCCCCTGCTGTTAAAGGGCTCACAGGGTCAGGTCAGATGCACCCAGATGGGCTCTCTGTCTAATGGTAACTGTGTCAAATAACATAACCGGATCACAGGCGTGGTGGAGCAGCAAACCCCCAGGGCTGGGGATTATGCGGGGCTCATGCACCAGGGAGGTGGGAAACCTTGGGGGTGATCTTAGAATTCTGCAAGGTTTCCACGTTGCTGCTTTCCAGTTTTGAGAACTTGGCCCAAAGGACTCTTCAACTCTCAATATCTTTGCCCTCTGCCACACCCCTAAAAATGGGGTGGGAGAGGGTGGGGAGGTCAGCCTGCCTCAAAGGACTATTGTGACTTCCAAGTAAGAGAGGAGGTAGAGCATTTGTAAGCCGTCCAGTGCCTTTTCTTAATTATGCATCTCTCTGCACAGCATTTCTAACTTCTTACATTGCATTGCACACATTTGCTTCTGTATCTGTCATTTTCTCTGAAATTCTGAAATGCTTGGTGGCCGCTGTGCAGTTGATTATTACCTCAGTATTCCCATTATTTAGCATTGCTCATATATAGCAAGCTCTCAGGAGTTATGAAGTGAATAGACACCACCTTTTAAACCTGACTTTTCAAAACTCACTAGGCACTCAAGATGGTATGCACCAGGGAAGTAAATAGATGCCCAACTCCTTCTTGTAAGTACTGAAAAAAAAAAGCCTACTTATTATAGGGCAATCTGACTTTTTTATTACGTACTTTGGGAATGATGCTGCCAGGCGCATTCACCTTGCATTTAGCCAGTCGGTAGGCATGATACACAGAGTTGTAGGTTAGTAATGAAATTTACACTAAAAATCCTGCTGTCCTTGCTTCTTATTTCTTCCAGCATCTCACATATTGGTGATATCAAATGTGTCCCTTAAAGCATTCATGAATATCATAGATTCTGAAGGAATAATGCCAAAGGTTCTTACTCTACTTTCCCCCTTTTCTTTTTTTAATCTTTCTAGAATTTAGGGTGAAGATGAATTAAAGACTCAACTACAATACACTACAAAATGTAATACAACAAATGTGTTGGGATCCAGACAGAGCTGGTTTTGAATTGTTTTTCACTTAGAAGTGGCATTTCTTGGTCTGTTTCCTCATCTGAAAAATATGGCTACTTATGTCCATCCAAAGCATTATTGTGCAGAGGAGATATAAACTGTATAACCTTAGCTGTGTTATAGGTGGTAGGTTTTAATAAATTACAGCTGATGTTATTATAAACAGTATCAGTCAAAATATTTTAATAGAGGTAAAGTCTAGGTATGGTCTAACTTAGCAGTTGCAATGCTTCATAAACACAACAATACTGGAGGCTTTGGAAGACCAAGTGACTTGTGCAAAGCCGCAGACCAGAGGCTCCGTCTGAGTTCATCACGACTGTGTGAACACTTTGCTCTTCTCTTCAACACCCAGTCAACCCAGAAATCCCAGAGACCTGTGGCTTCTGTCTTTAGTCAGTGTGAAATCATTGTCTGTGTAGTCATAAACTTTCTTACAAGTTTAAAAATGTACTTTGGAAAATTAGAACATAGACTCTTTTTAAAAGATCTTTCTTTTCCCCCTCAAGCATCTTCCTGAAACAGCTAGCTAGAAGAGACACATCCCCCTACACAAAACCCACACAAGAATATCAAAATCTGTTTGATAATGAATTTAAATGTAAAAAAAAAATCCATACGCTAAAATCATTTTTATTTTTAATTTTCCCCTCTTTTTTCAAATTCATGGACATAATGTTTCTTATTGCAACTCAGAAACATCCCAAAATAGCTGCCAAAATCTTACAAATAAACATAAAACCAAGGCTTTTGCGATACAAAAATAGTCCTCACTTCTGCTCTAAAGGTTGGTTGCCCTTCTAAATCTCAGTTAGGGCTGGGACTACACTGGTAGCTTAGGCAGGCAGCCACATTTAAAGAAGACCAACTTTCCTATCTGGAAAAATTCATACATCTAAGAGTTTGTGCCTTCAGTATCAAACGTGTACGTGCTTTAAAACATTCTGAAGAGAAAAGAGTGAAAAATACGGATGAAATGGACACAATCACAGTGCAATTCATGCAGGCTTACATTACATCAGGAGTCACTGCCCAATAAATTTATCAGGATTAATATTATTTTTTAGAGTGACAACAGAGATGGCTCAGTCAGTCTGAATCAAACACATGCCACCCTTCCGTTGACGTGGAAAAACTGGACAGGTTAGACTGCCTTCCCTCATTCAACTGCTCCCCAAACAGGCATCAAATACAATTATTCAAACTGAACTGGTCATTTTAGATTCATCCTATGCCCTCTAACTGATGGAAGTGTTGGGGACAATTTTAAATGAAACTTTCTTTACTGGGGCACCATATGTACCCCCGGGCTATGCCTGTGGAGGGCACAGACATTAACATTAACTTGCCTTCACTGAGGAAACATGGCGACTGAGTGTGGTTATAAGAGACTTTCAAGAGTTTAAGAAAACCACCATAGACTGCACTCTCCGATGACCACAGGCAGGGAACCTGACAGGGATGAATGACTTTATGTAGACCCTGAAGGCGATCATCCTAGCATGGAAGTCATTCAGTTAGAAAAAGTGGTACAAAATGTGTCATTACGTTGGTTGAAGTGGCCAGTGGCGTTGTTTCTGCCCTGGAAGGCTTTCAAGTCCCCAGCATTGCTAGTGACCTTAGAATTTCCATTGTATTCTTCCTTGCAGACCAAGGCAGCCTGTGCAATCACTCTGACCTTCGGCAGTACCAATATTAATGCCGTAGATCAGCTGAAAAATCCATAGAGAAACTTAAGAAGAGTTTCCTAAGAACTCTTTTTAAGAATCTGCTCTTCTAAGGTAGACCTTGGTGGCTCCCAGGATTTGCTCTGCTGGCTGGATCTGAGGCTCTGGGGGGCAACTGTAGGCTGGGCTTGTTCTGCTGCTTTGGGTCCTGTGGCTAATAGTCTTAATTAAATAATACATAAAACAAACTGAATGGCTTTGGTCCCAGACTATCGGTAAGTTTAGTCAGGGCGGCTGACCGAGTGGCATACTCATGGGAAAACTGGTGAGAATTACAGACTGTGCAGAATTGAGGGCTGGACACTACTAGGAATCAATGGGCTCATGAGCAAGGAACTCCACATTGCTCCAGATTATCTTTTCAGGGATGTTTGTATAGCAAACATTTGGAAGATAGATAGTAAGGCCAGGCATGCTTACTGCCTCTTCTGAAGGGCTTGGGTCCCCCCTCAGCTCACAGTGTCCATCCTACATATAACGCAGCCCGCTGCCTATCCAGGTGCTCTCCTATTTAGCCATGTTCACGTGCACGTCTGTCTCTCTCCAAAGAACGTGCATCTGTGAGGGTTTCCAGTGCCTAGAATCGTGTCTGGCACTGTGGAGGCACTCAGTAAATACTTGTTGAATTTATTTGGCTTCCTTTAGAAAATCACAGGGATTTATAAGAGAAAGGTTTCATGGGCTCTCCCTTTTCTGTCTGAATGAATCAATATAAACATATCAGAGAGATGAACATACTTCGCTGTAGACATTTGTATGTAGTAACATTTAACTTACTACAGAAGGAGGTACCATGAAATATTTAAACAATTGTAAGCAATGAGTTCACAAAAGGAATCATTATTCCACAACTTTATCCTCAATCCTACAAATCCACATGGATACCCAAGAACAACATAACTTTTCCATTATAATGGCTTTTACTGCAAAAACATACATTTTCCTTCAAGTAAAAATCCCTTATTGATCAAATAAGTTGCTGGGTTAAAATTACATGCTGTAATCAGAAGCAGAGGCTTGGATCATTTCAGTGGAAAGAATGGATCAAATCAGGGATCAAAACACCACATCAAAACCAACATGAAACAAGTATTTGATCAAAATCAGGTTTTTAGTAAGACATATGCAATGTAAGAGTCAATGATATGATTAAATATAAGAGACAAAAATGTAGAGTTTGGACGAAGACCATTCTTATTTGACTGGTTCTGTATCTAATTGTTTTTATCTCATTTTGCCATTCTTAGCAATTATAGTAGCATTGTACTTTGAAGAAATAAAAAAGGCACAGTAAAAATCACAGATCACTCATAATTATGTCTAATGCCAAACATTCCAAGAAAGACAAATCCCAAATTACTATGCTTACTCTTAACAAATAAAGAAGATGACAAAGGCCCATCTTCTCTGTCCCCAAACTGCGCTGCAAAGGGTCACTTCAAACAAATCTCAAAGAAAGAATAATTATTAGTGAGTTAATAAGTCCTTGGGTCACACTCATTAGTGGTTATTTCATTAACTGAACTGACATCTTAGAGAAGTTTTGGATTTACAGAAAAATTGGTCTTCCTCTCTGCCCCCCACAGTCTCCCCTGCTTATCAATGTCTTGTATTGGTATGGCACATTTGTTATGCTTGACCAATCAATACTGATACATTATTCAAGTCCGTTCTTTACATTAGGGTTCTCTCTTCCTGTTATACATTTGGGTTTGCCAAACTGTATGATGCCATGTATCCATCTTTACACTATCACACAGAATAGCTTCACTACACTAAAAATGTCCCAGGCTACGCCAATTCATCCCTTTCTCTCCCCACCCTTCCAGCTCCTGACAACCACTAATCTTCTTATTGTCTCTAGTTTTGCCCTTTTCAGAATATCATGTTGCTAGAACCATATAGTACAGAGTCTTTGAAGACTGTCTTGGTCCACTTAGCGATATGCACTGAAGTATCCTCTGTGCTCTGTGTCTTCATGGCTTGATAGCCACAAGATTCTTCTCACATACTTAATAATGTTCTTTGGTACACAAAAGTTTTTAATTTTAATGAAGTTCAAGTTATCTAGTTTTTCTCTTGTTGTTTGTATTTTTGGTGTTATTTCTAAAACTCTATTGCTAAATCCAAGAGTTTTATCATTTTAGCTCTTATATTTAGGTCAATGGTCCACTTTGAGTAATTTTTCAAACATGGTGTGAGGGAAAAGAACTTCATTCTTTGCACGTGGAATCCCAGTTGTTCCAGCGCCATTTAATGACAAGGCTATCCTTTCCCCCCTGACTGGACTGGGTGCCCTTGTTAAAAATCAACTGGCCACAGATATATGACTTTATTTGTGGACTTTATTAGTCTATATGTCTATCTATACCAGTACCACATTGTTTTGATTACTGCATCTTCGTGGTGAGCCTTAAAACTGGAAAGTGTGAGTCCTCTAATTTTGGGTATATAACAAATAAAACTACCACATATATCTATGTATAAGTCTTCGTGTGTGAACATGTGCTTTAACTTACCTTGGGTAAATACGTAGGGGTAGAAAGTTCAGTCATATGGTAAATGCATGCTTGCCTTAAAAAAAAAAAAGAAAAAGAAAAGCCTACTAAACTGTTTTCTAGAGTTTTTACACCACTTTATGATAACAGCATTGTGTGAAACTTTCAACTGTTCTAAATTCTCAATGCTTTGGTGTGGTCAGTGTTTTAATAGTAGATATAATGCTAGGTTTGCATAGGTTTATTATTGTGATTTTAATTTGTAATCCCCTAATGATTAAATATGTTTAGCATCCTTTAATATATTTGTTGTCCTTGTGTCTTTTTTGGTGAAGTAGCTATTCAACTATTTGGCCCATTTGTTTTGTGTTCTGCTGTTTCTTATTAAATTATATAAGTTATTTATATATCCTGGATATGTTTCTTGTGTCTGATGTGTGATTTATAAATATTTTCTGTCAGTCTGTGCAGTTTTTAGTTTTGGTAAAGCCCAAGTTGTCTTTTTTTTTCTTTTTTTTATGGAATATGCTTTGGATGTCAGAAATAAGAGAACTGCCTAACTCTAGGTCACAGAAAATTTCTCCTGTTTTTCTCTTGGTGTTTTATGAAGTAAGCTTTGTCTTTAGGTATTTCATTCATTTGGAGTTAGGTTGTTTTTATCTTGACAGATAGGATCAAGTATTTTTTGTTATTTTGTTTTTATGTTGTGTGTGAATCTATAATTGCTCTAACAGAAACACGTTTTTTTTTTCCTGATCTCTTTTCCTCCTTTTGGTTTTTATCATTAATTTCTATGACTTGGAATGTTGAGTAGATTTTTAGTGAACACTAGACACATTGTGTATAAAAAAATGGTAGAGGTTTCAGGTGATATATATAACTTTTCCCCACAAAAGAGTCATCATTTTTCATTGCACATAAGAAGGTGGGGCTGAGCATCTTGATCCAATCAGGAGATGACGTGAGTGCAGGCTCAGTTTCCATTTGGCTATCTGTTAATCTCTGGTTTGCACCTGCTCCTAACGCAAAATCCTCTGGGCCTTTCTGCCGAGAGTCTGGTGTATTCACCAGAGTCCTGACCACTGATAGATCTTGAACTCTAATCCTTGTCTTGGCATTTAGAAACTTCAGAAGGCCCTATCTTGGATTTTTTAACTTGCTACCATAAGCAGCTTCACAACTCAGTGACTACCTCCATAGGAAGATTGGCCACATGTCTTTCTGTTTTCTGGATCCCTTTCTGCTCATTAAGATATTGTCCTTTTAGTCTTTAATATGGCTCTCCGGCCCCACAAGAGCCCCCATACTCGTGATGCTGTGTCTCAGAGCAGCTGCGGTCCTCTGCTGGGTAACGCTGGATTCTCAGCTGTTACTCTTGCCCAGAATCAGCAAATAAATGTCCCCACAAAGGAAGTGCCTTTAAAATGTCAGTTTTCCTCTCTGCATGTATCTGTTCTAGAATCTTCCTTCCCCAGTCTTTTTTGCTCCAGTAGTTCTCTGATGCTTTAAAATAGTTTTTAAACATCATACTTCTTGAGTGTTTCTTGATGGAAGCTTTGGTCTCCTCTAACCTATTGCTTTGAATTCAAGAGCAAACCCGCATCTTTGCCTTTGCAGATTCATTGAAATATTTTCTTATCTCTTCTCCTTGTATTTGTAGTTGTTTTCTTTTCTTGGGAGATTTCCGCTATATTACCTTGCACATGTATTTAAATATGTGTGTGTGTGGATAAAATGAGAGTGTCTGTGGCCAGGATTCTCCCCTGGCCCTGGTTGACTAGCTCACTGCACACCTGTGGGCAATACATGGCTGTTGACTCTATAAAAAGAGCTCTGCCGAGCGCTCTGGGCACGACACGGTGGCAGGGTTGCAAGGCTGCAGGAGAGCAGAGCAGAGGCTGGAGTGGTGGCAGCACCGAGGACACAGGCCCAGAGGACCGGCTGTGTGGGATGACTGAGCAGAGAGGCCAGGAGGATGGCTGTGTAGACAGAGGGACCCAGAGGCAGAGACCGGCTTGCTGCCTGCAGACTCGCTCTGAGAGTACGGGATTCTAGTGACTGACCTGCCACCTGGAAATAAAGTTGGGCATAACCCTTTCACCCCAAGAACGTTTTGCTGTCATTTTCTTTGGTCACACTGAATCCAGAGCAAACTTGCCAGGGGATGAAACCCTTTGACAGGACACTGTGTTTCTTATTTTTGCTTGTTAAAAGTTTAAATAGCTTCCATTACTAAATTTGTGGATGCAATATATTTTCTTTTCACATATTCTTGATTTCTTCTGAGAATATTATAGTATTTCTGATATGTAAGATGATCTTCTGCCCCTGCATCCTCTCTATTTCCTCAGAGTTCCACTTTCTGTCTCTTATTTAACGTTGCTGCGTTTCAAGCAGAGGGGAAGTCTCAAGGGATAAGCTTACAATGCCAACTTGAAGGAACCGTTCTTCATTTTATTTTAAACCTATCCATGCTTGCCAGCTCTTTTGGTTTTCTGTTGGCAAAGAACTTCACACACTAGAACAGAAGTGTCAGTAACCAGGTGGACAGACCTCTACAGGAAAAGGGAGGGAAAGAAGGAAATACATGCAGTACATACTCATTACATTTTTCTGTCTCTTTCCGGCATATGACACATGTTTATCTCCAGAGTTTCATTATATGAGGTCATTAAATGGTTTTAGGGGTCTTTACATATTCTTTAGAACCCAGGAAGCTGCCTTGCACATTAGTAGGTGTGCAAGGAATACTTGTTCAGTTAAACGCCTGTTGAAATTGTGCGGGAACGTGAAGCCAGGAGAGAAGATTCCAAAACGTTGTAAGGACCCCGTGTCAACAGCTGAAGTATATGTAATGTGACATTAGAAGTTGAATGTGAAACAGTTTTGCTTTAAGAAATCACATTCTCCATGAAGATAGAGAATTTTGTTATTTTACTGAGCTGTCTTCATTTTTTCATATAAATTAGAACTTTAAAAGTGACAAAATATGAAAGTAGGACAGAAATGGCCATAATCATTCCATCAAGTACACACAGCTCGTGATCACTCACTAGGAGCCGGGAAGGAGGTGATTTTTTCCCGTCTTCCTTTGGGACTCTCTTTAATCAGTGTGATGTATTCTCGGGCCATCTTTGTATTTTTTTGTCTGGTTAAGATGTTGTCAAGCTGATTTTGAAGATAAAAAGGGAATTGGATGAGGAAAGCAGCATATCAGTGTTTAATTTTGTATTAGTATTTCAGGTTATTCCAGCTCCTTAATTGTATGACTTTATTTACTATAAGACTGAAGAAGCTATCGAAACCAAATTGCCTAGGCTGTGCCTGCACAGGTCTGGCAGGGACCTGGGGCATCAGTGCTTTCAGGCGGTTCCTCTGTCTGTGCCTGCATTTCGGTGCCACCACCTCCACGGGGCCTCCCCAGGTGGCCTGTTTGTGGCGCCTTGGCTGTGGGAAGCAGCACCACCACAGAGCCCTGCTCCAGCCACTGCCCCAATGGGCGTCCTTGTCCTGGTCACAGCCACTCTGAGCTTCTGCGATTTCTTCCAGACTAAGATTGTAAACCCTCATCTATTTCAGATCCTGTGCTTACCTCTGTTTTTATCTAAATACGAATTGCATAATTCCAGGGAAATTTGACTGTACTGTGTGTTATCTTGGCTTTATTGCACCTATAGATTTGAAATAGAGGCAGAGACACGGCAGTCATTCCTGATGACAGCATCTCTCCTGGTTGTCAAAGAGACAGTAGGGTGTAAACAGCTAAAACCACCATCCTCGTCTTCATCACCATTTTCTTCTTATTTATAATAACTGTCAGATTACTTATGCATATTTTTTCAACACATAACATATATTTATTGAGTGTCTCCTCTAGGCCAGGCACTGTTCCAGGCGTTGAAAATACACTGGTGTATGAAATAGAAAATGTTGCTCCTCCCTGAAGCTTTTATTATCGTGAGGAAGACAGCACAGGATCTTCCACTAGATAATACCTGATACTGGTCATTTCTAGGAAGAAAATAAAAGCATGGCAAGATAAAGGGCCAGTATTTTAGGGAAAAGTGAAACGTTTGAGATAATAGTTAAATAACTGAAGATTTTGGGGAAGAGCATGCAGCCAGAGAACATGGCAAGTGGAAGGAGCCCACGTGGGACAGGAGGTAGGAGTATTTGAAGGTTACAAGCAAGGTCAGTATGGCTTAAATGTGGTAAGAAAAAAAAAAGGAGGGTGAAAGAGAGAGAACGCTAGGACCTGAGGATGGGCATGAAGGCAAAGGGTAGATCTTGGCTTGCGTAAGCATAGGTCTTTGCAGAACGTGGTAGGGATTACACACACACACACACACATCAGTATATATGAGAATTTGTTAGCAATTTTTTAACAGGAGAGTTCTTTGATCTAATTAATCTTCCTAAAAGACCATATGCTACTGGTGAAGATGTAGAGTAACTGGAACATTTGTGCGCCGTTGGTAGGAAGGCAAAATGGTGCAATGCTACAGAACACACTACGGCAGCTCCTCAGAAAGTTGAAACTAGAATCACCATGTGTCCTAGCGATTCCACTTCTCGATATATACCCAAATATTTGAAAGCAGCCTCTCAAAGAGGTATCTGTGCACCCATGTTCATAGTAGCATTATTCACGATAGCCAGAAGCTAGAAGGAACTCAAGGGTCCACTGATGCATGAATGGATAAACAAAATGTGGTATATACAAACAATAGAATATTATTCAGTCTTAAAAAGGAAGGAAATTATGACACTTGGCATCATGGAGATGAACCCTGAGGACATAATGTGCTAAGTGAAAGAAGCCAGTCACAAAAAGTCAACCAAATGTTTCTACTTTTATGAGGTACCTAGAGTAGTCAATTTATAGAGACAGGAAGTAGACAGGGGCTGGGGGAGGGGGAGATAGAATTGCTTAATGGGGACAGAGTGTCAGCTTAGGATGGTGAAAAGTTCTGGAGATGGTGGTCCAGCAATGTGAATGCACTTAACCCCACTGTACTGTATTCTTAGAAATGGGCGAGGATAGGTTTTATGTTATGTGTATCTCATTACAATTACAATTTTCAAAAAATTGAAGCAGAAAGAGATGATTTGCTCATCTTCTAGAGTATAGATTGGCAAGAAGGCAAACACAAAAGTATGGGGTCCTGGCAGGAAGCTATTGCCTATTTCCAGCTCAGATGTGACTGGCTAGTGTGTCACTAAGTAGCCTTGAATAAGGAGGTTTCAGTGCGGATGGCGAATGCACACAGAGGTTAGAGAGAGTCCGTTCGGGGAGTTTCACTGAAAGGTGAGCAGAGGACCATAGCATTTTAGCTAGAGATGATGTAGGGTAGTAAGTGTGTGTGCGGGGGAGGGCGGGAGACATCACATCACTACAAGTGCTGATGGGAATATCCATTAGAGGGAGAAATACTGACGATGCAGAAAAGAGAGAGATGACACAGCAGCGAAGTCCTTCACAGGCAACTGGGAATGGGGTCCAGGGAACAGCTGGAGGTGTTGCCGGAGGGGCAAGGGAAGGTCATTCACGGTAAAAGCAGGACAAAAGGAGAAGGCAGAGTGTGGCGCCAGTGTCACAGACTGGCAAGTCGGATGCCAGAAAAATGATTTAGTTCTCATTAATTATTTCTGCCTCATCAGTGAAGTGAAACATACATCATCTCCTTTACTCATCACAACACTCCTACAAGACCGGCGTTATTTTACCCAAAGGTACAGGTGCAAAGCCTGGGGCTGAAGGTGGGGGGTGCAGCAGACCTTTCCATGCTTTCTCCGCTTTGGCCAGGCTGCACCTCGGGGTGCCTCACTCAGGGTCTAGCTCACAGCAGGCACCTGCCATTTCTCATTTACCATTAGCATGATGATAATTTTGCTCCGGATAAAAGACAGGTTTGAGGAGAAGTTTAGGCAATTTCCCAAGGTCACAGGAGGCATTAAGTTTCCAGTGATTCTGGCTCCAACTCATTCTGGGCCAGCACCACCTCGGTGCTCCCTGCCCAGCGACCTCTTGCAGGGGAGGCAGAAACATGCAGGGGCAAGCCTGGCACTCTGAGGTCACAACAGAAGTGTCGCCGCACTGTGGGTGTATTTAAGGTTATTTAAAATGTAACTTTTGGGAAGTTCACCGGTTAAGAACCCAAGGATGGTTAGGGTTTAACTTTTTGCTGAGAAATAAAATAACCTGAGGCCCAAAGTGAAACAAAATGAAAACTACTGCCAGGTTTCTAAATTTCTAGTTTTATACCATCTCTTTGTGAAGTTCCAGGCAAAAGCATTTTATCTAAGTGAATTGCATTCCTTGGAAATATCAGTTTTAATATGCTGAAGTTTGGTGTTTTCCCAAACAACAAATGAGTGCCACGGTACAATTAAGGGGCATCAAAATTTTCACTCCGTGGCTTCCCTCTTGTTCAGGCTGGGGTCTAAGCACAGCCCCGGACGAGCCTTCCTGCTCAGGGGGTTTCCACACCATTTCACCTCCTCATGGGCACCTTCAAATCACTCTGTCACAATGACATGTGTAAATAGCTAAAGACTTCATCTCAAAATGGAGTATTTCATAATTCTCCCCTGGGGTAGCTTTTTACATCATTGGATCTAAAATTAAACAGACTTACCATTTGTAAGCATAACACTGAATGCAGAGTGATAGATCTGATTGTATTTTTAAAAGCCATCTATAAACCAATAATACCATGAACAAAGTTAAATAGCAAGCTGTGAAAAAATTGCAAAGCACACATTGAAAATCCATAATCCATATATATGAAATAGAAATATAATAATATGAATATAGACAAAGCACATAGAAATATTTCACAAAGAGAAATACAAATGATCAACAGATATCCAAAGTTGTTCATATTACATAGAAAATACAATGAGGTATAATTATCGTCTACCTAATTAGGAAAGAATAATTTTAAACTACATATAAATAAGTCATTATCATTAAAAATTTAATGTGCTAAGGGTTTGTGAGTGTGTAGAAACTCACTGTGGGTACAGCTTTTATGGAAGCAATTTCAATTTATACATAAGAGCCTTAGAAATGATTACACCCTTTAGACAGCAACTTCCCTTGCAGAAATGTACCCCAAAGGAGTCATTAGCTACATGGGCAGGCAGGTATGCATATGAGTGCAGTCTTGCAGACACGCTACACCACTGCAACCACTGGAAATCTTGGGAGGGAGAAGATGGGGTGCTGAGTCCTGGCAGTGAGGTAACCGCTTCTGGGGATGGTTCTGAGACTCAGTGTAACGGTCCTCGCATGGAGTATTTAGTCAGCATCCATTTAACTAAATGCATGGGGCCTGTACAGCAGCTGAGAGAAACTTTAAGCCATATAGGGACCAATTTACTCATTATTCAACCTTCAAACCTTCTCTGCCAGTTGAGTCAAACACAGTCCGGAAGTTTTATGGAAAGTGTATGGAAATGTAAATTCCAAACTCACAAATCTATTTAGGTGAGGGATCTGTGTGGAAAAAATGAGATGATGCATATAAAATCTCCAAAATCTCTAGCAGAGTCACTACTACACACCAGGCACTCAGTATAGTCGGTGGTACAATAAAATCACACCAGTGCCACTGCTGTTCCCAAAGGTCTGTGGCAGCTTCCTGCAGATGCTCCTCCTTTCTTCTCCCCTTCCTCCATTTTTCTCTGTTCCTCTTTCCTTTCTCTTATCCTTCTTTCTTCGTTTTTTTTCCTTTCCACCAACAGTTTTGAGTATCTAACATGAACCATGCATTTCCCTAGGCACTGGAGTAAATAAAACCCAAAACACCAGGTTCCGCCTCAAAGGATTGATGACATAATTTAGGTCACTGACCTTAAAAGAAGCCATATTTTTTTTTTTTGAGAGGGCATCTCTCATATTTATTGATCAAATGGTTGTTAACAACAATAAAATTCAGTATAGGGGGGTCAATGCTCAATGTACAATCATTAATCCATCTCAAGCCTAATTCTCGTCAGTCTCCAATCTTCTGAAGCCTAACGAACAAGTTCTTACATGGTGAACGAATTCTTACATAGTGAATAAATTCTTACATGGTGAACAGTGCAAGGGCAGTCATCACAGAAACTTTCGGTTTTGATCATGCATTATGACCTATAAACAATCAGGTCAAATATGAATATTCGTTTGATTTTTGTACTTGATTTATATGTGGATCCCACATTTCTCCCTTTATTATTATTATTATTTTTATTTTTAATAAAATGCTGAAGTGGTAGGTAGATGCACGATAAAGGTAGAAAACATAGTTTAGTGCTGTAAGAGGGCAAATGTAGATGATCAGGTGTGTGCCTATGGACTAAGTATTAATCCAGGCTAGACAAGGGCAGCAAGACATCCACGGATGCAGAAGATTTCTCTCAAAGCAGGGGGGGTGAGGTTCTGAGCCTCACCTCTGTTGATCCCCAAATTCTCACCTGATGGCCCCCCTGCGACTGTGCCTGTCTTAGGTTGTTCCTCCCTTGAGGAATCTTACCCGTCTCTGGCTAACCAGTCATCTTCCGGGGCCATACAGGGAGATGTAAAGTTGGTAAGTGAGAGAGAAGCCATATTGTTTGCAAAGGTTAGCTTTTTACTTCTTTGCAGATTTATGCCCTGTGGCTTCTATGCCCAGCACTTGTCTCGAGGTATCTTTACCACCTGGAGGAATTATGATACTCGGTAAATTCGATATGAGGCACGAATTCTATTTAAGGGTTGTAATTAGGAAGGAAGAAGAAAATCTATAGATGTAGCATATGAAGGAAACTTGGGAGGATTGATTATTTCTTTGACATAAAAAGAAGCCATATTATACATGACAAGCAAAAACCTTTGGCATCTGAAGGGTGGGAGTGGCTGATTCTACAGGGAGGAATTTTTTAGATTTTCTTGTTGAAATGGATCTTCAAGACCAAATCATAATGTATCAAGCAGAAAGCAGCATAGCCTTTTTCATGCCTGTGATGTGATTTTGCACTTGAGAGGATATAGCTATTTGGGAGCCCCAGGAAAGCTAGGAAGGGGGGAGACCTGTGGGGAGGCCCATCGGGTCATCAGGGTGCAAACAGGCCAGTGTAAGTTTTGAAAGACTTCAGAAAAGAAGGTTTAAGTTGTTTGTGTTCGATCCTATTGTAGATGGTTTCAGGAGGAGTGCCTGACGGACCGTCAGCGTGGGTGAGGCTGACATGCTGACTGTGGTGAGGGCCAGGGGACCTGATCCGACCCAGCTGCTTAGGGGGCAGCTGCCGGGGGCCAGAGTGTGCCTGTAGTGTCCACACTGGTGCGGCACCGCTCCTAAAGCACAGAGAGAGATGCTGCCCATGCTTCCTCCCCTCGTGACCCATTCTTCCTCAGGTACCAGCAAGTTCAGCACCTGGACTAGACTGGACTAGAAAACCGACTGCTTCCTCAACCAGAATCCTACTATGCGAAATTAAGCCAGAAGCCAGAGGCACAAAGATGACAAAGGCAAGCTTCTTTCTCTCAAAAATATCACAGGTTCATAGGACAGGAACATGTTTAACCACCTAGCCAAGGGCTGAGATCAATGCTGTGCTACAGTAGAAGGAAACTACCGTAGAAGGAAAAAGGGGGTGACTGGCTGCTCTCAGATGGAAGATTTCCCAGGGAAGGAAACCCTTACCAGGAGTTTTAAAGGATGAAGTTAGACTTGACAAGGAGGTCGAAAGGGAGAAACGCCCTCCAATCCCGTCTTTTCCTGTGTCGTGCTGTTGTTCTTTTCACAATGCTTTGGGTCTGTCTGGCCAGAAGGAAGGTGTGCCGTGAGCAGGTCTCCTAGGTGTGCTGTCTTGGGCCTGAATTTCACATATACCATCTTATTATATTGTTAGACTAGCTTTTTGAAGGAAGGAAGATATTCTTAACTTTGTAAGCAAGAAAAATAAGTCTGAGGAAATGTAAGTTCATGGTTGTCACCATAGTAATTGGTGAGGGATAAATGAACTGCCCTTATTCTGGTATCAACATATGTGCTGTACTCACTACTAGTGTTCCATTAAGGCCTCTATGTTAGCAATTATCTTGCTGAACTACCGTGGTGAGCCTCCATTGAGGACAGGGGCTCTGCCTTTTTATCCTGTATCCAAAGTGTAGAGCATAGTGCTTGGACCTAGTAGGCCTCCCAAAGTATTTGAGTAATAAACACATAAAGTAATATATAAACCCCTAAAAGCATCCTTTGGGACTCCCCTAGTTCTATCAGATACCAAGATCTTTGGTTTTCTATGCTTTGCCTTCTGAACTAAATTAACTGACTCTTGAGGGCAGAGCTTCTGTCTTAATCTCTGGAAACTCCCATAGCTTTTAACACAGAACCTTGCTCAATGTAGGAGACCCTGATATGCTATTTTTAAAAGTAAACTACCCATTTCTGGGGGATTTGGGGCTGGACTTTGGTGCTTCTGTTTCATTTTGTAAAACTGTCACATCATCCCATTGGGTAGGGTGTTGATCTTTTGCTGTAGTGAAAGGTAACAAAATTGCTGCCCGCACTTTTTTTTTCCGTCATGTTTCAGCTCTGGGGATTTAAAGCACTTTTGCACATCTCAACTTGTATGGTGCATATGACCCGTTTGAAGATCTTTTCTCTAAGGAAATACATTTAAAGCTCAGCTTTCACTCAAGCAAATGCCTAGGTCCCAGCAGGTTGTATTCTTACAAAAAATGTTAGCAAATTATAATTAGGTGGAAAAATTATGGGGCCATAAAGGGGGAAGAATTGCCATGACAAACCCCAACTGCAATTCTAATTGATGGTGTGGCATTTTTACTTTTTCATCCAAGGTTAACTTCTGTTGGAAGTAAAATTTGAATATTTGTTTCCACACCATTCAAAACTCCAAATGCCTGTCCATTGTTTTAACTTTGACATATTAGTATATCTGGTGAGATTGAAACATCTAAGAAGCGATGTGCCACTTTTGTGCAGCTATTAGACTGCTGTCCATTGGTCCTGGGCTTGCTGGACGTGTGCCTCAGGTCTGCGTGCGTGATGCGAAGTGCAAGTGGCTCCCCACCTGCTTTCGTCCACCAGTGTTCACTCTCTCTTGAATGGAGCCAGTGGTTGGAACGTGTGTGAGAAGATGGATTGGAAAGGGACCACCATACGTACCTTTACTGCAGTCTCCCATTCTGTTGGAAGACAGGCGACCCGAAATCCAATCAGCCTGCAAAGAATTATGGGTGACCTAGTTGCCCAAAAGTGTAAACCCTGTCATTTCCCGGCACCACAAAACCTACCATAGCCTAAGAGTTAGTGAACTCCAAACCCTGAAGACATCCTCTGCTCCTTCCATGGACTCGTACCCACTTCATCACTGTGAGTCACGGAACTGGAATGCTTCTCAAATCCATCCCTTTTTCTTCTTCCCTGGGGCACTGCTCTGATTCAGGGTCTCCCCGACTTTTCCCTGACACATTTTCCTACTCTCTTGGCTGGCGCGGTGGATGAGAGCGGAGGACGTCGTCGTTCACAGAGCTCGGTGGCATGTGGTTTTCGCAGCTGAAAGGAGACACCGCTGCTTCTCTCTCACTTCAGCCGTAAGCTTTAACATCATCCCAAATTTTTCACTCACCTCCCCTGTCAAAGGAGAATACTTGCGGGTGTATACGGGTATCTGAGGGTGTACACTGCTGTGCTTACGGCAACCCTCCTTCCCCAGGGGAAGAGTGGCCTCACTCTCATGCTCACATGGGCTCAGCCACCGACTCGCTTCGGCTGATGAAATGTGCAGACGTGGCAGGGGGCCACGTCCAGGCAGGAGCTGAGAGCCACGGGCAGCGTGCGCTGGTCACCCACCCCCCGCCAGGAGGTGGGCATGTCCTGGATGGGGGCTGCTCCTCCAGCCTGGCAAAGGGCGGGCAGAATGGCTGCCGACCTCACCCAATATATAACATGGGCAAAAAATAAAACTTTGTGGTTTAAGCCACGGCGATGTAAGGGTTGTTTCTCAGTCCAACATTGTATGACAAAACCTCAGTGATACAATGAACACTTTGTTTTGTAGGTTCTTTAATTCCTTAAAAACGTGATATTTTTTATCAGTTGGTATTACCTAGGATAAACTGCCATTGGATTTATGAGATGGATGTACTTTTTGGACATGTGATGCCTATTGATTACATGAAATAACGTGTAGATAATACAGAGAAAGCAATGTGTTGAACAGGAAGTGGGCGATTCACAAATGCTGGCGCCCTTTACTGCGTCTGCCCCTATTCACTTAAAATGACTCAGCTCTGCGTACTTAATGTCTCAGCTCATCCCAAAGAATGACGTTTCCCCAAAATCTTTTCCCTTAAAAATAATGTTTTAAAAAGCAGACTTGTTCACGCCCCTGGGACTTTTCCTCCCCACTGACTTGAGAGCATCAACTCGCCAGGCTGTCGGGTGGCTCTGCTAACAATTAACCATCACAGAAAGGTGGACCTTCGCCTACCACTGTAACTGTCTGTACTTCTGGCTTAAAAATTAGTATTTCCGCAGCAGGAGGCCAGTGTGGGGCCTCTACCATGTGCTAGGCTCAGAAGCATGACGATGTGTGCAGTTCACAGCTGGGCTCGGGAGGTGGGCCGTGGCCGATGAGGAGGCTGGCGCAGGGGCACTGTGGCCGCGGGCAGGCCCCCAGGGGCTCGGCGCAGGCGGGGAGATGGCTCAGGGCCGGGGTGTCGGCCGGGCCCCCAGCAAGCGGGAATCGCAGGCTGCCAGCAGGCTGGGCCAGGGCCTCGGGCTAAGCACAGAGGGCGAAGCAGCACCTCTGGTGGACGGAGGGGTTGCGAGGGGAGAGCAGAAGGGAGGAGGCAAAGGGTGGGAAGAAAAAAGAAGAAAACAAGCATTTATGGAGCACTGACCCCTGGATCTGGGGCCTCAGGTGTCTCTCCTGATCTAACCTGAAGGGAGTTCAGGCAGTGAACACTGGCCCACCCAGCAGATGGGGGGAGCTGGAGGCTGGGATGGCCTCAGCCCTTCAGAGCTGGCCAGAGTGGTGGTCCCTGGTCTGCCTCCTCCCGGTAACTGCGCTCTACGCAAAGCCATGCTTCTTCTGACACTTGGCCTCTCAATCCACGCTGTCTAAATATCCCTTGTCACCTCAGTTGCTGTTACAGTGCTGACAGGAGCGTTGCATCAGTACCACCCTGTGGCAGGAGAAGCCGCACATCCTGCATCCTTCGTGCCTTCTGCCTGGAGTGCGCTTCTCCCCTCTTCCCTGCCAACCTGCCCCCCCCAACCTCTCCCGGCCTGGCCTGCACCCGGCAAAGACTGCCGGGCATCTCCCTGCAGCGGCCGCAGCTCCCGCTCCCCTCATATGCATGTGTCACCGGCACTGGTTCATATCTGTCTCTTTTCTCTCCATCCTCACTCCTGAGCCTAAGTTTTCTGGGCCAGGAAGCTTTTCTTCGTGGATTTATTTGCACATCATGCATTTAACAGCACTGATTGCAAGCCTGCTGTGTGCTGTGTGGCGTGGCTGGGGACCTCCTGATAAGAGCGAGTGGCCTCTGTCCTCACCGGGCTTACCCACTGGACATTACAGACTGGGGTTCTGTGGCTGTGACTGGGTCGTGGCAAATGTAGGGGGTACACAGGCTCTCTAGGGATCACAGGGGGGCTCCTCCCTTCAATTGGGGCAGCTGGGAAAGCCATCCAAGGGGAAGTGCCATGCCCTATGGCATCTCAGACAGGAGGGCAATAAGAGAAGGGGAAGGGGGCAGAAGTCCCTTCCCAGCCCCCAGCCCCACCATTAGTAACAGAATCTAACTGAAGGGCAGGACCCTTGGCGAGCTGTTTGCCCCCCTGCATGTATATTCCTGGCAGTCACCACAGAATGGGTTAAAACTTATCAGTATCTGTAACTCAGCCACACACACTTTCCTATACTGGGAGTGAGAATTCCATGCATCTTTAAAAAGAATCCTCTATCTGCTCTGATTTATCATCCGCTGTTGCCTGTTTATCTTATCTCACTTTCTGAAATCTCCTTTCAAGCGGGAAAACACAACTGATCGCGGAAGGTGTGTTTACAGCTTGGTGACACAGAAAGGAAAGTGAGGCACGCAGGGTTGAATCAGATAGTTGGGGGTTTTATTGTGTTCTCTGAGCCACTTTTAATAACTTTCCCGATACTCAGTAAAAGGATGTGGTCTCCATCAAAAGCTCTTTTCGGTAACCAAATCAACAAGAGGAGAAAAATACTCCTACACAGTCCCAGGTGCAGGTACCGTGGGGCGCCCCGAGAGCACGGGGTGTGGGCTCCTCCTGTTTCTCCATCTCCCCTCAGGCAGCTGATGTGTGACAGACCAGGCCTCCAGCCATCGGCCCAGGGGACGGCAGGAGAGCCCTTCACTCTCCCCCACCTGAGAACCGCAGTCTCCTCCCCAGCCTGGAACTTCCCTGACCCCCACCTTCACCTCAGAGCCCTGGCCAGAGTTCCATGACTACAGAGTAGCCCCAACTCCATCTGCCAGGTGCATACCCTCCCCGGCTGGCCAGCCGGCCGTCTGAGTGGTGTGGGCTGTAGAGAAAGGGCTGGTGCGGGGAGTGAGGAGATGCATTTGTCAGTTCTGGGTGCCGGAGCAGAGGCACACAGAGTCCATTCCCCAGGCCGTTGCCAGCATTCTCTTACTTAGGTTCAGAGAATACACAGTCTTCCTGACTGCGGAGGCCACTGCCCACAAAAGGTGGCTGAGACCAACAGTGTGCGCCCAATCCAGGATGGGGAAACCCGCCGTGGTTTATCTTTAGAAAACTCCCGTCTCCGACAAATTTTCTTATTTCTCTGAACTCTCCGTATAGACTTTGTCACCTATCTTATTCTGTGCCTGTTATGTTCAAGGCACTCTGATAGACTTCACAATGGCTGGTGTTGTATGTGTCTCACATAATGTTTTTAGATTTCTCCCTCCTCACCACTGAAGGCTTAAGATATGCTCACTTTTAAAAGATAATGTGAAAGTAGGTCCAATTACAATGTTTAGTACCAGGTATGTAGATTAAAAGTCAGCTAGGCAGGGGGCACACCTGTACTGTTTCGTCCCTGCACCATCAGCAGTGAGCTCAGTGCCAGCCATGGAAGCACAGCGCAAGCCCGCCTGTTTACTGACCTGCGGGGATCGTGCCAGAAAGAGGTGTTCTGGCCCCCACCTAGTGCGCCGTTCACAGCTGGGACATGCCGTGGGTGATTTCCATGTACTATCTCTTCTAAACCTCAGACACCCTGAGAAGCAGGTCTCATTAAATATGTTTAACGATTAAAGAGAGCGTGCCCAGGGGAGTTGCAGGGAGTCTGCAAAAGGTTCGTCCTTCACGCTAAAGCTGGAATTTGTGCCCAGGCCCCTCTGTTTGTGCTCAGTACCGTTCCCACCCAGCCATAGTCCCTGAAGTGGTGAGAAACAAACTTACTGAAACCAGAGGTGAGCACTGCCCTGGGCTGTTCTCGTCCACAGCCAGTGGGACTGGGCTGAGCTGGGCCTGGCCACTATGGGTGATGTCGCTGCGAGGGCCTCTGCCTGCCCTGTCCTGTTCTTCTTCAGAATCACTCCTGGAGGCACATATTGTCACTGCAGCTGGAGCAATGGGAACTGAGCTGTGGGGGGGACTGGTGGTCCCCCAGCCCTGCCGGGCTCTGCCCTGAAGCCGGCTCTTGGAATCACTGTGCCGCTCCGGGAGCCCAGACTAGGTCGGGCACTCAGGGACACCACCAAACAGCGGGGACTTGCCAAACTTTCCAGGGCCCAGACAGGCGTTCCAAAGTCGGATCGCTGCAGATGACGCAGCAGCCCGGACTGGCAAGAACACCACCAGCACAACCAGCCAAACACCTATCACGCACCAACTGTTGCCCTCAGCGCCTTAACGCATTCAAACATGCATCTTTTTAAAACTGCAATCTGCTGCTGATGTATGAAACAGTAAATCTCCAGGGTCATTACCTTTTGAATAGTCATCAAACATGATCAATACCTCACATCAACATTACTTCATCCAGCATGTGACTAACTGGATGAATACAGCGCATAGTGGTGGACCAGTGGCAAGCAAACAGCCAGCTAGGGTGCAAAGCGCTAAGCCCCTGTGGATGTGTGTACAACTGGGCTGCCCTGACTTGGGAGACCCCCAGCCAATCTTTCTCTTAGAAGGGCTAATACCCAACACGGCCCTGTCATTGAAGAGGTGCTCCAGGAACCAAGAAATAGAAGAGTAGGATTTCAGCCCCAGGCACATAGGTGTCAGAGAGACTGGCAAAGCCAGTGCCCAGTTCTTTGAGACTGAGCAGTAACAGATGTTGACAGTTGACCAGACTTGGTGTTCAAGAAGGACATGTGAGCTAGATCATGAAGAATCTCGAGTGTCATGCTAAAAATACAGCTTTGAAATCTCATTTACCCAGTTTCCTCTGAGTGTATATATGCTCTCTGCAGGCACAGACAACTTCCCGTCAAGTCAGCAGGACGTGCACCACAGAGATCACTGTGTTATAATCGCGGGGCAGTCGGCGGCAGAGAGTTTGGACTGGAAGAGAGTGTTTCACGACTCTTTCAGCAGCCAAAGCAAAACCTCATTTTTCATTCCTCAGAAATAATCTTAGATGTTTATTTTATCCTGTCTTGTGAAATATTATAAACATTTTGACAAAAATAGGGAATTAAATAATGAGCATCTATGTATCGCTCTCAACGTTATCAAATGGCAATGCTGTGCCTATTTGCTACAGAGGATTCTTTCATGAATTTATAAACACAATGCAGCTGGTGAACCCCTGTGCCCTACCCTGGACCCCATCCCTGACTCCCATGGAGATGACCTCCATTATCCACTCAGTGTTTATATTTCTAAGCCAGGGTTTAAAAGGTTACTGTTTATTATGAGAAATTTTAATATATTTTTGGTAGGTTTGAAGACTTTCTATAGTAATGTAACACCGCATGTGTATTTTCTTCTAATATATAAGTGATTTTATTTCTTTGCTAAAGCAGCATATTTTAGAGATTTTTGCTACTGATGCATACAGAATTTCTTTGTTCATTTTAACCATTGAAGAGGACTTGATCACAATTTTTGATTCATCTGTTGAGGGACTTTGTTTTTGGGGAGTGTTGACAGGGAAAAATGCAACTGCATGGAACTTAATGCCAAAATCACAAAGCCAGAAGATAAAAACTGTATGCAGTAATGTGCATGAAATCAAGGTACCAGCTGGCTTTGCTGTCAGCCTTCATAGGTCATCTGTCCCACTTGGTGACCTTCTGCCCAAATGTCCCTCTATAAAGGTGTACTAAGTAGTTCACCTGAATACCCACAGAGGTCAGGAGAACATATCTGAGCAATGTTTTCATAAAAGGATTTTGTGATATTTCTACTAGGGCTCTGAATTCTGCTAGGGTGTTGGGCTTGCATGCTGGGATTTTTATTCTTTTGGTGAACATTTGTGACTTAATTTCTGTGGCTTTATCCCAGTATGTCTCACAGTTATTTCTGTCTAAATTATTATTTTTAGATTATTCTCAAAGAGAACCGTTTGTTTCTGCACTGGGTGGCTAATTCAGGCTGGAAAATGTCTGCAGTATCTGTCATGAATGCACCATCTTCAACTTTCCCATCATGTTTTCCCTGGTTTACTTTAGGTGGGTTCAGAGGACTTGAACCTACGTAATGTATTATTGTACTTTTAAGTGACAGGGATATGTTTATTTAACGGGGCAGAGCTTCTGAGCAACAGAGGGGAAAGCAACGTTCCTTGGGAAGTGCCGTGCATCCCACGGGGTGGGATGCTTTCAGCTCTCTCCCCTTTCCATCTTAGACTTGAGGGAGACAAATTGCTCCCCTTTGCAGGTGGGAGAAGTAAGGAGAAAGGGGATTAAATAATTTGAGCAATATCACACAGAGCAAAGGAAAAATGAATATGGTTTTCTGGAGTCTAAAATTATATTTTTAGCTATATTTTAGTTAAATAAAAACAAATTGTTTTTCATTGAATATTGTCTGGTGTGCTCTGAGGTCTGAGGCCTGTCCTGCAAACTGTTCCAGGAGGACTTATGAGAACTCTGTGTGCCTGTGAGCACAATTATCCAAACACTCTCAGTGTTTATTCCACTAGACAAGCCCGTGTAACAAGGCACTTCACCCTTTACAAGTATTACTCTTAAAAATCACCACTGGATGGGCTTGCAGGTTGTACCATTAGAGCAATTACCCTGCAGCAGCCAGAATGGATTCTAGACAGGAGAGCCAGCAGTTTCCCATCCTTCTCTGCCTGCTGGAGCCAGCCAGCTCCAGATCGAAGCAGCCCTGCATGTGTTAGGGCCTGGGGCCTGGGGAGAAGCGGGGCTTGCAGTCAGTCGCCTCAGAAGGCAGTGAGATGGTTAGCAAACCAGATGTCTTGACACATACAAGGCTTCCGGGGCAGATAACCACCCACAGATTCTCAATTAGGGAACATGACAGCGAGGAAAAGGGTCTGGTGTGCAATTACAATATTTTGGCTAGTGCTTATTTTGCTGAGATTATCAGTCAATAGCCTTCAAAAATTCATATGAAAATCTAGTTATCTGCTAAAATGTGAAACTATTTATAAGGGAATGACCAATCGAATAGTTTGATAAGCATGTGCTGGATTTATTTTTTAAAAATCTGCTTTATGGTTAAAAGTCATAGATTCTATGATATGGTTTAGATAACAAAAAGCATAATCCTGCTTGGATTTGAGGAGGTTTGAGAAGTGAGCTGAAGGTGAAAAAGTCCGTTAACAATGAGAAAAGACTCTTCTAACGGCTTCAGCAATTCTTATGTGTCTTGAGCCCCAGAAGGTTTTGGAGATTGCAGCTGCAGATGACAATTCCTTTTCTTTCTTTCTTTTTTTTTCTTCTCAAACTGAATTTCAACAATGAGGCAAGTGATTGCAGTGTGCAATAGACAAAAGCTGTTTTCAGAGGATTGCCTGCTTGCAGAGGCCTGGGAAACCCATGCTCCCAAGTCACAAACAATAGGTCTTTTAACCTAACACATTGCACCAAACTGGGTGGTAAACACAGTTCCCAAAACTGTCGTGGTCCAACATATTAGGAAACCTACAATAAGAAAAGCTTAGCATGGTTTTCTGTGCTCCAGTTTTAGAGAAAAGTTTCTTTCACAAGCTGGATAAGCTTCCTCCCATCTGGAATTATGGTGTATTTCTTACTTCCATGCATATCCTCACCACAACCCACACAGTTATATATTACTTAGCAGTCTGGGATCTATATGAACATGTAGAAACTCATTCTGATTATTGTCTCTCTACCCACCCAGCTCTCCAGTTAAGTTGTATTTTGAAGACAATAAATGGTTGTTTTTCTGCTGATCTGAAAATCTCCTGTGCCTTACTGCTACTTTAACCATATTTAAAGAGATGAGGATGATCTTTGGTAGATATACATTGAAAATGCACAGCCATTTATTCATCCTGTCAACCAACTGATTGTTGATTCAAAGTCAGAACGTTACAGCTGTACTTCTGGAGATACAGAAACAAATGTATTAAGGTCCTTCTCTTCCTGTTTATCAGGGAAGACATATATTTTTGTATTGTAGTGAGTTAGATGACTGGGAACACAAAGTAAAACATCTAATGGTGATAAGAAGACCAAGAAGCCTGGATGGCCAATCAGTTTCTCAGGTAAATCAGGAATTGGGTATGTAGTACTTGAACAGAGACAGGAGTGGGAGTTTGCTAGATAGACAAGTCTAGAAAGGTCCTTCTAATCAGAAGGAATTGCACAGAGGCACAGAGATAACAGTGTTTACTCAGCACTAGCCGTACAGCAGTTGTTCAGTTAAGCGCTTCACATACACTAGATCAACTACTCATCGTGACAACCTTATGAGACGTACTGTTATCACTATATTATATATGATAAAACCGAAGTTTGAGAATTAAAGCATTTGCTCAAGTCAACTGGCTAATAAGTAATGGTGGTGGGATTCAAACTCAGGTTTCTTTTTCATTCCAGAAACTGTGCTTCTGATGACATGTTTCTAAGATGTAGTACATGACCTGGAGCTGTGGAGTCAGGACAGAACGTTTCAGCATTGGGCAGTGATTATTTTTCTGTAATATGCAGACAAATGGGAGTGTCTGTAGCACTTTCAATAGGGCAGTGACTTCACTGTATGACTATTCTCCAAAGACACCATTTGCAGCTATTGCATGACAGGATCGGTGAGGATTTTGGGGGGACCGGAAGCTGACAAGAGGTGGAGATCTGCAATCCTGATGAGAGATGATGAGAGGAAAGAGAGGCAACTGCACGGTGATGGTGTGCTGAGGGTGGATTTGCAAAGCAGTAGAGAATTAAAAAGTCTACAGGACCCGGGCAGAGGAGAGAACCTGCAGAGAAATGCCCAAGGGTCCAGGGTGAGAGTCTGGGTGGATTGTGTCTCCCATAACCAAAATGCTGTAAACAGAGCAGTGAGCAGCTTCCACTGGTGACCTGCTGTCTGTCTCCAACCAGAAGCTGTTCCTGAGTACTGATGCGCAGGGGGGTCAGCACATGCAGAATCACAGGGCTAACTTCCTATGTTGCAGGAGCTTCCAAAGAGGTTAGGAGAGAGTAAACCAACACAAACGTCACGATAACCAGAGCCAGGGCTGCAGGGACCATACATAATGAGGACCACAGGAGATCAGAGGAGAAAGGGTCACCGTGGGCAGATGGTCCCAGAGAAGGGCCTCGGACTGAGAAGATGGGAGGCTATACAGGCATGCACAGCAATAGCCCTGCAGCCCATGATTCCATACAAAAATGACAGTCTAACTTCCGTTTAGAATCTTCCACGTAGCACAGAGATCAAATGTGGTAGATTCAACTTAGGCCACAAGAGTCTTTGAAAGGGACCCTTTAAGTGATGTGTTGTTTTACGTTTTCTGTGCATGGTTAAGTGTTTAAATTGCTTCTCTAGACATTAGTGTGCCAGGGAATCACATGAGAGTGCCAATTAAAATGTAAATTCTTAGGCTGCACCCCAGGGCTCCTGAGTCTGGGTATATGGAGTGGGGCACAAGGACCTGACTCTTTAACAAGTAGCCCATCGGTTCTGATGCCAGAGTGAAGACCACACTTTGAAACACCATCCTAAGACCCATGAGCCATCGAGAGTTTTACTGGGACAAGGACACCCGGGACATCGTATATTAGAAAGTGTAAACAGTCAGCACCCTACTTTTTGTTACAATGGGGAGTAAATGTTACATGAACTGACTTTTTTATGCAATAAAAGCAAAAATCCCTATGATATTCAAATCAGTCTTCACATTCTTTAGGTGCCTCTTGCAAGGCCTTAGAATTTTTCTTTCTCAATTCTCTCTGCCTCAGTTGTCCTCAAATTCTCATGTTTTTTTTTGTTTTTCTTTCGTCCTTGCCACTTGCTTAACCCTTGCTCCTCTTTCACCTTCCCCGTGTCCCCCCCCATCTCTCACCCTCACACTGTCCCTGCTCCGCCTCACTCTCCCCCTCTGTTGTTTTAATTGAGCCTCTCCTTTAATCATCACAGCACCCGCCCATATTATAGAGTCAATTTCAATGCTGATTTTTTTGTAGCTTTCCATAGGTTATGAATTGTGTCAAATACTTTTTGCATCTATTGAGATAATTATGGTTTATCTCTTTTTTAAGCTACGGTGATGAAATTGTACTAATTAATTTTTTGGATATTAAATCAACAATGTGTTTATTTGATAAAGCCTACTTACCCATTACATGATATATGTGGTATATATGAAATATATATACATATATTTCTTTACTCCATTTGCTAATACTTTGTGTGTGGTAACTGTATAGTATGGGTTTTTCAGTTCTCCTAATGTCTTAGTTTAATTTTTATGCAGGTAATTCTGGCTTCACAAAATTAGTTGGAAGGTGTTCTCACCTCCTATATTTTCTGAAAGATTTTTTTGTAGCATAGCTATTATTTTTTTCCCAAATCTTGGTTAGAATTCACCAGTGATGTCATCTGGGCCAACAGCTTTTGGAAGTTTTTAATTTTGAATACAATATCTTTAATTGATAAAAGTCTATTTATTGTTTCTTATTTCTGCCTAAGTTAGTTTTTTCTTTAAAATTAGAGTCCTTTAGGAAGTGTTATATGCCACCTAATTTGTTAATATTTCCCTATCACCCTTGTTTCTTCTGCAGTCTCTTTGGTGATGCCCTCTCTTTCACTCCAGATATTAATAATTTATGTCTTATGTTTATTTTCTTGATTAGATAGCCATAAGTCTATTGTAGGTATTGTGAGTTACAAGTAGTGGGAATTCTGGTTTCTGAATTTTTTTTTCCTCTAAGTGTGTCATTTGTTTTGTTTCGGCAGACAATTATCTTGGCTGGACTCAAGTTGAAAATTCTGTTCATTTTCTTTAGGTCTGATCCCAGTTCATGTACTTTTTGTTCATTTGAGCTCTTGGAATCAGCTCCAGCCAGAGATGAGGCCAGACACAATTTGGGGGTTCCACAACTGGGGGCTTCCTTTTGTGTCTTCTCGCCTCTCTTCTTTTCCCTTGTCTTGCCTGCCCTTCTTCTCCTCTATTTGCATCTGATTGTGTGAGTAGTAAACCTTTTCATATCTTTTTGTTGTGTGTGTACGGCATCCTAAGTGTCAACATAGGTATCTATAATACAGGCTTATAATTTTCATCAAATTTTGAAAACTTTTATCTGGTTTATCTTAAAATATTCTTCTATCCTCATATATTCCATATATGAAGAACACAAAATTCGTGTATATAAGCCATTTGATATACAGCTTCTGTTAAATGTTTAAGCAACTTTTTTAAACATCTGTGCTTCGATTTGTAAAATTTTTATTGCCTGTCTTCAAATTCATTGATCTTTTCTTCAACAGTATTTAATCTGCAATTTAAGATCATTCAGGGAATTTTTCTTCCCAGATAATTTTCACCTCTTCTGTTCCATTCAGAAATTCCATTTATAAAACTTTAATTTCTTACATTATTATTTTCATGTTCTTCTTTAAGTCTTTGAGAATACTTTTACTAGCATTTCTAAAGTTTGGGTCAGCTGATTCTATAATTTCTGTTATCACTGGATTCATTTGTATTGGCTCATCTTTTTATTCTTTTTGGTTTGATTATGTGTCACAGTTTCCTGCTTCTTGGTATTTTTTATTCCTGCTTCTTTGATTTTTTTTTTTTTTTTTGGTGGGGGAAGGCTAGGCATTGTGCTAGTATATTATTGAATTTTGGATGTTGTGATTTATGTTTTCTTTAAACACAATTTAACATTTCATCAGAAACTTAAGTTATTTGTGGATCAACATGATTATTTTGAGCTTGAGTTGCAGTTTTGTTAAAGCAGGTCTGAAAAAGCATTTACTCAAGAGCTAGTTCATCCCCACCTGTACGGTGTGACTCTTCCAGAGTCTCTGAATACTCCAGGTGTTCAATAACATCTTTTTACTCTGTCAGGTTGGCCATCCAACCATGTTTGAGTGCTCAAAATTGATCAGCTTATAGCACCTGTTTTTCTTTGCCCAACCTTGTGAAGTTTCACTTTATACAAACAAAACTTAGACTCCAGCAACAGACTCAAGAAGACTACTTTATATATTTTTGGTACTTTGTCTGAATAGTTCCCTTCTCTCTGGTACACTCTGTTTCAAATTTCATTCACCTAGGCCTCCACAAACTACCATCTCTACCTCCTCAATTCAACAGTTTTGTGGCTCTCAGCCTGTGTTCTCATTTGTTGCAACAAGATTCATAAACTGCCTCCAAAGAGAAAATGAGGGTAATCCTAGGGCTCAACTCATTTGTTTTCCTCATCTCAGGGATCAGTTATACTCTGTCCACTGGAAAAGTGGAAGAGCTGCTGTGTGTCTTTTGTTTATTTTTCTACTTGTTTTGGTGGAAGTATAAATCAATACCAGGTACTCCTTCAATGCTGATAATGGTGGTTCGCAGATCTTTTGTTTTAATGCTTTTAAAAAAAAATGTTTAGGCAAATAGATGTATTTTTAACCATATTTTACACTTTCAATGAAAGTAATTCAGCTGAGGTGGCAGTAAAATAAATACAAAATTTTACATATAGTTAAATTCACAGTGCTCCAGCCAGGACAAACCACAGCCTATTCAATGTAACCTTCAAAGAGGTTTTGTTTATTCTTTACAAAACAATTGTAAGATTCTTTCCCATTTCACAAATACTAAAACGTAAGAAGTTGGCATTTTATAATTAAAGAAATGGATATTATAAGAGAGAGAAAAAGAAAGGAGAAAGATGAAAACAAGAAAGATAAAGTTATAGTCATAAACATAAAACAAACTCAAAGAAAACAGTAAATACTATAGACTAATGGGTTTCTGTGTATCATTTTTGTCCTTTCCTTTCCCTTTTTTCTAGAATGAATGTATATTTATGTATAAAATTGTATTTTAACAAATGGTGCTGGAATCACTAGATTACTGATAATGGGCAAAAAGAAACTTGACCCCTACCTTGACTCACATACAAAAATTAATTAAAATTGGATAACGTATTCCAGAGTTGCATGGATCTCACTTATCTAGATATCAAATTCTTTGTAGATTCTATTAAATTATTTAATTCTTCATTTCAAAATAAATGGATTTGTTATAGTATGATGGGGTGGAAAAACTGAGAATCAAAAAGAACACAATGCTTTGACCACTAGAATTGAGAGAAGTGCATAGGTTGGGAAGGTTTTTGCATATTAAGGTTTGGGCCTGCAGAAGTCAGGGATGCCTTTCTAGAGGGGATTCTGAATAAGCCTTGGAACTAGTCAGATGGGTAATGGAAGAGAAGGGGGTTCTAAGCACAGCAAACACCAAATACCAACGTACAGACACATAATTGCCCAGTGACACGTAACTGCCCGGTGATTTTGAGCTTATTATAGCTGAGCATGCAATACGTGCCTCACATACAACACCTCTGTTAACCATAGAAAAAACATTTATTCCTAGGTTATTGCTTCAGCATCAGCCTGCCTCAGGCATCCCATAAGGAAGTCTGGGGACTGATGCCAATTCCCAAAAACTCTTTATTACATTTTACTTCAAAGATATTGGAAACTTTCTTATATTATACTTTGATATACAGAACATTCCTAGATTCTTATTTTACATTGTGAAGAGGGAATTACCTAAGTAATCAAAACCCTAAGAATCTGATATTTCTGAACTCACTCTGTTCATCATTTTACTATCTCATGACACAGCCCCTCCTTATATATAAGCCATCAAATTAAAAAAAAACACAAATGAGGCTCTTAGATCTTCTGTGATTAATGGGAAAAGAAATGCTGAAGCAGAGAGCAAGACTGGCATGTGTTTGTGCCCAAGAAACAGAAGCTGCTCTGCCTCCAGCCATGCCTACCAGTCTCAGCCAACACACGGCCCCCTGGAATCCTGCTGTTCCACCCTTGTCTGCCCCCAGGCCTCTCCTCAAGGTATGCCAGGTCACGTGTGTCCTCTGTGCATAACCCCAAGTACCTGCTATAAAAACTCCTCCAGGGGAGAGACTCTCAGGGTGCATCACGGGAAAGCGCAGATCAAGTCCTGGCAAGGAGAATTTCACCCACTTAGAGGTTCTGGCCTCTAACTGGAGCCTTCACCTGAGGCCATCTGTTTCAAGTTGTCAACCCCTATGCTCTTCAGGGATCAGAGACACAGGCTGCTTCATTCTGAGTCTTATGCTAATGTGCCTCCTGACAGGCTGTTGGTAAGACCAGAAAGAACACAGCATAATATTAACAATGGCGTCCGGGTGATGGGCTTTGGTGAATTTCATTTTCTAGATCACAGCCTATATCTTCTAAAGCTTTTATGAGGCATTCTTTACAATTAGAAAAAATAAATAAAACTTTTTAAAAGTATGAATATGGTATTGTTTCTGTTTCTCTTTTTAATATTTGTTGTATGTATATTTATGTATTACTTTATCAAAACTTAAAAACAATACTCCATTCTTTTATTTCAAGGTACCAGAAGGAAATTATGAGCCTAGATGCTGGAGAGTTTAATACCACATTACTTTTAAAATCTATGATCTTGCTGGGGACATTTTCATAAGTCTGTTTTCACTGCATTGAGAGATCTTCTAAGTAAATGTGACATGCAGGAGCAGCTTCTTTGCCAAGCAATAGTCCACAACACTTTATATCCATGAACAAAGAAATGGTATGTAGGGGACCACTTGCTCTGCTACGCACAGAAGTTCTGTCAGGCTGCGGGACCTCACAGGGCAGCGACTCTCACCGAGACATGATTCTAGACTTTACAGACCCATATTTTATCATTCACTTAAAAATGACTTTGGCAACAATTCTATGACCAGCCTCATACTGAAATATGAAAAATACATTCTCTGTCTTCAAGAAGTGCATAATTAACTTTATAAGAAATATGACAGGCAGCACTCCACAAGCCAGCCGTTCACGCGAAAGGCAAACAGGTGAGCCAGGTGGGTCGGGATGTAAAACGGATCATTTACACATTTGCCTCTATTTGTGAATTTGTTACTTTAACTTTGGAGTTCTTATGTTTCATTTCTGTTTCATAAGCAACAAGAATGAGTGACTTTGAGCATTTTCTCTCAATACGTTTGATTTCTGAAAGAAAATCCACCTCATCCTATGGTAATGAGCATTCAGTAGGATTTTCATAAATTTAGTAAAGCCAGATATTTGAACTGACTTCTCTTCTGGTCTTGTCGCATCCAAAATCTCCTAAATGATATCCAGAATTGGGGAGAAAAACAAAGATGGAGAGAGAACGAGAGTGCGAGAGACCTCCTTCTGTCTCTGCTCGTACCCAATCCATTGTCACGTTCTCTTGACTCAACTTCCAAACCTTTCCAAAGTCCACCTACCCCAAGCCCAGTCCAAATCATCACCTGCCTACAGCAGCTTCTTAAGTGGCTTTATTGAATGCACTCTTGACTCAGTTCAATTTTCCACCTGAAAGCAAAATCAATTAAAAAAGTTTAAATTAGGACTATTTAGTAACTCCTCTTAAATAATCACTGCATTAAGTTCCAACATTACTAAGTTGAGTATATATGCCTCCTGGTGTGAAAGGAGGAAGGGCATGAAAATAGTGCTTTGTTAATCTATTTACAGATAAACAGGCACCTTTTTGAGAACTGGCAATGCAGGAATCCCTGAAAAGCTGAACTGCATACCTTTCGGGTTCATTTTGTACAGTTCCGGAGCTTGAACATCTGAATGCATATGCCCGTATGCCACAGTATTTCCTGGAATATGGGTCACACGTGTAAGCTAAACTTCACTGTCATATGCTACCTCAATTGGCCAATTTGTTATCATGATCATCTTCAGCACAGCCCTCTGATTTCTTCCGAAGTAAAAGCTGCAATGATCTTTTCTGATTACTAGTCATTCGTTGTTGATTGGGCACCCACTGGGTTAGACAAACCATGCTAGTTGTATCTACAGGAGATTGACAGGTGAATGATGTTCAGGTACTGTCTTTAGGGGAGTTAGAGTTCAGTGGAGCAGAGGGGACATGCTAGGTGCCATATGCATGTTTCCTGCCAAGCCGAGTTGGTGCCCAGAGGAAGGAATGGCCACTTCTAAGGCAGTTAGGGTTTGGAAGCTGGGAACTTCTGCTGTTGATCACAGATTCTAATCTCACCAGTGGTTTATTTCCATAAATACTCTATGTCACTTTACCAATGTTTGGAAAATAGCTCAGAATATGTTCCTTGTCCAAAAGTTTACTTGAGATATTTCATCCTATGGAAGTTTCATCTTCTAAAAAAGACCATAATAGTAAGTGTTCAATGCAACTTGGAATTACTCCTTAGTGAATGCAGCTTTCTTATCAGATAAGGAAAGTCAGGTCAAAGAGTTTGAATTCAGTCCTCTATGCCCAAGTAATACCAGGGAGAAGAAATGCTCAAAGAATATTTCTTTTAAAATATTAACTTTTACCAAGGGTTTTTACATCTTCCCACCTCCAAATTTATTTTAAAAATATTGTGCAAGTACAGTGATTTAATATATATGAAGGTGTAGTGTAAACTGTGAAGAACCAAATCAACTGTGAGAAGAGTCCGTGATTCAACAGGATTGTGGAGCACAGAAACAATTCTTTCAAGCTGGTGGAACCAGAAATGAGTAGCTTACGGAACAGTCTCCCTGGTGTCCTAATGGTAAAGTCATTGTTGATACTGTATTTTCAGCATTTTGGTCTAACACCTCCCTCTTATAAAATAAAGCTTCTTTAGTACTGTTTCAACCCTTTCAGAGTTTACAAAATGGGAAAATATGAGTCTTTAGATGGAGGTAGAAAGTAAATGCATAAGAGGGAGATGTCAGCTTTGTGTCATGTAATGTATCCTTTGTACCCTTTGTACTAATTGCCTGGAGAGTCTAAATGAATTGCTGAGAAATTTGGGCAAATCTGACAGTGGTGAAGTGAGCTGAGATTTAGTACAAGGTTAAGACAAAGTTGCTGGACAATGACATCATTCCAATCAAAATTATTTTTTGGAGGATATACTACCAAGGCTTAGGAGGTGATGAACAATTGGATTTGACCCCTCTGCGCTTGGATTTCTTTTTCTAAAAAATAGAATGTTGGACCAGGTATCCAAGAAGGTACAATCCATCCTAAAACTGCATGATCATGAGATGCCATCCTGGCAAGTACTTGTAGCTAACTTATCCTCTCCTTTAGTGCCTTAATATACACCAATACAGTCTCGGAGGATAGGAGACTCCTAGGTACCCTCTGTGAGGTACTTTTTAAGAACTGTATTCTTTTTTTCTAGGCCCCGACCCCACATTGCTTGTGCATACTTCAGGCTCCACAAAGAGCTGACCTGCTTCCACTCCAAAGCCAGACCTTTTATTTCTTCACATTAATTTCTTGATTTGAACTCTTTGCCAACCCTTGAGTCTGTCCAAGTAGCTGAAGTCTCTGCCTGCCAGTCCTGTCCATCCTCAGAAGTCAGATTAATTTCATGATAACCTTCAACTCCATCTATTTGAGACCACACTCCCCCCAGACCAGCTCACGTCTTTGCCTCTGGACACTCCTTCCCACTTCTTATCCATCTCCTCCCACAGTCTTTGGTCTTGAGAAAGCTGTCTCCTTGGAATTTCTCAATATCCTACATGACAGGAGTGCAACGTGCCCTCTGGCCATTGTTAATTTGGTTGGTATTGTTTATCAGTCGTGCAAGGTAGTTTCCGAAAGGGTAATAACAGTAGCAGTTTAAGCCACTGTCGACACGGATCACACACACTTATACATGACTAGTTCCCTTGCCAGAATCATACGTCTGCCCATCATTTCAGATGTGTTCTGTTGATATTCCTGGATTTTTGCTGATATACTATGTGTTATCTAAATACACAATGACATAAAGTAAGAGCTCCGTGGGAATACGGTGGTCTCTAAAGGACACAATCAAAAGAACATTCCCAGAAAGGCTTTGAGACAATTACTCTTCTAAAGGAGGGTGTTCTCAGGAGCAGTAGGCAGATCTGTTTTATTGTCTGACGAGTTTTGTGAGACACCTTGCTAAGGATAATGGCATGGACCAGGGTCAATTTTAAAAATGCATTTATACAATATCAATAGCAGACTCCAAACTTCTTGAATAAAATGAACACATGCAAGCCTTCAAGAAAGCTTCACGTTGCCAGACGGAGGAGCCGAGAGGCGAGCATTAGCATTATTAATCGAGCTCTGTGAAGATGCCTTCCTACAGCAAATGTGCCAGAATTTTCATGTACTTCTTTGTTTGACTATTCATTGCCATTTGTTCCTCATTTCTACATCTAAACACAAGGTAGATGGGATCTGATGCGAAACTTTGTTTCTGATCAACTACAAAAAAGTTTTCCAGCATCTGTTGAGCTCAGCGAGTAAGCACAATTTATAAAACACTGAATGACTAACCCCTGTAACCATTTTAATGACCCTAAAATAAAGTGCTTAGAGCAACATCTGTCCCAGCAGCTGGGTTCTCTGCATGAGTGGGCAGAGCGACACATTGGGACAAATTCTGTTCTCCCTTTTGACAGAAACAATTGCAGCAGATCATTTTTATCGTAATCAATTTAGGTACAGTTTCTCGGAAACCATCTGTGTAGTGTTCATAGATTGTGCTTAAGAATTTAAATGTGTATATTTTTGGTCGCTTGATGTAGCATCTGCTAATGGCCACATAAGTTCCACTTTTTATGCAGAAAGCTGTTTCCTTGTAAAGGGATTGGTAGAATGACTACTTGATTTTATCCTTTTAACTACCCAATAAGCTTCTGAAGTTTGAATGACATCCATCACAGAGCGTTAGTTGTAGAATTAATTGCTTAAAAAATAAAAATTGGAGTTGAAGTTAGAAGAAAAACAAAGCCTCAGTGAAACATTTTATTGTGTTTCTATCTCTAGCTCATAATTTTAATTTAACATGGTTGTACGTGGGCAATTGAAACTACTAAAGAAAGGCATGGCTGTTGATAACAATACTTTTTTGTCTATTTTTTCCCCAGTTTTTGTTTGTGGCTTTATAGCTATTAGTCAAATAAATCTGTAAAGAAATCAAGTGGCTAAGGCAGCCAACATTTACTTTGGCTTTGAGAATAATTTTCGGATCATATTAAAGGATAATTGCTCTTAAAATACTAGATAATGAAAATTGAATGGCTTTGGTGCAGAGACAAAGGCTTTGCCTAAAAACTGCCGACAGCTATTTTTTGGGGACGGAACACATTCTGCCATGTAACTGAATCTTAACACATTTTGAGTAGAGAGAGTCCTTGTCTTGCTTGAGAATTCTGAATTTAGCAAAGATGGCGTGATCTGGGCAATCAGAGAATGTAAGATTTCCCTGATTTAAAAAAAATGTTCTTTTTCCCTCTAATACCAACCATGTTTGGATGTTTCTCTATTTAAAGCATTTGAGAACCCACTAAACTAACTAGATAACCAAGTGGCTAAATAATAAGATAAATAAAATAATGTCAGAGTTCAAATTCTATGAGGTTATACAACACTTAATGCATCATTTTTATTTTCATAAAATACTAAGTAGAAGTTTAGGATCAGGGTGGGTTTTATATCCACCCCTACAAATACAGAGTGAGTGCCTGTGATGGGTGAAGCGCTGGAATTACCAGGGGGATGGGACATGGTTCTGTCCGGGTGGCGCTCTGCAGCTAGGAAGGAGAGGGCGCCTTGTAACCAGAGGGGTTTCCTCTGTGCTCCCAAGGTGCCACTCCAGACGTGTCTCAGTTTGGCACAAACTTTGGGTCGTTGGTCCAGTGATCACCTGCTTGCTGTCTATCCATTTCTCCTTTTCTCCCCTGGGGTCAACAGTCTTGATTTACCAAACAGAGAAAGAATGAATTCCCTCTAATAGTATGCAGGTGATTCGAATAATAAATTATTATTTATTAAATGGGTTGTACAGCTTTACATTAGTTCATTGAAGCACTAATAGGATGTGAAATTAGAACTGCTAATAAAAATGTTTAATTGTTCATTTCTGTCCCTGAAGCTGTAAATTGTTTCATAAGACATGAAAAGAGAAAAAGAAATACAGTGGTTATACAGGGTTGAGTTCATAATAATAATAATAGAGGTGATGAATCAAATTACCCAACAAGATTTCTGTTGTGGATAATTCAAGTACACTTCAGGAAATATATTAGCAGAATGAATTTACGGTATGTTCTGAAAGGTGAGATTGCTTAAAGCATGAGGCATTTTTTCTACCCCAACTATCAATCAGCTAAATTATCTTTAATCTTAATTAGATGAAAGAATGTGGTCTTATGATTCTATGAGCTGGAAGATGTCCAGACTATTAGAAACGTCATTTCAATAATACCCTTTTATGCCGTCTGTAAGAGTCACACCAAACAGACTTCATGCAGATGAACATAATACAAAACAGAACTTCACAGCTAAGGGGAGAAACAAGGTTCATGCACACACACACACAAGCCTTACGCTTCATACAGACACAAAAAAGATACGTAGGAGCTACAGAGAGAGTCAAGCAGCAGTAGGAGGGGAGAAAGTTAAAAGATTTCTTCCATTTTGAGAACCACATTCCTCCAAAAATAGCTTTGCACCTTGGGCTTCCAACTACCTTTTTCTCAAATTGTCTATTGGAATGTAGTCCTTTGGAAAAGTACATTTTTTCACTTAAATGTGCATGTGTTCATGTGTGTCTGTGCATTTCTGCGTGTGTGATGTCAGTATTCAGTTACAATTTAATGAGGTGTTTCTTTTTCTCAGGCACACAAATGACAGCCTTTTTGGTGCTTATGCAGAAGATGTACACCTAGTAACCATCCCAGACTGGGTTACCCAGCATCTTCCACACTGTGAAGCAGGCAGATACAATGCATATAATGTATGCACACAGAATGAACAATCCACGATAGAAAGAGGTGGGCAAGAAAAGCAGGTCCATACCATGGTACTTCATGGAGGGAAAGATTCTGTCTAGCTGGAGGGCTAGGAAATCTTCCATGACAGAGGTAGCATTGGGGAAGTCTTGCCTCGAAAATGCACCATTTTATTTGAGATACGCATGATAAGATTTGTCCTTGCAGGTGAACAGAACAATATAAGCAAAAGCTTATAATTGCTCTATCCTCTTGCCTGAATTTCAAGTTTCTTTACAATAATAGTGTTTGTGACTTTTATTTTTTAATTTTTTATTAAGGTAAGATTGATATACACTCTTATGAAGGTTTCACATGAAAAAACAATGCGATTACTACATTTACCCATATTATCAAGTCCCCCCCATACCCCAGTGCAGTCACTGTCCTTCAGTTTGTGACTTTTAAATACTGATGAGTGGAATTGCCAAAGACACTAAGGAGATAGATCAGCATTAGAGGTTTGCTGTGGGTGAGATCCACTGGGCTCCTTTACTGTGCACGGTTTGTTTCATTTTGAATTAAAATATGTATAAAGCAGTGGTTCTCAAAGTGTAGCTCTTAGACAAGCACAGTCAGCATCACCTCGTGATTTTTCAGACATGCAAATTCTTGGACCCCATCCCAGTCGTACCAAATCAGAAACTCAAGGTGTGGGGCCCGGCAATGTGGGTTTCCACAAGGCCTGGTCCTTTCAAATGCCTGCGAACCACAGCATGAAGCCATGTTCATGAGACCTTCCTTCACCTGTCAGAACTACTCCATCTCGACCTTTTCTTTGGAAAGAGTTCAGGGTCGGTCACCCAGGCCTTCCTGTGCCTTCAGAGAGCTCTGGTGGGCACTCATCACTGACTGCATTTGTTTTTAGGGATCTTTGGGTGGTTAATCTTCCTGATTAGCTGTCTGCTGCTTTGATTTACAAAATCACACACTGTTGCAATTCTGTGGGCTTGTGCCAGGAAGCCGGCAATCCCGTAGCTGCTCTCCTGAGTTGTCATGAGTACTGGGGGGCAGGGGACAGTGGGCTGCAGAGACTGTGGGTGCCCAGGTGGATGTGACACATGGGTTCACTTCAGAATCCGCAGGGCACTTAGACTCTCGGCATCTCATCCCTTCAAATCAAGTACCAAATCCTTAGAAGATGGCTGACTGCTTTGTGTGGTATAGCTGGATGGGGTCAGCAGCTCCTTCAGTCTCGGTGGAAGCTAAAGGAACAGTTTATGGGGCTGAAAACTGACCCACAGTTCCCTGACCCTGTTGCCCTTTGCAATTCTCCCTTCTGACCTCCGGTTCCCATGCCACTCGGGGCTGGCCTTACGTACTACAAGTTGCTAGTGGGACCGATCTACCTACAGGTCTCATCAAAGAATCTCCAGGCTTAAAGGGCCTCGGAGACCATGTGCCTCTACCTCCTCATTCTTCCAATCGCCATCCTGGGGACTAGGAGGTGGGGGAACTTGTCCAGGGTCCCTGGGATGGGAACCTGCACAGACGGCATCTGGTCCGCGGGTCCGACCTTTTCCCTCATCCTGCCACCTCTTCTCACGCAGGCTGTGCCCACCAGCAGACAGTGAGGGACTCAGGGGCACCCAGGAGCAGGCAGATGATGTATGTGCGTGGAAGCTGGTCAGGAATGGGTGGCAGGGGATCCGAGGGCACTTGCTCACCTAGAGAAAGCAGGTCCAGTCAATTATCAGCACGTGAAAACACAGGCCTGATCTCGGAAGATCTTCTTTTTATGTGAAATTCTTAATTCTTCCAATTCTTAAACGTTGCCTCAAATGAAAATTGATTGTGTGAGACAAACCAACACGTTTATCAGCCTGATGGGGGCCATGAGCCACCAGTTTGAAAACTCCACTGTTTCAAGCGAACTTGTGCCCCACACTGACTTTTCTCATTTTTAACTCAGTTCACTTGGTTTGAAGTCTTCTCTTTTCCAGCCCTCCTGCCTGGAGCAACATCTGCTCTTATCTCTCTGACCTACTTTCGATCATGACATGTGTTTTGCCTGGTAAGTATAACACTGCTCCATGCACAGTCCACCTCGAATGTCTTTCGGGATCTAAGTGAAGTCACGCTGCCGCCACACCGCTGTCCTTGGCAGCCAAAGCCAGCCAGGGACGCTGGTCCCTTCATGCATGAGGCATCTGGTGATCAAGCACATTTGGGGCTCAGCTACCAATCTGTGGCAGGTAGTAGGCATACTCAAACCAGGCTGCACATGTGAATTACCTGCAGAACTTTACAAAGCTCTGTGCATCCGGGCCTCACCGCCAGCACTTCTGATTTAATCAGCCTCAGGTGAGACCTGGGCATTTGTTCTGCTCCAAAGTGATTCTAATTTGCCAGAGTGGAAAATTACTGAGATCAGTGAAACTTATTTAAGGACATATTTTGATTAATCAGATTTTAATCAATTGAGAAAAAAGTGTAGAAGGGGTTTATATTTACATTTTCCCCACAAAGGGATGATAGAGTATTACACATTCTAGATGGTCCATGGATGCCCATGACAGCCAGCAGCTGCTGGCGCGCGAACTGCCGGTGAGCGTGCATTCTGCCTGAGCTGCTCTCAGATGCTCTGTAACTACTCATGTTAAGGGGTCTTGGGTTTCTTCTGGTTGTGAGGCATGACCGATGCTTAAAATGGTCCAGAAAAAGGAACCAGGGTCTTTTTGGCCAAAGTTGTTGCTTATCTTCTCTGTTTCCAGATGTTTGCTGGTGACCCTGGTCATAACAGCCTTAGGTGAACACTAGATGGGACGAGAAAGGTTTGGAGTGTTCTACAAGGGCATGGGACAGTATGGCGTTCTGCATCGAGTTCCTGACGTGTGGCCCTCTTTTCTGGGCCAATAATTTTGGTCCCAGAAATCAACTCCAGTAACAGAATATGATATACCCAACAACATCTGAATACACACAAATATTTATTGCGATGTTACCAAGTAACAAATAAAGTAGAAATAACAAAAAATATCCAGCTCTGCATGGTAAAGATTGTGTATGCAACTATTAAAAATGTTTTTTACATCTTCATTGGAGAAGCACCTAGCATGGGGAGTAAATCGATTTTATAATAATAAACTCATTTATCCATTCCCTTATTTATCCTTTCAATCAAGCACATATTTATTAAAATCTATCATGTACAAGGCATCAAGATATTATATCCAAAATCTGGATGTAATATTCCTGTAGATATTGTGAAATTTTGTTGCTCTTATGAAGGTATCTTTTACATTTTTTTGTCATATTTTCCAAATGATTTTGAGGAGAGCCACCAGATGTCTGGACACATTTTCCATTTACTTTAATAATTTCACAATACTTAAAATACTTTTTAAAATTAATGTTTCTTCCCTAGGCTTGTTTTCTGGGTAAGTTCTTCTGCAAGAAATAATTTGGCCTCTTGGATTATAAAAAGTAATATTTCTTGCTTCTATTTAATGTGTGTTTCTTGCCAAGAAATTAACAATAATGTAGTATGATTTGGGGGATAGAGGGCATCTTACCCATCTTCTGATTATGATGAGAATGTTTTACTAAGATGGTCAACTTCAGTGGCGCCGGAGAAAACAGAGAAGAGTGGACCAATGGGAGACACACTCTGGAGGTAGAGTCTGCAGGACTTGCTGACAGCCCCCCACTTGCTGAGCAGTGAGGGAAGGGCAGGAACCAAATACCACTCTTAGGTTTCTACCTTGAGCCACTAGCTGAACGGAAAAGTCATTTCCTGAGACAGGGAATCAGCAGGATTGGGATGGGGGTAGGGGCTCATGGATTCTACTTTTGACATTTAAAGTGTGTGACAGCTGGACACTGAAGCTGAAATACCAAGAAGGCAGTTGGCTTTATGAGCATAAAAATAGAAAATATTAATTGGTTTCACCAGTCTAGATGTGATACTTAAAACCCAAGGAATATTAGAGATCACATCTGTAGAGAATGTGACAAAAGCAATTAAACAGAGGGAAAAAACAACTTAGGAAAGAGCATTAACGTGTTCCAACATTTAGTATTTGGTAGAATGGAGGGAGATATGAAATTTCCCACTTACCTGTTAATCAATCTATCATATATATGTGTATATATGTATTTGCATATACATATATACACATATAGAAATTATATAGATTATGTATCACTTTGTACATTACTCTTACAGTAATTCGCACCCCACTATTTTGTGGTTTTCTCTTTATGTATCCGTGTCTGTGCTAGAGTGTAGCCCAAAGGGGAGCATCTCCCACTCACCCCTATACTCCCAGTGTCGGTTGTTTAGTTGAGTGCTGAGTAATGGATGGATAAGTGAATTAATGAGTAAAGTTAGACAGGAAGATACTATATAAAATCCCAGCAAGTATGATTCAGTAGTGCTATGAACTAAATACTTGTGCCCCTTAAAATTCATAGGTTGAAGCTCAATTCCCAATGTGATGATATTTGGAGGTGGGGCCATTAGGAAGTGATTAGGTCATGTGACTGAAGTCCTCAAGAATGCGTTAATCCCCTTGTAAAAAAATGAGGAGAACAAGCCACTGCCTCTACCCACAAGCCATCTGCTCCCCACCATGTGAGAACACAAGAAGATAGCAGAGCAGGAAACAGGTCCTCTCCAGACACCAAATCTGGTGCCTTGTCCTTGACCTCCCTACCTCCAGTACTGCGAAAAATAAATGTTTGTTGTTTAAGCCACTCAGTCTGTGGTATATAGCCGCCCACGGTGACTAAAACAAGTCGTATATACACATATTATATTTGATAACCAAGAAGTTTTTATTACAGAATTATAATTATAATTCAACATAAGAATAACTATTAATATGCTTTATCATATTGTAGATTAAAAGATAAAACAATATGGTCAACTTGGTCATCTTTTCTGGGGAAAACTAACTTATTTAAAGAAACATTGATAGCAATTCTAGGAGTAGAAGAGAATCTCTTTACACCGATAAAGTGTAACTTCTCAAAATATTTATCAAAGCTTTTATGTCGTGGTGAAATTTTAAAGGCATTCTCATTTATATCAGGAGATAGAGAAAGATTTGGATATCATCCCTACAACCCAATAACCTTATCCAATGTAGAAGCTATTAGAAGAGACAAAAATTATAATACTTTTCAGTAAAATTATTTACCATATAGAAAGCCAAGATAATCTGCAAACTGTTAGGACTAAAAAATAGAGTTTAGTATATTTATTGGATAATAGTTAATACCTAAAACCAGCAGTGGTTCAATTCACAATTCACAAAAAATTAGGAGTTGTAATAGAAGTACTTTTTATGATAGTGGAGTGATGCATGCAGTGTGTGTGACCCCATATATGCAAAATCCAAAACCAAGCAAAGCATCGCTATTGTTTTTGATGACAAAAAATGATGCAGGGACATCTGAAACATGAGTTGGAGGGGGAGGCATCAAATCTGAAATAAAAATTGCTTCTGGGGAGGGAGAGCAGCAAATGGCTGACTTTTCTGAAGTAAAAGGTGCTTAATCAACTTATCTGTAAAATTCTATTTTTAATTAAAATAACTGGAGGCAAAAGGTATGTTTATTATTCCTGAGCTGAGTATGCAGAGCTTTGTTACAGCATTTTCTATAAAGCAGTGGTGGGGTTGGGGGCTGTAGAATGTCCGAGTTCAGTTCAAATTCAGAGGGACCGAGGCCAGGCTTGGAGGCCTCAGTAAGGCCTGATGTGCCTCCTCTGGCACCAGCAGCCACCAGTAAAGCGGATGCAGGAGGCTGAGCTGTGCCTGGGAGAGCGGGCTGGGGGAGCACCTCGCATGTGGGTAAAACGTCCCCTCGAAAAGGTTACTCTGGGACCATCCAGTGCTGGATGTATAGCTGACACTGAGCTGAGCCTTGTTACTAAGACAGGCTGGTTCAGGAGCCGAGTACAGGAGATTCTGCATGCGGAGCCCATTAGTGGTTCTATCTTAGAACAGAACAAACAGCTTCTCGCTTTCTAGAGGTGACTATTAACGTCTATTCCGAATGAACTTCAACACAGAAAACAATATACCTTTGAAAATGCCTATTGAAAATATTTGAGAGGGGCCATCAGGATGCTGTCTGAATTACATGAAGAGCTCAGAGTTGCTAATTCAACTGTGGGCATTTATTGATGGCTGAGCCGGTGCCGTGCCTCATGAGAAATAAGTATTCTTGACTCAGCCAGAGCAGATGGTGAACAGTTTAGAAGTGTGACGTGTCTTAAACACTCTTTTAGGGCACATAGTAGATTCCATCTTATGACTTTGACAGGTAACACGTTATGTTCAATTCTGGTGCACAGCTTCCACTCTCTGAGGCAGGACACTTGGGCAGCTGCGTCTTTCACGTCCAGCCACGGGTGGGAAATGGGCTCCTCCTCCCTTCAAAAGCCGGTCTGCTGTGTCTGCCTTTTTCAAAGACTTTGAACAACACATTCCAAGCTGGGGAATGGGATGGCTTTTAATTCACTGAGATTTTTTAAATGTCTGTTTGTTCTGGGAGAGTTTGTGCTTTGAGCCTTCATAACTAACATTCTTCGAAATGACTAGTGTGTTGAATTGTGCCCACAAAATAAATATAGTTAACACCGAAATGCCCTTGGCTTTCACGAAGGAGGTTGCGTGGAACCTGCAGGGCTGGGGAGATGCTGCTGAGGACCAACCCCTGTGAGATTTTTGTTTGCTCTACGTAAAGAAGCGAGTTAGACAATCGTTTTCAAATCCCCATGCCGGAAAATGTGTGTGTGTGTTTTTTCCCCTGGTGAAGTGGCATTTTTCCCCTGGTGAAGTTTTGGTCAGAAACAAGGGTTCATCCCAGGCATCCAAGTTGGAATGACATCAGCTCATACTTGAGTCATTGAACAAATTCTAACTTTCCTATGCCTCAGTTTTCACATACGTACAATAGCATCGCCAACAGTGTCTTTTTAATATAGGGTATTGTTATATAATGAGTTAGGTCCTTGAAGTGCTCAGAATAGAACCTCACTTGTAGCATACGGTCAATAACTAGCCATCATTATTAGACAGAAAGTCATTAATGTAATGAACATATTTCCTATTTTCGGTTTGGCTGACAGCAGGCTCGGAACTAAACTTGCCGTTCAACAGAAATGATTGTACGGACTTCACAGCCTGAATATTTATGTGCTACATTCCCCCTCTTACTTTTTGTATTTTCCCAGGCCTTGCTTATAGCCTCTTACTGATTTTTGGTATAAATTCTTATCAGTTCATCTCACAGTTTTTGAAGAAAGACTAAAACAGAGGGTGTGTGTGTGTGTGTGTGTGTGTGTGTGTGTGTGTGTGTGTGTGTGTGTCTATGTGCTATAAATGTCCTAAAATGCAGGCTGGCTGGGGAAGCAACCCCACCAGGTCCCCTCACTTGTAAACATGAGTCAGGAGAGAGCAGCTAGGGCACCTGAGGAATGCCTTGGGGTACACGGACACTTGATTCGAGTTCAACAGCAATGTCTTCTTATACGCCCATAACAACCTCGTTTGGATGGGGGCAGGGTGTTCAGGGACCAAGGCTCAGGTGGGCAGGACCGGACCAGACAGTGGGGGCTGCGGTGCAGAGCAGGGGCGGTAAGCGCTCTCTCCGTAAACTCACGTGAAACATGACGGTGGTGAAATCCTCACGGTAAAGGCACAGGGTTAGGCTGAGAAGACCACTGGGGAGAACGCGCTTCATCAAAGCCCAGCCCTTGGTGCTAGGTCTTTACTAGAGCTCGGACCTTTCTCTTACCTTTTTCAACCCTGTTTTCTATTAATAACACCTGTGCTGGCCATTCAGCGTGACTGAGGATTGTGTGAGTTGAAGGTGTTGAAGGTGCTTTCTAAGCTCAATGCATTCACGTGTTTGAGGTGAATTTCTTCACTACCGTGTTTTCCAGGCACCTTCTCATCTGCAGCCAAGCTGAACCTCAAACATCTCCGCAAATGCCGGTAGAAGCAGGCCTCCTACAGCCTCCTTAGTCAGAAATAAAAGGAGAGGAAAGAACACTTCGGGTGGGCAATTGTGCAGCGGGAAGCTTCTTCCCGATCGTCTCTTCCTCTGTTTGCAGCCAAGCCCGGCTAAGGGTCATTAGCTTAATGAGCTATTGTATTTTTTTCTCTTTCTCTAAAAAGTCTGCTGAAACATCCTCCCAGGAGCCAAATGAGGAGGCGAAGAAATAAACAGCAGCTGATAGCTAAGGGAGTTTAGCCAGAGAGCCCTTCAGCTCGGCGCGCCTGTGCCCGAGTGTGCGTGTACGTGTGTGTGCATGTGTGTGTGCGTGTGTGCGCGCGCATGTATGTTAGTTGGGGGATGTTGGGAGGGTCGACGGACAGGCCTACAGACCAGGGAGACTTCTATCCGCGCACGTGGAATGAGCAGCCTTCCAGAAACAGCCTACCCGAGAGGTGGCTCTGGGTTTTGTGAACCTGTGACATTATTTCTTCACCCAAGTGATCAAGGCATATTCCCCTGTTAATGGGTCTTATTTTTAGACATGATATTGACCAGGAACAACAAATTATTTGGCATATAGTAGTTCTCTCTAAGTAACTCCTGCAAGACTACAGAGCCGGCCCACTCGCGCCAGCTGAGGCCCCGGGCCAGAAGTACTGTGGCCTTCGCCCCGTCCCACATCCCTGGCACCCCTCCCCTCCCAAGACCAACCCTGTGACCTTTAGGGAGTTTCTACTCCAATTTCCTTTCTAATTCTTTCTAAAAGGACTTGTTAATAGTACAGCCTCATTGTAAGAAATTTGAAAACTGAGAAAAATACAAAGAAGAGAAAGAAAATCATGTTTATTTTACAATCCTAAGATAACTTTATTCCCATTGTGGCATATTTATCTCAGATACAGAGTCTCAAAGATTTTGCCTTTTGCATTTCCTTTCATGTGCCATTTTAGCAATTTCTCAAATTTCCTTCAAATTATTTAAAATAAAATTTAAATAATCTGCTCTACCACGAATGTGCCACGGCGTATTTACTCACCCCCTTACTGTGGAACACGCGGCCCCCATTGTTTCCTCATACATGCCACTGGAGGTTGCCTTCGCATCCGGGCACACGTGATTGGCCAGTACTGCCCCTCACTGTCATTGGTCCCGAGGTGGGGGTGACGGGGTGGGGGGGTGACGGGGGCCCTCCGCAGGGCTGTGGCTGCGCAGGCCACTCACATGCGCTTTTCTTCCCAATATTGCACACTATTGTAAACATATTCTCTACCTTATGGCTTTCTTAATAGTGTCTTTCTCCAGCTTATTTTACTATAAGAACACAGTAAAAATACATATGACATATAAAATACGTGTCGATTGACTGTTTATGCTATGGGTTAGGCTTCTGGTCAACAACTGACTATTAGTAGTTAAGTTTTGGGGAATCAAAGTTATACTCAGGTTTTTAACTGACTGGGTTAGTGCCCCAACTCCTATGCTGTTTAGGAGTCAACTGTACTTGGTCAAGTGCATAAATTCTCAAATGCACACACACACATGCACACATCTCCACCCACTTCCCCAAAAGTGCAATTTTTATTCCCTCCTGAAGTATATGAGAGTGCTAATTTCATCCCATCTTTCCAAGTTTGAGTAGGATTGTTTAAAAACTATATTCTATCTTGAAAGACCCCAAATAACATTTAATTGCTTAAAAATGAACCTTTAGTTCTGTGTGGATCTTTGGCCTGGATAACGAACCAGGATCAAACAGTGAGGAGTCACACAGGAGAAAACCCGCAGGTAGAGCCTGTGCACCCCGTGCCCACACCCCCATCACGTCCCGCTCCCCGCAGGGGTGCGGAGCGGCTCCCAGACGACAGGCCTTGCCAGAAAGACCCCCCCCCTACGGTTTTCCAAAACCCAGGGACGGGGAAGCACTGTGGCCTCAGAGAGGAGCTGAGAGGCTTCCCTTGCCCAGACCCTGCAGATGCTCAGGAAAAGCCACTGTCATTGGCCAGAGCAGGGGTCCCAAGGGCCCTGCCTCTTGTTTGGTGCCGGGGTTGGCTGTCCCCACCCAGTGGCCTCACCGGGGTCCTGACCTCGCGGGGGGACTTGCTCCCGAGCTCCAGTCCCCTTTCTGCGCCTGCCGGTCTGTTGATGAAGCCTCCAAACATCCCCCACCTCAGCGCCCTTCCCCGGAGACCCTCCCTCCGGGGTCTCCCCCAGCAAAGCCTTCTACCCACACATCCCAGCGCACGGAGCCCTTGACTTACTAATCTTTCCCTTCCAAGTGTCTCCCATGCGCTGAGGGGCTGTGAGCTCGCCGTCCTCTCCCCCTGCACCCGGGGCCTGGCATGGAGTGGAGGCACAATTCTCAGCATCCTGCCCAGGTGGCCTGGCCCCGGAGGTCTGTCCTGTTCCCCTCCAGGGAGCCGGTGCCCCGCGGCTCGGAGGGACCTCTGGGTGCCGGCCCTGCGGGGCGGCCTTGTTTCCCTGGGCAACTGCTTTCCTTCCAAAAAGCATTTCTCATTTGCCGTTCTGGGGCCTGCAACTTTTGCCATATGTCGGTTGTCTCCGCCTTCATGATCCCAGCCATATTAATGTTATAATTAGAGCCAGGATTTATACAGACTTTCTTCTGAGCAGCTCCTCAAGCTCTGCTTTATCTTCTGTGCATTGCTGGTTCTGGGACATCACTCCAGTTTATATTTAGGGGCAGACTGGGAGAGAGAAGGGAAGGGAGAGGAACATGGCAGAGACAGGAAAGGGAGAGAGTGGACAGCCTCCAGGAAGTGGGCCTCCGGCTCCAGGGCCCAGGCACCTCTCACCCCTTGGCTGACGCAAGGGCGATGCTGTCACCCGTGACGCTCAGGCATGATTATTTGTACTAAATGCATTTATTATGACTGGCGTGTCTTCACGAGCCTTCACTTCTACTTGATTGTGTTATTGGACAATGTTAATAAAAGGATTTCAAAGACCTTAACATGTTGTCGTTTGGCAAGTTTCTGCCAAGTTATGTTTGAAGAACTCACACTCTCCACTGCAACTTATAACAACTTATTTCTTGTAAAAGCTTATTTCTTGCTCAGGTTACATATTAAGTCCAGGTCCACTCAGCCTGCAGCCGGCTCTGTGTCACGTTCCTGTCCCCACCTCTCGGATGCAGGAGTCACTTCTGTCGTGTTCTCAAAAAGAAAGGCGCACGGCTGAACCACCTGCAGGGGGTGGGCCACACGGTGGCCCTTCATGTTTCAACCCATGTCAGTGGGGTGGGATGTGCATCTTTCCCCCAGGGAGGCACTGCCAGCCACACAGCCACAGGGGAATGAATGTCTTTTCACTGGATGGACACCAAATGCTAGGGACAATAGTGACGTGGCCCAGGGGGCCTCTATCCAGTCCTCTGAGCTATTTCTGTTCCTTGTACAATGCTGGTCTCCCTCTCTCTTCCTCACAGTGACCGCCTGTCTCTGCACCATCCCTAAGCCCCTTCCTCACCCCCACCCCACCCACCCCAGCACCTACCTGTGGAATCCAGCGCTCGGATTTGCTCTTTGCATCCTGTGTAGATTCCCTGCCTAATGGTTTTCTAAATTGTTCCTGAGAAAGTAAACAACTATAATAATTCATCCTGCAAAAGCACTGCTTAAAAGTTTCAAATCCCTTTTTCTGACCACATGAAAGGAAAAGTATCAGAAATGTACCTTTCTTCCTCTGCGTTCCAAGGTGAGCTCGCTGAGCTATGCCAGGTGGGCACCTGGCTTTCCCCACAGTCCCCTCTCCCTGTCTGACCCTACGATCTCCATCACCGACCAGCAGACATGACCAGCTGTCCTGGAGGCAGGCCGTCGCTCTGGAAAGGGGGATGAGGAAGCTCACTACCAAATTCCAGCAACTGGGTTGGTGACAAGAAAACCTGTCCTGGAAACTCCTGTTTGCTGGTTCGCACCTCAGCCGCCGCTGGGCCTTGCTTCCCTCAACTGCCAGAATGTGTGACCTCAAGATCCCTTTGAACACTGAGGTTTCTTGTCAAGACTATACAGCGCAGAAAAATGGAAGAAATACATTCGTTTGGCAGGTTGTGGAGTCAATCAGTGAAAGGTGTGATCACTTCTGGAAAACTGTCTTATACACGTAAAGACCTTGCCCTCCTCCCTTGGCACTAAGTCTACGTAGGTAAGGTTCATGACCCCAAAGATATCACAGTGGTCATCACAACCAAACTATGAAACCTGGGCTCCTCTTTTCTCGTTTTGTTGTCATTGCTGTGTGTGTGCCCTTTGTCCTTGTGGTTATAACGTGGCTGCTGGGCCTCCAGGCATCAGAAGGTAGAAAACGAATTTTGAAAAAAGCACTTTTCTTGCAAGACTTTGAATTTTGTTTGGGAGACTTTCCCAGCAGATATCTTCTTACAGCTCCTGGACACAGAAGTGCATTCTGGGCCTTGCACACATCATGCACACACATTGATCTGAGCAAGAGTGATACCTACAAAGCAGACGGGAGGGCTTGAGCCAGCCCTCTTCCAGAAGACATCCTCAGCCCTGCAGGTTCTTACCACCCGCACCGCCTGAGCTGCTCCCAGTCCCCTCGCCACCTGGAGTGTTGTCGTGAGCTCCCCGGTGAGCGTTCTGCTTCAGCTCTCCGTGGCCTCTTTCTGTTTACGGGCCCAGCAGTCCGAAGGAGCCTGTTGTAATGTAACTGGATCACATCGCTCATCTGAGACCCCCAGGGGTGTCGCCCTCCCCTAGAATCAGAGCTCTGCGGTGCTGGGAGGCCCCTCCTTTGGCCAAACCCTGAACTCAGTCCTCTCGAGCCCATTTCCTGCTCATTCTGTGAGTTGATCCCCAAACAACCAGTCCTGTGCTCTGGGGACTTGGCCCTGATGTGCCTGGACATCCGTGGGGCCCATTCTCCCCCCATTCAGGCATTCCTTCCAGAGAAATACAGAAACACTGGTGCTCACACCTGTCTGGGGTCATGCACTGCCTCCTTTATTCACCACTTAGCATATTCCCAGAGGCACGGACGCCATCAGTCACAAAGTGCTGTTGGAGGACCATCGTAAGTATGTGAGCCCAGGAGGCATCCTCAGCCCTGCGGGTTCTTACGGCCCGCAGGGCCCGGGCTGCTCACAGTTGACCCTGGAGCTGGCCCCCTCACCCCCTCCCCATCCTGGGAACATATGCTCTGCCCACCATCCCACAGTGGGGGCCGTTTTCAAGGACTCAGACTTGTGAGAGCAACGGTGTTGAGACCACCTGGACAGTACACATGACGGAACCCCGTTTAGGCCTCTCTCCCAGTCTTGTACCGGCACAAGATAAGCATCGGATGTAGGTTTCCTTGCTTATTACCCCACCACCCACCTACCAGGACTGGCTCGCCTCTTGCTTCCCTTTTTCCTTGCCCTCCGTGGATGGGGACCAGGGTGCAAATACATGCAGGAAATACTTATTGAAGGAAAAGTAATGAGTGAGTGAAGGGAGGGATGAATCAGTCCGTGAGCAGCTCCCAGTCCCCGTGCCCCTGTCATTCCTGCTGATTCCGCCTCTTTCGCTTGATCCCAAAGAGGCGGAGTCCTAACGGCTTCTGTTCGTGTCCTGTTGGGGTTACCGTGAGGTCCCACACCTGCGCCCACAATGGGTTCTCTCTGTAGCCTCAGCAACCTTGTCAGGTTGGCAAGGTAGGCGGGTTCTAGTGCTCGAGGTCTGGCTGGGACCCAGCTGTTTCCTAAGGACACCAAAGTGTTTAGAACTGTTTCAGGCAAGGACGTGCTCTGCCCTTTGTTCACAGATGACTTTGGTCTGTCTTAGGCCTTCCCTGTCTGTCTATACCCCACACTGACGCAATCTTACACACTTTCATAGCAATATCAGTATGCATGTTGTTATTTGCTGAAAGTAAAAAGTAAGATTTTTAACTCCCAATTTTCCCTGTGTAGTTGCTGATTCCTATATCCTGTGGGTGAGGAGGAGAGAGGGAGAATTTTTCCTGCCTTTGAAGCATTCGAGTTCAATCTTGGCATCAACCATGTCATGAGAAATCTTATACATGTTTAAGGTTACCAACTGCTTCTGATCTTCCTCCACATTATGCCCCAAATCTCTGTGCCATCGCCCATCAGTACAGGTTGCCCCACCCTCTTCATTCTGTTTGAACCTCATGGGTCACGGCTGCTCACCTCAAACCTATAACCTTTCCAAGCAGCCCAAAATGTTGACACTGAAATAATTCACCTCATCTGTAGCTCTAGGACTACCCAAAAGAAACGCAAGTTTGTATAAGACAATCACACCGCTCCACTGTGATCTTTGGGCTCAGAACCCCTATAACTGGCAGAGTCTAGAAGAAGCTGGAAAGGGGTTTAGCAGCCCCTTGCTCCAAGTCCTCCCCACCCATAACCATACACACAATTGCATAAAAACGAAGTATTTCCATTTGCTCAAATTGAAAATAATCCCCTCCAACTGGTTCCTGTGCCCTACTATGTGTACATTCCTATGGGTCGCTCTGGGAGTGAGTAGAATATGCTGAGAATGTTGGATCCATTTAGTAATTTAACTCTGGCGATGGTCCTAGGAGGCAGGAATGGTCATCTCCAGTTCACAGACACCACCACTCACACGTGAGCTGAATCTCCTATCTGAGGTCCCAAGATCTGAGCTCCAGTCTACTCAACGCCATGCCCAGTCCTTACCAGCTCCCGGCAAAGACGAGGTCCAGTTCGTTGCGTGTGCTCCCTGAGAGGGTCACGGCAACATCTGAAGGCTGAGCAAAGAGTCTGCACAGGAAACCCTCATAAAAACTATGCAGGCACTCAGAAGTATTAGCTATTTCTTTTAAACAGGGACTGTGAATAAAAGAATAAAGGACTAGCCTAGATGATTCACTTGAAAATTATTTTGTCTTCATCAAGTCCAAGCTTGTTGCTCTTGAATTTTGTTTAGCTTATGAAAATAAAAGTCATCCTCATAAATTCATATTTTGTTTCATCAGATCACGTTAGGCAATATGGGATTGATCTGTGCTAAGTGTTCTGCATTAATTGATGTATTAAATTATGTATTTTAGGATGAGAAGCAACATTAAGGACATACTGATATATATGATAACCTCAGCTAAATAACGCATAAAATGGGGTATGTTTTTTTCCAAAGATCTTGTGTTCTTCATTAATTCAGCTAGCAAATACCACCCCATCTGAAACCAGGTATATCTGGCAGATGGAATCAAAGTAGTAAACGGAATGCATCCGTAGTGTAGGCAAGCTGGGGGACGCTCGCCGCCTGAGTTATTTTTGGGCAGTTCAGCAGATTTCTTCTTTCCATAATAAGTGAATTTTTTCTCCACAGAATTTTAAATTTAACTGATTTTTCCTCAACAAAATAAAGTAACTCCAAAAAGGAATGTCTATTAACTCTTTACCAGCAGGCACTTTTATGATCACACTTTAAAAAGAGAAAATGATCAAGCTTCAGTTTTGGATTAGAGCTAATACTCTATAGCCAAATATATTGTTAGAACCATCTTAAAACAAAACCATACCTAACCTCCGTGATGAAAGGTTGAAAAGTGGCTTAGCTGTTTCCCCCCTAAGTAGACATCTAAGAGCACCGTCACCAGGGGGACACATCAGTGTCTTCTATTCCAGGATGTCGCCAATAGTAACAGCTGAGGAATGGCACTCTTTATGTAGCACGCTTTAAATAGGTTATTCAGGGCTTATGAACCAAAGTGAAAGAGTCACTTTGGCTTCATGAGTGTTAAGCTCACGGAACGCCGGCGGTCGTCTGGGAAGGACACACCTGTCCCTCAGCTCTCCCTCCCTGGCTGTGTTGTCCTGGGCGGGATGCCTGCCCTTCTCCTGCCCTCAGCTTTTCATCTGTAAAATAGGAATTAAAAACTTCCTTACATTGGTATGGCTCTTATGTGAGAACAACCTCCCCAAACATAGACCGAATCAGTTTTATCCCTCCTTGGAGTGTGCCAGTTGCCTTTATGTTATCCCTATCATAAATGGTGTAACTTCTCTCCCTGGTAGGGCCCTGCAGGGGCCCCCGACGCCATCTGCACCTCTGTCCTTTCCGCATACTTAGGGATGGCCATGCTACCCCAGGTTCCCTCTCGGGGAGTGGCCATGCTCTCTCGGGCCTTTGTGCTCATGCTGTTGGCTGTAGAAATGGTTTGGGGGTGAGCCCTCTCTAGGGGTTCTTCCCTGGCCACCCATCACCTGCACAGGGCAGGTGGCCCTGCTTCTGCCCCAAGAGTGCCATGGGGATAGTGTGTGCGAGCATGCACAGGCTGAGGGAAGATTTTGAAGCTGCTCGTTTTGTGTACAGTTAGAATATATAAGCAGGATAAATTCACTCTGATAAAGCATCTACCATCAGGGGAGAGCATTGGCAGCAATTGTTGAATTAGATATGGGCATTTTGCTTGGAGAGAAATACCCTCTAACTGCAAGTGAATCATGCGTCCAGATTGGGGCCTTACCCACCCCAAAGAAACCTGAGTGCAGTGTCGTCCCTCATGGCAGACAGAACAGCTAGAACCAGCCCCCCCACCCAGGCGGAGGGGTCATCCCTGGGCTGGGTGGTCCCGGCCTCTGCTGGCTCATCCCCACTGAGATGACACACAACCGCACAGCTCAGGGAGAGAGGCAGGGGGGACAGCGCCGTCGCAGGGAGCACGCTCTCCTCGGCGTGGCAGGACGGGTGCTCCCACGTGTCCCCACACTGGCGCACAGGGCAGCAGGGGCCTTCCTTGCTGATGGGGGTCAGCCAAGGCCAGCGGGGGCGAGGGAGCCCCACGAGGTGGCCATTTACCCTCCGGCGGCTTGCCTTCAGCTCCAGAAGCAAAGGGTAGAAGGCGGAGGGAGGCACACTGGGGCAGTTCCTTAGGGGAGCCACCGGCTTCTACCACTGCTGACACTCACCCCTCCGCTGTCTGCCACTGAGGAACCCCGGCCAAGGGAGAGACACCAGCCCCTTAGACCATGTGAAGTGTGCCTGTCGGGAGCTCCCAAGCTTCACCTCTGTCCCCAGGCAGACCGTTCAGCACACTTCATTGTAACCACTTGCTTGACTTCACCTTAAATCACAGGCTTCCTGAGAGGAGGGCACACCTGTCTTGTTTACTAGTACAGGTGCAGACAGCACAGACAGGTGTGTCCTTAGCACACATGTGGGCGATGATGGCTATTCGAGGACACCAACAGGGCACACAAATAGGAGGGGCTCTTCTCAGTCATCCAGAAGTCCTGCCCTGCTCTGATGTTCTGTAATTCTCCGTCATGGGAAACAAACAATACAATCAATGCTGTGTAAGTATTTTATATAATTCGGATGTCTGACCTTGAGGGCTGGAAATCTGTGATTTTTTGTGGCTGTCCTGAACTGACTTGGCTCGATGATTAGATGGCCGTTTTTCTTTCTGACCCCACCCCGCAACACAGGTGAATTCACGCAAATACTCCAGGTGTTCCCACCTGAGGCTCAGCGCCAGAAACCACTGACCCCGCAGTGGCTCTGCGGTAGCTGTCCCGGACTGCCCGGGGCCAGAGTTCCTTTGTCTAAGTCATGTGCCTGGTAAGATTTATGCTCCCAATCTTTAAAAAAGGCATTAAGTCTTCTACTTTTTCACTTCTCTGTGGCAAAATAGATAAGGATTCTTTGACACAACAGGGCCAAGAATGGTTTTCTACCGTATGAAAGGAGTAGCTGGTAGTGACATTTTGAGAGCACACAATTCAAATTACCTTTGAAAAATAAGTAAAACAGCCATCAAATCAGTCATTATACTGACGCCCAAAAATCTGTGGCTCCTGGCATCTGCTGTGGCCGTTTCCTTCTCCCCTGTGTGTGCACGCAGAGCTCTGGACTGTTCCAGGAAGCATTGAAGCTTGTATTCTGCACAGTTCCAGGCATATCATCTCATGGTAAGTTATCTCCCACTGCAGCTCTAACCCAGAGATTCTGAGCCCTGCTGGAGCAACTAAAGTGGCCATAGATTTCCCACATGCCCCTAATATTATCGCAGAGTTCCATTATCATGTGGGCAATTGCTGATGGGGAAGCTCCGGTTACAGAATGGCCACAAAATGTTATATGCATAACACTTATGCCTTTAAAATAGGGGGAGGGAGAAAAAAAACTCATCTGAGTCATTGGCATTTCAGTCAAAGCAAAACACGGTCCCGCTGCTGTGTAATGCATTATGTATCATCAGACTGATGCTGCGGCTCCGGCAGCATGTTGGCTGCACTGCACCTTCCATGAATGTTTCTAAGCTGAAACCAGCTCAGGGTCTGAATGAGCCTGTTCTGGAAAGGTGACAATGTGGAATGGGAAACAGGAATGCCAACGGTGCTGTGAGGGGCCATTACTCCTTGGCATGCAGAAGAGGAATATTCAGGTTATGCCCTTCCCATCTCTGTGGGTCACACAGGGATGAGGGATTAATAGCACAGTGCACAGAGAATGCAGAGGGCACCAGGCTGGAAGGAAGGACTCAGCATCAGTACCCTCAGGCACTGTGTCTTGCCAGGGAATCCTCTGCAGAGATGCGAAGATCATTTGGGTTTTTATTCTTTTTGAGGTAAGTTATGCACCAGTCCTCTTACTCATGTGCCTACTAAATAATATAAGATCCTTCTTGGAACCCCACTGACACTTGCCAGAAATGGGTTGATGAAAAAATATCTTTACTAGAAAGAAGAAAACAGAAAGCATGTTGGGTCACAGAGGATGGAGCATTCCAGGCCGGTGATGCCTGACTAGCATCCCTAGCTCTCCAACAGCATGATGGCAGAAATAGTATTGCAGTGCTGTCATCCCCACGTCACAAAGAGCCTGTACAGTGATGACTCTGGCCTTTGATGAGTAACTCATTTCAGAGTCACTGAGGAGCGCTGCTGCCTAATTCTCAGAGTCAAATGCAGAGTCAACAATTACTTCTACACCACAGCACTTGTTCGGCAATCAGACCTGGGGCATGCATGAAGCACCGTGAGAGGAGGAGGCGGTAGGCATGAATATTTGAGGTGATGTGGCACTTTTATGTTTTTTCTTAGCATATTTGCTATGATGTGTTATGCCTCCATTTGCAACCTGTTCTGGAACATGAGCATTACACTAAGCCTTATGTAAAGATAGGTGAAGTATTGATCCCTAAACAATGGCTAGAGAGTTAAATGAAGGAAAACTAAGTGATTTAGCAAAACTCAGTAGTAGGTTATCAGTAAGTAATTTTTAATAAGTGCCTAGATTATCTGACTTACCCAATCAAGTCTCTACCATATCATTAATTCTCTTTTCTTAGCATTTTCAGTAGCTGAATGGTCTAGATTCTCAGAAAGAATATGAATTAAAAGAAATATTAAAAGAACAAAGGTAGAAATACCGAAAGTTATTAATTAGCATTACAAATAAACTATTCTAATGGTATAACATGTAATCCTATATGTTCTCTTTGTAGCACATAAAATTATAATTAGCAAATTATGGGGTTAGTTGTCTGCCACACGTCTCATGTATTATAATCTGAGGTCAGTCACAGCAGGCGAATGTTTGCCTTGCTCACCCCAGTTTCCCAGGGCTCAGCACGTGATCCGTGTTACCATACATCATTCAGCATTTCATTATCTGTCATCTGCTAGGATGCTGTGTTTGGTACCACTTACTATTACTGTGAATAGACCTCTCTTTGGATAGTCAAATATCTCTGTGAGTTCTATTATACATACAGATTTAAATTGTACATGAAAAGGCAAGTTCAGGGATGTATGGGACCCATCTCTCTCTCTCCATATTTCTTCATATCTCATTATCAATACAGGGACAGATACAGAGCTGTCTCTTGGCTCATGCACCTTTCCTAAACGCTTGCAGTTAGAGCCGTGCGGTTAGTCTTGGCTAGTGATACTTCATAGAAATAACACGTGTCACTTTTTCAGTGAGGGACTGAAATGCCACTTGTGACTGCCAGCCATTCCCTGCCATAGTGACCAAGGGAGCCATGTGTTCTGGAAGGTGGAGCCCCAAGACAGTGGGGCCTCCATCAACCTGGTTCCGGAGTGATGTGGACTGGAATTATCCTCTACCGACATGAAACATTTTGTACAACAAAAATAAACTTTGTTCTTGTTGCCAAAAACCACAGAGATGTTGAAGTTATTTGTTATTTCAATATAATAGAGCCTCTTCCAATTAGCACAGGCACCAAACTTGGCTGATTGTTCCTTCTCAAAGTCGGTTCTGTCCCTTGTCATCTCATGTCTTCACGGCGACCGCCATCTCTTAGATGGTCTTCTTGCTGTTTGTTCCCCTATTTCAACTCACTCCACTCATGCTGCTGGGAGAATCGACTTGAGCTAGATATTTAATCATGTCATCCTCCATTTCCAAAACCTTTAGCAATTCTCATTTGACTTGTAAGCTATGTGTATAAACCCCTATTTAAGCATATTAAGTTCTTTCAAAATCTGGATCAATTTATAGATTCAGCCTCCTCCCTTTTTTCTACCCTACATGATCCATTTGCTCTAGAAAACTGGTCCATTCATTCAATCAATGAATATCTATTTTTAAGGTGAACATTTTAGGGGACTGCAGATACAGTGGTATGTAGGACAGCACCTCCCTAGATCTTGAAGAGCTTACATTCAGTAATGTGCCACAGAGCTTTCTACAGTGAGGAAATGCTTTGTATCTGCATTTTTTTGTATCATAACCACTAGAACATATGTGACTCGTGAGTACATGAAATGTGGCTATCGTGACTGAGAACCTGAAGTTCTAACTTCATTTAATTCTAATTGGTTAGACTTTAACTATAAATAGACAAGTTTGGCTAAATGTTTACTATATCAGGCAGTGCAGCTTTACAGGGAGGGAAGAGCTATTCAATCAGGCAATCATTCAGACAATAAAGAAGGTAAAACTGTCAGATTGTGATTACGTACTATGAATAGCACTAAATCAGTAACAAAGCATAGGTTGAAATGGGAACGCCATTGCAGAGAGAGCTATTTCAAATTGTTGCTCAGAGAAGGCCCATCTGACGAGATGGTGTATGATAGACAAGAGTTGCTCATGAAAGCACCAGAGTGGAGGGTATTCCAGACAGAGGGAATGGGGCCAAAGCAGAAATGAATTTAATGGGATAGAGGAAGAGAGGGCATGGCAAAGTGATGCTAAGCAGAGCTTGCAAGCAGGAGAGGGAATCAAGAGATCGAAGAGTTGAGGGCTGTGTGCGTCATGGCCAGGGATGGGCACCAACAAACTTTGACGATTCTTAGCCCAAAACGTTTGTGAACAGTTTTCTGGAAAACCTCTTTTCTCTTCCCATTCACAAATATTTATTCTTCGGTACCCTCTTCTTGTATGAAAACTTCTCATCCAAAATAAAGAAGGAAAAAAGCCCTTTCTTACCAAATGTCTAAGTGTTATTTTCTAGTACACTATGTAGAAAATTTTAAACTTTAGTGACTATATACATTTTTGTGAGTATGTAATTTAGGCTTTTTTGTTTGTTCCATGTTTGGTTTTATGAATGAAGGTTCCTCCCTGCAAGCAAATCTGAGAACCTTGAGACTGAAATGCTCTTAATGGATTCTGCAAAGTACCCTATAAAGTCATGCAGGCACTGGGTCAAGTTTATTGATCGGCTATAATTTGCTAAAGCTAAAATATTCGTATTCTATAGGACCATCAATTTGTTTTTAGTTTAATTCACTAGAGCACACATTATTCTTCATTTTTCTTAGATGTGAACGAGAGGTTGAGTTCCTCTGATACACTGTGAACAATCTGAAGGAAGGGATTCATTTTTGAATCCTTGATGCCTGACCTAAAACGGACACTCAGTAATATAGGTGGAGCAATATAATGATGTCATTATGTCTTTAAGATGTATTATGAAAAATATTCAAATTTTGGCATGCAAATCATCAAATTAAAATAGATGGCTTCATTTAGTACTCAGTCATGGTACCATCTAGAACAAGGACTTTAACATACTGTAGAAATTCTCAGTATTACCCTGTTTCTCACTACTCACACCAGAGGCATCATTTTTTCTTCATTAAGAACTTTTGAAGTATCTGGAACCTTGACTGTCTGGTTCACCGACTTGGATTTTCATTCTAGATTAGAAAGTTTCATAAAAAGCTTGGTGCACCAAACTTACACATGTATTTCCAAATAAGTAATAGTGTCCTTCATTTCTGAGGATTTTTCTTACATCTTTCTTAATATCTGAGGTTTTTAACATTCATTATACGGCTAGAAGAGGCAAACATATGGCAGGGGGAGATGATGTAAAGAATATGAGATGACAAATTAGAAAATGAATAAATGTGCAGACAGGAAACAGTAATAGATCTCATGAGAAAGCTGGCAGATAGCTAGCGACTAGTGATGCACCTAACTGGCAGAGTGGGAGCTAAGTGTGACCACGCAGCCATATTTCTATTGATCATGTTGTAATTAGACTTGATTAAATATCATAAAGAAGAATTAAAGATGTAGACGGTGGCAGCTGGTGCCTTGGTATCACAGCCCCCTCACCCTCCCAGTTTTCCTGTCCCGGCTACGGCCTTCTGTCATGGGCACTAACTCGTCAGACCATTTCCAATGCCTGAGACTCACCCTCCCCAAGAGGCCTCCACTCATGTCTTCTGCCACACCCATGCTGTCTTAGCTCCAGGAAGCAAGACTGGCCGGAAACCCTAAGAGCTGCACTCCTCTCCCAGGTTCCACCACCATCACCTCTGGTGACCCTACGGTCACTCAACCTCTCCATTTCTCAACATCTCAGATCACAAGGTGGGCGAAATATCCCCAGCCCCCTCACACATGTGGTTGCAATCAAGGCCACAAATAATGCCCCGCTGCTATACTGCACACTTCTATACTGGCATGAACTGTGCAAGTGGCTTCTAGAGTGTGTTCAACCACCATTAGTTCCATAAATGTTAATGGGCATTATCAACACTAGCAGATGCCGTAGTGAAACAGGATGGGAAGATCTTGGGATGAGCAAGATCAGCAAAGTCCCCCTAGGGCTGAGCCCCTCCCCGCCTCCAAGGCTCACGTGCGCCGGGAGACTCCAGGCAGGAGATGGAGGAGGCAGACCTTCCCAAACTCTGTCCACACTAAAAACTTGTATTGTGCGGAGCATACCACATGTCTGGTGTTTTGGGCTACATTAAGTCATGTATTTGGATGAGTGTTCTGCTTAGGATAGATGCTATAGGTACCCATGAAGTCCCTCCCAACTATACAACACAATGAAGCTGGGCCTGGACCCTGTGAACCAGAGGGGTGCAGGGTGGTCTGTGGACAGGATGCTGGCCCTGCTCCGGCGAGGGTGGTCTTCTCCTGTCTCCACGGAGGGATGGGGGCTCCTTGGGTGTGTGGTGGTGGGCGATGCAGCCCCCTCCCATCCAGCTCTCCCTGGTGAACAGGTCCATCTCCCAGGCCAGTCCCACCAACTCCAGGTAGAACAGCCTAGCTTCCCTGTTTGATTTAATAGATAGTTAAAAATCAACTCTAAATATAGTGGAGACTAACTGCCTAATGATATGTTTATGTTCAGTGAGGGGAAAAAAGGAAGTGAAAAGACTAACACTTAACAGTGTCACCTCCTGTCGTGCCCAGACTGCGAGATGCAGGAATTTGATACAGAATGAATGAAATTAAATCGCTGGTCCTTCTCAGCAAATTGGTTTCCTGGATCCTTAGCTGTTCCACTGAAGAACTCAAGATACCACTTGCCAGAGCTTCTGAGGAGAGACTAGGAAGCTGCACACCTGTGGGAGACTGTGCCTGGACCCCCGCCACCTACCACCATGAGTAATTGCTGGCAGCGATGCCCGGAGACCCGCGGAACTCAAGCCTGGGCAGAGCGAGTCCAGCGCTCCAGGCCGTGCCCACCAGCCACACGCTGATCGGTGGACAGCACTGTAGTTCTCCGCAGCATCGAGTCCTTGGCGTGGACAGAATTAGGCCTGTGACGCATTGTGTAAACCCCCTGAACTGAACCGGTCTGCTCAGACTTCTGTCCACATTATCGGTGTTTTTCAGACAGTGTCCTCAGTGTGAGAGGTGAGGGAAGAAAACTGTTGTAATAAAAATACTCTAATAACAGCTCTGTCTCCAGCCAAACCCGCCTCCTTAGGTGCGACGCAAGGCCCTTTCTGTGACGGCCTCGGCCTCCTTCAGCACTGCGCCGTCCGCCCCGCGCTGCGCCTGTGCTCCTCCCCGTCCAGCAGGCCCCCTCCTCTGTCTCCATTCTCTCCTCTCTCTGGTCTCTGCTTCTCAGCCTCCCACTCTTCCCTTCCGCCTCCCTGCTAGAACACCCAGAACCCCACCCTGGGGTCAATTCCCATGTCATCAATGTTCCCTGTCTTGATGCGCTCCCAAAGTATCATGGAATTAAGAGCCACCTAAAGGCAACACCTCCCAATTCATGTCGGCAGGTCAGAAGCCTCTTCTGAAGTCCATACTCATTGGTCTACTTTTGGCTGAAAATTCCTCTTGGATATTTCATAAGCCTCTCAGACTTAACACATCCAAAACTGAGATCCTCATCTTTTCCAAAATTCCTTTCCTTGCCTTCATCCCCCAACTCAGCAACCGACAACTCTAATTATCCAGTTACTCATAAAACCTCAGAATTGCCATGTATTCTTCTCTATGACACTCATTCTACATTTGGGCCCATTCCCTCTAAATGATATTGGAAATTCAATAACATTTAGCACCTCCACTGACACCACTTTTACCGCCTGCCTGGATATTGAAATAGCCCAGTTTATAATGATTACAAAACTGGCCACAATATTCAACCCTGCCTGTATCCATGACATTTCTGATATCCTCGCATTTGCTCCCACTAAGAGGTAAACTTTATCCCTCGCACACACTTGAATCAGGTCTGAGACTTGCTTGAAACATGCCCCTAGCACTGACTCCAAAACTAAGCTTCATTTCACATTTTTTAAATCTTGCCATTGCCATGTGCGTAAGCCCAGGCCAGCCCCCTGGAGGAGAACTCAGTCCCTTCCATGGCCATCCTAGACCAGCCCACAGCCAGTGAGCCAGAAAAGATGTGAGAAAGCTTACCAAGGTCATCTGAGATGCCCACCTGTCTCACAGCTCACGGTGGACCCCTGTGTGAGCCTGACCAACCCAGAGAGCTATGCTGCTGGCTTGTCAAGTAATAATGAGTGCTTCTTGTTTAAGCATCTACGTTTCGGGGTGATTTGTTACACAGCAAAAACTAACAGTTACATTCCCCTTAACTCATCTTCTGTGTTTGTTTGCCTATAATTGAATCACAACCCAACAGCAAGAATCATTTAAAATATAAGCTATATGCTTCTACTCTTCTCATCAAAGCCCAGCAATCCTCACCTTCTCACATGGACTAAAAGCCAAAGTTCTCAAATGCCCATAAGGCCAGCCTGATTGGCATCCCAGCAACATGTTACCTCCAGAGTTCTACTACTTTTCCCTGATTGCCTGTGTTGTAGCCACAGCAGCCCCCTCACTGGTCCTCAAATATGGTAGGAATACTGTAGTGCTCGCTGCTGGCTCTGCCGAAGATGTGCTTCCCCTGGTAGATGACGAGTGGCCCTACTTCCTAAGAACCACAGTGAAGCCTCACCCAGGCCCCTGTCCACAACGGCAGGTGCTCCACCTACTCCAACAGCTCCGACTCCCTTCCCTGCTGGAGTTTTCTCTTCAGCACTTTCACTTTCCTACTGAACATGCATTTTTCTTATTATCACTCTTAGTACGTTTCTGGAAGCTCTGACAGGGCAGGAATTGCTGTGCTTTATCCATGGCTACAACCTGACACCATGTCTGGCATGTAGCATGAACTCTACAAATATTTTTCAGATGAATGAATGAATTACTGAATGTATGAAGGTCACTCACTGGGACTCAGTTGCTCATCCTCCTCTGCCTGGCTCCCGCTTCTCCACCCTCCTAGATACCGTTCACCTGCAGCCTTTCCTTTTAACTTCCCCTGATTTCACTACAGTTATACTCCCAGCTGTGAGTACTGGGCACTTGGAATATAATTTTCTTCTAATACATAACATATTGTATGTAATTTAATGCAACTTCAGGTTCGAATTCTATCTACTTGAAAAAAGTGCTCTTGCAACCCTCTCCTCCAAATCTTTACAATGTTGAATGTGTATTAAATCAATGTCTTACTGATCATCTACTTTCCTCAACTGATTGCTTCCAGTTGTGCTAGACTTGTTTCATCCATTAGAAACTAAGTCCTGTCTGTGTCTCTGTATCCCTAAGGTGTCTTGAACAGTGATGACTAGTACAAATCTCTTTTATAACCCACATCAAAACATCGTAATAGGTAAGAGTGTGAAAAGAGTCAACGGATAACAAGAAAGTTAAAATGGCTTGAAGGACTCATTTCTGAATGCTGTTCAGTATTTTCATGCAGAATTTTGTAAAAAATACAGAAGATAGGTTTTATCAGAAATATTAAACAGTAAATATACAGAAGGTCAGATTTCAATTATTGAATTATGGGGAAAAACTAGAGGTGCGATCTAACAAGGACAAATATGAAATCCTACATTTAAGTCCAAGTAGCCAGGAGTACAAGGACCCAGAGATGGGGAAATGGGGCTGCTCGCTCACGGGAGGGAAAGCAAGATCCACGGCTTTAGGGGATTTGAGGATCAGAAGTATCTCCAGTATGAAATAACGATTCCAGGAAAAGCAATAAACAACATTAGGAAACAACACAGTCCAGAACAAAAGAGGAAATAATTGTGTGCCAGTCAAACCACATCTGGAGCATTCTATTTAATAATGGGTGTCTCACTGTAAGATGTTGAGAAACTGGAATGCATTGAGAGGAGGGAGAGAGACTGAGGTGGTTCGAGAACTGGGCCATTGGTGGGTCAGTTAAAGAACTAGGAGAGGAATTGTCTGGAGAAGAGAGGCAACGGCAACTTTTCAAATACCTCAAGAAGAAAAAGGCATAACCTGGGCAGGTCCCAGGAAAAGATCCATTGCCCTACAAGGGGGCAGAGAGGCGACTTTCCATTGTCAGATGGATGAACCACCAGCCTGCCAGTCATGAAATGGGCAGCCTTGTGAGAACAGGAGCCCCTAAACAGCAGTGCAAATGCAGAGGGGCTGCCCTCCCCCCCCATGGTGAGCTGGGCTGGGGATTCCAGGAATGCAGGGGAACCTGGCTGAGGTGAACCCTTGGGATTCCCCCCAATGCTGAGATGCTATGATTCTTGGAATCTTATGGGTACTGTTTAGAAGAAGCCAAATTGATTACTGGACTTTGCCTTGTGCTAGATTAGAGCAGATGCCGTAAGCAATGGGTTCTAATATCAGGAATGGGGATTCTGTGATGAGGAGGGTGGAGGCACTGCCTGCACGTTGGGTGATTCTGGTTCTACCAGTGACTGACCCACATGCCTCTCAACTTTCTCCTATGTAAAAAGGTGTAACGTCTTCCTTGCCCTTACGGGGTTGCTGTGAATTCCAGATACAATCATCCATATGTAAGAGCCTTAATAATAATAATTATAATAAACAGAGCCTATGTTTTCTGTACGTGCATAACGGTAACTATTTCCAATTCTTCAGAAGCTTAGTGGGGGTATTTCAGGGAAAAGGGATAAATGAGAACGTTAGCAAGGCATTTTACAAGATCCCTTGTGTTATTTATATCTAAACACAAGCAACTCACATATGTGCCGGTAAATGTAGAAGGGCTCACCACTGGATCAGACCGACAGGCCAACGCCAAACCAGGTCAAGCTGATTAATGACGGGGCTGTGTCTTCCAGCCCTGCTCTGGGTCGTAGGAAGATCGAAACAGATGTTGGTAAATCTAACAAAATTAAGTGTAATGTTAGGGGTTGCGGGAATCATGTCCTTCACTTTATTCTAAGAAAGCACCTTAATCTCAGAAAGATGAAGATAATACTTAAGAGTTTGACCTGCCATTTTAAAGCTAGTCATTTGAGTGTGAGTCAACCTTGAAATGTGGTACCCAAGAAAAATAATGTATTCTTAGGCACATTCGTAGAGTTTCTAGAAATATTAAAAAGGTCATAGTTAGGTTTTACTTTTTAGTGGTTGGGCTGCCTATAAACTTCTGAGCTTCCTGATTAAAAATATTTCTGACCAATAAGAGCAGACACATAATGTAAACCTGGACCATTTCCATGAAGGAAGGGGTGGCAGAGAATGTTTATCCCAAAGAACTGCATGTTAGGAGTTGGTTAGCATGTTCCTAAGACCAGATGAAGCAGTATCCACCCTTGCTCAGTCTCTTCACAAGTTGTTCTCTCCAGCTGTTGGCATGTTTTAGAGGTCACTAGGCCTGATTTTCCAAGGGCAAATATGTGAACATGAACACACACAAAATCTCACACACACACACACAAGCCATCTCCTCTAACATTAGCAATATGTTATCCCAAAAGGGCCATTGTCTTAAACTAGATTTGGGAAAGAAGTGTTGTTTTAAAGAGAAAGCAACCCACAGACATGTAGCTCTATCCCATATAAACAGAATCTTCCACATTGTTATTCAGAATATTCCGAATTCATTCCAGACCAGGGTCTTTGATCTGTATTTGCATTCAGATGGTCTTCCCAGAACAATCGAACAGTTTGCATTGAAGTTAAATACTGGCCTCCACCTGTAGGAAGCACGTTCAGAACTGCTTACAAATGTTAAAAGTAGCTTCTAGTTGTCTTTTCATCAGGGCTCAACATTCTTGAGGTCCATTTGCAGTCAGGGTCACCTTGCCATCTGTAATCAAGGTGGAGGAAAGAGTGAGTGGTCCACAGGAGGCGAGCTCCGTGCTGCGCAAGCAGGTAGCCTAGTGGCCCCGCCCGGCTCCCCATGGGTGGTCTCAGCCGACAACAGGAGAAACAAGGATGAAGAAGAGATTTAAATAAGAGCAAACTGGAAGCATCTGTGGTCTGGGAAGGTGGGGGAGGCTCCTGAGGAAGCTGAAAAAGCCTGGATGAGGTGAGGGACGGGGCGGCGATCTGGAGGGAACGGTGTCCAGGAGAGAAGGTGATGGCCCGGCCTGGGGAAGGCCGAGGCAAGGGGCAAAGTGCCGCCAGGAAATGCGGGCTGGGGCTCAGCATGCAGGCCCCGCCTCTCCCTGGCTGGCGCGCTGCCCCTCACGCTTCGCGCGTGTCCTGGTCACACCCTGGAATGAACGGGGGCAGCACGGCCGGTCCTCTCAGCCCCAGCCTCTTCTCAAATCGGCGGTGCTCCCCAGTAGCCCATTTCCCTGATGGCCTAATTGGTCACAACCACATGAAGCAGAGGCGAACCTGGTGTCTCTAGGTCTCCTCTCTGCACCCCTACAGGGATGGCTCTGGTTAGAGCACAGGGACAAGGCCACATTCACGGCTATTAGAGGTGAAGCAGCAATTGGCAGGTAAGCCCTTGGGACCTCTGCTGCTCACAGAAAGCTTGATTTCCTCCCATTTGTGCTACAGCTATGGGATATTTTATTTTTGTCTCTAAAACGACTCAAGTGCGGAATTGTTTTGGGGTTCCTCCATTTGGGCCTTGGGCAGGGATCATGCCGGGCCTCAGGTCCTTGACAGATACCCCATCAGTACCCTCTCCTTCCCCCTCTGCCTGGCACTCAGTCCTCCCCAGACTCACTGAGCACCGGCCCGATTTTCAGAGTCACACGTAGGGGGTGCTGGTAGAGAAACACACCCAGCCATACTCGGGATGCTGGGAAAGAGAAGCAAATGCACGGTGACGCTTCAGTTGGGAGGGAGTGACCCCAGCTCCCTTCAGCCTCTCCTTCCTCTCCTGACATGATGCAAATCAAGATACCTGGCATCTCATTTCAGACTGGTAAGGACAAGTGAGGTAGAATATTCCATTGTCCCCACTGTACAGAAGAGGAAACTAAGGCCCAGAGAGGCTAGAGGCTAGTCAAGTGGAGGCAGGTGTCTAGGCAGTGCTGGACAAGTGGAGAGTTGCCTGCTCTCCTGGGTCTCACTGTCTCAGCCCTCCTGCCCCACGGCCCAGGCTAAGGTTCTCAGCAGGAGAGACAAGCGTGCTGGGAGATTATTCCCACACCACCAGCTTTGTGTGAAGCACTCTCCTGGGTCCTATGCAGATGCAGTTCCAGGCGGTCCTCACCAAACCCAGCCAGTATTTCTATGCCCATTTCTAGGTGTGGGGAACTAAGAGGCATGAGGTACAAGCAACTCTTTGAAGGGCATGCTGTAAGTTTGGGGTCAAGACTCAGCCCAGCCCTGTCTCACATTTTGCCCTGTATGGCCCCTGACGCAGCCAAGTTCACTGCCCCAGCCAGCAGGGAAGGGCTGCGGGGTCTGTGGCGTCCCCTCCTCACAGGGGCGGACTGGGCAGACATCCCAGAGCAATGGGGTTGAGGCTGGCGGCCGGCCAGCTCTGACAAACACGTACCCTGGGGGCCCAGTGCTGGGGATCCTAGGCACAACCCCTTGTTCTTTCCTCTGCTGGACGACTGCAGGAGCAGGGTCTCGTACATAGATGCCACCGAGAGCCTCAAGCTGGGCAAGAACCAGGGACTGGGAGTGCTGGAGCCACGTGCCTACGGTGGTCCCCACTCCCCTGGGGCCGGATGACAGCATCTGTCCCCAGCGGACCCCCCTCAAAGGGCAGCCCCTACTGAGTCCATTGGCAGAGAGCCCCCTGGAGTAAACAGAGCTCCTAATAGTAAAGGCACTGATGTCAATTAATTAAGCGAAAAGGAGTCCTAACCAGCTCCCTGGCCGCCTCCCTCTCCCCCCCACCTCCCATCACCATAATATGTCATTTGCTTCATAGTGGCTTCTGATTTGCCATCACACCAACTCCATGATTCACAAAAATTTTGTATTTAATAGAGCAGCGACACCTATGAGGGGAACGGGGTGGGGGTGGGGAGACACTGCACATTTCACCATTTCCATCTAGATGAGGAGCGAACAAAGAGATAATTATAAACTGTTTCTCTTATTGTTGCACTCGCATTAGACATGTGCATCTCTCTCTCCCTCTCCCTCTCTCTCCCTTTTTTTTTTCCTTGCACAGAAAAGTAATTCTGTTGTGGAGATGGTACCAGGTGCATGGGGTGACCTCACACACACCAAATCGGGAGCTGACATCCATCACACTTTGAAATTTTGGATTTCATCATTTCCTGATCTTTCTAAAGGGATCACAGCACCTGGCCCTCACAGCTGTAGTTCATTTAGAAAGCAATTTAAAAACCGAGAAAAAAGCAAATGACATCTTGCTGCCTCAGCCTTGTCATTAAGTATAGCAGAATGGCCTTCATTTATGAGGCACATGGCTAAGAATTAATATCTTTCAGGGCTTTCTCGAGTAGAGATTACAAAAGGTTTGAAAGACCACTAAATAATGAGTGGTATGACTGAGGCAAGCAAAAAAAAAAAAAAACAGGAAAGAAATCCCTCTTTTTCATTATACAGAAGAGCATCAGAAATTACACTGACTTTAGTGTGTCCTCAATGTTGGGACTCACCCACGCGGCTCCCTTTATCCACCCTGTTCTGTGCTTCGCTCCCGGCTCACACGGGCATATGCACACTCCCCAGACACTTGTTTTATGTTTCCAGACATACATACATTAGCCAGAAGTGAAACAAAATTTTTTTCAAACTCTTTGCCACGAGGGCTGTGTGTCTCCTGAATGAAGACCGCCTGACCCATCTTCAAGCCATTTCCACAAATTTCTCTGCTCCTTCCTGGATTCCAAGTCCCTTTAGACCAGACTGATGGGGGAACATCCTCTGGGGAACCACCGCAAGGTGGAAAAGCCCCAGGTAACAACATAGGTGTTCTAGTTGTTCCAAATCTGTCACTCTGGAATATACTTCCCCCATCTGAGTCTAATTTTCTTATCCTGCAAGACAAATAGTTTAAAGATATGGCTTCTGGAATCCTTTCCAGAGCTAAGATTCTAGGACACTGAGCAGGGTTCCTGAGACCTATCCAGAAATCAGCTCTAAAGTTCTGCCAATACAGCTCCAGGCAGAGGTGTGTAGTCCCAGGCTTGCTCCCAGACCTGCGTCTTGCATGTAGTATTATTTGTGGAGTAGTACAATATGGTAGGTGCTGTGCTTACATTACCTCTAATGTTCCTTATCACTCTCAAGGGGGGCGTAACTACTCCCTTTTTACAGCTAGAGAAATTGAAGCTCAGCCAGCTTCCCTAGCATGCCCATGCGAGAAGGGAGTAGACCCCCCGCAGATCCCTGCGGTTCCCCTGCAGGGTGAGCATTGTAGCAGCCTTGCAGGAGTCATTGTAGGTGAGGCCCTAGGGTGTCAATCTGGTCAGCCCCCAATCCTGGAGCTAGGAAGCCCCCCTCACCCTGCACCCCACATTCACTCATACCTCTTGTACATAATTGGTATTTATTTCATCAAGGTTGAATTGTACTGTCAATGAGATGTTTCCCAACACTTGTTAAAACTTATGGGCCCCTAAATACATCAGAACATCTGCTGGACTAGAAAGAGAACACATATTTTGAACACCATTCCAGAAAACTGCATGCTCCTAGATGCCATCCATGCATTATGGAATGTAATTCTCCTAATGGTCATATAACGTAGGTTTTATAATCCATATTTTATTAGCAGAAGACACAGGCTGAGGGAGGTTAAATAGCGTTCTATGATAGACAGTATCACTTTTTTTGGCTGTGCACTTACCCTTCCCAGGAGAATATTTGGGGCCCTGGTTCATTGTTACATGACTTGCAGTGCCTCCTGGGTGGAAGGATGCATCCTCACCCCACTAATGCTGCACACGCCATGTGACTTCCTTGGCCAATGGAAAGTAAGCCAGCGTGCCTTACCCCTCACTCCAGCAGCAGTTCAAACCTATTCTGCTTCCCGAGTTCTCGTATACTTCCTCGCTGCCAAGAGATGGTATATTCCCCTTGTGACTGCTCCTTGAGCCTGGGTCCTCAACAAGATGTGTCGAGTGGAACTATAGGCAAACTGCATAAAATGCATAAAAGATCATTCACTGAGAAAGATTTCTCTTAACCTCAGGATGTAAAAGAGGCCCAGCCATGACCTGAAGAGACACAGAGATGTGTGACAGTGTTTTAAATGGGTGCCACCAAAGGGAAGGTACAGGCACTAATTCAGGTCCAGTTTAGAGACTGATCATTCAGACTTTACCGAGTCACAGAGATCTCATTCTCTTTCTTATTTAGTTATCTATGTACAGCTGACCCTTGAACAACAGGGGAGTTAAGGATGCTGACCTCTATGCAGTCAAGAATCTGCATATAACCATTAACTTCCCCAGGATACAACTACTAATAGCCTACTCAGTGGATTAACACATGACTTGCATGTTATATGTATTATATACTGCATTCTTCCAATAAAGTAAGCTAGAAAAAGGAAAATGTTATTAAGAAATCAAGAGGGAAGGAAATACATTTATAGTACTATACAGTATTTATTGAAAAAAAATCCACATATGAGTGGACCCATGCAATTCAAACACTTATAGCTCAAAGGTCAACTGTATTTATTTGTGTTTAAGGAATTTGTTGGTTAATTTTAAGATGTCTGCAACAAAAGAGCCACTGGTTCTCAGGGCATTTCTCACTGTTTCTAAACACGCATCAGCTTAGTCAAAAGTTACATTCAGGTTTAAAAAGGCAAAATCTTGCATGTAGGATGACTGACCATATCAGCGTACCTAGGACTGAGGTGTTCCCTGGATTGTGAGGCTTCCCGTGGCAAACCCAGGATAGTTCCAGGCAAATGGGATGCTTAGCCGCCCTATGCAAGACATGCCATTCTTTATACTGGCATATTCTCCTTATCGATATCACTGGATCCTTATATCTATTATAAAGCACAAAGCCCTACTCTTTCATGAAGACTTCCTTCCCCTGACCATATTCCAAAATTACAATGAGTTTGTCCTCAGAATGGAGAAAAGCACTCAAAGTCATTCATTCAAAGGTTAGTTCTGCATTCTATTTTATTTTTTTGTATCATTTATCATTATTGCTAGAAATCCCCTTTGTAATAATAGAATGAGGAGATTTTGAATTGTTAGCTTAGTAGCTGGACATTAGAAAATCCAGGTGAAGTTTGAGAGGTATTCATCTGCAGGCTCATCTCTGATCAATCAAGTCAGACTCTCTGGATATGGAGATGGGGCCCTGACTTCACTGTTCTGTTGTTGTTTTGTTTTAAGCTTTGTAGGTGATTCTTACGGGTAGCTAGAGTTGAGAACTACTAATATGGCTCAAATCTCTCATTAAAAGTAACAATAACAAACTTTGTTTAACCGAAGTTAACTGTCTCATGTCATATTTTTACAAAATTTACACAAGAAAATCAAGACATTAAACTGTGTCATCCCTAATCATTCATCACAGTTTTAAATAAGTCCATTTGTCTCTCCATTGACTTCAACTCATGTCCACACTGTATCTGAGTGGCCCCTTTCTACTTCCCTCTTATTTACCCTCTACCCAAACTAGGGAGTATCTATGGGAACAGAGTTGGCTTGCATTGGACAAGAGGATAACTGAAAGTCGCTGAGCCAAACAGGTTGTCTATGCTGCGGTATAAACAGCATAGTCTCTTACTCCCCATGCGGTCATGACCTACCAATCACCATGGAACACGGTCGCAGTCCAGGCCCAAGTCTAGCCGTAGGATCATGCAGAACTCTCACTGTGTTTGCCAGAGCGGGTCACAGATGGGCCAAGCCGTTGACTCCCTCACCCCTCTGGCAGAGCAGACAAGGCATGGCAGGGCAGGCACCAGCACAGCCCCAGCTCTGGGCCGTCTGTCCCGTTCTAGCAGGAGGTTCCCTTCCTCCAAGATGCTGCGCAAAGACGGGCAGCAGCTACATGTACCGTGAGGTGAAAAGCCTTGCAAGTACCTTGAAGGCTCTCAATTTGTTCTCTTTTCCAGTGTCTTTCTCTTTTTGCCAGCAATGTTGCTTTCATAATATTAATGCTTTTTGGAAAAACCTAGCCTTCCAAACACTGAAAAGAGTGTTTTTATTTGCATTATTTTATTTAATTCTCAAAGCAGTCCTATTGGACTTATTTTGTAGATTAGAAAAGAAAATATCAAAGAACTTGAGTATTAGCCCTGAATCACACACTTCATAAGGTAGAAGTGTTATTTAAAGCTACCGAACTCTTTTTGTTTGTTTTTAAACTATCACATCACTTCTAAATTTGCTTTGCTATCATTTGTATTTTCTCAAACCAAATAGAGAAAAATGACTTTCATTTGAAAGACATATGGTTTCCCTGGGCCTGGGACTGATTTTTTTGGTCTATATTCTTCCCTGAGAAGCCAGAATCAGTATCTAGAGAAGATAATTTAAAGAATCAAATATCTAACGTGTACAGCAGTTGGCAGTTTGGCAGATCTGGGTTGCCCAAACCCTGCACATTCCAAACATCTTCAAGACTGACCCTTGGCCAGTTCCTAGGTGACACTTCCAAGCCCTTGGGCTGTCCTGTCTAAAGAAAGTGTTTTTGTATACTTGAGTTCTGGGTCCATACCAAATAGTTTATGTCAACACTGGGATTTACAGTGGATGCCTGTTTTTGTATGCCCGGGGTTTGGAGCCATGCCGTATCAATTTGACCTCAGAGCAAGCTGGGGTCTGAGAAGCTGAGGTCAGTTACTTGGCATTATATTCCTGCATAACTGACCCCCAATAGAAACAGCGGCTATCAAAGCCTGGGTGAGTGTGTCCCTGTTTTGCAACACTGTGTACCTGTTGTCACACACTGTTGCTGAGAGAATTAAATACTGTTCATGGGACTCGCCTGGGGGGGAATAACAAGAAAGAATCTTACAGATGACTTTCCTTTTGCTCATTTAAATCTGGATCCTGTCATATAGTTTATTACATTTATGTAATAAACCATAACTATGAGAATAATACCTTTTTGGAGTTCTGTGACTCTTTCTAGCAAGTCATCGAACCTAAGAGTAGTTTTGAGGATCTCTAGCGCCTAGGGCTGTTTGGAGACATATATGTTGAGAAAGCCAGACGCTCTGCGCATGCCTACCACCACCCTCGGTGCTCGGACCAGGGTCAAATATCAGCTACAGTTCCTATTAAGGACTTATAAAGTTCTTCAAAGGAGAGGGACAAAAAAGACATTCTATAGAAAAACTACAAGAAAATATTAAGTATATAATTAAGTGCTTAATTGTGTGACAGTACCTATCACTGCCATAACATTTCCAGGAAATGCTGAGAAACATAGAGGTCAAGTCATTTTTCTTTTACCTTTAATGCCCTTGAAATAATACAATCTCGTCAAGGGCATTTGCTCAGGAGTAGATTAACATTCACATGCTTGGAAGATAAATTGGGCTACTGGCATACTCTTATTAGTTTTTTTTTTTAACAGCCACAAAAAGCTGCCAATTTCATAGAGCTAAGAGGTTTTTCTCTGGAAAGATCTTCAAATCATTGTAAAATCAAACCATTCTTATTACTCAGTCTTTTTTCTTTCTCTCTGTGCTTGGTTTAATGTAGGAAAATGTGTCATAAAAACATACATTTCTTTCTCTCTTCACAAAACACTGCATTTCATGGGTTGATGATGCTACAATTTTAGCTTTCTAAAGTTTACATTTCAGAGTGAATTTTTACAACCTATCTTATAGTGGTCCTTAAAAATAAGCAAGATGTGTAACATCAGAAAGGGAGACAGCAAATTGCTGAACTAATGATCTTACAGATGACTTCTAAAAAGAAGAAAAATTTTAATTTAATCTTATTTTTAGAAAAATGTAAGTTTAAGAAATATTACAGAATTTGAACACTGTCCTTTTATTTTTAACCTCAAACTGTATTTGTCATGAAAATAAACTTTGTTCCAGGCTCACAACTACTTTAAATGAACATAGAGCAGACAGGAAATTAGGCAGTGAGTCTGCAGAGAATTTAAGCTTTGCTCATTTCTGATTTTGTTTGGTTTTCAGGGAGGTCTTTCTTGAAAGGCCAAAGAAAAAATCTTTCCAGTAATACATATATCCAGAGATATATCAGAAATAATACTCCAATGAGGTCTGGGGGTCTAATGGAAGTGACTTCATTCAAGAACTAAGTGGAAGCTAAAAACCACATATTTTCGAACAGGCTCAGTCAGGAGTGGACTGTGTATGCCAGGGTCGGAGGTGGGAAGCACCGTGAAATCCCGGAAGCACCTGACCACGGATGGCAGCCTTATCAAAAGTCACACAGGGGTCACACAGGGAGAGGGTGACATGTGACATTAACCAAGGCATCTTTCTGGGAACAGTTCAGTCAACTGCTTCTTAGAATTTTAAAGGGGCAAAAAATGTCAGATTTCCGTGTACTTTAAATGGGGTATGTGCCAATTTCACTACCGTGCCCTGGCGTTTCGTGCTCTCTGATGCTGCTGTAGAGATCCCCGATGCTCAGTGGTGGGACACCCCCATCACCACGCTGAATTACAGGCCTCCTTTCTCCTCTGTAAAAAAAACAGTCCACCCTTGCAAAGCCCATATTGAGTCTAACTAAGGAGGGGAAATGACATGTAGCATTTTTGACTTAAAACATTCTCCATCCGCAGTTGTACGTCACATGCATTCACCATGGACGCTGTGTATCATCTTTGCCTCCTTATTTACAGCTTTTCATTAATATTAACCTTTGGTGATATGCTTTATTCAAAGTGGGCTCTAAGGACTCTTCAGATACATGTAAGGATTAAGAGCTATTGTGATTATGGCTTATCAGAGGTCCAGATCTGGGTAAGGATTTTACCACTTTCTTTCTGTGCTAGGACATCATTTTCTTCATACCTCTGTGAAGGTCTATAGGTACCCTTCTACTTGGTATCATCGCCATGTGGTTATTTCTTGTCTTTTCTACTCTATTTTGTGATCTTTGAAAGAAGAACTGTTGTATAAATTATGCTTGTGCCTCTCCCAGCATGTGTGACACAGTACCTTTTACATAATGAACATTCAATAATTATTCATAGACTGAATGAATAAATGAATACTATCAATGATGTCATCAGTGAATAGAAGGGTATAATCCATTATCTTTGATATATTTCAGCAAGTTGTTCCTTTTTTATATTGACTGAGACAAATAAAAAGGCAGTTGATGGTCACATGCTTGGCAGGGTTTAATTCTGGTGACTTTTTAAAATGGAAATTTTCTAAGTGCCAATAAATAGCACTTTACATTATTTGTTGGCCTCTACCATTTCACTGTGATAATAAAATATTGTTTCGATATAAAAAAAATCAGACTGAACTAGCCTGGGTGGTGTCCAAACCATCTGTTTAGGTCCCGAAAACACTTGCAGGGAATAAATATGTCTATACTGAGCCTGTGACTTTCAGATTTGAAACCTTAAGTGCAGAAAACTTGGGAGCAGTCCTCAGACAGCAGCTCTCAGAGATATCTACGGAAGGAGGAAAACAGCAAGTTACCGTTGCTCGAGAGATGTGTTTGCCAAGAAAACTAAAACATTGAAATGTAGGTCACAGATGGAATCCCATTCTTTCATAGCTACAACGTCCCAACTGCAAAATCTGAAATCCATACCTGGTTGAGCCCCTGACCCGCCGGAGCCCCCACAACCCTCTTCATGGGGCTCAGCTAGCCCTCTCTTGTCTCAAGGGTTACAGGCAAGTTTTGCGTCATGCTCACTTTACTCAGAGATATTAGCATCTCCCATGGTAAGCCAGGCACCATGCAAGTCGCTGAGGATAGAGCAATGAGCCACACAAACTTGAGTATCCTCGTGTGGAGATTTTTGTAGAACTGAACATATTTTTGGAGTCAGATTTAGATTTGAATCTAACAATTTTTACCTAAGAACTAAGCAGATAGTTTTTTTTTGAGAAATCAGTAGAATACTTGCAATAAGCATGCCATCAGAACAGCATCCTTTACATGGTCCCTGCTAGAAGGACACCTCTAGGATGCAGGCAAGATCAGGAACATCTGTGGCCAAGGAGGGGTGAAAATGCTACAGAGGTGAGGGCCAAGTGGGGGGCCAACAGACACGATCGCTCAGAGAAAAGAAATTTGCCTAGGTCCTTGCGGAATGTTGGTGGCCCTTATCCTATTCGAAGATGAGGAGGAAATAATCTCTGGTCTAGTAAAATAAAGAAATGTGGGAAAACTTCAATAGCTTCTAAATGCCTTTTTTTTTTTTGGCAATGAAAATTAACCCCAAATTCAGAACCTGCCAGCTATATACAGATGAACTGTATTCTAAATGCTGTTTAAAAAGTCACTACAACAATAAAAGCTTAACAAAAGAAATACTATGAAATCAGATTGAAAAACATGGTTTTCCTTGTGAATTTCAATTTCTTTGCTCGCATAAACATTTCTGAGAGCACAGGCCAGGGGGTTGCCCACAGAGGTCCCGGGACCCTTCTCCCAACGGGGACCAGAGGGGGACCATGCCACTCAGGCTGCAGATATCTGCAGCTGATCTGGAGGCGGACAACTTTTTCAAACCAACTGACATGTTCTTTAAAGTAGTCCCTAGACAGAAATGTAATAATTACTACCAAGCGCCTACCATGTGCAGGTGAGTGAGTGGGCTGGCCTGGGGGGGCCATACGGAATGACGTGCATACGGCTCTGCTGGCGTGGGGCTCCGAGTAGGGAGGGGCAAAGAGGACGAGCAAACAATTAATAGATGATGTTAGAAATATTTCACAGGAACCACAGAGGGGACAAGAGAGCCAGAAATGGGGAATGGAGCAAGTCAAGAGGGTTGGCACGGTCAGCCACCGTGAGGATGTGATTTTGGCTGAGATGGAAGTTTGAGAGAGACAGTCACGCACAGAGGTGTTACAGCAGGGACAGGCAGAATGTTTCCTGGAGGAGAAAAGGCACATGTGAATTCTCCAGGAGTTGATGCTTTTGAGGACATGCAAAGCAAATTAAATTTAAGAAGAAGGAAAGACAATCAACAAGATACGCAGACGGGCTCGTTCAGCCTGTTCTGGGCATTCATAGGGCCCTGTAAGGCTTCAGACCAATGCTTGCCAGTAAGCCTCCTGCAGGCGCATGGGAACTGAGACCTTCCTGATCCACTTTCTGCCACAGAAGCATTAAAAACAGTAAAACCAAAACAAAAACCAACCATCATCTGACATGACATTAAAAGAAAATGTTAGTACACAAATTTGTAGATAGAGTATAATTAAAATATTGCAAAAAAAAACTTTTGTTAAATTCTGGAAAGAAAACAGTAAGCTCATAATAGTGTTATTGTTAGAAGAGTGAACTATTTTCTTTAATGCACTTTCTTATTTTTTTATTTAAATATTTTCCTTGTTCATAAATTATAATTGCATTAATTATAATCATTGGTTTATGACATCATTTGTTTATGCATGGGTCACCTTTGATTTAGATAATTAGTTTACTTTGTTTGAATAATCTAACACACACCTGACACTCCATTAACTAAAACAAAACCTTAGGAACTGAACAGTAATCTCCGTTTAATCCTAAGGCCCCTTCCTACCTCTTTGCCTTGATTATATCTTTGTCTATCCTAGGAGAACCTTTCTCTTTTGTTCTTTCTTTTAATGCAATTCTACTGCATCTCTAAGTACAACTACAAGGTATGGTTTTTTAAAATCGAAGTTGTTTTTATTTATAAAAAGAATATCAGGATGAATGTGAGCCTTTGAAACTTCTGTCTGCATTTAATATTATTTTGCTTAGGTTCATCTAGAACGGCCTGCTAGATTCCAATGTGTGAAGGTACCAGAGTCTATTTAGAGGGCCGTCCACTTCAGGATTCTTCTCCAGATTTGTGCTATCGTGACTAGTACTTTGCATATTCCTGCACCCATCTCCTCTTGTTCACGGGCAAAAGCTCTTCCTGACTATGTTTCTGGGACTAGAATGGCTGAAACATAGGCTAAGGAAGGCTTCATTTTATGTGAAAATGATAAACTATTTTCCAAAATGGTTGCTGCAGTTTCCATGCAATGTGAAAGATCCTGTGAATTCATAATTACTCCAATACTTGGCATTTTCAGATTTTTTCTAATTACATAGACATCATAGGAGATTCCATTTTAGTTTAAATTTTCATTTCTTGATAACCAGTGATATTTCCCACATCTGTTTTCTCTCTGTCCCTCTTTTTTGTTCATTTTCCTATTTTCAAAAGTTTTCTGTGTCTCCCTTACTGATTTTTAGGAATTCCTTTTATATAATTGATGGTGATCTTTTGTTGAGTTTCTGTTTTATGAATTCTTCTCAGTTGACAATTTTTGCTACCTTTTTTATTATTTTAAGGCAATGTATTGATGAACAAAGTTAATTTTATTATAATCAACTTAACCTTGGTTTAATAGGCAACATATTTTGCTTTGTTTTAGACATGGGGGTCTAAGTAATACTAACATAAATGGAGATTTTACTAAGAACTTTTAAAGTTTTTGTCTTTGTTAGTAAAAACAGTATTTATTTCCTCTGAACTTAAATTTTGTTTATTGTTTGAAGATAAAGATTCAATTTCATCTTTTTTTTCAACATCATCTATTTAACAAATTCTCCCTTCCCAATGACCTCAGATACCACTTCTTTCATATGTAAATTTCCATAAATGTATAGGTATCTTAATGGACTGATTGATATATTGGTCAAATCGCCATCAGTGCATCTACATATAATTTTCCATATACATTTCAGAATTTAATTTTCAATGTCTGAGAAGAAAAGACTTCCGGGATTGTGACTGGGATCCCCGCACCTGTCAAACCGTGTGGGAATGCCCTTCTCTTCGGCCTCTGCTTCACTCTTCTACATAATATTTAGAATCGTGTCAGCAAGTACCATGACAACATGTTTAGGATCTTGGCTGGAATTGCATGAACTCTATCAGTGCATTTGGAGATAATGGCATTTTTCACAAGATTACGTATGGCATGCATTTAGATGTATTTAGATTTCCATGAATAGTTCTTAACTTTTTATCTCATTTTTAAACTTTGAAATGTGCTTGCACTGCCATTATAACACATGAATTATTCAACAGACCCTTAAATGGTTTGGAGATACATAGAAAGATGAACTCGACTGTCCTCAAAATAGTTACCTAAATTCTATTTGGCACTGTTAGGGACAGAAAGCTCACAGTAGCTGATTTTATTGTTAAACAGCTAACTTGCATGAAGTTTTTTCTTATGATAAATGACAATTGTCCTTCATAGAACTTTCTGTGTTCTAATTTTACTCTGACTTTAAACAAATCTAACTCCTAACATAATTACTTAGTTTATGCCTTTTAAAAATCACTTTGACAACTTCTTTGACTGTTGGAAAACTGATCTTCATTAAAAACTCTGGACAGAAAGAAGAATTGGTACTATTTACCCCATTTTTTGAACAGAAAACCTAGAAATCAGACAGTTGAAAAAATGTTCCAATTCTCACAGGGAGTAAGAATGGCCCTTAATCTTGGAAATTCATTGTTATTTCCATCCAGACCAAGTTTAGATTGTTTGAATCTGTTTTACAGAGCCAGACAAGGTCACAAGATGAGCAGCTGACCTTAAACTTAGAGTTTCTGAAATACATTACAGGCTTACAAGTTTTACACATCTTAAACTCCCGGGGTAAAATCAGACTCAGTGTGATGGTACTCACGTCTTGTTCGACCTGGGGATCTCCCTCCTCAACCAACACAAGAGGCACAGAAGTTCTCTACGTATCACTGCTTTAGTAAATTCTTGGTGACTTTGGAGGCCATCATTTATTTGCAGCACCTTCAAGTTATTGGTTCCTTTCTTAAAATGAATTTTAAATCTGTGAGAGTAGACTGAAAGCTCCACTGAAGGTGGATGGCATCAACATTCATGAACGGTCAGGAGCTCTGCATGCATTTAACTCATCTCATCCCCAGCCCATGCAGTAGTTCATGTTTTCTTCGTTTTACAGATGAGAGTCAAATTTTTATGAAGTGGTAGGTGAGTGACATAATCCCTAGACACACACGAACACCATATCTGGGTTATGTTTTTCTCAGACTATGTGCCCTAAACAACAAGAGGTTGTTAATGAAATATTTAATAAATAACAAAAATATCAGGAACTTCTGCCAAATTCTGTTCTTTCAGTACCACACTCGATAATGAACTGATTGAGCAAGAAAAAAGAGTAAAAGTAGCTGAAATTCAGCTACTTCATGTTCAGCACTTTACTAGAAGCTGTGCACATATTTATCATTGAATCCTTACTCGACTTGAGGAGGAAGGTACTGATTTTATAAATGAAAAGCTGAGTTTTAGAAATGAAGTAATTTTGCCAGGGTTATACAGAAGCAGAAACGGGTGGATTCAAACCTAAACCCGCTGACTCTCCAGTCTGTTTTCACATATGCATGGAAAGGACTGCCCCTGTGGGGCGTATAGCCCATCACGACCCAGCCGGCATCATGGCATTTTTAAGCTGACTCGGTTTCACGTATGGAAACCCGGAGCATTGGGGTTATTTAGACTTCTGTTCTAGTGCAACTATTATTTTAGTTAAGGAGAGATGGATCAATAAGAAAGCAAATAAATGAATAAGATTTTCAGACTGGGATAACTATTGTTCACATAAAGCATGGTAACGTGCTAGCTACTGAGTGACCGCAGTCATGACATCAAGCTAGAGCCAGAATGGTGCAAGGGGTCAGCGACGTTCATTTCTGAAGCTAAACAGAGGAGACTAAGAGAGGAGCAGGTGCAGAAACCCAAAGATGGGATTGCCTGGCCTTGGAGTTTCAGGGAGACCATGGCAGCCAGCTGGGCTGGAATCCAGTAAGCAAATTACCGAGTAGATAGTATGAAGGCAGAGACAGACAGCATCTATTAGACTCTCAGCCATGGTCAGGAACTCAAAATTTATCCTAATAGGAAGTCTTTAGAGAAGGTTTGAAGTGGGAGGGATGTGCAAAATGTAATTTGGGGCTTACGGATAAATCACCAGTCTGTGTGCAGTGTGGAGGACAGATTGCACAGGGGCAGCCACAGCGGCAGGAAGACCAGTTAGCAGCCTGGACCACCGACCTGGGCAGGGTGTGATGGTGCCCTGCACCAAGGTGGAGAAGGGAAGCAAGGAAGAGGTGGATGGGTTAGGGGGAAATATAAATAGGCCTTACTGAGAGACTGCGTACGAGGAAAAAAGGAATTGATTTCTCTTGAAGTTTTTCTCGGCCAATTGGATGCTTGTGCCATTTACTGAGATGGGACATTATCAAATACTGGGACAGAGAGCGACGTGGATTAGCGAAGAGGTAGGATTGAGAGTTTTTGTTGTCGGGGGAGATTTCTGACCACGTGAAACGTGAAACACTTTTGAAACATCTGAGGAAAGATGCAAAGTATTTTACTAAGTTTCTGTTGCAAGCCTTTGAGAATTTTTTTAGTTTTTATTTTCCTGAATGCTTAGCGAGCTCTGGAGAGGGTATATAACTTCCTAAGGCCACCAAATTGGTAAAGGTGTAGCGGAGGGTCTTCGTCTAGGTCAGCAGACCCACCGCACATGTGCGCCTGTCATCCCGACGTACCCCCTCTTTGCGGCCAGTGGTGCAGACACATGCCCAGACTGTTGGGCAGAATGAAGACCTGGAGTTCAGGGACTGCCGCGCATGGAGCTATTCATTTACAAAACACAACTGGAAGATTCACAGACCCTCCTGCAGAGTAATGGTTTCACAGATGAAATACACAGGTGCAATGGGACTGGCTCAAATCTGCACTGGCTTCCCAGAGGCGCCGCACTCAGCGTTAGAGCAGAGGAAGAGGCCACCGAGCGTGCTCCCCACTTGGGGTGCCCATAGAAGCACTTCCCAGGCACACGGGTTAAACAGCTCATCATTTTGGGCTGTGTCCATTCGAAACACCTTAGACAGCAGCTGCTCTGTGGCATCTTTATATGCTCGCCACAACTCCTGGGTAGCAAATGCTAGTGGAGAGAACGAGTCCATTTCTTCCTTTATTTTAAGGCATCATAAAATGAGGTCGTGGACTGTTGAAGAGCTGAGAATGGGTAAGTTAGGGCCGTGCAAAGAGCACAAAGACCTCCGGCTCCCCCACCCAGCTCTTTGCCACCATTGGGATGCTTCTCTGTCACTTTCATGACATACTGACCATTCCCCACATTAAATACCAGAGTTCTCCTTTTATTTTTTTGTACAGACTGCTCCCCGTTTCAGAACTGCATCCTCGTGCTTGGTGACCTCCCTCCTTGCTTGGCACCCCTCCTGGCCAGCCGAAGGCCGGGCTCTGGGAAGCTGCAAGCATCGGTCACTGCCACAGCCTCAGACACACTCCACGTCAGGTTGCCTCCAGGGTACTTGGAGAGCTCTGGGAAGGCGACCGATGTGCACACAACGGGGGAAGCTCTCAGAGGATATTGGCAGCAATTCAGTTGCCAACCAGCTGCAAAAAGCTTTAAAGGACAGTGTTGCATAAAAAATGAAAAATGTTGATTGAGGACATATTGCCCTTGATTGAATGGTGAAGGAAACCTGTTGGCAGGAAAACAGATATGAGAAAGAGAGAGGGGGAGGGAGATGGAGGGTCAGGGAAAAATAGGTTGGCCCCTTCGACCAGCTGTGGGGAGAAAGCTCTATTTTTTAGTCCACGGCAAACATCCTGTGGAGATTTGTCTCACTGCTGTCTGCTAGAAATCCAATCCTAGGAAGTGACGGAGATTCTGCCACATTTTGCTTTAGGACTGATTGTCCAGTGCTAAGAACAGTTCACATCTCTTTGAACACGCTTATATGATGGGTTCCCATTATAGCCCATCCTTGCCAAGTTTATCTGAAAGTCCAGAAGGGTGGGGCAGGAGAAGATGTATATTTACAGCCCTTAGAGCCAGGTTTTGGGGCTTTATAATCCAATGACCTCCAGAGATGTAATTTGGTTACATTCTCAGAGCTGCTAGCAGCTATTTCATTATTTATCCCAGTGGGGGATTTGGCTTCCTACCAGCAAACAGCAAAGCTTTCTCTTACTTCCCACAAGTTGTATGGCCAATGGTTTAAACATGACTGGCCTGAGGATTCCCCTTTCCAAAAAGTTCAGTCATTCACGGTTATCAGTGCCCAGGGAGTTTTCTGAGGAATGTTCTGGATTTCTTGATTGTGGGAGGCTATCCTGTGCTCTCAGCAAGAAGTAATCTTTACCTCATCATATCCACCATCCAGCACAGCTAACTGCACACCTCCCCCAAGGCCCGGGCTACATCCTGACAAGTGATCTCCTTCCACAGAATCACAGAATATAGTCATAGGAGGCGGCAGGCACCCTCCACATCCCACATCAAAACGACACCCATCCTTTGTTCCCAGGTTGGCACCACTGAAAGGGGCACATATCAGGAATCCTAAGAAACTGCTGTATCACAGGGAAGTGTGGGGAGAATTTTCCAGCTTTGGGGAAGGGAAAACAAAATGTTGCCTATAGGTACCTCACTGTATGACTGAAGGGTCTTGAAGACTGAATTTTTTTTTTAGGTCATCCTATAAAATATTCCATCCCCCAAGTTGATGAAGGGAAATAGAGCCAGACACAATGGTTCTCTACTGGGAAAAAGTGGGTTTATGCATAGTCTCCATCATTTGAATATGAAAAGTAATTTATACAATGGTTATATAAAGTACTAGATATAAAGCTTCACTTTGCCAATGTCTTGGGAATGGCTGTGCAGTGCTATGAATTTGAAATGTGTGGGGTAACAGGGTTGTGCAGCCCTTTGTTGGGAAAGCTGAGAAATTGTACAAATAGTCTTTGATGACACAGCCCTTCGCTGTCCATTGTCAGAGCAAAAGACCATATGATATCACCAGTCAGCAGCGGTCAGATCATAAAAGGACACAACTATTCTGTGGGATATTACTAGGTCAAAGTCTTTTAACCTGTTTTACTTTTAGGAATACATCATAAGAAAATGTGGATAACCATTAGACTTAGCTGAAATTGTGTTCAATACAACGTTTTTTGTAACAAGAAAAAATATTGAACAACCAGAATGGCTGATATTAAAGACCTAGTTAAATTTTGATCTACTATATTGTACGACATTACACAGACATATAAAGTCATGTTGTAGAAGGTAATTCATCCATCTGAAAAAGACGTCTAAAAGTACGTGGTGAAAAGAGTAAAACTAATTTGGTGAAAAAAGTAAAAAAACTAAAACTAAACTAATTTTACTACAAGTAAAAGTAAAAAAGTATAAAACTAAATATTTGGTGAAAAAAAAGTGAAACTACTAAAAAGGTAAAAACTAATAACTAAAAAAGTAGAACTAAAAAGAAAAAACTGAAACTAGACAAGCAAAAAGTAATCCCTAAAATAAGTAGGTACGAAATGCTCCATTTCAGGTTGTTAAAATGTAACATACACAAATGTTCTGGAAGTTCGACAAGTACTTAACACACATTAACAGCATTTTTTAAAATAAGACAAGAGGGGTTTTATTATTTAATCTCATTTAAATTTTGAACTTATTCTGAAATGAACACCTATCACTCATGTCATAAAAAAACTGATGAAAGAAAATTTAATTTTAAAAAGGCCTGCATAAATGAAATGTAATTCAGTAAAGGGAAACCCCAAAGTACTGCCTCCCAGGCACTGTATGGAGCACAGATGGGTGAGGGACAGAATTCCCCAGCAGGGTCAGTTCTCTTAGGGTGGCATGGTCGGGATATCTTTGAGCCTTTGTGCCATTTTCCCTGTGTTTAATAGTCATAGAACATATCAAGGCAGAAATTCAACAGCTGTCATCAAAGACAGTTGTAGGCAGGCAGTTCTTCTTTCCGATAATCCACTGAGGTCCTTCCAGCAACGACTTCAGAGCTTAAGCATTTCAGATCCTTCCACCGGGGCCATTCTTCTGCTCCGAGTATGCTGCAGCTGACTCCCACCACCTCTCAGGGAGGACTCGGATCAAGTATTTTATCAGACAGGCCCTCCCTGACCACTCAGTCTGAAATGACTGCAACGCACTCCGGCCACACCATCACTCCTCAGGGCTGCTTTGTCTTTCTTCATGAAGTTCATCATCATTGATGTGGGTGGGGGGTGTGTGTGTGTGTGTGCATGTGTGCGTGAGGATTTTGTTTCATACCTGCTGAAGCTCAGGGATCTACATCAGTGTTCACCTTGTAATAGGCACTAACACCAATTTTTGGTGAATTAATAGATGAATCGGAAGCTCCAAAGCTGAAGTGAAATGTGTGTCACAACACCAAGCTTATTTTTAGGTTCCCATCTCTGTTGCTGATAAAGGCATGCGGAGAGGAAGGCCAGGAGGAATCACTGCCTGTCCGGGAGGAAGGTGCCATCACTTTTGAGTTCAGCGGTGCTGCTGAGCGGGGCGCCTAGAGCACTGTGTTCACTGAGCGAACGCTGCGAGTGTGATTCCCACTTTGGTGCATTTAAGGCTACCCTACGTCCATCGTGTACGCTGTACACGCAGGGCCTCTGCAAATTGCGTGCAGAGCTCCAGAAGGCAATGTGCCCATTGCTTTCTAAGTGAACGTCCCTTCCTGCCTCTCAGGTCAGCACTGGGATATTTGGCTCAAGTAATAATGAAAATGTGGGAGGGTTTTAGTGGTCAACAAAATCGTCAATACAATCATCAATTTAATTTAAACTCAAGCCCTCTTAGACCATCTTTTTACACCAAGTGGGGGCCACATGAGACAATTGGCTTCTGCTGTTCCGCAGCCCTAGATCTGACAGGGCTCTGCAGCAAGAGGCTTCCATCTCACCAAATACACTGTATCAGGGTGCAGACCTCCCAACTCATGGGGAGCCTCCTCATGCTGAATTTGAGCCCCTCACTTTCCAACAAGCAACTTGTGAGTGACCCTTTCCACAGAAGCAAGGGTCTCACTGATTTATCACGTGACTTTAAGTAGTATGACAGCTAAGAGAGTTTACAGACCTCTTGGCCAGAATAATTTCTTCTGGAGGGACGATATTTAGGGTGGGATCTGTGAGAGTAGAGACCATTTCATGACCTCTGCATCCCCTCCACTTGCCACAAATACTTGCCACAAATACTTGCCACATAGGACTCTGCTCAGTAGTACCGCTGGCCTATGAAATGAGTGGGTAACTGGGTGAGGGCTCTAGCCATGAGACGGGGTTCTTACATGCTCCCCAGCCTCCCACGTGGACATGATGCTGTCCAGGTCTCCAGATTTCTCTCTAATGACCCCTTAAATGGTTTACTGGTGTACCCTACCAGCCTTAAATAAGACAGAATGACCCCCTGGGAATCAGCAGGGCCCCAGGTCCCTGACGCGATGACCTCCGGTACAGCCCAAGCCTGACGGGCCGGACATGTGAGGGGGGTGAGGGCAGCGGCCTGGCGAGGAGCAGCCCCGAGCGCATGCCCCGGCTCTGTCATGCATGTTCCACGGCAGTTCAAATGCTGCCGCTGAGGAAGCGGGCAGGGTGGAGGCTGACACACGGGAGAGCCGCACAGCACAGACAGAAAAATAGAAACAAAGAGATGTATGGATCTGAAGGCTGATCAGTTCCACGCCCAGCGACCAGCAGGTATCCGTCTAGAAGCAATGCATGTTTGAACCTGGGAACTTAGTTCACGTCTCCCACTTGCTAAGCGATGGGGCCTATGGCATATGCACTTAGCCTCACTTCTGCTCAGCCAGTAGGCTTATGGGGAAGATCAGGTAAGTTAAGGAATGTGAGTGGCTCGTAGGCTCTGACACTCTTACAAATGTGACTATGCTCTCAGAGTGGAGAGGCAGTAGTGACTGAAGGGGACCTGTCGCCAACAAAGCTACACCTGATGTCACCAGTTCTTCACAAGGGAGGCAGAGAGGGAGAAAACCAGCGCTGTGTCGCGACTGGTCCCCGACAGCTTCTGTGCACATCTCCTCTCAAGGATCAATGTGGCGTGTTTGAAGTCAGTCACAGTGGGAGTACTGACACCACGGATTGGCGAGAAGCTACAAAACAGGGCCTCTTTCCCCGGTGAGAGAGACTAAATAAACCATTACCGGCACACAACTGGATGGAATGCACAGTCATGTTACTTTTCTCATATCCAGTAAAGATGAGGTTCTCTATTTGTTTTGCCCTGGCCCTTCCAGACGCCAGCATTCTCGTGGCTTAGTAAAATAACCAGCATTCTCAAGAGAGAGGGAGAAAAGAATGCTCTAAATCTGAAGACTGTGTCCACCTTTCTCACATGAATTTTAATTCCAAGGTCTATATATTCTTTGATTCCATATGGTACCATGAGGTCTCAGTAAATACCATTCAATGGCTCTGATTTAGTAACAGTCACACACAGATATGTCAGCTGCCATCTGCTGGACTTTGTAAATGAGTCAGTAGTCCCAGGCAGGGGAATGCTGTTCAGATACTAACTTCCAACCTTATTGAGATGGTTTGAGCCAGAGAGCCTCCCTGATAGTTGAAAGATTTATAGCACATTTATATTCTTATAAGTGGTCTTGACCTATAGACTGATGGGAACACGGAGCTTCCTGACTGCTGGCCGCCTCTCAAAGACGGGTTTCGCTGCGGAAGAAGTTTATGTACGTCCCAGGGCGGCGTTAGAAAAGTCCTTCCTATTCACCCTGCTCCAAATATGTACTAATTCTATCGTGAGCCTGACTCCCATTTCCAGATTCGGGACCTGAAACACAGCCATTCTCTTTAAACAAGGTTCTGAGACTAACTAGTGAAGTACAGCTGTGCCCAACTCCAGCCGTACGTACAGGACAGCTCCTCACGAGGAGCAGCATTTGCATTGGGAAACAGACGTAGCATAGAAAAAGCACAACAGAAATGTGAAGACACTGCAAGAATTTTGGGGTGACTTCTGACCCGCTCGCTCTCTGCTGGGGCACCCATGGGTTTGTTGCCTTCTCAGTTTTGAATAGCAGAGCATTTAAACCATCATTTTGCTCCCCCTCCCTGCTCTCCAATCTAAACAACAAAAGAGGGAATTTAACCTCATATCCTCGCTCTGAAATTAGCTCTATTGTCAAAAGATGACAGCTGTATCCTGATTTCAAGAATCTCATGTTGGAGTAAAACAGCATTTCTGAAAACCATTGTGTTACGTCAAACAGATCTGTAATGGTCCCCCGGCAAACCATTTCCAGAAGACTTGGGTAAGTAAGATAAAAAGACACCATTTCTGAAGAGTCGCTTTTATGGGCTAGGTCAGAGTGCTCTTTCCATGTTGTTCATTCCCAGTCGAATTTCCTAATAGTCTATCTCCTCCGCTAACAGATGCCCGGCCTCATGTCGGAACCAGATCGCGCCACCGCTGAGATGCTATCCAGCTCCTTTCTTATTGAGCCGTTTCCCTGGCAGATGGCGCAGTGCTGCAGGCATCCTCCTTCCTGTTAATTACCAGCCTTCGCTACAGATGGAAATGTCAGTCAGCCTCACAGGTCCTGGTTCCTGCCATTGCCTCAGTCCATAGCCCTCTACCTAGGCAAGATGCTGCCAACACACACCATGTGTTTTGTGACTGCTGACTAGGCAGGCAACAAAAAACAACTTACTTCATGAATATTCATGGCGGAATGTTTGAAGTTCTGTTCATCTGCGATGCTTACGGATCTGCTTAAAGGGGGTTGCACCTTTCTGAGAACACTCTGCCCCTTGTTTTCCTACACTGAGGATATGTGAGTTACCAAAGTGAGTTGCCATGGCAACATAGAGAGGACCATTAAACGCCGGCCATTTGGAGCCTTCTGCAGGCACATCAATTTCTGACGAACGTTCTTCCATACCTTTGAATGTCACTTCATTATTCTCGTCCTGCCATAACAGACCAATAGTCACCAAGCTGAACTGATTAGCTAATAACTGCGGGTTTTCATTAAACCACGATTATCTCATTTGCACGTATGTAACCAAATATAAATTCCTTGATCTTTCCTGGTATTTAAACATACTAATTGCAGATAAATGAATCTCAGCAGTCATTCTTTATTCATAAAGTCAAATGAATTTACTTTCTGTAAAGGGAAAACCCTTTAGGGATCAAAAATGAGTATCTTTTCAGGTTTATAGAAGATTATTAGGGCTCAGGTTTTGAAAAGTGGGGAACGGACAGAGATCTGGACCATCTTGCGGAAGGTCACTCAGGCAGGACTTGGACTGTTCCCCGTCTCCGGACGTGAGCTGTGCCTGGAAAGGTAGATCCCATGGGATGAGGGAGCCGGTCTCCGTGCTCAGCACTGTGCCTTCCCAGCAGCCTTCCCTTCTCTGTGATTTAACCCAGAGAACCCGACGTTAAACACCCGCAAATAGCTTGAAGAGGCAAAGAGCATCAACCTGAAGAGAAGCGTCTTTCTAAGGGCAAAATAATCAGCATTCCAGGAGGGCAAATGGGCAGCATGATGGGTGTTCAGGACGGGAGTCCCGAAGGAGTTACATAATTGTTTCATTTTTTTTTACAAAATATCAAGCCTTTTTCCCCTAGGTATCTCTTGTTCTAGAAGGAGGCTCCACTCTCTGTGATTTTGAGTGGCAGGAGAGCCGCCGTGGAGAGGACCGAGGTGTGGCTTCTCTGGGCTGGACAGCAGTGCAGTGGGTCGGGTCAGAAGGTGATCTCTGGGGGCTCCTGGCAATGATTATGATGCTCAGCCCTCCTTCCAAGTTCCTTTTTAAGAAGAAGATCTGATTTGTTATGTTTTTCATGTTTAGAAGAAAAAGCAAGCACATTGAGGTATTTTACAGGCAGAAGAGAGAAGAGGTCAATCTGAACGGGGCTCCTGAAGAAAACCTATGCAATATGCTACATATATTTCACAAGGTGCTAGGAAAGGATGTCCCCCCCAGGGTGGGGACGGGGACGACGCCCAGAGAGCAGCCAGAGTTCTCTGTTTCCTGGGTCAAACCTCACTGCGCTGCATCTTGCAATGAAGAATACATGTGATGGTGTGCAGATAAATGGTTAACAAGCTCACACACCAAAACTAATGTTGATACATAAATATGTGTCCGTATAACTTCACTATAAATGTTACTCACATGAAAGATGTAAAGCAGATAATTTACAAATAGTAATAAAACATAAAACATACAATACTCTTTATTGTAGACTCCACATAAACACCTGATTCTTAGAGAATGCTTTCACTCATGTTTGCCACACTCCTGTATCTGTAGCTAATCTATGGTTGCAATTCAACCATGACTTGAAAATTTAATTGCATCTCTTTTTCATTAAATTTATTATCATTAAATCTGATCTGGGATCAGTTGTGAAGCTACTTCTCACTCTCACACAAATTGTATTCATTAAGCTAAAACCTCTTGCAGCACTGTGTATATCACTCATTATTCAGTGATATGAGTGTCTTTCTTGCCTAACTGGATAACAATATTCAAACACTGGAAGAATATTTCTTTACAGTTTTTGTGCTATTTGCAGAGTAGTGACTATGGACAGCACACTTTTAAGTTTAAAATGCATCATTAACATTTTCTCCATCACTTCTTAAGCCTAGTCAATCAGCAAAGCAATAAAACAAGCTTTGATTTATAGTGTTTGCCAATTTCTATGGTATAAATACTCCAACCACAGCCGATACCAAGCTAACAACATGATGTCACTGAATGCAAATTTGGGAAGAGATATATCGCGGCACACATGAGTTTTAATAGTGTCCGTGTTTAACAGCCAACTTACATAATTCCTGAAAATTCAGTAATAGGCTCCTGCAGGCTAGTATGAGTCCATTCAAACATGCTGCTTTGTGGTTCATTCTCTTTGTTTTCTTCACCTCTCACAGGAGTAATGGTTTACTACAAGAGGCTGCATTTGCAAATATGTGAAATTGCATAAATTTACAAAGTCTTACTTAGGAGAACTTAATAAATCATTGAATACGTTGAACTGAGTGAAGATGCACTTAATGAAGTTAGTTGAAAAGATGAAATGCAAGCACATGGACAGTTTAATGACATGTGGCTAGTTTTTGCTTTGTGCCAAGGGAGATTTAACAGGAAAAGAAAACTTTGGAGGAGGGCAAGAACTTTCTGTGTAGCTTGGGCAAGGCAGGTCAGGGGCTTGGCCTGAGCTTAGAAAATGGTTAAGATTTGGATAGATGGAGAAGAGCAAAGGATATTTCAGCCATTAATCCAAGGAATCCTTACTGAGTGATTTTTAGTCAGACTGTTTACTGTCACCAATCCTTGAAAGACACAAAACCATTCTAAGAATGTGTCATCTTCTGAGCAACTGGAGGGACCCAAAATAAATCTCAAAAAGTGGTTAAGAGTAGTTAAATTATTGTTTACCTAAAACTGCAATTAAAATTTAGCCATTGCAACTAAAAGAAGGAAAAAAGAAAAAAGGAGTCTTCCTTATATGCAATATCTTTGAAGCTTCCACAAGAAGTTACAACATTAAAAACTCATCAGTAAACCAAAATTTGCTCACAAGATTTTATATGGAAACCCTAAATTTGGTCTTCAGAGAGGAAGGGAGAAAGAGCAGGTATACAAGGATAGGTCAAAATGACAGAAGCTTTGACAACAGTTAGTTTTCATCTGAAGACTGGTACTGAAAGGAATTTTTTGCTTAACCAAAGTCTGCCCCAAATCAGGGGCAAACATTGAAGGGAAACTAGCTCTTTCATTTCTGACAATGAGAAGGAAGAAATTACAGATCTTTTCGGGAAAAAAAAATGTAGATATTTTCTGCCATAAAATGAGAAAAGGTGCCTATACTTCTGAATACAGAAATAGCTAAACCTCTAACAGAGAAAATGAGTGAAAAATATACATAATTGGTAAAATAGTAAATTCTGAAAATGACCAAAAGTGATCAAAATAAAAACTTGATTTCATTAGCAATATAATTAAAACTAGATGCCAATTTCTCCTAAAGAAACAAAAGACCATTTAAGTTATCACACTGTTGACTCTTCAGAAAAAATGAGATAGATATGCTCATACACTGTTATGAATTGCTATTAATTTGTTTCCAAAAATTAATCTGACATAGATATCTAGAACCATTAATGCATGCATATGCTGAGCCAGTATTTCCAAATCCTGAAGAAAAAATCAGAAGTTTAACCTAAGAATTGTTATTTGTGGAAGAAAATAAACTCCTAAATTTCTAAAAGAAAAATGGTTAAATATCTTATGGTCCATCTTTCTTCCTGTCGGTCTAACTAACAAACCTATTATCTAGAGAAATAATCAGATGAAAAACATACATCAAAATGTTAAAGTGGGCTCTTACTAAATCATAGAGTAAGGGTGACTGAGGGACTCTGTTTATATTTTTCCAATTTTCTACATTAGGCAAGTTTTGATCATATAATCAGAAAAAGAAATCAAAGTAAATGAACAAAAGAACTATACTGCTTTCTAAGAGAGCAAAGTTTGAATGCAAAAAGACCTAGGATTATATTCTGATTTGAATCTCTGTTACCTGTACAACATTGGTTAAAAATTACTCACTCTTGGGTGACAGGTCACATGCCCCACAAGGGACGATAACAGGATACTTACAAGGTTACTGTGAGGACTGCATGAGGATACCTTACAGGGTGTATAGTTTTCTTCCTCAAATCCAACACACTTCTGAATGGTACCTACTAATGAAATCAGAAGATCAAAATAAGATCTTTTTCAGTCGTGCTAATTCTGTCATAAAGCCTCCTTTGCATCCTCTGGTGAGGGTCAAGCTCAGCCTACTAATAAGCCTCTTGAACACAGAGCCATCCTGTGTGAGCTTCAGCGCTCTCTCTCCTAAGCATCTGTTAGGAAGGACTGTGCCCTTAAGTCTGCCAGAAGTTCCGTAGTTCACACTGTCCACTCAAGATGTGTGGGCAAACCTGACAATAAGAAGAGAGCATTTTGGACAGCCATTGTCCTTGCTGTCCCCCTCAGCATATGTTGTTTTGGGGACCTGGCACTCAGATGGGAAAGTCAGACCACATCACTCAAAAGCAGGATGACACCTCTGCCTGAAAATGCAGCAGGAACCAACGGTGTGTCCCTGAGACAGAAAGCAAAATCAGAAGGCAGCGGAAACTGGAAGAGGGAAGAGTGAAATCCACTCCTGGCCATCACAGGAAGTTGATGCAATCCGGTCTGACTCCGGGGACAGCTCTGGTGCCAGCTTTGGAGGCCACATGGCTTCTAATGAGGCCAGGCCCACTAGCAGCCCAGAAGAGTGGGTGAGCAGCCAAATTTCACCCGAGGACAGAACCAGCCGTAACAGCTGGTGAGTGAATTAACTTCAGGCAAATCGAGTGGCCCCAGGTGGAGGGACATTTGGAAATTTCCCTTACGGTTAGAAAAAGAGAAAACATCTTAGGGAACACAGCCACCACAGCCCTCTTATTTTCTTCTAGCTTCTTCTGGCAGTCTTCTCTGTAGTACAGGGGACAGGAGATAGGACAGGGACTCTTTGGAGCTTGAAGAGGGGAGATTAGTGACACACCAGAGTGTTGAAAGCCAGCCGGTTAGGAATCTGGGGATTCATCAAGGCAGAATTCCCTGCTGTGAAGAGAGAACTCTAGGTGATGTGAGCTCCTATGAGCAGAGCACAGCTTTAAATCTCCAGCTCTTACAAAAACGCTGGGTCCCCAGCATTTGCACAGAACACATTGCTGAATGGTGACACAGTGCCTCTCCCTCAGAGATTTACCTGACCACAGAGCAGACTGTCCACATAAATCCTGTGTCCCTGCAAGTGCCCAAGCAGAGGCAGCAGGCTGGTCCTGCAGGGAAGGGCCCGGAGGCGCTCATGCATTGAGGCATCTGACAGAATTCAGTGGAATTCAGGGCGAGTCAGGGCCTGGCAGTTTGGACACTGTCCTGCCACCTAGTGGCTGAATCCATAAATTGCAAGAGTAGTTCTTTGACCAATGCCCTAACGAAGCAAATTTGAAAAATCTTCATGAAGTGAAGCCATTTTGACAAATGTCAAGAAGAGATGTGTGCATTTCAGAAGGATGGGTAGGATAAAAAATAAGCATATGCTGTGAGAGAAAATAGCTTCCCTGCTGAGAAAGAGGCCAAATCACATGTGAGTGGGCAGGCAGGAAACAAGAGGCAACGGGGGACCCAGTGCGGGTTATTCCAGGAAGATCAACCTCCTGAGGTTAACCGTCCCTAGGCAGCCAAGGTGAGAGGCTTGGTAGCGCTCCCCTCCCCTCCCATTATGACATTTTCAAACCCGTTCTTAAAAGCCTTCCCACCACGGCACCAAGCCCTTTGCTTTCGGCACCATCAGCGGGCCTCGCCTCCCCTTTTCCTTTCTCCCGCTTCTGTTGATCCCTTCGCACTCCTTTGTTTATTCAGCAGGTTCGGACCACCTCCTAGGTGTCACCGACTGTGCTGTGTGCTTGGGACACAAAACACAGAGGCAGCTGAGGAAGAAAAAACACAGCAGAGCAGGGGCCAGGGAGCCCAGTGCAATGGCAGGGGACCCCGTGGTTTGCTGAGAGGGCAGAGGGGAGCTCCCCACATGGGGCTGGGGATGGCAGGAGGGGTTTCCGGACACAGATAAGGTCCTGGTGATATCCGAGTTCAGGAGCTAAAGAGACAGAGAGGTACTAATGGGGGGAAGTGGTATTGGGGACATTTCCAATAGAAGGAATATAACTTACAAAAAAATATGTATACGCAGAAATGCTGGAGGAACAACTCAGAGTGGAAAGGGGGCCACTGCTGGAGAATTTTAAGCAGTGTGTGTGTGTGTGTGTGTATGTGTGTGTGTGTGTCTGTCTGGTGGGTGGACACCTGTACAAATGCACATTCTGGAGAGATCACTGTGTTGCAGTCGGAGAGGAACAATTCTGGAGGCTGTGGCTGCACAGGACAGGAGGTCCTTCGGAGGAGGAAAGCCACTGAGGACCAGCCTGACCAGAGGGCAGGCTCAGAGCTTCAGAAGCCCGTCCTGAGCGACCTCAGTGCGCTTTCCAGGTGCGCGGGTCACGGCAGGGGCCTCGGTTCAGGCTACCAGATGGGCGTTTCAGCATTCTCACACTGAGAATACCGGGGTGAGCTACCCGGGGAGATGATCACTGCCGATCTGTGCCCTCTGCTGTGCCCGGTGGCTGCGTCCTCGGGCACCTGGGCACACAGGGCCGGGCAGGGAGCTGGGGCTCAGCCTTCCTCATCTCCCTTCTCCTCATGGCCTTTTTGTCTATGCCTTCTATCACTTCTCAATTCTCACCTCTCTCTTCTACCCTGTCCTCTTTGTTTAAAGAGAAACTTATTTAGACTCACATTCCAGAAAAGTAATTTTCAGAGGAGGTTCTGACCTGGTGTTTGAAGATGGTACCGGAGGACATCATCCCTGGACCCCAGTTCTGCCCCTGGAACTTCCATTTTGACCCTTGGACTTAGAAGTGCCTCCCCGCCCCACATCCCCACCAAGTATTCCTTCCTCAATTCCTTTTTCTTCTTCTGTGAAACCTAAGAAAAACTGATGCTGAAGGGGATTCTCTTAAGGCGGTTTTCCTGAAAAAGACGACTCTTTAAACAAAAACCCAGACATTACCTGAATGACAGACACATAGATGGCAGGAGTATTAAGGGCATCTGACTTTCCAGCATGAGCAGGGAACCAAACGCCAGCTTTGCTGGGGATGAGCCAGGTGGCCTGTCTCTCACTGGAACACGTCAACCCCCCACCCAGCTCTTCTGTGGGCTGAGATGGCCAATTCTGGTTGCTGAGCCCATCTTGTCACCTCCACTGGGGTCCTGGAAACAGCCTGAGCTCTTTTGTGGCACACTGTAAAGTGTGCCTTCAGCTGCAAAAGGCCAGGTGCTGCCAGGCCTGTTGGCTTCAATTAGTCTCCTGCCTGGGGCTGGGAGAGGGTAGAGGGAAAATGTGAGTTGAGTCCAGGCTACGCCTCCTCAAGCTCACGTTTCCCATAAAGATTCGAGGTGGACTCTTTCTTTGTTGGGGATGGGGTTTCCCTGGCCTCATGGAGAACCCACAGGGGAAACTGGGACCCTACTTGTTTCTCTCTTTTCTCCTTCTTTCTTCCTTCCTTTCTTGGGTTAATGCCAAAATCACTGGACTATTTCCTTTTTCCCGTGACAGAATGGAGGGAACATTCTCTTTCCATGTCACCCAAACCACCACGTTCAAATACAGAGAAAAGCTCTGCAAGTCTTTGAAAATGGCAGGGATGTGATGTCCATGGTAGAAGCAAAGGGCCGAGATCCTTCTGAGCGTGTGAACTTGCCATGGCATCGAAGAAAGAGTCTAGAGCCCGGGGTCAGGGACTCTCATCTGAGGCCAAATCCCATTCCAACTACTCCAAAGTTTATTGTTCTCTTTGAATCCTGATTTTCTTATTGGTCAAATGGGAATAAAGATATCCATTTATATTAGGGTTCTCCAGAGAAACAGAACCAGTAAAGATTTATTTATATAACAATTATATATATACATACATGTGTATAAAGGTTATGGGAGTTGGTTCACATAGGTTTGAAGACCAAAAAGTCCCAAGATCTGCCATTTGCAAGCTGGAGAACCAAAATTGCCAGTGGTGAAGTTCAGTGTGAGCTCAAGGCCTGAGAATCAGGGGGCCAGTGGCGTTAAGTCCTACTCGGAAACTTTAGGACAGAAGATGTGTGTCCCAGCTCAGGCAAAGGGGGAGAACTCACCCTGCTGTCTGTTCTGGCGGATTCTGGCGGAGCCCTCGGTGTGTTGGATGACGCCCACCCACAGCAGCAAGGGTAATTTTTTAAATTTAAACGACTGATTCAACTACTAATTCCTTCCAGAGACACCCTCACAGACACCCCCCAGAAATAATATTTTATAAGCTATCTGGGAATCCCTTAGCCCAGCCAAATTGACATAAAGTAAACCTACCCCATAGGGTTTTCTTAGGGATAAAGTGAGACGGTGAGAACTGGGAGAACCTTACCTTTTAGAAACCCTCCCCTTCTTCTCTTTCTTCAACTTTGTTGCTTGTCTGCTGTTGATCGTGTCATAATATCTCCAATGCAGGGCCTCCACATGTACTGTTACCTTTACCTATCATACCTCTTGGTCCCCACCCTCTGATAGGACCCCAGGATATTTCTCAGGTCTTAAATACAGAACCCTCTTAGAAGTCTTTCTTCAGCTTCCCAAAATGGGAAGTGTCCTCTAGTCATTCACACACATGGTTTTCTTGGCTTCACTTTCTCTAATTAATTAATTCATTATTAATAGACATATAGTTGACACTCAATATTATATTAGTGTCAGCACAGTTATTTGACATGTATGTATATTACAAAATGCTCACGATGATGAGTGTAGTTACCATCTGTCACCATACAAAGTCATTACAATATCGTTGACTATAGTCCCTATGCTGTACTTTCATCCTCGTGACTTATTATTTTGTAATTGGAAGTCTGCATCTCTTAGTACCCTTTACCTATTTTACCCATCCATCTGCCCCCTCCCCTCTGTCAACCACCAGTTTGTTCTCTGTATGAGTCTGTTTTTATTTGTTTTGTTTGTTTTTCAGATTCCACATATAAATGAAATCATATGGTATTTGTCTTTCTCTGTTTTACCTACTAGCATAAAACCCTCTAGGTTCATCCATGGTGTCACAAATGGTCTTTTTTATGGCTGGGTAATATTCCACTGTACATATATACCACATCTTCTTTATCCATTCATTTAATGGTGGACACTTAGATTGCTTCCTTATCTTGGCTACTGTAAATAATGCTGCAATAAACATAAGGGTGCATCTATCTTTTCAAATTAGTTTTTGTTTTCTTCAAATTAGGTAACTGCCCGAAGTGGGAATTACTGGGTCATATGGTATTTCTACTCTTTACATTTTTGAGGACCCTACATACTGTTTTTCACAGTGGCTGGAGATGACAGTCCCACCACCAGGGCACAAAGGTTCCCTTTTCTCACATCCTTGTCAACACTTGTTATTTCTTGTCTTTTTGATACTAGCCATTCTGACTGGTGTGAGGGGGTATCTCACTGTGGTTTTGATTTGCATTTCCTTGATTTGTGATGTTGGGTATCTTTTCCTGGGTCTGTTGGCTATCTGCACGTCTTCTTGGAAAAAATGTCTATCCAGGTCCTCTTTGGCTTCACTTTCTAGTATAGGATGCAACCAGGCCTTAGCGCAGCTCCAGGGCCCTTGATGTGAACCTCCCAGCTCTCTGGCTCGGCTCTTATTACGCTATTCTTCTCGAACGTTCATCTCCTCCGAGGAGGGTGCTCACACTGTCAACAAGCTCCACCTCTGCCCAGTGATTCACATCAGACTGCCGCTCCCCAACTCCGGTTGCCCATGGCTCCGATACTGCTTCTATCAAAGTCTTCTCCTACCTCACCAGGCTGTGGACTCGTAGGTGGGAGAAACCTTGCTCTGTCCATCTCCATAACCTGTTTCTCACTGCAGTGTTTACTGCATGAGAGTGCTGGTGTCAAACACATACGGACTACTCCCTGCCAGGCCGATGCATGGCTTGACGAGCTCCCTCACTAATCTTCCTCTGTGGCTGAGTACTGTCCTGACTGGCACTACCTTGCCTTCTCAGTCTCAACTGGGAGATCTGAGCCTGTCTTAATTTTTAAAAAGTTTTCTTTACTAGAGGCTTAATTATAAATTAATTAGGTTAGAAATAGGGAAGAATTTTGGATTGCCTACTTTTGCCGGGTTTGGAAGGGCAGTATTTCTCAAGTTATTTGAATCACTTGCAAAAGTCCCAGATTCCTCGGCCCTTTTCCAGACCTACAGTGTCACCCCTGGAGGTGTGGTCATCTGCACTCTCGGCAGGTGCCCTTCGCGGTTCCCACCTACCCAGCCACTGGGCAGAAACAGGCTTGCCCGACTGAACAGATGCGTTGCATATGCAGATTATCTGATCCCTCTGGGGCTGTCTGAGAATCAAAAGACAGACTTTGGCAAGCAGGAGATATTATTAACCCAGAGTTTATCGTGTGCTAGTGACATTTCAAGGGGCCACAGAGGAAAGAGCACAGATTTTGGCAATAGATTTACCTCTGAATTCTGGTACTGATACTTACTGATCGTGAGACTTTGGGTCAAAGTACTCCACCTTTCGGAGCCTGTTTCTTTAATGATACAGAATAAATCTTAGAACATTTATAAGAATTCGATGAAATTACATATACTGCCTAGTTTAGCAGGTGGCAAACCATAGACATTTCATCAAGTCTAATATTTTCTTCTTTGTATCCCTTTAACATGAAGCAAAGAACTCAATTACTCAGCAACACAAGAGTCAAAAGAACTGATTCCATCATTCAAATCCATTTAGAATATAGGAGTTCACGTTTCCCTCCCCTAATGTTCAGTGAGATGAAGTAGAAACAAACGCAGGTTTCCAGCTTGAACCTGAAGACATCTAAAGTGTCTTGAGTAAAAACACTAGATGTTGAATGTGAGCTAGTATTTGCCACATGATCTTTCTAGAACCATTCTGACTTCTTCAACTATCTGCACATGCGCTTCTGAGCTGATTTAATATTAAGACCCGAAGAAAGAGCAGGAGATCAGTCATGCAACTGATCAGTCCAACTGAGTCAGACAAGGACTTGTAAAAATTTCAGAGCCACTAAAACTGAGCTTCAGAACCTCTTTTCCTGATCCTCCCTCACTCCTTATCACCATTTTTGAAGCATCGCACATATTCTTTGCACTTTATCATCACGCATCTTCATAAAACACTGCTTTGATTTATTAACTTGGTAGAAATTTCTAGGATTCACAGCCAAGAGAAGGAATAATGAGAGGGATAAAGAAAAAGAAAGAAAAGGAAGGAACTCCTAATTATTGTCAATAAGTGTCATTTTTCTTGCCAAGTTTCTAAATTCAAAGACTTTTCAAATTTTCATTTTAGATAATTTTTCTTGAGACTATCAGTCCATTTTCATTCTCAGATTTTCACATCTATTAATTCACTTGCTCGCTTATTCCCTCGACATATGTGGCCACTAAGTGTCAAGCACTATTTTGGATGCCTACTTGGTTTATAAGATGAGGTGACTGAACTAACAACTGATTATAGACGTGCTGATTTCTATGTTTTTCCCCCATATAGATGCAAGTAAATTGAAAAAAAAAGATATTTCTTCAATTGGCAGTTAAGGGTAGGGGTTACCGAAGATAGATACAACTTCGGAGTCATAAAATTATACCTAAAAATAGTAGATTTTTGCATCATCCAGGGTAGCAGACATCTTTCCAAAGAAAAGATTCATTGTGAATTCTTCTTTGAGCGTCCATAAAATCATATTCGTTACTAACTAACTCATACCCAAGTAACAGTGCTCCCCGAGAACCAGCTGAGCCAGAAAGTGTGGAGATGTCAACATGTCACCTTTAAGGCTGTATCTTTTCTGATGTAACATTACACCTGTCACCTCTTTGAATGTTCAGTCATTGGGAAATCTCCTGAATTTTGTCTTTATTTCCAAGGGCATTCTGGCTTTCTCATACATAAGCCTGTTAGGAAAAATATATTCTTCTAAGTCACCCAAACACTTGTAGTACAGAAAGTGTCAAGAAACATAAAGGCCTCTAGAAATTATTTTAGTGTTCTGAACGTACTTAAGAACTCAGGAAACATCTTCCGTGCTGAATACATATTGCAAAGAAGCCCATCACCCAGTCTTCTTGGCTGTAAGCCCAATACTTGAGCTTTCCCAGAGAAAATGAGGGTCCACTCTACCTGGGGGACTTCACACAGCGAAGGTTTTCAGAAGGTGGGGAATGCTGCTAAGATATTTTCCAGAAGAAGGGAACACTGAGAAGCAGAGGTAGGGCCAGAAACAGCACACGGAACGATCAACTCCATCCCCTGTGCTGGAGCCTCCGGGTACTAAGGTGTAGTCTTTGTGGTTTAAGGGTCTGAGGAATGCAGTTTGGTGTTGCCAGAGAGGTTAGACATGGATGGTCACTGAACATCTGTGCATTTCACTATTCATACAGTACACCTCAATTAAAAAAAAAGGTTGTAAATCTGGATCTATTTGTTACTCTATGCCCTACAACCTCTCTGAGCCATAGTACTACAACGTCCTCTCTGAGCTGTAGTGTCCTCATCTGAAAACTCAAATGGACGCAATTTATTGAAAACCTGCCTTGTGCCAGATTCTCTCTTAGCAGCTAAGCAAACATCAATCCTAAAACTCCCAATAACACTACAAAGAAAATTGAATTGTTTGACTTAACCAAGATCAGTCGGGCTTCCACGGTTCACAGGGCTGTTATCATAGCGGTTTCTCCTGCTGTGTGAAGTTGTTGGGGAGATCAACTTTCACAGCGTGTTGTAACTTGGTGAGGTATTCTATGGGTTTATGTTACTGCTGCTGTTCAATCCTTTGACTGGGCTGATTGCTAATCACAGAGAGAAAACATTCACCCCAGTGGTGAGACTTGTAGGGCAGCAGCTAAGGGCCACTGCCTCAGCCCTGGCTCTTCAGTTTCCAAAGCTTTACCCTTGATGGTCTCGTCCTTGTGTGTGAAGCTGTGTGATTTGGTGACGATTCTGGGAACTTCCCACTTTTCTGCCCTTGTTTCAAGACGTTGACACCCTGAAAACTGAAGAGTGAGGCAAGCAGCTGGAGAGAAGTAAAGACACATTTGCAAGATGCCGTGTGGTGCTTTTCTTCCCTCCCTTTCCCCGAAATGCAAAGCGAAGTGCAGTGTGACTAATTACACCAGAGAGGGAAGCAGAAGCTCTCAAGTTAAAGTATTTTGGTAATCATGTTTACCGCGGGTAAAGTACGCCTGCATTAAATAAGTCAAAACACAGCGCGCAAAATTTGGAATGATTCCTTGAGCACTGCAAGGACGGAGTTGGATGTAGAGATGATATAATGTCCAAGTGGAGACACTGTAAGAGAAGATAAACCATCTGCTTCAACTAAGTCGGATCCACTTGAAAATGCTAATCGTGTGGCAGCAGGATGATTAGACTACACTTAAAAAAAAACCGCTTTTTTTGGTTAAGAGATGCACTGCATTGTTCCTGGAGTCCGGGCTGCCCACAATTAGAAGGAATGTTATTACCTAAAGCAGGTGACTGTCGGTATCAAAGTGTGAGTCTCAGGCCCTCAGAGGCCACACGGACCGTTCGGGCTCTGCTCTACGTCTTGGTGGTTTACAGGTGGCCCAGAGAAGGTACTTAACCTGTCCAAAGACCCACAAATATTTCATGAGCCATCCAGAACCCACTCCAAGCTCACTGCTCTTACACTTCCTGTTCTAGTGGAGAATTGAGTCCTGTGCTGATAGGAGAATACTACCCAGCCAGACCCAGTCAGAGCCACCTTGATGACAGAGCCCAAAGAGACCTTCACTGGCTCCTGGGTGCAGACTCCAAGCTCCTCATGCTGCAGGCAATGTAAATAGGGGTCACAGGGGAAAGACATGCCTGCTCTGGACTTCACCACAAACCATGCAGTGGAAGTATGCAGCACGCCCACTCTTACAGACATCCTGCTCTGGGGTGGGGACTGTGTGGACCTCAACCTAGCGCACAACTTTCCTTCTGATACTGATGGTGATGCGGGCACTGATGGTATGATGAACACAATAGTTATGTGAATGCATTTTGAGAGCTCACTGTATAACAGTTGAGCACTTTGCATACATGATTTCATTTAATTCTACAAAAAAATCCCAAGGTGTGTGTTAGTTTCTAGGACTGCTATAACAAAGCACCACAGACTGAATGACTTAAGCCACAGAGCTCTGTCAGCTCAGCCAGAAGTCCAACATCCGGGTGTCACGGCTCCTGGGACGGAAGGTTCCAGGCCTTTCTTCTTGGCTTATAGATGCCTGTCTTCTCCCTGCGTCTTCACTACCTCTTCCCTCTGTGTCCAAATTTCCCTTCTTATAAGGACACTAGTAGTATAGGTTTAGGGCCCACCCAAATGACCTCATTTGGACTCTCTCCAAATAAGGTCACATTCTGAGGTCCTGGAGGTTAGGACTCCAGCATGTGGATTTTGTGCAGGCAAACATCAGCCCACCACAGGCTGGTGTCATTGTTGTTACTAAGATTCCCCTCCTGGAGGTAACTGAGGCTCAGAGCAGGTAACCAAGGAGCTCACTGTCACAAAGCAAGCAGGAAATGATCTTGCAATAAACTATGGGACCAAATTAAAAGCCTTTGTTTTCTTCCTAAAAATACTATGTTTGTTCCTGTATAAGTGAGGCCTGGGTCAGGCTGACAGAAAAGGCATGGTCTAGCCAGGTTCTGGAAACATCCTCTCCTAGCTGATCTCAGTAGGAATCTCTTTTCCCTGAAGAAAATAATTTCCGACAGATGGAGAGGTTTCCTACTCCCCACCTGGTGGCTGGGGCCCGAGCCGCCTCCTGATTCTCGCGGTCCCAAGTGTGGCCTGATGTCTGAGTCTCAGCCATTACCACCTCATCAGTGTCAGAACAAGAAGCCAGGCACAGCCTGCCAGGGGGCCTGGAGACTCTTCTGTCTTCAACTGGGGGGAACTAATGACAGCGGCTGCACACGGCCCACTCAGGTGAGGCTTCTATCTGACAGGGAAATTCCTCGGGAGGAAAGCGACTCGGGCCTGGGAGGAGAGGGAGGTGAGTAGGGGGTGGGGAGGGCGGGAGCCAGCCGGGACCATGGGCTGGAACACTTGGGAGTAACACGGAGGAAAGCGAGGGCAGGGGCGGCCACTTAGAGGGGCGAAGAACTGAAAGTCAATTGGATCCGTTACAGCAAAATGTGTCTGATCAGAGTAGCTTTTCTTCAAATATTTCAGCACAGTTTTTCCTGAGTGGAACTTACTTGTAAGTCATTTTTACATGAATTTCACTGGGAATTTAAGGCCAGGTGAAGCAGCCAGGTAAGCCAAGGCATGAATCATGGGACAGAGTGTGACATGTGCCCCGAATCATGGGACAGAGTGTGACATGTGCCCCGCAGCAGATAGAGTCAGAAGGGCTGGGTTTGCGTCCCGGCAGGACCCGTGGCCTTCTGGGAAAGCATACGAACTCTCTGAGTGCCCATCTCTGCATCATAACATGTGTGCGCCGTGAGCGTGTCCTAACGCACTGTGACAATTCAGTGAGATACAACATGTGGAAGTGTCAGAATGAGCTCTGCAGGTCGATGGTTAATAAATGTTTTAGATATGGGATAACTGCATAGCGCGGCAGGGGCAGCTGGCAACAGGGCGTCGGGGTATAAACCAGTCCTCCTGGGCCACAAACAAAGAGGTGTGTGTCGTCATGAAAGGTATTTGAAGGGGCTGTGTTATGAGACAGAGGTGTAACTCCATGCCCCAAATCATACTATTGTAAGAAAAAATCTTGAAGAGCAGGGTTGCAGTGAGACCAGTGGTTCACACAGACAATCAGCTACTATGCAGAATGGCCCATTGAGCAAGCATGGACTCCTAGGAAAGCCAGTGAGCCTGAGCCTGAGACCAGCGAGGGGGAAACAGGATGGGAAGCCTCAGTGGCAGGGCCTTTCATGTGCCCCTGCGATGAGGAGTCCAGGTGCTGAGCTGCGGAGTGGCTCTGCTGGGCACCGTCCCCCCCTCAGCTTCCTTTTCTGATGCACTTCCTTCAAAAGTGCCTAATAACTGCAAATGCGTGTCTCTCATCCCTTCCTGGCAGATAGGGGGCTGAGGGCTGTGAGCAGGGAGTGACGTGTCCTGAGTCACACCGCACATTTAATCGCTCACCTCCACGGAAGCTAGCTATCTTTCTCCCACCGTCCCAGTGAGAAGAGTCTCTCGCAGTGGCTTGCCTGTAGAGATACAGCAAGCTAGGAGCAGAGCTAGGAGTTAAACTTTGGTCTGTCTGAGACCGACGTCCATGCTCGTCACACTATATTTCTACCAGTAAAATAACAAAAAAACTAACACAGCATTGCCTACAGGCCAGGTATGGCTAAGGTCCCTTAACTCCGTCCTCTGCACAGTGTGTACAGGGTAGGACCGCTTATGACTCACAGACGAGGATCTGGGGGCTGGATGACTTGAGAAAGTCAGGCTTTCTCTCCAGTCACACTGTCCACATCTACAGTTGGGTAGCTTTGCTCTTACGCTGTCCCTCTGCCTGGGTCTCGCATCCACGGCTGCAGTGGCCCATGCTGCTGGCCCGCCACAGCCCATGCTGACCTCTGGGCCTTGCATGTGTCAGGCAGTGAGGCCAGGGGCAGAGCTAATGCAGGAGCTGGCGTCCCACCCCAGCTAGTCCGCCTCCCCAGCACTTCACCACAGCATCAGTGTGCCAGGGCTGCCGTAGCAAAGTGGCCCAGGCTGGGTGGCTTAAACAACAGAAATTAATTCCCTCACAGTTCTGGAGGTCACCATACCAGCAGAATGGCCCCTTCCAAGACCTCTCCCTGCCTCATGGATGGCCACCTTCTCCTGTGTCCTTGCTCCCTATGGACAGGCTTATCCTGTGCATCTGTGTCCTCGTCTCCTCTTCCTATAAGGACACAAGGTCACATTGGATCACGGCCCATACCAATGATCGCATTTTACCTGAATCATCCCTTTAAAGATCCAGTACAGTCATGTCGTCAGTACTAGGGTTTAGGACTTCAGCGTGTAAGTTTCAGGGTGACATATGCAGCCCACTGCAGCCAGGCTTCCTGTCCAACAGCACCATCTGCAATCACAGTTTTGCTCTTATGTTCGTCCTTCACCAGGGTCTTGCCCTTGTGGTTGCAATGGCCCGTACTGGGAACCTCATACAGCCTACATTGACTTATGGGCATTGAATGCATCAGACAGTGAGGCTTAATGTCCTCCAGAAATTTACTCCCCGTATATTAGATGGTATTAAACACCTAAAGATTAATCTCAAAAGTTTTCTCTTCCCCAAACTCATCATTCCTCATTTATGAACTTAAAAAAATTACGTGAACAGACAGAGACAGTTGGAGGAGGGCAAAGGTAGAGACAGAGTCAGATATGTTGCCTCTGGGTAACATATAACAGCTTGCTGTGCTCTCTTGAGGTTGGAGCTATAAAAATCTGCAGTTTGCCATGAGAAAATATTTGTTTTAACATTAAGACAAAATAGCAAGATGAAAATTGTACATAAACACGGCCATACTTAAATATAAAACTATAAATAAGAAATAAAAGATGGGAAGTGCATTGAAGTGTTCACATTGGTGTTCTTCCAGTACGGTGGTAGGAGAGGTATTTCTCCTTATATAAGTGTTTCATATTTACAATAATATAGTTTTTCTAATTTATTTATAATACTTGATAATTAAAAACATTTAAAAATAACCTAAAGTTTCCAAAGATTGATCGCCTTATAATTAAGCTTATTTGTAGAGTCAAGAGTCTGTAGAAGATGCCCACCACCTTACAACAAGCCTACAAAGCCTTTGAGCTCATTCATAAGACAAATTACACATCTTTAATGTACATAAAGAGCTTGAATGTTATTGTCAAAACACTCTCACAAAATCAGTTATTTGATTCACAAAGCCACCTTATTCAGTACATGGACCAATGACTAATATTGTAATAGGGCATAAGATGATTAAGGATCAAAAGAATCAGAGGGCTGGCAGTCCAGAAGAGGCAAGTCAATGAGGGCCGTGAGTTCTGGTTTATTCATTCCCTCTACCAATAATATGTTTCTAAGTTTCTCTGTAAAAATGCAGAGTTACATCTATATGCTACCTACAAGAGACTCACTTCTAAACCAAAGACATAGACAGACTAAAAGTGAAGGGATGGAAAAAGATATTTCATGCAAATAATAGGGATAAAAAAGCAGGAGTATATCAGACAAAACAGACTTATACCAGACAAAATAGATTTCAAAACAAAAGAAAGTAACAAGAGACAAAGAACAACATTACATGATGATAAAGGGGTCAGTCCAACAATAGGATATAACCATTATAAATATCTATGCACCCAACATAGGAGCACCCAAATAGGTGAAACAAATACTAACAGAATTAAAGGGGGAAATAGAATGCAGTGCATTCATTTTAGGAGACTTCAACACTCCACTCACTCCAAAGGATAGATCAACCAGACAGAAAATAAGTAAGGAGACAGAGGCACTGAACAACACATTAGAAAAGATGGACCTAACAGACAGCTACAGAACACTCTACCCAAAAGCAGCAGGATACACATACTTATCAAGTGTACATGGAACGTTTTCCAGAATAGATCACATATTAGGCCACAAAAAGAGCCTCAGTAAATTCAAAAAGATTGAAATTGTGCCAACCAGCTTCTCAGACCACAAAGGTATGAAACTAGAAATAAATTAGGCAAAGAAAACAAAAAAGCCCACAAACACATGCAGGCTTAATAACATGCTCCTAAATAATCAATGGATCAATGACCAAATAAAAAAAGAGACCAAGCAATAAATGGAGACAAATGAAAACAACAACTCAACACCCTAAAAGCAGTGGGATGCAGTGAAGGTCGTGCTATGAGGGAAAATATAGCAATACAGGCTTACCTCAAGAAAGAAGAACAACCTCAAATGAACAGTCTAAACTCACAAAGAAACTAGAAAAAGAAGAACAAATGAGGTCCAAAGTCAGTAGAAGGAGGGACATAATAAAGATTAGAGCAGAAATAAATAAATTGAGACTAAAACAAAAGAAAGAATCATTGAAAGCAGGAGCTGGTTCTTTGAGAAGATAAACAAAATAGATAAACCCCTAGTCAGACTTATCAAAAAAAAAAGAGAGTCTACACACATAAACAGAATCAGAAATGAGAAAGAGAAATCAGTATGGACACCACAGAAATAAAAAGAATTATTAGAGAATACTATGTAAAGTTGTATACTAACAAATTGGTAACCTAGAAGAAATAGACAACTTTCTAGAAAAATATAACCTTCAAGACTGACCCAGCAAGAAACAGAAAATCTGAACAGATCAATTACCAGCAACGAAACTGAATGGTAATGAAAAAACTACCTAAGAACAAAACTCCAGGACCAGATGGCTTCACTGATGAATTTTATCAAACATTTAGCAAAGACCTAATACCCATCCTCCTTAAAGTTTTCCAAAAAGTAGAAGAGGAGGGAATACTTCCAAATTCATTCTATAAGGCCAGCATCACTCTAATACCAAAACCAGGCAAAGAAAAGAAAATTACAGACCAATATCCCTGATGAGCATAGATGCAAAAATACTCAACAATGTATTAGCAAACTGAACTCAAAAATACATAAAAAATATCACCCATCATGATCAAGTGGGACTTATTCCAGGGATGCATTTACAGATGGATTAAAAAATCCATCAACATCATACACCACATCAACAAAAAGAAGGGAAAAAAATCATATGATCATCTCAATTTATGCTGAGAAAGCATTTGGCAGAATTCAATATCCATTCATGATATAAACTCTCAACAAAAAAAAAACTGAGGTATAGAGGGCAAGTACCTCAACGTAATAAAGGCCATATATGACAAACTCACAGCCAACATCATACTTAACAGCGAGAAGCTGAAAGTATTCCCTCTAAGATTGGGAAAGAGAGAAGGATGCCCACTCTCCCCACTTTTATTTGACATAGTACTGGAGGTTCTAGCCACAGAAATTAGACAACACAAAGAAATAAAAGGCATCCAGATTGGTAAATGAGAGGTTATGCTGTCACTGTTTGCAGATGATATGATATTACACATAAAAACCCTCAAGAATTCACCCCAAAACTACTAGAACTAATAACTGAATTCAGCAGTTTCAGGATACAAAATTAATACATAGAAATCTGTAGTATTCTTACATACTAATGATGAACTAGAAGAAAGAGAAATCAGGAAAATGACTCCATTTACAATTGCATCAAAAAGAATAAAATACCTAGGAATAAACCTAACCAAGGAGGTGAAAGACCTATAACCTGAAAACTACAAGACACTCATGAGAGAAATTAAAGAAGATACCAATAAATGGAAACACATCCTGTGCTCATGGATAGGAAAAATTAATATTGTCAAAATGGCCATCCTGCCTAAAGCAATCTACAGATTCAATGCAATCCCTATCAAAATTCCAACAGCATTCTTCAATGAACTAGAACAAATAGTTCTAAAATTCATGTGGAACCACAAAAGGCCCCAAATAGCCAATGCAATCCTGAGAAGGAGAATAAAGCTGGGGACATTTTGCTCCCCAACTTCAAACTCTACTACAAAGTCATAGTAATCAAAACAACTTGGTAGTGGTACAAGAACAGACCCATAGATCAATGGAACCGAATAGAAAACCCTGAAATAAACCCAAACATACATGGTCAGTTAATATATGATAAAGGAGCCATGGACATATAATGGGGAAATGACAGCTTTTTCAACAACTGGTGCTGGCAAAACTGAACAGCTACATGCAAGAAAATGAAACTGGATTATTGTCTAACTCCATATACAAAAGTACTTGAAATGGATCAAAGAGTTGAGTGTAAGCCATGAAAGCATAAAACTCTTAGAAGAAAATATAGACAAAAATCTTTTGAATATAACCATGAGCAATTTTTTCCTGAACACATCTCCTCAGGGAAGGGAAACAAAAGCAAAAATGAACAAATGGGACTACATCAAACTAAAAAGCTTCTGTACAGTAAAGGACACCATCAGTAGAACAAAAAGGCATCCTACAGTATTGGAGAATATATTCGTAAATGACATATACAATAACGGGTTAACATCCAAAATATATAAAGAGCTCACACACCTCAACACTCAAAAAACAACTTGATTAAAAAAATGGGTGGAGGATCTGAACAGACACTTCTCCAAAGAAGGAATTTGGATGGCCAACAGGCGCATGAAAAGATGCTCCACATCGCTAATCATCAGAAATGCAAATTAAAACCACAATGAGATATCATCTCACACCAGTAAGGATGGCCACCATCCAAAAGACAAATAACAAATGCTGGTGAGGATGTGGAGAAAGGGGAAGCCTCCTACACTCCTGGTGGGAATGTAAATTAGTTCAACCATTGTGGAAAGCAATATGGAGGTTCCTTAAAAAACTAAAAATAGAAATACCATTTGACCCCAAAATTCCACTCCTAGGAATTTATCCAAAGAAAACAAGATCCCTGATTCAAAAAGACATATGCACCCCTATGTTTATCACAGCACTATTTACAATAGCCAAGAAATGGAAGCAACCTAAGTGTCCATCAGTAGATGAATGGATAAAGAAGATGTGGTACATATACACAATGGAATATTATTCAGCCATAAGAAGAAAACAAATCCTACCATTTGCAACAACATGGATGGAGCTGGAGGGTATTATGCTCAGTGAAATAAGCCAGGCAGAGAAAGAAAGACAAGTACCAAATGATTTCCCTCATTTGTGGAGTGTAACAATGAAGTAAAACTGAAGGAATAAAACAGCAGCAGAGTCACAGACTCTAAGAAGGGACTAGTGATTATCAAAGGAGAGGGGTGGGGGAGGCTGGGTGGAGAGGGAGGGAGAAGGAGATTAAGGGGCACTATAATTAGCAATCACAATATAAGAAGGTCACGGGGAAGGCAGTACAGCATGGAGGAGACAGGTAATGACTCTATAGCATCTTACTATACACTGATGGACAGTGACTGCAATGGGGTGGGGGGGGGGGCTTAATGATATGGGTGAATGTTGAAACCACAATGCTGCACTTGTGAAACCTTTGTAAGATTGTGTATCGATGATACCTCAATTTAAAAAAATGCAGGGTTAATTTCAAGTAGAACAGATTCTATAAATGACTGCTTCCAGTTGTACAAATGGCAGTACAGAATTTTGTTTTCAATACACAGTTAGCAATTTTAAAACTGTGTAGTTATTTACCAAATTTTAACACACTGGAGGCAGCCAATGTATCAATTCATACTACCAGCTTAATCTGTTTTGAATAGCCCTGAAATTTTCTTGCATGCATGCCGTGAGTATATTTAACTTTATGTCAGATTATGTCATTAAAGGTGAGCCTGTAGCTCCACACCAGCCCTCAGAAGATTTAGACTCATGCAGGGGTTTGGGCTTATCTAAGTCCACATGTGAACCATGCACTGCTGCAGCCTAATACAGGCCTTTCTCAATCAATGCCCCGCAAGGCTCAGGTGCCCCTGAGTGGTTCGCGCTCCCATCCCAGTTTTGTTCTCCCGGCCATGATAAAAGAATATGTGATGTGTCCCTATGTGATCTGTCTTACTACCAATACGTCTAGGACTTATGTGCTTTCTTTCTGTTTTATTTGCTGAGTTAGGTTTCGTTTGTTTAGTTTTGCTGCTTGTCTAGCTTTAAACTTTTGCTTTGACTAAGAGAATAGTTCGGTATTGTGGTTTGTCTGTAAGAGAAGTTACATGTCGCTGACGATTGGTTAAATTTTAGACACTTTTTTTTTCATGTATAGTTTAAGTTTTTGCAACAGATTCATAAATTAAGTTGTGAGAGTGAAGGCAAACTTTTAAAAAAATCACTATTTGCATGTTCCTACATGCTTGAATAAAGATATTTTAATTTTGTGCAGGCATAACAAAATACCAGAATAAATTAGATGCTGAAGACAAGACTCTCAGTCCCCTTGATTTCACATGCTTGTGCCACAAAACAGCTTCATTTTATAGGTGCTTAATAGAATAACATACTATAAATTCATACCTTAAAATATACTGATAATAAGAAAATAATGATTTCATCCACTCCATACTTTAGAAATCTACCTAATAGTGCATTTGAAAATAAAATAATATTTTCTTTATTAAAAGTTTGGAAAACATGAAAGACCGATACCGTACTGATTCCGTACTTTGAAAGCAGAAATTGTTTCTGCTCTAACACAAGATTCACAGTGTCCCAGAGTTCATGTTCTGGTTAATCATTGGTTATTTTCAGCCTTCCCCATGCTGCATGAGTTCTTGCAAAGAGAACCAGGATTTGGGATTTTCCCTGGGAAATAACCATTTACTCATTGCTTTTGTTGTTATTTACTACACGTTGAAAAGCCTGACCAAGGCAAACTTAAACATAATTCTCATCTCCTGTGAACCAGGGCAGAGGGGACATTGTCATTTTTCTAGTCTTCACTTCCAAGATGTTGTACAAAGCCAGATTCCAAGATCTGGAGGTTATATTACGTCTTCCCACATAGAGAAAAAGAAGTTGGCGTCCATGACACCGTCACCCTGAACCCCACTGCCGGGCTCCATTGCAGAGCTCAGGAGGGCGGTATTCCCTTCGGAGGAATCTGGGGAACGGGGCTGTCCTCTCTCGTCACAATGCTTGGAGGCAGAATTTATTGACATTTGGTGGGGATGCTGGAGGCAGGATGCACTCCAATTCCCAGAATACTTATTTATAGAATTAAAAAAAAAAGCTTATCTCTATATTGTGAAACTTTCAAGTCCCTCACTTCAAATCCATGCAGGTGAAAAGCTTTTTAAAGTTATCTGAACTGAGAACCGAGTTCATTTTACAGACATAAACACACAGCCCTCTCTGCCCAGCTTTATTACTGAATTTTCCAAGAATACCGCCACTTTTGGAGCGCAAGAGGAAATTGCACTTTGTCTTACGGGAATTTTACCAATAGTTAGTCACATGTCTGAAAATGCGTAACATTACCGTCACACTGCTGGTGGCATTTGGATGACCACGGCAACATCTGTGTCAGTCCTCAATTGTAGCTGTCAGAATCACAGCAGGGCTGTGTTCGCCAGCATCTGCCTCCTTCCTCATTTTCCTTTATTATTTTTCCCTAATACTACAGTAAGGGGAAGTATAGAGTCATGTATAATTATATATTGATTTGTTACTTCAAACAGAAATGCACAGGATGTAGTTAAACACACCCTTCAGTTCACTGTACATTACTGATATTGGCTCAAAGAAGCTTCCCTTGTTTTATAATTTATTTTCTTTTATTTTCATGGCACGTTCCCACTCCCCATATGTGCTTTTTAATATTATATAATGGGTATCTTTCTGTTAGCTTGTGATCTTTCAAAATGGGTACTATTGACATGATTGCCATTGTGTAGCACACCCTCACCCTTCTTATGGTCCCACTAAGTGCCACGATTTTAAGGCATATGCATGGAGCTACATGTGCATGGAAGCAATCGAGCGCTGCCCCTAACCGCTGCCTGCCACAGGGCCACTGCCTCCCTGGGGGGACACAGGTGGTTTCGTCTCTGCCACCAGGACCAGTGACCGGTGAGCCTCCTTGTCCCTGTGTCTGTGTGGACACGGCAGAGACTTCCTTAGGGAGATCTCACTTATACCAGGGAATGGACCGCCGGGGTCATGGGGGCCACCTCCTGTAAGCCGTGGATGGCTTCCTTTATCACAGAGAAGATAGCTGCCCACGGAGCCTTACCTGGCTCCTGCAAAAACCTGCCCTGGGCTGGACCTGTTCAAGTCCAGGTAAGCTGCTGACCCGAGGCCCGGGGCCCAGGAGGCCCCGAGGGGCTGTGCCCCAGCTCTGCCACAGAGATGCGGCCGCTCTGCTGATATGGAGTGCGGAGCAGAGACGGACACAGGTGTTCTCTGCCCCCTAAGGCCACTGCCAAGGAGTTAAGTCCAGGAGCCACCTGTGACTCCTCCCACCTTCCCTGCCCACGCTGTTTCCTCAGCCGTGGCTGCCCAAGCCAGTGGTCCTCAGCTGCACTTTGTTACTTCTGGCGCTGTGCTCCGGGGCGTCTCTGCTGCTGCCAGGTGGGGGCCTGACGCAACTACCCACCCGGCTTTCCCAGGTCTGCACAGGCCCGGAAGTCAGGAAGCTCAGTGCATGGAGCGGCCCTCGGGCATCGGAGGGTAGCAGGCAGCTTCTCACTGCGCCCCTGCCCTGGCCCGATGCGCTGCTCTCCGGGCCCCCAGGCGCCCCCAGCCCCCAGGGTGCACACACCCTCAGGTCAGCCCTCCCTCCCTCCCTGTCTCACTCTTTCCTGACCCCACTTCCCCAAATAAGCTCTCTGCATCCATGCCACTGAAGTTCTGCTTTTCAGGGACCAGCACTAGAGAGGCCACCCAATATTGGCCTTCACATTTCATATTTATTTTTATATCCTGGTCCCCGGCTCGTCTACTAATGGGTCCTACAAGTCACACATAATCAAAGTCAGCCAACAATTCTCCCAAGTCTACATTATAAACTGCAACTGCTACTGAGGATCTAACAACAAAAGAAGCATCTTTATCCTCACGAAGCTCTCACCCGAGTGTGGCAGACAGACAGGCAAACGGACAACCACCATGGAAAGATACGTTTCTCATTAAAGTTCAGGGAAGATTATGTTCTTCCATCCTGGGCAGCAGTAACTTCCAACTGCCTCTATATGCAAAGAAACATTTACATAAGGCTGTTTATAAACTAATGACATAAAAGAGGGAAATACAGCACCCGACAAGCTCTGTCCCTGAACAGTGCCGTGCGGGCTCACGAGCAGTCAGTGCCCCAGGGCAGGCAGCGCTAACACGGCGATCCTGCCCACCCAGGCTCAAGGGCCTCACTCGGCAGCCTTCCCATTTGAGTCCAGGCAGGAAGGATCTGCCCACAGTAATCTTGCAAATGAACAGTGGGGTTTCAACAAGAACCTGTGGCTGCTGGTGTGTGGCTGTTTGTACCATGAACCCATGGCTACAGATAGAGTGTTCTTTCTGCCTTTGTTCATCCACTCATCACTCATGAAATCGTTCACCCATTCTTTCCTTCATATGATGCTCTTTCCCCATTTGTTTTTCATCCCTGCTGTTGCATAGGTAAACTCCAGGGACCCTGATGCTGTGTCCTTCTGCACTGAGTCATACACTGATTGGTTCATTCATTCAGGTATATTTGTAGCAAACAAAAACTTCAGCAGAGAGCAAGACCAGAGATCGCATGTCACTCCAACCTCAAATTCACAGACACAGAAACACATTAGCGCCATTCCGACCAGACTGAGCTTCCTGCAGGCAGGCACCATTTCTTAACGCCTACTGTTTCTTCGAGCTTCTGGGGTCCCATGGCTACTCCCTTCTCATCCTCCGCCTCCTAAGAAAACAGCAGATCCTGAGGAGTTCCGCAAAGCCCCGTGGTGCTGAGGAGAAGAGATGGCAAATCCCTAGAAAAACTGAGCTATATTTCAAACAGCATTCAAACTGGAAAACAAAGTCACTTTAAGTATTTCAAAGAGGGGATTAGTGTGAGAACTCAACTACACCGGGAATGGGAAAGCTGCGAATCCCAGCAGGGCATGACGCGGTGGCCCAGCCATCAGGGGCAGGAAGCCAGTACGCAGCCGGGAGGGGAGAAGTAAAGAGAGGTGGCATTGCAGCGGCAAGGGGACAAGGTCACCCACGACAGTTCAGCTCATGGAATACCTCTGCAGTAGAAGACGCAGCCATGGTGGGGGCCGCTACCCTCAGAGAGAAAGGAAGAGCTGGCTCCTCTCTCACTCTCCTCTTCTCACTTCCCACCAGGGTTTTCTATTGACCAAACTGAGCTGTATGCCAGCTGCCACAGTTGCCTGGGAAAGGCAGCCCACAGGGGCCAGGCCCCCTGGGATTCACGGCAGTGCAGGGAGGAGTCCCAAAACTCCCATAAATCTCATAGTTCCATCCAGTTCCAATGTCCCGTGGTGCCTGATCAGGCCTCGGTCAGACCCACAATCCCAACAGAGTTAACGGCTTCAGTAGATGCAGCAAGTGCCTTTCAGCTTGGAAGAGAAGCCAAGAATATAGGACTCTGGACTCTCAGCTTTTTAAGTTCGCTAAACAGATGTCGCTCTTCTAGACGGGGCTAGAATTCCCACGGCACATCCCTACACAATTCTGTAAAAGAAACAGATTTGGGTTTATAATGTTAAGAGGAAATTTTCTCAAGTTAAAATATAGGCTAAAGTACGTTATTAGGAAACAATGTGCCTTTACTTAGTTCAGTGTCCTCCAAGCAACGTCTGGTTCCTCATGCACACGGCCCTTCTAAATCTACCTTTCCACAATGGTGTGACAAGGTAGGGCAGAATCTCCCGAAGAGGAGGGCATTTCAGACAGGCACTCCAGGTACCAGAGAAGGGGTGAAGGAAGCAGTGTGCCCTCAGTGGGAAGCCGTGTGGCTGAGGTGACATGGGCAGCTAGTCCTTACTAGCAAAGTCCAACTTTTAGGAAAAGATGATACCAGCTGGACTCACTGAGTCTGCGTGGCACGGGGAGGAAGACAGGAGCTGTACTGCAGTGGAGGGAAGAACCGAATAAGACACACACACACACAGTATGTATGTATACATTTTAACTGATCATCTCTATATATTAAAACCAGCATTTATTAACTGCCTACTGTGTAACAGATTCTACAGTAGATAAATCACATAACTTAATTTCTTCATCAACATGTGATACACCTTTGTCATGCAAATATCACTGTAACTCTCAGCTAAGAGAAATGGATGGCTTCTGCCAGGGCAACCTGCCCCTAATTCAGACATTTTTGTGTGTCTCCAAATTCTGTTCTTGTCAGCTATCCATCACTATTCATCTTATCACTATACATTCATAGGCATCGAGCAGCAACCAACTCAGAGAAGGATTTGATTCGCCCAACTCAGGGCATGTGTAATTCAAGCTGACTATATGCCACGAAGTAGAAACGCTGCATCAATTCCAGTCTCAACTGCAATCGTGATGATGTGTCAGGAAACAAGGGAACTGAAAACCCACCTACGTTGGGCATGGAAGACACTCTCATGTTCTTGAGTTTTTCCTTGAACGTTTACTGAGACTCCACACTGAGCTGTAGAACGCTGTCATACAGTTTGATTTTGTTCTTAAAACAACCTCAAAAGCTAAGTACTGTTATCTCTTGTTTACAAATAGGAAACCCGAGAGGGTGATGACCTAAGCTTGCCCAAAGACGCCCAGGCGGGAGCTGACGGTTAGAATGTGGGCAGGCCGTTCGGCTCCCTGTCTGCTGGTCCTCCGCTGCCGTCACCGGTGGTCCCAGCTATGAGCCCCCGAGGCCGGCCGCTGAGACAGCCTGAGACGCAAGCGGCTGCCCCTCGCGGCTGCTCCCAGGGGCCGGGCCAGGTGTCCGCCTCCTGCTTGCCTGCTCTGGGTTATGCTTACTGTGGGCTTTTTTAAGGAGATCCACATAACCCTGTTATTAGTATTATCCTCGTTATTATCATAATCCTTTCTCTGAAGTAATTTCCGTAAAATATTGTTACTGAAGAAGAAGAGCACTTGAAAAAAAAATGCTAATCTGTCCCCTGCCACACAAACCCCAGATGGCCTTCTATTAAGTGGAGGAAGACACCATAATAATAACCACGATTACCATCGATTCCACGCAGCGGCAGATGTGAAAGAGATAAAGATGCTGGGATGCTCCCGTCACAGTTCAGAAAAATCTTTCTGTCCTCCACACAACACAAAAGCACGACTCCGTGTTTAAAGAATGGGTTCTGTGCAAGCACATTTTAATCTTTCTTGCATGTCTATGCCCCAGATGGCCCCGTGTTTACTGGGAGGAGAAAAACCGTCACTTTGTGAGCGATTCAGGGGAAATCACAGAAGTGCGGAGATTGCCCTGTGTATGTATCTTTACTCCATTTTCTCTCATTTCCTAGCAGTCAGGACAAATGGAGGGGTGTGTATTTTTAGCTGAGGATCGCACTTGGGCTTCTGGAAGGGAGCATGTCCACAGGGAGTTCTGCAGAGGCTCCTCTGCCCTGCTCTGGTTCATGAACACAGGAGGATAAAGTAAGTCTGTTCCTTGGCTGTTATACCTAGATGCAAGTTGGTTTAAAAGGATAGAATTAGAAATTAGATTTCCTCTGTTGTTCTGGGCACATTTCAAGGGCTCGCTAGCCTCCTGTGGCTACCATTTTGGGCAGCACAGATACTGAACGCTTCCATCACCATAGGAAGTCCCGCTGGACAGCGCTGCACTACTGCTCAGCATACTCATTTAAATCACTGTATTGACACTTAGGATCCTCGAGTTTTTAAATGTAAAAAGGCTTCGGACCACATGGAACCCAACTGGTCACCTTATACAAGAGAAAAATAACTAGTTAGTTTGCAAATAAATGATGCCTCCCCAGAAAGATGCTCTGGGAAAATCATCATGTTGTGATGTGCGTTCATTTCCATGTCTACGCGTCACCCCCAGCTGCAGTTTGTAAGGCTCTTGAGGACAAAGGCAACTGTCATTCATGAGCCCATCCCAAATGTCTAAGAGCATGCCTTGAGCACAGAGGGCATCTGGGGCATGTTTGTTGACTGATTTGGATAATTATCAAGTAGACCATTGGGACCTAATTAATTATTCATTTAATAATCCACAGTAACAGGGTCTAGAGAAAATGAGACACCAGCTAGGTAAGTACTGGCAAAGGGTGTCTAGGATGCCACTTAGCAGGTTATGCCAGGCTAGACCTGGTTCCCGAGGGCAGATGTGGGCAGACTGTGAGCCGGAGCTGGATGTGTCCATCTGGGCAGGCTTAGTGGCCCGTCACAGCTGAGGAGGCGTTCATTCTGATGGACAAGATATGTGTTCAAAGGACTTGGCAAAAACAGTAGAAACTGAGGCAAGCAGTTGGCAATGGGATTCCAGGAATGTGTACTGGGATGTCCACTGGAGAGCAGACCAACGGGGAAGGTCGCCCATCAGCAGAAACAACTCTCTTTCCTCTCTGAGAGCTGTGAGTTCTCAGGAGCAAAGCTCTAGTTTCCAGACCAGGAACTTACCAGAGGAAGACAGGACCCTGACTCAGGAAGAAACCAGAGAAGAAAGCAGCTTGCCCCAGGCAGAAGCTCAGACCGGACAGCCGACGCAGCGGGGAGGTCCTCTGGAGCGGTTTTAGGAGGTGGTGAGCCGTCCTGTAGAACCAGCCTGACTTAGCATGAATCTGCAGCTGCACCATCCCTGTCTCTGGTCCCCAGCCTCAGCTCAGGCCCAGGTGGTGCCAGGGGAAGGCGGCAGGAGGACAGGCGGCAGGGGCCTCCCTGGGAAGCTCAGGCCAGCACAGGGAGGGAGGTCCGGGTCTGCGGACAGCCCTCCATTACCCAGTGGCCACTAACCTTGTGTGTTCGTGGCAAAAACAAGTAAAGCCACCGGGAAAAAATACCGTTAAAGTATACGGATCAAAAGGCATTCCCGTAGTTCTCACAGGAGAAACCCGTCATCTGTGGAGTTTCCGGCCAATGCTGCTGCCCTTTCTAGCTGAATTACATGTTGAGGATGGGGGCCCAGGTTCTGCCATAATATATGGTCAGTACTAGCCCTCTGAGTGGGGGGATCCAGTTTTGAGGGGTCAGAGTCACACTAGAGCAGCCAGATTGGTGAGCACAGACACAAGCCATGGGCCTCGTGGTCATGAAGTGTCACAACAGACCGCGGTGAGTGGGGTCTCCTGCAGCCACTCCAGAGAGCAGGACCCTCTCAGCCTCCTCTCCCCTCTCTATTTAAAGAAAGCAGCATGTAATGTTTAAGTTGAGTTTTAAAGCCATTTCCTCAAATAGTTAACATAATGTAAACCATCATAAAAGGAGAAACAGGGACCCATTTATACTCAAATTACACAGGAGTCATCTGTCTCTATCCAGGCTCACCAGTATTTGCTCTTAAAAGCTATTTTTTCCTCCAAAACAATAGCACAGGTGCATCGCCTTCGGTGCTCACGCGTTCATCCCAGGAGGCAGGAAGGTGATTTCGCACCTGGTTTTCCTTTTTACTTGCTCCTGGCCCGGCTAATACGCCCAGTGTCAAGATGGGTGTGGCCAGAGTCTGTCCACAAGAACCGCCGCTCGGCCACTCAGGGCCCTCGCTCTGGGAGTTTGGGCGGCGTGAGGGACCGCACACCCTGTTCTGTTCATCGTACATAAATGGAACTGACTGGGAATAACAGTTTAACAGAGATCCTATGTTAGGTGAAATTTCAAAGAGAGAAAGAAAGGATAGTTTTAATTGGTATATGGTATACATTGCTAATGGAGGAATAGACAAAAAGACATTATTCTGTGGAGTGATTGGTTAAAGGTGATTTCCTGGAAAAGACATCTGATCTTCACTTCTAAAGGAAGAAGGAGAAGAGAAGAAATCACAGATCCCTAAAAGCCTGACCTTTGCCATGTGTCCTGCATCAGGAGAGGTGGACTTTTCCTATCTCTGCACAGAGCTTGTGCAGCAAACACTAGGCAATTCATATCACAAGACGGCAAGCCCAGCTCACAGAAACACAACGGTGTGACGTGTGATGGCAAAGCACCCCACGTTTTATGTCAACTCTCTTTGGTCCTCTCATGTTCATCTCCTAATTTGCTCTGGAATCGGATGGCTACATTAACTATGATAATAATTGCTTGGTTTACCATAAAATTTAAGAACAAAGAATTATTAGACATGCACAGTGAAAAAAATTCATGTTCTCCCATTATAAATAGCTCACATAATTCTAATATTTAAATTTTTTAAGTATCTTTTTGTAATTCTAATAGAAAACCAATATCCTATAAAGTTGTCAATTTCTCTGTTTTTCATCAAAACCTTTTTTATTTTTCTTTTAGTCTGATGTCTACGCAGGTTACTTAGGAGCAGCTCGAACTGTAAACTTGACAGTTTCCGTCGGTGGTTTGATCGCTCCCAAATCCCTGAATCAAACAAAAGGCTCTACAGAAACACTGGATATTTTCGAACAATGTGTACCACATTATTGAACATAAACTTATTTTCATATTTTATGTTGCTTATTTTAAATATTTAGAATATGGCTTTAATTACCATCAAACTTTACTAAACATCCACCTGTCAGTAAAGAAACTGATTATTTTTTTAGATTCTCATTCTCCTGAAAGGGAAACAGGTGTGAAAACCTGCAGGTATTTATCCACCAACAGAAAATAAAGGATATCTGTGAAATGCGGAGGAAGAGGTAAACATAAATGCAATTCCAAACCCACACATGCAGTGGGAACGGCGGCCTGACATGGGGTGTGTCCTTCGGCTGAACTGCAGGAGCTGTGCTGCCTGCCCCCCCCACCCCCAGACGGTGTGAAGGGGACCTGAGGATGCCTAAGTCCCCACGGCTTTTTCAAAATAAAGTAGTACCAAGGACAGTCAAAGATCACTGACAGTGTAGTGGACATGAACTCTGGTTGGGACTGTCTTGGGTGAGTTTTGCCTTAATGTGAAGCCCAAACCCCTGGCTCAGTGGCAAGTGTAGAGTAAAGCCCTCCACAAATGGGGCTGCAGGGAGTGGACGGAGCTGGGCTTCGGGCGGGGCTGCCTGAGTGCAGAAGGGCGAGTGCTCACCTGTGCTTCCGCTCAACTGAATGTTACCGCCACACATGTCAGCACTTGGAATAAGGAATGAGTTTGATATTAACTGAGATTTCAGTGTAGGCCCCACATGCCACAGGTGAAGGAAAAACAAACCCATCAGGGTGTCCACCATTCAAATGGAACAGGTCTGCTCTCACTACAAGCTTGAACGTAGGGACTTTACGTTTGTTATGGGCAAGGCATGGGAAGAGAGCTCTCTCAGAGAAACGACTGTGAAGTACAGTGCTCTGGGGTGCTGACATGCATGCTGCAGCCAAGGCCGGGTAACATGCCAGCTCTTTGCAACTGAGGAAATATGGCTCAGAACTCAGTGACCTGCCCCAGGGTAACACTGCTGCATAAATACCAACACACAAGAGGCCTCTATCACCCTAGTCTAGGGAGGTGTCATTTCTCCTGGGGCCCTTTTCATAGCCTTCTACTGGGGCTTTCTGCCTCCAGGTCTCTTCCCACCAGGTGTTCAATCTCACTGTAAATTTCAGACAAAAACAATGTCAACTTCCAAAGTCTCACTGTCCTCCCATTGCCTACAGGGCAATGCCTCCTTATACAAGGAATCGAATCATGTAAAAATGGCCCCAGGTGACTTCCTGTCCCTCTGCATTTCTAACTTACCACAGAAGGGCTCTCACCCCACACCACCAAATGCTCCCTGTGTGCCTCGGAGGGGTCTTGGCACTTCTCTGTCCTGGCATCGTCTGATTACTCATGTCTTCTAAGCGTCATTTCCATCCTATTCTTCTATAAAGGATTCACCCCGATTCATGGAGCTCTGTGGCCTCCTAGCCCCCATGGCATGGTCAGCACCACACATTTGGCAGTTGACAATTGTGGAAATATTTGTGGATCCACCACTCACATCAGGTACCTCATTAAGCTTTATCTGTCTGTCTGTCTATGCTAATTTAATCCTTACAGCAACCTTCTCATGATTATCTATGGCAACATCATTTTCATTCTGTGGATGTGAGAATTAAGGTTAGGTCGCTTTCCCAAGATCCCAGGGATTGTTCATGGCATTTCCTTATTTTCTATTTAATGTCTGCAGAAACTGTGCTGTGATCTCCTCTACCACTCCAAATACTGGCAAATTGATGTCTTTCCTTTTTACTTGTTCATTCTTGCTAGAGGTATGTCAATTTCACTGGACTTGTCAAAGAACGAGCTGTTGATATCATTTTCTATTGATTTCCTGTTTTTGCTTTCATTGATTTCTGCTCTTTATTATTTCCTTCCTTCTGCTTGCTTAGTGTTTATTTTGCTGTTTTATTGCTCATTTCTCAGGGTGAAAGCTTGTATCATTGACTTGAAGCCTGGTTTTCTTCTATGAGCATGAATGCTACAGTTTGCCTCTAAATTGCATTCAACAGTACAGACAGGATGCGATGAGCCTGCTCTAGTTTACCCATACTAGACCCTAGAATTCAGAGAAGGAGAAGTATGTGCGGTGGAAAGGTCCTGGGCTTTAGGGGCAAATTAGTTTGGGTTCTGTCCACTTTCTCTAACATGCTGTGTGTCCTTGAGAAAGCTCCTAGGAGCCTCACTACTCAGTTAATAGTTGTTACAAAATGAGACAAAAAATCTCATCAAAATTTATGTAAAATAACATACAGCGCCCTTGCCTAGTGTCTTGGTCTCGCTCTACTGCAGACCACAGAGTGGCGCCTATCTGCCCACATCAACATAACTCACAAGCTGCCTGGCATCTTCGGTCCTGACTTGTTGGCCTCTGCTACATGCCTATTTTTTTAATTAGCATCCCAGGCACTGTGCTAAGTGTTTCCCATTGTGTTAGATTTTAATGCCTAATACATTCTTAGGGAGGAAGTTGTTATTACCCACCTTTTCAGAAATAAAGAATGACAACTCCTTTCCAAGGTCACACAACTTGTACGGTGCAAAGCTGAGATTCAAATGCATAGTAGCCGGACTCTAATGCACTGCTTTCCCCAATACACTGCAGCTGCTCCTACTGTTTTTTCACTTCACCTGCCTGTGTTTCTCATCACCAGCCTCTCCATGTCCCCTAATAGCCTCCACACTTGGATTGGTGATTCTGGTCTGGACGCTCATCTGCCTTTACCACTTCAGCTTTTTGACTCAGCCCAACATCACCGTGTCCCCAACTCCAGAAGAATGGCTGGTCACAGGGAAGTCAAGCTATCACCTAATTAGACATACTGTAGTTTGCTACTTAGGGAGGCATATTTTTCTAAATATTCCCCAATGTGGTATTTTTTAATTTATTGCAGTAGGGATTTGCATTCATAGCTGAACAGAGAATTATTTCTTACTCACTATAATCATTTCAATTTCCAGTCAAGGACAAATCTGCTTTTCCTAAAATATACCAGCAATTCCTATAATTCTTATTTGCACCATGGGTCTATCACAGATATATATCCTTCATCATAATGCTTTTCTGAGCAGTGAGTCTATAAGTCCCTTGATGCCCATTCTCCTCCAAGTCTCTCTGAATCAACATAGACTCAATAATTAATGCTCTAAACCCACCACTGACACCTCCTGTCCTCTCTGGCCACCCCTGAAGGTTCTTTAGATCATTAAAGTCACGATGTCTTAACTAAGAAGAGATGAGAAGCACTGGGGAGAGCTGTGAGCTGCTTTCATTCCCAACAGAGGGGGATCTAGAGGTGGGGTGGGGAGGGCTGGGCAAGTACTAGAGGCTGAAGAGAAAGTGTGATGATTACTTTTATGTGTCAACCTGACTGGATCTCAGGGTGCCCAGATAGTTGGCCAAACATGATCTTGGGTGTGTCTGTGAGGATGTTTCCTGGATGAGATTAACATGGAAATCAGTAGATGGTGCAGAGCAGCTGGCGCTGCCCACATGCAGGCTTCGGCAGAGTCAGTGACGACCCAAACAGAACACAGAGCCTGACTAGGAGAACTGCGTGCCGGCTGCTCTGGGATTTTGGTCTTCTCTTCTCCTGCCTTCGGACCGGAACTTATGCTGTTGGTGTTGCTGATTCTCAGGCCTTCAGACTCTGGCTGGAAGGATACTGTCGCCTCTGCTGGGTCTCAACACTTTGGAACTGGGCTGGAACTTACACCATCTGCTAGGCTGGCTCTCTGACCTTTGGACTTGAACTGGAATCACCACCAGCTCTCCCAGGTCCCCAGGTTGCTGACTACAGATCTTGGGGACTTCTGAGCCTACAAAATTATGTGAGCCGATTCCTTATAATTAATCTCTCTTTCTAAAAGAATCGTGTTGGTTCTCTTTCTCTGGGAACCCTGGCTAACAGAGTCAGGAGTGCTGTCAATTAAAGGAGGCCCCACAGACAAGCCCAGGACATTGATGAGCCCAGGTTTCCTACGCATCGACCAGCAGTGTGCCTTACAGCAGTCACCCACCCTCCCGCCTAGCTGCTTTCCTTCTGTTCAGTTAAGGCTTTGGGATGGTGGCCCTTACAGCCCAGGCCATCCTAAAAGTAGCCTGGCTTTACATATTTGCAATTGCAATGAGGCGTCCCTCACTCTACACTGACTGTGGCCCAAACAAGTTGAAATCTGGTTACTGAGAAGCAGGTCACATTGCCAGTTGGCGTTACAGATGATGCTTAAGCTCTCAGATCAGTCCACCAAACCCCCCAGGCCCATGATGGACTCCTGCTGCTGTGGGCCCAGCTCCTGGGGGAAGAAAGGGGAAAAGGAGCGAATGACGTTGCTGACACTGCAGACTCCTACCTACCACTGGGAACCCTTTCCCCATGATCCCATGGTCCACTAATTGCTGTTGAAGTAGGCTTCATTTCCCAAGAAGTTCCAGGTTATAAAATCACCATCCCAACTCATTCCCCAAATAAAGTGTCCTAAGAATTCCCCCTTAGCCCCACTTTATTCAGCTAACCAGAAGAAAACAATAGTTCACTCATCAAGCATCAGTGACTAGTAGACCTTCATCTTACTTCTCTGCTATTTTATTTGCATTTTAAAGAGGATAGTATTGACCTAACATTAAATAAGATACCAGCTTTTACGTAAAATAAACAGGTTGGGTGGGGAGGTAGTGGGGACAGGACAGGTACGTAGCGCATATAATTACTTATGTAGGCAAACCAGATCCTCCCGGGAGAAGCCTAGATCAGGGCTTCGAGATCTATGCTTCTGCACATGCCCCGCCGCCTCCCCTCGGAAGCACACACAGGCCGTTGAAAGCTCCGAGCGGCCTCTCCTGCGGCAGGCGGGCAGGAGCTCCAGCAGAAATGACAGGTGACCCAGAGCCATTCATATGTGAATTGCAAAGATTATATATTCCCAAAGAGTATGAGTTGTGGCTATTCAGCATTTCCTTCCCTGCAGGACCAGAAACCTTGCGGTTCCTTGAGCTTACTTCTGCTGTGAACAGGCTTTACCTGCCTCCCTCGGAGAGATCACAGAGGGCATGGCTCTGAGCCTGTCGGGCTCCCCACACAGCCAAGGCTCCCCAGAAGTGCTTGCTGGGCCACCGAGTCAGGAAACGCCAATCTGCACTGCGCCGAATGCAAGAATTAACTTTGAGGCCCTTCTTAAAGTTCCAGGATGGTATCTCATCTCTTTACTCTACTGACACCTCTGAGATGCAGATGTGTTACGCAGGGTGTGGAATTTTCTTCTCCAGACAGAGGGTTTGATTCTTCCTCGCCCCTCAAGCCCACCTGAGGACTATACCTGACCTGGGCTTCTCCCGGGAGGATCTGGTTTGCCTACAAAAGTAATTACATGCGCTACATACCTCTCCCCTCTACCTCCCCACCCAACCTGTTTATTTTACATAAAAGCTGGTATCTTATTCAATGTTAGGTCAATACTATCCTCTTTAAAATGCAAATAAAATAGCAGGGAAGTAAGATGAAGGTCTACTAGTCACTGATGCTTGATGAGTGAACTATTATTTTCTCCTGGTTAGCTGAATACAGTGGGGCTAAGGGGGGGATTATCATTGATAAACTTGGAATTGTTGCCACGTTAAAACATAGTGGTCCATGTTTTATGTTTACACACTAATTAATTCAGAAAATATCTATTAAACATCAGATAAATACAATCGGGACCAGATAAAATGCCAGCTAAAAATATCCAATAGATTGAGGATAAAGTAGCAAATAAAGAGAGACATGCCCTCCCCTCGTGGAATATACTGTCCTCTGGAATAAGCAAGCATTCAACAAGTAATCATAGGTCAGTGACTCAACTTTGAAATTCATAGTAAATATAATTCTGCCTTTAGCTGGAATGGAAACTCATGATTTGATGACAATACTTGAAGAAAACAGTGAAATTACAGCTGAAGGGCTTGTTTGGAATATTAAATATTTTCTTTTGTAAGGTGATTATATAGTTTTTATATTGAAAAGTTTGGTAATTATGAATACTATGTCAACCTGCAGAACATGAAAGGCTTTCATGTAGAAAGAAAACACAAACTAGCTTGCCTGATACACAAACACACAGAAACGCACATGTACCCACAGGCACAACCACAGACGCCTGGGAAATCTCAGCAAGGTCTGGAGATTGTATCAGTATCGGTTTTCTGGGTTTGATATTGTCGACACTCATGTCAAATGTATCCATCATGGGAAGTAGGCAAAGGGCATGGAGGATCTCTTTGTATTCTTTCATGACTATTTTGAGTTATTGTAAATTATGTCATAATTATTTCAAAATAAAAAGCTAAAAAGAAGTATGCCTGATGTAAATACTTTGATCTAAAATTGCTTCTTCATGTAAAAATTGGAGAAAAGCCGCCAAGCTGAACGGTTTTGCAGAAATGCTGGAGCTCCGGCCTTCCCCCTTTTGAAAATATACTTGAATGTTTTATACAATATTTTCCATAATATTTAAATACCATTTCAATGCTATTTAACATATATATATATATATATATATATATAGTCCTCCCCAGACAGGCCACATATTGTGTGTGTGCATGTGCATTTGTGTGTGTTTCTGTATCAGGCAAATATAATTAAATAAATTAAAATAAAATGTATTTTAAAAGCATATTTCCCTTAGGAAAGAATCTGCTTTGACTGGTTTCTTGCTCAGTATTAAGACACAGCATGAAAATTTTTGTAAAAAATCCTTTCAAAAGCTAATCCATTTTGTCAACCTAACTCTCTGAGCCTATCTTCTCTGCCATGACATTTCAAAGAATGACAGAAAACTGCACGGAAAGCCTGATAAGTCATCATTTCAGGTTTCAAGCATTATCTCAAAAATCTAGGTCCTGCTCACAGAAATGAAGCCACAGGCTTGCCCTGAACAAAACTCAATTATTATAGTTACCGTCCTACTTACCCTCAGCTGTGTTCGCTGGTGCCAGCAGTCAAACGAATGTCAATAGCTCGCCATCTTTTTAGCTATTAATGGAGTTCAATGTTTTTGTATTTTATCAGAGTAAAACACATTTTTTCCTTTTATATATATATCGAATCTTATCTTATTATTATTATAGTAGTAAAAATCTACGATCCATGATTTCATTGGACTTCCGGCATACTAAGAATCCTTTTGGTTTTTGCAAATTAAATCTACTTAGTGACATCTACTACTAACCATTCTACCACACATTTTATATACATATTAATAATCTAAATGAATGCTAGTAAAATATCAATTTACTTTTCATAAAAAAATAAGAGTGTGTTTCCATCACGGCTGGACCCAGGTTTTAGCACATTGTATACATCTGTTAGAAAAGAACGTGCAGCTGGGATGGAGTCCAGCACCTCGCCTTATGTACACTCTCAGGGGCCTAAGGCTTCATACAGTAGTAACTCAATAAATGCATTAAGTTGTTCCATGCCTTTCATTTCCAAATTTCATTTCCTTCTGAAGAGTGTATGATAATAAAATAATAATATAGTAATAATCATAACAACAATAATGGCAAATACTTTATAATACACTGTTTAGTACATTCCAGGCACTGTTCTAAATGCTTTATATTTTTCAACCACTTTTATCCTTACAATAGCCCTATGAGGTAGGTAATAATTTAGCCCCGTGATACAGATGAAGAAAGGCTTAGGATGTGTCCCAGGGTCATACAACTAGCAAATAGGTTCAGATTTACTATCACAGTCTAGCTCTAGAACTCACACCTTCAATGACTGCATTATGCTGCCCTGTCAAAATCTCTAGTTTCATAGTCAAGTACCACTTCCATTTAACCATGTACAACTTGTCAAACCTCAAGCCCTGTGGCTTAGTACCCATAGCCAAATAGAAAATCTGCCCTCCCCAGACATGCCTTTTGTGGGGGCCCGGCCTATGGCCGAGGCTGAGCCCCACTCTAGCTGGACAACGCCCTAAAGATGGCACCTGCTTCCTGCTCACCACCCTTTCCCCTCTTCCCTGCTGGGGACTGGCCCAGCAGACTTCCGTACCCGTGCACAGCTCGTGCTGCCCGCTTAGAGTGGCGCGTGACACCTATCCGCTTAAAGGTCACGCATGATACTGTCCCGGATTGGTTGGGGTGACTGAATATAAGGGAGCCCGCCGGGAGGGAGAGGAGCTCCCCGACAACCGCTGTAACCGCCGCGAGAGATTAGACAATAAAGCCTAGAGAAGAACCAAGACCTTGGGCGTGTTGCTTCGGTCCCTGAAGGGTCGCGACACCTTTTCCTGGTCCCGGGACTTGTCTGCCTGACTTTTCCTTCTGTAACGTCCTCTGTCCCTATTCAACACCTAGACCGGCTGAGCCCTCCGTACCATCTTTCCTACTACCCCTGTCGGAAATTCTCCAGAAGCACAGCTGCCGATCTTCAAAGGGTGGCTCAGTCCTTGGCAATAAGCTCATCAGTGATAACTGCAGGTCGGGGTCCCCTCCTCCTTTGTGGCCCCCAGAGTATCATAGACTCTGGGACAGCCTGGGAGCCAGCAAGGGCACTGATGAGAGACTGAGGCCGTGGACAGTTTGGACGAGATCTAATAAAATGAGACTCCTGGCAGATGTACCTTTGTAAATGGACCCAAGGATGAGCACAAGACACCACATATAACAAAATTCTAGGAGGAGCACACCGGAGGTTTACGGACAGGTGAAAGAGCAGCCGACCGGATGCAGGAAAGAGCTCCACCAGGAAGCCTTCCTGAAAGACGTGCTACTTGGCCAACATTTTTAAGACAGAAAGGAATTAGCCAAAAAAGATAGAAGCGGTGGTAGGTTTGTGTGTATGGGAAAAATTGCTGCAGGCAGAGAAAGTACCCTCCTGCCAATGCATGAAGCAGAGACAAATGTACATGTAACAGTGGGCAACTGAGATTTGCTAAGTGCATGTGCATTGTTGTGAATTTGCAATATGAATATGTGTTTCCACAGAATAAGTCCTGTGACTGCCGCCTAGTACTCACTACGTGAAAGTCTGTGTCTTCCTGCTTTTATTCCCACACCTGCCTCAGTCTCCCAGGATGCTTGAAGTAAATGAATGGGTTTTGGAACTTAGCATATGTTTTGTTAATGAGCTTTTTTGCTCGTTCTTAATCTGAAGATTAAAACCTTTAACACACCTCTGAAATATTCAAGAGAACAAAATAATATGAGTTCTTTACGGAAGTCATTTAGATTCTGATTCTCATGAGAAAATTGTATCTGAACTATCCACAGATATTTTCCTTTTTCAGTGAAAGTGCATGACATCACCATAGTCTACCTGCAAATTTCAAGGTAAATCCTAAAGGCAGTTTGAGATCTCTGATTACTGTTTTATCTCATTACCTAAGTATAATTCCTCCACCCTTGGTGTGGCAGTCAGTGTGAGACATGTCATCAGAATTACAAATTGACAAATAAGTTTTTACAGCAAATAAAATGATTTGGTAGATGCATCCCCTGTGCAGCAGCTTGCAAAATGTATCCCACTGTGTGCTTTTTGAGACATATTTTAGGAATAGGTATACAACACAGGCCTGCAATGTAAAATTGCTACAGTTGAGTTGATAAATGGCTGCCATTTTTCTTGGGAAAATGTTTGTGTTGCTGTGCTTTACTGAGAGCGGAGCACCATTCCAGAAAGACACACTCTGCTCCTCAGGGTCAGCATCACAAAACACTTCCCAGCAAAATTAATGCAGCTTAAGGAGAAACCTGGAAGAAAAGTCAGAAGCACCACTTTCTAAGCAAGAGAGGCTTCACTGACCCAAAACAGAGATGCAAACCCTAGGTAGACACCAAATCAAACCAGCTCATTTATTTTTTTTAAAGGAGAGATTTTCAGTCTTTCAGAGATTTGTTTCTTAGAAACCAAGTTGCAAGTGTGGGAGTTTTACACCCAAACAGCCTCAAACTTCCATCTTGCACTAGGCGAAATGAACCTGGAAAAGGATGGCTGGTTATTCAGCTAATAAACAAGTATTGTTTTCCTAAGCTCCTGGTGACTACGCAAGGGAACAACACTGAGAATGCCTTCTCGTGCCTTCCTCTTCTGGAACCCTCTCCTGCCCGCTGCAGTCTTGTCCAGCAGCCCTCCGGCAGCTGTCACCCTCCAGATTTTCAGAGACAAGCTCAGTGACCACGCCACCAGTTCAAATTGGAAGAAAGCTCACTCCCACGGAGGAAGACAGAGGGATGACAGGTTTCCTTGGTTGATGTTCTCTGTATTTTGTTTTTCTGGGATGAGACAACTCACTTGGTGGATGTAACAGGCAATCTGGCCTCGGCACAAACCATCCACATGGCAGTTAGTAGCCGAGAGGGCTTGGCCATCGGCAAACCGAATCCAGCTCTTTGTTCCAGGCGACCTTCTCCCCGTGGTCTGCAAACCACATGGTCTCGGCGGAGGGATGGTGTGTTTTGAATATAATGGGTGTTCTTCTATTCTAACTAACATCCATACCATTGCTCAGCATTTAAAGTCACGTGCTTTTTGGAGATATGCCTAAATGGAAGGCAACAAAATGTAAGTACCCTGTCTTGACATCTTCCCAAAGCAAAGGGCTCATGAACCTTGTATGCATATATTAAGTGACGTAGGCATTCATTAATGGGTAACTATTCCTGGCTCTGACAGAACTCCTGGTGGCCTTAGACACAATGTTCTTCCTCGGATCTTCCTCATCTCTAAAGGTAAAGAGTCTCAGGTCCCTTACAGCTTTGACAGAAACTAATTGGTTTAATTAAGGTCTGATTCAATTCATTTCCCAAATTTTGGATGTATATCCACACAATGTCAGTAACTTATGCGTATATGGCTCATGTTCTCAGGGAGTTCAGAATAATAGTTTATTTACTTAATTTTATTATTTAGTTACAATACTAAGTTCAGTTTTTACAAGTGTAGATAAATTCAAGGAAGAGGACTTGAAATAACATAGACAGGCCGAAGCACTAATTAATTAGAGAACCAATCAGCAGTTACAGAAAAAAGCAGAACACAACACCCCCCAAAGTTCTGCACCTCAGCTAGGTTGGCTTGGCCATGGGCCGGGGGATAATCAAAGATTGTGGAGAAGGCCAGAGACATTTTGTTTGGAAATCTGAGCAATGGGCCCACCCGAGCCTTCCCACACAGGAATGCAAGTGGGAGTCTCTCCAGCCTTTAGAGGCAGGGAACAGAGAGGTTGAGAATGATGTTAACCCAGAAACAGCAAGGGGAGCTGGAGACTCGGACTTAGGAGAGACCGAGGGCAAAGCAGAAGCCAGGGATGCAGTCATCAAGGGCAGTGAGAGGGGCTCTGCCATTAATGAGGGAGCAGACACGGTCTCTCCAACCATCTCGCGGCCTCTGATGGCACTGTCGTCACTGGCCACTGTGGGTAGCTAGGTGGCCAGGTATTTGGGGATTGGAATGCTGAGCTGCCTTGAAACAGCAGCAGCAGAGGAAACGGAGCCCACCCCACTCAGCCTGAGGTGCTACAGGGCTGGGGATCCCCCCTTCCCGCTTCCCAGGGAGAAGGCACTCAGGCCCTTTGGATGCGCTTGGCATGGGAGGTGAGCTTTCCAGCCATTCCCCAGACGAGTTCTGCTCCTTGAAGTAGCCACAGAGCCTCCGGGGCCCTCTGCAGGGGCCGCCCCTTCAGCTGACCATTTGACTAGTGAAGTGTGCAGGAGGACTGCTGAGAAAAGTTTGCATTCTGATTTCCCTGGCATCTTTTCCCCCAGTCACGGTTATCAAAGAGCTGTGGCAAAAGCATGGCAGAAGCATGCCCGTTGCCAGTGCAAACACTGTTTTGGGCCAGCTGTTAGGAGCTGAACTGTGTCCCCTCAAATTCCTAAGTTGAAGTCTTGACCTCCAGTACCTCAGAATGTGATTGTATTTGGAGACAGGGCCTTTAAAGACACCCTTAAGGGCTTTAAATGAGGTCTTTTCAGTCTCCGGAATTATGAGGAAAGACATTTACGACATTCAAGCCACCAAGTCGGTAGTGTGTTTTCATGGAAACTCTTGCAAACTGATAACACTGACCAAGGGTCAGAAAGCTGACATGGCCAAGGGCAGGCTCTGGGCTGGTGGTCCCGAAGAGCCACCTGTGGAGAGGCAACTCCCAAGTTTTAGAAAGATGCACTGGAAAAAAACCAGGACCAGGACGACTGAGGAGAATACAGGCGGCTGCCCTTATCATCAGAGGCACACAGACATCATATTTGCCAATTATTCTTACATAAAGTTGGGGGAAAAAAGTATGTATGGATAGGGAGCACATTTCACTTAAAAGTGGGTTCTCAAGTGTGTCTGTGTATTTGTATCACTAGGAGAATTTTTTAAACCCCTGACACCCAGCACACACCCCAGACTAATGAAATAAGAATCTCCAGGCTAAGACGCAGCCATCCTTCCCAAGCGAGGCTCCCCAGGGATTCACATAAGCAGCTGTGCTTGAGAACAGCTCCTTGAAGAAACAGGAGCCTGCTTGTACTATCTCAGCAGATTTTTTTTTTCAGTTTATCACTTTGCTATTATTCTTACCCTCTGAAATGTGTGTACCACGCAACGGCTGCATTACTTGCTCTGAAATTAATCTACCACATACATAACAGATTCATTGCATGAGTTGTAGAGATGGTCAGAACTTTCTAGTTTTGGTGCAAGATGAGAAGAGAAAGGTCTACATCCAAACAAAAATAAGAATACAAAATAAATAATGCTTGCCGTGGCATTTCCTTGAGTCTAAATTTCTGACAGTAACACAAACTTGTATTTCCTGGTGATGCACATTTCACCATTTTTTGTTCCTTACACTGTCAGCTAGTGGTAGGCTTAAGCTAACTTTACAGGTAAGCGTCTAATCCCTTTCTTTGTCAGGGTGTGTCAAAACAGCTTGGAGTAAAAAAGATGACTTGAAAGCTGTAAACCTAATTAAAATAATGACACAGTTGCAGATTTTGCATTTGGACAGATTTTTAAGCCAACCACATTTTTCTTTCCTGACACAATGGTTTCCAAGGATGGCCATAAACAGAGATTAGTCTGATGTTAGATCACTCTCTTTAGAGCTGTATGCAGTTGTTATCTGAAAGAAAACTTTCAAGAGGGGGAGCTAGTTAGCTAACTGGTTACAGATTGTGACTGAAACTTTGCTGAAAGCAGATGCTTTCAGAGCGCAGGGAAAACTTAAGAAAGCAGTTAATTCCATGTCCCTTCCCTACCCCTGCCCACCCTAAAAAGCAGGCTGGCATTACCTTGGCTCTCACATGAGCTCAGCAGGGTAGCTGATGAAGGCTTGAGAAGCAAAAAGCAAACAGGATTCTTAATCATGTGCCTCACAGAAATGGAACTACGAAAACCCGAAGAATTGCCTTTTCCCTGTAAGTCAGGCGATTTAGAGCAACGAAGGGAAGAGGCACACACACAAACAAGCCCCGTGGTCACGGCCTTTGGCCCTGGACCTGTAACACCTCCCCGCAGTGACCTCATGCCTGCTGACGTGGGTGATTCGTGAGGTGGTCCCTACACGCGCCACAGGCCGACTCACCTGCAATAAGAGGCGTGGGTGGCAAAGAGCTGGGCTTACCTTCCTCTACTTCCCTTCACTCCTCCCCACCCCTCACCTCCCTCCCTCCCTCTCGTCTGCGCTTTTTTGAACTAAGATCAGACATAGCTGCTTTTGCGGTTTTTCTGTTCATTTTGCCATTTTCTCACATGTTTAGAAAGTAAATCGCCCGGCCCCCACCCACATACGGTGCAAGGAGCCCCACCACCCCAGGGCACAGTGGGGGCACCAGGCAGCCTCTGAACAAAGAGGCCCGGGAGGGAAGAGCAGCAGAAATGTGTGCCTACGCGTGAGCGTGTGTGGAACGGGCACAGGATATACTAACAACTGGCCTGTCGGCGTGGAGATCGAGATAGACGCTGATCGACACGCCTCAAATATTTCCTATGAACCACGCACTGTGAATGGTTTGTATTTACGTGTCTAAGTACATGAAGAGGGCTTCAAAGCTTACATTTTCTTATTTGACCTAGAAGAAAATAAAATAGAATATACCTCGCACTTCCCACGGACGGCCTGCCAGGCTGAGGTGGCAGGACGGGGTGTGACGGTTTAGGCTTGCATCTCAGCTTGGTAGAGTTGACAAAGCTGAGCCTTGAGTATAATAGGGCCGGATTCCACTTCCTCCCCAGACAGCGCCGGGCAAACGCCTTCTACGGCTCCATGACTCAGCCTCCTCACGTCTCAAACAAAGGGAGCATCTGTGTGTCGGAGCTACTCGTGTGGACGGAGGCACTATGCTTCAGACGGCAGCCACCGCTGTACGCGTGTAAGTGTGCGCTGGGTAAGACCAACGATTTGCCCGAATTCTTGAGCCATCAGTGCTGTTCCCTGCAATCCCCCAGGAGACCATTTCTAGGGCTGTCACACCAGGGTTTCGGTTAATACAGGAGGGCTGTCCCGGGGAAGGGGAAGCTCATGGCTACTGCAGCGCTTTGAGTCCTGAGCTACCACGTAGGATTCATTGCACAAATATTTATTGAGCTCTTTCTGTAAGTCGGAAGTTAGAAAATGGTGTGCTTGTAGGTGAGAAATGAGAAATAAGGTAGAAAAGGTAAGCTGAGCTCCAGAGTTGGGAGCCATGGCAATGGTTTGGGGAGCAGGGCTGTGTCTCTGCCCTTCATGTTTATACGTGGAATGCAGTTACCGCAGCTCTAGACACAGATATCAAAGCGCAGGTGATTGAGATAAAGCACTTATTGTGCGGGCTGCCTACTTATTGAGCCCCAGATTCTTTATCTGTAACATTGCAATGAACCACATGACCCTTCTAAGGGAGAGGTAAGAAGTAAACCAGGGCTATGAACTGCCTCCACGGCACCAGACACACCTGGGTGCTCCCTAGTTTCCTTGGCTCCCTTCTCACCTTCCACGCTTCTTACCGTTGCCCTTCTCCACTCCTTTCTGCCCTCTGTCCTCTCGTAGCCCTGCACCATCCCAAAGCAGAGACTTGGAGAAGTCGCCCTAAATGTGTTTTCCGTGACGGCTGTGAGCGTGATGCTGTCCCAGGGGAAGTGACTGGGTCATTTATGCTCAGGTAGAATGTGTGCGTGGTGGGCGGTGCTCTTGGACATTATGAGGCACCATCTTGGTTGTCCTTCCGTGAGTCTAGGGGCACCAGGGGACAGGCCTTCAGAGATTGCCTGGGCTGCAGAGAGCTGGCCCACGACCATGCCTCTTCTGGGAGGTCCACATGATGACTGGCCCACAGCAGGGGTTGGCATGGGGGTGAGTAACAAAACTGTAGCCATCTCAGCCCATCTCAGAGGTGCCTTGCGAGGCCATTGTGGCTGGCGAGCTTCCTAGGAAACACGGAGGCTGCCTCGGGTCTTCACTGAAGCTGGATTCTCCCTCTGCCTGCCCCTCTCCCTCCTTCTCCTCTGCAGACACTGATCTCAATGTCCCTTGACAAACTTCCTTCCTGCAGAGTCAGCTTGCGCAGAACCCACCCTACAACAGGGCACCACAGCCCCTCCTCCCTTCAGCCAAACTGATTCTTAAACCTGCATAGTTATAAGGAGAGACATACACGCAGAGGGTAAGAGCGAGTTTGAGGACTCGGAGTGCATTCTGTGGAGACGGGCTGCTCCGTGAAGACTTCCTCCCCGCAGCCGTCCTGGTGCATTGTGGGGCTGAGCGAGGGCTCTGAAGCTGCCCCGTGGGGAGGCAGTCACGTACAGGGGTCTGGCAGAAAGCTCAGTATGCTCTCCAGGCTTCTGTGCGACACGCGTCCCTGCTGGGGGTGAATGGTCCCAGACGGCGGATGGTTTCAGCTCCGGAGTCTTCAAGCGATGTTCAGCTTTACCTGGGGAACGATTGAGGGGCCTCAGCTGAAGTGCTGTTAGGATCATTAATTAATGGTGTTGACCAGCTTTTCACAAGGACAGAATAAAGACAGACACAATGAAGTGGGGATGAGAATCCAAAATGGATCTTTCTAAAGAGAAGAGGGTCCAAGTCCATTTTGAAGGTGGGCTCTATGAACTAACTGGGCCATCTCAGATGAGGGCCTCTGGTGAGGTTTGCCTGACTCCATCCACTACTGACCTACCACTAAGAGGAGGTCCCCAGAGAAGGGAGTTCTGTGATTAAACCTGAATTACATAACGTGATTCCTTATCTAGGAGCGACACGGCAGCTTCAGGATACAATGATTTTCACTTGCTGAGCCCAGTCTAATTTGCTCAGTGAGGGTAGGGAGAGTATTTATTGAGATCTTTCCATGGGCCGAGCAACGTGTTAGGTGAGGCAGTCCTGACAGCAATCTACAGGGGAAAGATGATCCACATTTTACAGATGAGCAGACGAGGCTGAGAGAGGTTGTGCAACTTACATAGAGGCACCCAGAGAAGAACCGGCAATGTGGTGATGTGATGGCAGACGGTGTGCCTGGGCCTGACTCTCTTAACCTTCATGATACATGGCTCTCAATGACAGCACCTTCTGCTCAGATGCTGGTGAGGACCAGGGACACAGTACGTTCCACAACCGGCGGTGCTCAGCACACAGAAAGCACCCAGGAAAAGGCAGCATTGGTGCTCATTCTGTGTGTGAGAAAATTTCACTAGAGGACACCACTTAGCCAACTTGATTAGCCTGGTTTGGGGCATGGCTTTGAGGAACAGGTGACGCTCTAGTGGCCCGAGTCCAGGCAGCTGCAAAGCAAAAAGGCAGTGTGAAACGCTTGGTCCCCAAAGTGGAACTGTGTGACGCTGCTGCACCCCAGAACTGCAGGCAGCTCCTGTAATGCTAATGACAGTGGCTCCTGTGCAAGCGTGACCCTCCTGAGGGCGGGGCAGCCGGCTGCCTCAGACTGCTAAGTCCTCACAGCTGAGCCCCCGCGGCAATGAACCTGGAGCAGAAGATGCTGCATCTTAAGGCAAAAGCCCATTCCATCAATCCACCACCTGCCAGGAATGCAGACCCAAGACACAGAACTACATCAGATGTCCCCTGCTAGCTATCCAATGAGCAGAAATGCAATGATGAAAGGAATGGTCATCGCGAGTTACAGTTACCCAGAAATATGCACTTGAAAAATGTGCTGCATGTGCCAATGTTCCTCCTATTAAGCCTCAATTTAGGTATATTGTTTAATATTTAAGCACTGATTAATTTACTTTCTTTTTCTTTTTACTTTGACTCACAATTACTCTACGGAAAGTGCAGTCGTAGAAAACGCAACATTAACTACATGGGATTGGTGTAAACATAATGAACCCACTGAAGATGGGTTTTACTATTTGCTCAATGATTGGTCTTCAGTATCTCTAAATTAGATGGAACAATGTCTGTGACTTTGGGGAGCATTTAGAGAAATAAAAGCAAGAAATGAACGCGCTATTTTTGCTTAGATTCAAACATTTGTTACTGCTTTCTTATCTTCCCTGTTATCACTAAATGCAGCCTGATCTTCAGAATTTTTTGCCCCTAAAAGGCAAAGAAGACAGAGGATTTCTAAGTGCCGTACTTGTGTTGAAGGCCTAGCACGCAGCGTTTCCCTGGGGAAATAGGGATGCAAAGCCCAGGCCCTTCCCCTCTGTAACGCTCAGGGGAGGGGCCTCAGAGGGGAACCAGGAGCAGCACAGATGCTGTCCTTGGGGCCTGCGTGCAGGAGCGCTGCCTGGCTGTAATTCAGTCCCTGTGTTACGGATAAGCAAGTTGAGGTCTGGAGAAGCCACAGTTAGCAGCTGCTGGAGAGAGAACTCCAACCGAGGCCTCCTGCTTAAAAAGCCTGTTTGTTCCACCCTGTCCCAGAGCCTATTGTCAGCTGGTTCTGAGCAGCACCCACAACGGTCTGCTTCACAGGTGGGAGCAGTGCAGGAATGCATTTGTGGTAAGAGATCTGTATTGTCTGTTGTTGTTTAAATCATTGACATCATGCTAACCACAGCCTCTCTTTTGGCTTAGGAGGGCACTTTCACTCAGGACTTCCAATTCAAACACTTTAATTTTCCACCCACACGTCATTCCAAGATTGAGACTCCCTGATTCTTCTCCACACAGGAGTGGCCAAGCTGGATTTGCATTGCTGCCCCTGAGTATCTACTCAGTAACAACCGTGCTCACTGCTATGTAAGATCTGCTTTCGGATGCCCTCAATCCATCTGGAAAATGCACAAGGGTCTGCCATCTACCAGCTCATCCTGGCCATGGACTCCTTCCTCTGCAAGCAGCTCTGAACCAAAGAGAACTAAGAAAAGCTGGGGGCAGGTTACCAATGGCCATGGCTGAGCAGCTGAGTGCTAGAGCTGGCCGCCCGTGTGGACACAGCTGTGCTACGAACAAGCTGTTCCATTTGCATCCATTACCCGAGGTCTCCCCTCTGGGCCCGTCATCCATAAGATGGTACTAACAGTCCGTGGCTTCTAAGTCTGTGGTGAGGACCAAATGAGATGTGGTGCCAAGTTCTGGCACTGCACTATGATGCCAGCAGTTACCATTGTATTGCTAAGAAACAAGTTAGTATTATCTCTCAGCACTGTGTAAAACATGTCAAAGCAGGGAACATCTGAAAAGAACAAAGAAATGATTTCAACTTGATTCTTCTTGCCACATGAGTAACTGGACAAAGTCCCTACTTTTAAGGAAGGGTGGAGTGTTTCTGAAAAGAATTGAATGCTGTTTATCTGCCTTATGAACATTACCCATTAGCCACTTGGATAGGAATCCAGGTGATTGTAAAGGTGAGTGGGTCTAACTTAATTTACAGCTCTGTCACCTTGCAGCTGGGCGACCTTAGGCATGTCACCTGGTGTCCCTGCAGTTCTGCTGACTATTTATGGGATTTGTAATGACAGCCATCTCATAAGATTGTTGTTATGAGAAAGCTGGATAAAAGTTGTGAAGTTATTCTGTAAACTGAAATATCCTTGAAACTGGATTTAACAGAATTCACAAAAAACAGATTTTAGTAGTTCAACAGAATTCAACTAATTAAAGCATATGTAGATAATAGTTGCATAGAATCTTACATTTTACTCAAGACTTTGGCTTATGATGTCCTATTTAATCTTCCTAAAAAGTCTGAAAATTAAGCGGGCCACGTAATATCCTTGTTACCAATACTGTTGTTCTTAATTACATGGTGATTATCCAGACATCTCCAGTAGCAAGTGTAAGGAAAGATTATCCAGTCTTCTCATTTTTTTTCAACTTGATGACTTATGTATACATGAAATGCATATGAGACAATGGTGATTCTTAAGAGTTTAACTGGGGAGACCCTATGTAATCTAAATCTGCTAAAGAGGGTATAAAAATGAGAAAAATGTACAGCAGCAAAGAAACCACAACCAGCATCTAGCCTTACCATTAGAAACAATATGATATATATAAAGAAAATGTCATGGATCCCATTTTGTGGCAACCGAAGAATGGATAAAAAGAAGTCAGTTGTCTAAACAGAGCAGTGAGTTTTGTCTGGGATGCCTCTTGGGGGTTCAGAGGAGCAATGCCTATTATTAGGACAGCAATAATCTGAACTGAGGCGAGACAATATTCACTACCATAGCTTGATGGAATTAATATTTCAGAAGATTTAACGTCTTTCCTTAGAGGCTGTCTTAAAGCCATGGTGTAGGTATAAGTCCTATTGTAATTGTTAAGAATCCATTCAATCTATAATCTGCATTCCTAGATAGATTTAAAAACTGTGGGAGTTTATTTCCAACTAATATTCCACTGTAAACTAACTGCCATTTCCCATTCTAAATTAGTTAAATCGGTTACTGTAGTACATCAGTTAGGTCTTCTCTACTGCCCCAACCATTCGTCAACCAATATTTGCTCTGTATCTAAAATGTCTCACACACTGTTCTAGGAATCAGGAGTGAAATGTCTTAGAAGATAAAATCAACTTTGGTTAAGTATCACAAACCACTCAGCTAGCGGCCAAATCAGAAATCCAAATGCCGTCCTCGATGGATCTCTCTGCTCCTCCCCTGCACCACGTCCAGTCCGTCAACAAGCCTCCCTGGTAGCATCCTCTAAATATCACTTGGCAGCTGCTGCTCCTTCCCATTGCCACTTCTCCAGCCCTGCAAAACCAGAGCGGATGGTCCGGAGCTCACACTCACATCTGACACCAAGTGCGTATTTAGGGGTTCCCAAGACCACTGAGTTTCACTAATGTACTAGAAGGACTCACAGAACTCACTCAAAGTGGCTGTACACATAGTCGTCACAGGTTACTTGAGCTACAGGAAACAGATGAACATCAGCCAAGGGGAGAGGTGGACAGGGCGGAGTCCAGGAGGGTTCCAGACGTGGAGGGTCAGCTGTCCTCTCCTGGTGGGGCTGTGGGCAGCAGTATTTCTGCACAGTGATATGTGGTAATATGCACAGAGCGTGGCCGCCTAGGGAAGCTTCCGAGTCTCAGTACCGAGTGCATACATTGGGCTCAATCATGCAAACCTGACTGACTGTCCACGGACCATGGTCTCCAGCAACTCTGGTTGAATGGACGCAATGGGACCCAAAGCCTCCACTCTAATGCTCTCTGGCTGTGCGCAAAGGCCGCAAGGCAAACAAAAGCATTCACTCCCGCACGAAGTTCCAGGGCTCAGAACTTAACTTCCAGGAGCCAAGGGCAGACTCTAGACTTCTCTTTGGGGAGGATTCAGTTCTTTACCAAACAGGACCTTGGTCTCCCAGTGGGAGTCCTACACTATTCTTCTAACTGGTTTTCTTGTCTCCATGCTTGTCTCTCTCCAGTCTGTCTTTCTGACACATAGGTATTCTAAAAAGCAAATGCTATTACCTGTTAAAGTTTGTTGAGGGAATCCTCATTACCCTTAGAATGAAATTCAAACTGTAATGTGGCTCAAAGGCTAGAAAGGAGAGATGAAGTCAGCACAGGGTACTCGATCAAGATGGAGGAACTAGAAACCACTTTATATTATACTTTAAAAAATACAAACAGTACTATCTAGAACATTCTAGAAGACAATCTTGACCTGGGGGGAGGGGGAAGCTAAGGGCAAGTTAAAAATGGTCAAAAAAGATGAGTTTATTTAGGAATAGCAGGGAAATTGCAATTTTGTAAATTCAAACCATAGCAAGCTCCAGGCAAGTCTGGAGGCCTTGGCACAGCCTGTATTTATAGTCAGGGAAGGTAAAAAAGGGCAGAGTTCAGTTAGAGTGCTAAAGTGAAAAACAGAGACCAGCTTTGAAAAATTCCGCAAGCAGACAAAACCAGGGTACTCACACGAATGAAGCTCAGTTCAGCTTCCTTGGTGAGACCAACGAACCTGGCTCATGTCTTGTTTATGTCTCTGGAAACCATAAGCAAAACCTCCCAAGGCTGATATGAGGCAACGTCAGACCAATTCCCTATCATTCAAGAAAATTCCAACCTTATCAGTTTTCTATACATCAGGCATGTACAGGAAATCAGTCTCTCAATTCCTTAGTTTTGATTTCCTGAGGGGACATGCATGTGATGTTCCATTTTATGTCCTGCCATTCCATTTTAGATTGAAGTTCTTTCACAGCAGAGACTACCTCCACAAAATACTCCGGTCAGGAAATCCGGCGGGTAGGAAGGTTGGGGTCAAATGAGAAAGAGATGGATCAATGGTGACTAGATACGGGCTTTGTGGAGGACGTGTTCTTTTCTGCCAGAACTGAGTTGGACTATGGGAAGCCACTCACCACTATATCGAATGCACCGTCAGGGAAAAGGCAGGATGGCACTGCACAGCCAAGGAAGGCTTTGGAATCCAAGCGTCCTTACAGCGACCGCTGTGCCATACGTAAACTGTATCACCTTGGACAGCTTGTCGGGCTTTTATGCTTTAATGATCCCTTAATGATCCTTTAATGCAGATCCTTTAATGCTTGTAGAAATGCTTATCTTAGGGATTTGCTGTTGTAAATATATAACGAATTATTGCACTTTTTAAATGCCACATTATGTTTTAAACAGTCCCAAGTCTTGTGGAAATAACAGCAGACAAGACAGAGCCCATCCTTGCTCTCCCAGAGCTTGAGAATCCCTTGTCAAAGTACCCAGCAGAAAGTGGGCATCAAAAAATCAGCCTATTTCTCTTTCTATCTATTTTATCTATTTATTTCTTTCTCAGAGATGCTCCGAAGGAAGACTCACCTTCAGTCTATGGAGACTCCCGTTCTTGACAAGGGGTAATGGGAGTGACAACCTTTCCTGAGGACCCTAAAGGACACGGTCTCTCCAGACACTTGGTTATGAGGAAGTTGCAATCCCCTAGCGACCTTTCAAATCATGGGGGCTCTGGCACACATTTGGATCGTGTAAAGCACCAACAGGGGAAGGAGAAATGGTGTCCTTGGGACATGGTGGCTGCCTTAGGGCCTGGAGTCTCTGTTGTCACGCAGGTCACCTAGCTGAATCCACGTAGAGGTGCAGTGACCGGAGCCGGTGGGGACCTGATAGCAGGAAGTGCACACACAGCAGTGGCTAGCCTTGGGCTGGGGTATGTGAGTGATTTTCTTTTCTGCTTTTCTGCGTTTAACTTTTTTCCCTCAAGAACAAGTAAACCTTGTTCTACTGTTGGCGAAGGTAGAATAGACTTCTTTGTTACAAGTAACTAGAAGTGGTAATATTGATACAATAAGAACAACATGGTTTTAAGGAGGCAAGTCAGTAGATGTGTTAGATGTTACTTATTTTTTAACAGTGGTATTTGGCTGTGTTTGGGGCTGTGTATTTGATAAGAAATCTCAAAGATGACCTTGGCCGGCCCAGACTCGGTGGCTGTAACAGGGAGGAGCAGGCACATAAAGGCAGAGCTCCACGGGGGAGAGCGAGCGGGGTGCCGCGTGTAAGGCGAGTGGGCTTCAGAGCCACAAGCCTGGGATTCTGCCAGCTCTGGGAGCGCGTGGCATTCCTAGACCTCGCTGCCTGTCTCCATCCTTAAAATGGGGACAGTGATAGCTACCTTTCCACTTGTCATGAGGATGAAATACAGTGCTGCCTGTCCATGTACGCCTTCTGCCTGACACAGAACAGGTATTTGATAAATGTCGAGGCATTTTTCAAAACTGAGGAGCAATCCAGACACTCGCTCTGCAGGAAGCAGGTGCAGCTGGGCATGCCACAAGGCCCCAGGGAGCCTCCCTTCCCTCGGACCCTGCAGGGGCGAATGGACAACGGGGGCAAAGCCCCACAGTAGGAGCGGCTGGGCCGAGCCGGGGAATCACGTTCACGCGCTCGGTTTACACCCACTTGGGACAGAAGAAACACAGCCTCCCTTTCACTCAGGAGGGGTCTGAGGAGCCCAGGAGGAACCTGTCTGGACTCTCTGCAATGCTGGAGGAAACTGTCTGGACTCTCTGCAATGCTGGGCAGTGACTGAGCTGTGCACCTTTGAGACTGGGCGTCAGCCTCACCTCCAGGCGGAAGGAAACAGACTTCGGTCAGACTCGTCTGTCACTCTCATCGCAGATCTCCAGCATGACTTGGAAGTAACCCCAGCCCCCTCAATCCCCTTGCACTTGGGACCTGAATCCCAGTCTCTGCGTGCTGGCTCTTAACCCTCGCGGCTCCTATTGGCCTCCATCACTGGAGACAGGCTGAGGTTTCCCCAAGGGCTTGTCTGCTTTCCCTTCACCTGCTGGCTTCGTTGTCTCTATTTTGTGATGTAAGGAGAAAATTATTAATGGCTTCTGAAATTATGCTTCTTCCTGAGATGTACATGGTGTTTGATAAAAAGAATCAAGATCTGATGGTAAATGTTTTAAATCAGCCATAGATATCTATTTCTCGGTACTTTGGCTATTTTACTTCCATCACTATTTTCTGTGTATGAAGCCCCAGCTCTGTTAATGATTAAAAGCATTTACTGGAGGGGAAATTTCTGTCTCAATTCCACAGACTTTTGTAAGTGTCTTCTATGTGCCAAACATGTAGTCATCAGTTGAACTGATTCTCCCTCCTTTAATAAGTTACAAGGTTATGAAGGAAGTTAACCTATTAACTCTGACACAATGTAAAAGTGTTGCTATAGAGTGTGTGCCTGGTACCACTGTAGAACATAAGAGGGAGGGGTTGGTTCTATGTGCGTAAGTCAAGGAAGTAGAACACGGAGGGAGGATTCTGAGTTAAGCTTTCAATGACGAGCAGAAATTGACCCTTTGCAAATGCAACCATACGGGTCTGTGACTAAACAGTTTGCCCATGAGCTACCAGTAAGTAGTTCAACTGGACCTGGGCACAGAATCTGAGACAAGGCCCAGGGAGGAACGAGGCTAAGCAGGTGCCAGGTGCCAGCCCTTGGAAGACCTTGCACTTGAGCTGACAAGATGTCGGTCCCATCTTGCAGGTGAAGACAAGACAGAGGAAGTAGCAGGGCCAGGTTAGGATCACACTGCTGGCTGATGATGAAACAAAAAGTAAACATATCATATGAGCACCAAAAGTGTCTTAAATTCAAACTCATCTTTTTCACTAACATCCACTAGCCATTTCGGTATCTCCAAGTTAAAACAAAAGGTGCAGAAAAAACACTCAAAGATGGAACTCATTGTTTCAGGGACCATACTTTCCAAACCTTAGGGCATCTGATAAGGACCCAAGGCCAGGTTTCCCATGAACTTTCGCTGGCATCAACCCCATCACTCGCTATACTACCAGCCATGAGGAAAAGAGCTTTGCTCCCTCTTGTGAACCTACCACTTCCTGTTGGCATCCCAGATGTCATGAGTAATGACCTCCCACCTGCATCTGGGATGCCGCCAGCCCTCACAGACAGCAGCCCATTCCCTGGCTCCCTGCGCTATTTCCCACAGCCTGGGTGGTGTCATTGATACTCTGATTTGGTTCCCAGGTCGCAGAGCAGAGGAATGCAGCCTGCGGCGGGTGACAGCAGACCCACAACCGGATTCCTACGGGGATAGGCACCAGCCTGGAATTCTTGGTCCTTGATATCCCATGGCACCGGCCTGCACATGTTCACAGCACATTAAGTCTCTGAGGCTTAATGATTGTCAGAACAATCGCAGTTCTGAGCCTGGGGCTGCCTGTCTCACAGCTCTGCCCCCATCCAGGGGGCTGATGACCTTCACATGCTGGCAATTATGTCCAGTGTCTAATTAACTTCTAACCTAAATGTAATAAATGTACATTTTTAAACCAGTTGTGAACTCTGGGAAGCATCACAGAATGATAATGTCACCCACTTACATTCTCCCTCCTTGTCACCTCCCTGATTCCGGAACTGAGACAAATGGAGAGCAGTTTGAATGGAGAGGGCATTTCTCTTTGTTTGGATCTGGGAAGAGCACAAGTTTCAAAAATCCCTCTGATTTTTGTATAATTTATTTTCCTCTTTGTCTTTCTGTCTCTTTGGAGAAAACATGACTTACTTAAAGGAGGGTATCAGAACTGGGTAACCTCAACTCTTTTATCAGGCACTAACCCAACGGCAGTGGTAAAAAGTTCGAAACGATCTCACAGTGGTAAAGAAACACCGCAGCTTCCAACAAGAGCCTGAGAACACCAGGCCCTGCCCTGCTATGCGGGCTGAGTGGTGCAGTTGGGGGACAAGACGGCATTTCTGGCTGCAGCACTGGGCCCCTTCGGGAGCTAAAGAGGACTGAGCACCCACCATGCATGGAACACTTTGCAGGGGACTTTGAACGCGTTGTGTAGTTTCATTGTCACAAAAACTACAGTGCAGGCATGACTATCCCTCCTTTAAAGAACAGGGGGCAGAGGCTCAGGAAGTTAAGAGACTTGCCCAAGATGACACTTGGGTGAGCTAGGATTTGGACTTACATCCGTCTTGTCTCTAAAGTCATAATTTTCTCCTTACCTGTTTTTTCCTGTAGCCTCAGAGATAGCAATCCACATTTCCAAGCAGACATTTAGTTCTGAGGACTTGGGCGAGTCAGTCACACAAATGGAGTCAGTTAGACAACGATGAAAACAAAAATAAACAACCAAGAAAGAACAAGCTAGTTTAATACCTAAACTCCCCAAACATCTATGCTTTCCTTACCTAGCAGGGATGTTGGGAGATATGCAATATTGGTTTTAGTTCACTGAAACGCCCAACTGGGATAAGAAGGAGAGCATGGAAACACCCACTGGCTCCTGTAGTCATTTCTGATCACTACCATCAACCAGCACGATGCTCGCTTTTACTTGGCAGGCCCTTCGTCTGTGCTGAAGAAATTGTCTTCCACTCAAGAGGGACAGCAGATAGCTATGAATGACGGGACGGTCTCCCACAGTCTGCCATTCTGGTCACAAATACTAATTTCACTCCCCTGCTTGCAAATACACTCATTCCTTCCCCAAAGAGAACAGCTCCTCTTGCTCTGGAATCTATATACTGAGAAAAACAAAAGCAAAATGAAAGAAAAATAAACCTTCCTTTCCTACCACCAATGCAACAATGATGGAAGAGGGGCTGCCTAATTTTAGAGAGCACCCTGAAACCCACTGCCAGACGTGGCTTCCTTAACACCCTGCTCTGTTCCACGGTCCTTGAACAAATTGTTCCTTGGTTCCAACCCCCTGGCCATATTTAAAGAGATCAGTAGACAATACCTCTCTTTAGACTCAGGAGAAGTCTTACTATGCTTCCTCCCTGCATAACCCTAGAGGCCCAAGTCCAACTGAAGTCTTTGGAATCACTCTGTTTTAATTCAGACTCATGATTCTTTTGGCAATAAAACTCTCTCAAAAATGATGTCAGTCTCCTATCGACTGTATTCAATAGCCACACCCCAAATTATTCTTTACAAATGCATTTCCCTCCATCTGGACTTCATTGCTTTTACCTAGAGTCTAGCAGATTTTCATGGAAGAAACAAGGCAATTCTCTCTTTCCCTGAACTGCTTTATCCAACTGGAAGAAATGCAATAAAATTTTACATAGTTTAACAAAGAGTGCAAAGAACCCCTGAATTTGGTCTTGTCACTCACTCACAGGGCTGAGTTTTAATCAATTTAAGAGGCTGGAAGTTGGAAGACTAAGAATCAGTTGCATCTTCTACCCCTTCAAGTTGTTGATTTATGGACTTTCCATTCCTTTGTATTCCTGCTTGTAAACTGGACAATTCTTACCTGATCTCATCGCTTTCTCATAGTTCTTCATTAAATGCAACCATTATGGACAAAAACTCATGCTACCAAGTCTGAATTCCCATGTATTTGACTAAAGCTATGACCTTATTGGAAAAACTTATTTGCATTCCAAGTCACGATGGATGGCAGTTTTAGTAAGTCTTTCACTACAACCGAACACAGATCACCATCCTTACAAACCTTGCTAAGAGTTCCTTTTCTTCCCTGCCCGGCTCAGAAGCAAGTGCACCTACCCTGCCCATCACAGCTAGCCAGGGTCCGGGACTGACGGGAGTTCCAACTTTGGCACATGCTCTCAAGATCTCAGGGTGTAAAAGACAGGTGATTATGGTGAATAGAGAGCCGGCTCTTAAAGCTTCTACTTGAAACTGACAGGAATCTCTGCCATTCCATCTCATTGGTCCAAGCTAGTCACATGACCAAGTAATGCGCTATCTATTGGGTGAAGAAGGATATGATGCTCTCCTAGGGGGATGTGGTAGGGGTTTTAGAACACAGACTGGGTAAAGAAAACTAGCAGAAAGAGTTAGGGAAGACATATGGAGACATAATTTGGCGTTAGCATTTTGAGTTAAGGAGTCACCACGTGCTACAGACCCAAGACAAGAAACACGGCCCCTTCTCAAAGGCCACTGGGAATGAGAATGACAGAGGGACTCTGGGCACGGGCCAGACAATGATGAAATGTTACAAGTGCGTTAATAGAAACATACAAAACTACTCTTGGTAGGGGGTGAAAGAGTTCAGGATTATTGAAGGTTTCTTGGGCAAATTGGCCAAAAGATAATGATTACAATTTTTCAGATGAAAATTTATCTGGGAGCTTTTGGAGTAGGGATTGGCACTCTTTCACAGCGGTAAGGAGCCCCAGTGGCAAAGCCAGCCGCCCCAGGGCATGAAAGGAGCGCCAGCAAAGTGCTGACCCAAGAGGCTTGGCAGTGGGTGTGGGGACTGAGCCGAGCCTTGTGTCCGTGCAGTAAGGATCACTAGTCGCTGGGGCTGCTTTCCTCATCACGACTGTTTACCATGATTTTTCATCCACACCGGCAGATAAAACAATGAGTAGATTCACCTTAAATTCATACCCTCAAACTTCGATTGATACATCTGGCAAGAAAATTATGTTTTCCTAGTATTATATTTCTATATCTTCTTGTTACTGAAACCATCTTCCTACAAGTGCCCTCGTGTTCATTGAAGACAGAAACCATCAGCTCATAAACCCTTATATTCCTGCCACCAAACCAGTGGCCTGTCTACACGTACACCAACTTGTTTTTTCTGCCCAACAATTAAAAAGGAAGTCACGTTCATCACCTCATCAAAGGCTGATTTTACCAGTCCTTGCATTCCACCCTCAATAACCTCCCCAAGGACTTCAGCCTTCAGTCGTTCTTTCATCCTTCCTGTTCTCTCCCACCTCGTTAATCTTTCTAATGTCTCATTCTAATCAAAGGGCAGGTAGTGTCCTAGAATTTCTCATCTTAAGAAAAAAAATCATCCTTTAACCTGACAGCACTCCTTAGCCAATGGATTATTTGTCTACCTCTTTTATATGTTTCCTGAGAATCTCTGATAACAGTCCCCATTTCCTTTACTCATCAACTTTCAACCCAATATTGGGGCTTCCTGTCCAGTCAGTCCTTTAAATCTGCTGTTGTCAGTTACCAGGAAACTCTGTGCCTTTCTGGCCATTGTTTTACATCCCCTTCCATTCTGCCAAATCTTTAGGACTGGGGCTTCTCCAGTCTCAGAACCATTTATTTTCTTTCTTTATACTGTCCTTTTAGATGACTACATCAACTCATATTTTTTCTTAATTGGTATAAATATAGGTTCACCAATTATGTGTCCAAAGTATATTCTGAGTCTGTTCGCTGTTCTCTACCCCAATCTCTACACTTTTAATTCAGGTCACCATGCGCCCTCACTAGGATCAGGGCAGCAGCCTCCCACAGAGGTCCTCTTACTCTCCTCTAACTTGTTCTCTAGGTCACAGGGCAGTCACGCTCTTAAATTACAACTAAGATCATGTTACTATTCCGTTTGATCCTTTCAGTGCTTCCTTACTTTTCTTACAATGATCTTCTCCCCACTGTCCATCTGACCATGGTCTCTAGTGCTGGCGTGACCTGGCTCCTGCCTTTCTCACTAACCTCATCTCTTGTCACTCTCCTGTCTGGTGACAACTGTCCAGCTATCCTAGTTTTCTTTCTGGCCCTCAAACCTATTGAGTTGTTCTTTTTAATTCCCATCCTCTGGGCCTTTATGAATGTTATTACCTATGCCTTTTGTGATTTCTATCTACCTTCCATTTAAAACTTCTACTTTTCAAGTTTGGCTCTCAGCTTAAATACTATTCCCTTGAAAAGGATTTTCGTAGCCACCTCATCTAAAATATACTCCTGTCCATTATTTTTTAAAACTTAGCTACATTTTTTATTCAATGTACTTAATGCAAAACTCACCAGTGCCTTTATTAAATTCACTGTTCTTTACTCATGTTGTAGAGGCACTGTTTTGGTTTCTTAGTTTCTTCATTAAAGACATATATACCCTGAAAGGGCAGAAGCCACATGTCTTTTTCACCATTTTATCCTCAATGATGAGGACATGGCCTGGAACACTATAAACATTTACTACATAAATGAAATCTAGGAGTATAGCCTAAGGTCAAGGGTCATTCCAACTTCTCCATATATGCCCATAAAATTAAACTGTTAGTGCAGTTTTAAGACTTTGAAATGTATTGAATTAGGAGCTACAAAAAAGATGGTCATTTCTTTTCTATTCCTTCTGGTTTTAGAGGTTACTGCAAGACTGAAATGAATTGCATACTGACAAAGCAGATGCTTCAAATCAATAGAAATTTCTACCAATTCTTCATGTTACTCAACAAATTAAAGATTTCTATTTAGCATGGCAGATGATGTTTCTCCCATCTCATTAAAATATATTAAATAAAAATAAAGTGGAATCTACCAGCACAACATATTAAAGATAAAAATGGACAATAGACCAAAAGAAGAGACAGTATTTCACTTAATTATACTTTCTACGGAGTGTCGGTACAGAGAAATATACTCTCAGACTACTTAACTTTTTATTCTTCATCTTAGATCAAGTCAGATGTCTCCAAAACTGGTTGGAAAGATGAGTGGATGCTCTTATATTGCCTGCTCTTTCTGAGAGGTCCCAGGACTTCTGCTGACTGTATAATGAGCCAAGACACAATCAGGAAAATGAAAACAAAACAAAAGAATACAAAACAAAATCCAAATATTGCTAAGCACAGACCCAAATCCTCTTACTCAGGAGATGTCCTAGCTAAGTAACCTGGAGTCACATGCTTGCTCAGAACACACAAAAAATATTCAAAGTATTTCATTCTCCCTCACCTCCATTCCAGTTCACAGATTCCCAGCCAACCAAATCCTAAAAGCAAAAGGGCACACGTGGATCAGCCTTATGGCTCAGGATATTGGCCCTCTAAGAAAAACTTTTTTTTTAGTTTAAGAAACTAGGCAGTGAAGAGCGAGCAGGAACAGCTCATGAAGCTTATATTGACTTTCCTATAAAACTGAACCCCAAAAGGAATTGCAAACTGCTTTTAACCCTGTACCATGGTCAGAGAAAATTCCTACTGGAAGATTCAAATGCAAGCTAGCAAAACAACCCTAGCTGACTACCTCGTACCTAACATGAATTAAGGAAGTGCTGTGCATGCTGATCTGAATTTAGGATCAGAGAAGACAGGCAGGAGCTAACCTCCAAGCCCGTTAGCCCAAGGATAACTGCAAGCCTGGAAGAGTGGCTCACCCAAGGACGAGAACACATCATATAGTCTGTACGACACATTCCCCACTTCAGGGCGCTTTGTTTTCCAGCAGTAGATAACGAAAACAGAAAAGTGGTCTGGAAATAGGTCACTGCTGCATCCTAGAGCTAAAACATGGAGTGTTGGCTTTGTCACGAGGTAGGGGCGGGGAGGGAAGGACAGCGAGGAGACTGTTAGTGGAGGCCGGAGGTGCAGTGATGAAACTGACACAAAAGGCTTCAAAGATGATGACCCATGTTTTACAGTAATGACACAAGTGACAAAGCTACTGTTTGCTTTAGCCTGGAAAACCAAATCAACCCATGCATGCAGATAAAAGTTCTAGGCAGAGTATCGGAAGTGCCAACTGGCTTCTGTTCGTTGCATATGACAAGACATGAGGAACTGGAGAGAGAGCTACTTAGCGTGCAGGCAGGGTTTCCGACCCAGACTTACTGGGCTGGAAAATAAAACTGTTTCAAATTTCCAGCTTCCCAGTTGGCACAAGATGCTCAAAATAAGAAATGGCCTCAGGGTAAAGAGTAAGTCAAGGATGTGGAAATAAGACCCTTTGTGAAGACCCCAGAAAGACCCTGTCCTAGTAAATTCTCCCAAGTAGGAAAAAGGACTTCTAAGCATCTTGAAAGCGGTTGTTTCTGCAGCTGTACATTTGGCCCAAAGTAGAGAGTTTACTCAAAAAGAATCATAGGCATGGCTTTTGGGACATGGAGTGAATCACAAGCAGATTCACAGAAAGTCCAGAAAAAATGTAAAGGTGTTGGTTGTACAGTTGGAACACAAGGGGCAGAATCATTCAAAGGAAAGATATTTCTGGGGTTCTCAACTTTCCACAGGCCAGAAGGAGGCTGAGAAACTGCTCAGGTGGAAACATGGGCTATTTCTTTTTTTCTTTTTTTTCTTTTTATTTTATTGTTATTTTTATTTATTTATTTTTTTTTTGAGAGGGCGTCTCTCATATTTATTGATCAAATGGTTGTTAACAACAATAAAATTCTGTACAGGGGACTCAATGCACAATCATTAATCCACCCCAAGCCTAATTCTCAACAGTCTCCAATCTTCTGAAGCATAACGAACAAGTTCTCACATGGCGAACAAGTTCTCACATGGTGAACAAGTTCTTACATGGTGAACAGTGCAAGGGCAGTCATCACAGAAACTTTTGGTTTTGATCACGCATCATGAACTATAAACAATCAAGTCAGATATGATTATTCATTTGATTTTTATACTTGATTTATACGTGAATCCCACATTTCTCCCTTATTTTTTTTTTTTAAATAAGATGCTGAAGTGGTAGGTAGATGCAAGATAAAGGTAGAAAACATAGTTTAGTGCTGTAAGAGGGCAAATGTAGATGATCAGATGATCAGGTGTGTGCCTATGGACTAAGTATTAATCCAGGCTAGACAAGGGCAGCAAGACATCCACGGATGCAGAAGATTTCTCTCAAAACAGGGGGGGGTGAGGTTCTGAGCCTCACCTCTGTTGATCCCCAAATTCTCACCTGATGGCCCCCCTGTGACTGTGCCTGTCTTAGGTTGTTCCTCCCTTGAGGAATCTTACCCGTCTCTGGCTAACCAGTCATCTTCCGGGGCCATACAGGGAAATGTAAAGTTGGTAAGTGAGAGAGAAGCCATATTCTTTGAAAAGGTTAGCTTTTTACTTCTTTGCAGATTTATGCCCTGTGGCTTCTATGCCCAGCATTTGTCTTGAGGTATCTTTACCACTTGGAAGAATTATGATACTCGATAATTTTCGATATGAGGCACGAATTCTACTAAAGGGCTGTAATTAGGAAGGAAGAAGAAAAGCTATAGAAGTAGCAGACGGAAGAAAACATGGGAAGATTGATTATTTCTTTGATATAACTTTTTGTAGAGTAATATAACCATGTATAGGTTTTAACAACATGGGCTATTTCTTTTGGAAAAGAAAAAATGTTTCAGAGGGAAGCATCCCATAGGGTGGGACCAAAACCCATGGAAATCCATGAATTAGAGACCTACTTCTGAGGAGCAGAACCAGACCTAATCAAGGAAGATTCCTTGCTACCAGGCAGGGGCCCGGATGGGCTCAGATGGATTCCAGGATTGCTATGGATCAGTGGCCTCCACATGCCTACCCTGCCTATTCCAAGTGGCAGCAGCAGTTATCTTGACCCCATTTCAATACTGTGTGTAGGTGTGTGGGAGGCAGATCACACGTGTTTTTGATGTACAAATCTGTGGCTCAAAGAAAGAAGCAGCTGCAGGGCCTACCCCACATCTGGGCCTGATGTGGATCCTGAGACCATGGACCTCATACCCACTGTTGGGATGATGAGTTTGGGGTGGGGGTCTCATAAGCACATGAGTTTTGCAGACGGCAAGTTGTGAACTGTTGGGGCCAGGGGGTGGACCACCGTAGGTTGTTGCATCAATGGTTCCCAGTAAATGAAACCTCTCAGTACCCACATCCTTGTATAATCAGCTCTCAAACACTCTGGGCTTGGCCACAGAACTTGTTCTGGCCAATGCGCATCAGCAAATAAGTTGTGAGCAAATGCTTAATAAGCTGTAACTGTGTTGGGATCTTTCTGGAATACTGTTGCCCCTATATCCATACTGAGGAAGCCCAGTCTAGACCAGCCCTCTTAAGGATGGGCACAGTAAGAGAAAGCCCCGGCTGACCCCAGTCCCAGATGGATGCTGTCATAGGCGAGAGAGATCCATCAAGAGAACCACTGGCCAACACAGAGAATCATGACAAATGATAAAGTGTTGTTTTAAGCATTAAGATCTGGGACAGTTTCCTACTCAGCAAGAGTTAACTGCAACAGGACTTTTCATCACAATAGAAGAAGCTACAAGAAAATGAGCAACATCTTCAAAATTATTGTCGGAAAAATTATTTTTCACCTGGTGTCTTATTTGTGTTTAAACTATCAACTAAGCAATAGTGTAGAATAATGCCTTCAGATAAACAAGCTCTCAAAATTTTACTTCCTCTGTACTCTTTGTTGAAAGATGAGCTCCAGGAGATGAGGAATTAAGCCATCAAAGAGGAAGAGATGGGTTTTAAGAAAGAAATATTTAACCCAAAAGAAATAAAAACTGAACAGGCAAATTCCCAGGATGATTATAAAGGGAATTCCCATGGGAACAGCTGTACACAGGCCGAGCTCATTAGGAGAGGAAAACAGAAGACTGGTAACGGATGTCTCCCAGGAAAAAAAAATTCAATATGGTAAGAGGAGATTTACCCTTCGGGTAGGGAGACGTACGATGCATTAATTATGACTACTTAGAAATCAAAATGGATAAAGAGATAAAATATTAAAAGAAAACAAAACAAAATGTACAAGAAGGAAAACAATCATTATAATGCCACAATTTGGCGAAGAGTCTTTGCATTTGTCTATGTGCATGAGCACAGATGCACAAACGTCTGTCTACATTGAGCGTGGGGATTGCCAGTGAGCTGGTTTCTTATCTTACACATGAAGAGGTAAATAAATAATATTTAAAATGGAATACTTACGACATAGAATCATATGGAGGCTTTACAGAAATATGTGGGTCATATAACAGGAAAATCAGCTAGAAGGGTGGGTATATAGCCACTTCTTTGAGGTGGAGTAGAGGTGACAGGGGACCCCAGTCTGCTGCTTTTGTTATGAGTGCTATAGAGGGACTTGACTAAAATGATGTGCTTGAACATCTCTGATGACAAGGAAAATTTTATTATCTGAGCATCTGTGTTGTTATTGAAATTCACAATCACTACGGAAGTTAACAATTCTTATTTTTCTGGATTAGCTGCAAGTCCAAGGATGCTCTGGGGTGAGTGCTTAAGAATAACAAACGGGAGGGTAGCACGTGGCCCAGAAAAATGGAAATTCTGGAAAGGGTGGAGAGAATTACCTTTAATTTAATGACTCATTACTGCCTGTTCAGCCAGAGGAGATCATGCCACAGGGTGGAACATTTCACAATGAGTGTCCTGACCAAGGCCAAGAATGGAGGCGGGCAATGGCAGAGGCCTCCTCTGAGGCCTGGGCTAGGGCTGTCCTGTGCATCAGGACGACTGACAGCAGAGCCGCAAGCACAGCTTATGTAAGTTGAGCAAATGGACTACTGTGAGATCATGAAGCCAGGGATAACTGTATTTTAACTGTTAGAGAAGGAAGACAAGCTTTGTTGAAGGCACAGGGGGAGAGAGAGGAGGGGAAAGGCCAGGGAAACAGATGAGAGGTTCACAAAGATGACCCACGAAGCCCAGAGTGCAGGTGAAGCACCGCGGAGGACCATGGCAGCTGCCACTCAGCGCTCTCCTCGTTTACGACCTCTACTACAAATGAGGTTAAATAATCATGTGCTGTCTCCTGTCCCCAGGACAGAGGTCAGAGAACAGAAACAACATCTGTGTAAAGTAAACCAGCGGTACCTGGCTTGCTGCTCCCTTGCCGCCCGAGGGTGCCCTGGGTTCTGCAATCTCCTGTCAGTGAGAACTGCCCACCTGGTCCCCAAAGGTCTGCCAACTCCTCATATATTTCCAGGCCATGCATTGGTTTGCCCCCATATTCAGCAAGTATCCTGGCTCACCTCCTGTGATAACGGGCACAGCCTCTGCCCTCACGGAGATATTATTCAATGTGATGGGCACAGACGGTAAACAAGCAAACCTCAAGCAGTGCATCTGATAGGAATGGCTGTTTCATGGTGAATTAAAGTGGCAGAGCTGCTCCAGAGATGACAGCAAGCCCTGTTGGGCAGCCTTCCAGTATCACCTCCAATGATCCCTGGCTTCTGGTACCCACACCCTTGCACAGTCCTCAGTTCTTGAATTTGGACTACTAGTTAGTTGATTGCTAGAAATAAAATATAGCAGAAGTGATAGCATACCACTTTCGTGATCGGGTTATAAAAGAGCATGCCTTCTGCCTTGCTTAAACCCTCTGTCTGGCTCTTTCCTCCTGTTTGCTCTGATGCAGCAAGCTGCCACATATGAGTTTCCTCCTGGAGGGGCAAGATGGGGAGGGTGGCCATCGCTGAACAGAGGCCATCAGTTCCATGTCCCTGGAGGGACTCAGTATCAGCAATAACCACATGAGTGAGCCTGCCCCAGACCCTTCCTCAGTCAGCCTTAAGAAGGAAATCTTCGACTCCATTGATATCTGGCCTGCAGCTTAGGAGAGGTCTCCAGAGACCATGCCTGGAGCCACAAGAACTAAGAGGTAATACACGTGCTGTTTTAAGTTACTGAGCCTTGCGGTACTTTTTACACAGTAGTATCTAATGCGCTTATATGTAAGATACATTCCTTTCTCTTTCTTTTTTAATCCATTCAGTCGTTGTCTTGTTATTGATGCAGTTGGTACTTTTTATTGTGATATAACTACTTTTATATTTTGGCTTAAATCAACCATTTCATTTTGTTCCTTCTATGTAATGCAATTGTTCTCAGCCTCTTTTATCTTCTTTCTGGCCTTGTTTGGTTTGATGGAGAATTTTTATCATTTGGTCTCTTTAACAATTTGGACATTTGAAAATTACATGATGCTCTCTAACTCAAAGTATCATGTTATCTTTTCTTTGCTCTTAGACAAGGACTTCTAGTATGCAAACTACTGTACATTTTGTGTGTGTTTCCCCTTTCTGTGTAACTGTGTTTCTGTTGTCTGTTGTTTTCTCTCATTCTCATTTATCATGCTTTTTTTAAAATTGTGTGACTGTCTACTTTTGTGTGATGATCATAGCATTTAAGATTATCTAGAGGGATAATTTGAGGTATATGAAATGGAATACTTCTTAACAGAAGATATTCCTTTTCTTTTCTATGACTATGGGAGAAACATTCTAGGAATACTTTAGTTCCAAATGCAATGTTTGAGGTTCTCTGCGAGATCCAGGAGATGAAACAGGTGGGAACACACACAAGAACCGATTAACTTCAGATTTATATTTACCTTGCTGTTGAAGCCACTTTGAACACCCGCTTAAAGCATGGGTAGGCATCAGGCAGACACGTCAGCTTCTCCTGCCCATAATCGCAATATTGCAGATGGTTCTTCTTGATTAGCAAATTCCTTGAGGGAAAAGCATATTTGAACTACGACTTACCTCCCGGTTCTTGTTTATTATGTCACTAGTTCTTTGCTGTTTTTAGAGTTTTCTTCTACCTAACACAGTATTCTTGCTCTTTTTGTTTTAATTACCTAGCTTGACATTTCTAGAACCAAAAGTCTCTATACCAATAATTTCCATAAGAAAATCAATTAGATTGATTGCCATGTATCTTACAGTTTGGTCATTATTTTGATTAGTGTATTGTTATTTTACATCTTATTTGCTTTTGATGGCCAAAAAATTATATTGGTTTTTACATGATACTACATATCTAGTAACTTTGCTAAGCTATCACTAAGTCTTACAGTGTGTCTTTAGGTATTTTGTGAGTCCTGTATTTAGACAACTGTATCTGTGCACATAAGAATTTGTTACAATATTGCCAACTCTTATATACTTATTTCAGTTGTTATTGTAGTATATTTTCTGGCACCTGGAGAAAATGTTGAAGACTCAGGATTGGTGATAATGAAAATTTTTATCTTTTCCTAAATTTAATGTAAATATTCCATAATTCATTATTAAGTATAATGCTACTGTAGAATTTTGGCAGACACCTATTTGTAGTAAAGAAATTCGCATCTTACTTCTAATTTCTTAAGGATTTAAAAATCCAGTATGCTTCCTGAATTTCCTGAATCATTTCTACATGTGTTAAAATGATATTTTGCCTTCAAATCATTAATATGTCTTATCATGCTAATAGATATTGCGATATTGAGCCATTAATGCATTACTCAGATACACCCTACCTGATAATCTTAATGCATTGCCATATTGAATTTAATGAAGTTTGATTTTGAATTTTTATGCCACTCTTCAGAGATGGAATTTCTTTCTTATGAAAACATACAAAAATGAAACCCTAACCTAATCTAATCAAAGACAGAACAAGACCTTCTCGGTCCGGCTCTTCCTGTCAAGTACTGACTAAAAGCAGGCTCCGTGTCTTTGTTAGGGAATTCCTCTGTCACCAGACAGCTGCAAAGGAGAAAGTAAAACAGGAATCTTTTTTAAACTAGAATCACCTCTCTTCCAGAAAAAGAAGAGTGGGATTTATATTACACGTAAAAGTTATTCTTGGGAATTTTAATCTTTATAGCGATGAGCCTTCTTATTCAAAAATATAACATGCATTTCTACTTGCGATACTCTTGTATTTTTCTGTCCCTTAAGAATATTTTTACATTCTCTCGCTGTAAGTCACGTATATACTAAGTTTACTCTTGAGCATTTCGTTTTCGTTCTTGTGTTTGATTTCTTCCACTATATAGATACATATTTTTTACATATGAAAGCTATAGATTTCATTATTTTAATAAACCCTCTTTTTAATTATATATTTAATTCATTTGTTATGTCTTTTATATGCTCCCTTTATTAACTGAGTTTTCTTCCTGTTTGTAGTATTTTTCACATGGGAATATAAGCTTATCATTCACAGGTAGTTTTACTGCCTCTTTCAAAGTTTTACTCTCTCCTAATCACACTGGCACAAACTTCAGGAAGTGAGCAGCAGTGAATACCATGCAAGGCTCAGAAGACAGAGAAATAAACTCGAGGCTCCAGGTCCCTGTCCTCACAGGGCTGGACTCAGGACTGGATTTAAAGAGAGAGCCTGGGTCAGTGCTGACACAGACACCTGCCCGCTCTGCCTTTCTTACGGCGTTTCTCAGTACCTGTCATTCATTACATAATTACTTAGGAGTTTTGGTCTCTCTCCCCTATAAAACATAAACTCTCTGGGGGCATTCCGCTTTTGAGGTCATCCATGTGTCTTCAGGGACTAGAACACGTAGGCATTCACTCAACATGTGGTGACAAAGCAAACGTGGGCCAGTTACAGCCACAGGCCAAACGCTGCTGGGGGTCACTGTTAGGGCGGAGGGCTTGCGGGAAGCCAGCACCTCCCAGGGGTCTGCACGGTGTCTGTGGCCGCCTTCTCACCGCGCGGCAAAGCCAAACGATCGCCACGACAACAGCATGGCTCACAAAACCAGGAACTGTTACTAGCTCACCATTTACAGGACAAGTCTGGTGACTTTGATTGAAGGCAGATATGTGAAGCCAAGATCTTTTATAACAGGCCATTGGAATCAAGCTTAGTTTGCATCTGCAGGAACTGTTTAACTCCTGGTCTAACCAAAGCCAATACAACCTGCCTTCTTCCTCACCGAAGGCCGTGCGCCCTCCTGCTCAAACCAAGGGCCAGTGCACTTTCGCAGGGAAAATGCTGCCCCCCCCCCCCCCCCGCACAGCGCAGGGTCTCAGTGTGCACCCCGACGGGTGGCGAAGGGCAGGCGTGGGGGCGTCGCACTGCCAAGGGGCCGTGCTGGGAAACAGCCCGGATTCCCAGCACGGGGAGACAGCCGGGTCGGGGCCTGGCTCCCGCCTCCCGGGACCGGCCCTCCCTCCACCTCCCTGCGGACTGCACCCCTCCCGGGCCGCTCGGCCGTGGGCCCTGTGTCAGCTCCGCCAGCAGGGCCAGCGAACGTCACTCCGCGACGCTCCCATTACCAAATTAGTCCTCGCCTCTGTCGGCTGCCGTCTGGCAGGCGTCACCTGGAGCAGTGGCCACACAGCCGGAGGGCTGTTTACTGGGACACGGCCCAGGCCTTGCGCCTGTGAGGAAGCACAGACCCGAGGCCGAATCCGGGGGCCGACCCACGCGCAGCGCGCTACCAAATAAGGCCGCCCGGGCCGCACGGCCCATGCACGGTGCCTGGGAGCTGGGCTCTGGGCCCACGGCGGGGCTTGGCCCACAGGGGCTGGCCGGTGCTCCGGGGGCGCCCCACGGCCGGGCCGCAGCCTGGAGCACAAGCCCTAGGCCTGGCCCTCGGGATGCCCAGCTGCCTGGGAGGGGCTGCCCATGTGCAGCCCCAGGGGCCAGCGCCCGAGCGGCTCTCGGGACACGTCTGTGCCCACACGGAGGCCAGCTGGGCTCGGCCACCGCCTGATCCGGGTCTCGGCTCCCCTCGGCTCCTCGGAGCAGGTTCACTGATCATTCCAACTGGTAACATTTATTCAGTAAATGTATTCTGCCCACAGTGATTACAAAAATCTGCCCAAAGTAATAACATGTATTATATGCGCACCTCTCCTGCCAGGTGCCACCTACATAACACCACACCACACACCACACACACACACACACACACAGACACACACACATACACACACACACACACACACACCACTGGGAGGCACACACACACACACACACACACCCCACTGGGAGGCGCACACACACACACACACACACACACCCCAGTGGGAGGCGCGCACACACACACACACACACACATACACCCCAGTGGGAGGCGCGCACACACACACACACACACACACACACACACACACACACACACACACCCTGCAGAGGCCTGGAGGACAGGGCTGAGAACACTGGACTGGGAGGCTGCGCCGTTCAAAGCCGGAAGAGTACCCTCCACTGTATTCGGTCAAGTGGGGCTCAAGCTCAGTGGGAGGTGAGGCCGCAGGAAAGGTCGGGTTCTTCTGAGACACGGGCCGCCCTTCCGAGCACCCGCGCCAAGCGCAGCATCACATCGCGCTTAGTGCTAACTGCGGCCCCCCGTCGCTCAGCAGCGCGCCCGGATGCAGCAAGTGCTTGGTGTTTTTGTTAACGGATGGGTGAACTGGTGACTGGACGAGCAGATGACTGAATGAATACTTTACCGGGAGGAGAGCTGAGGAGGAACACTAGGCTTTGATCTCAGCTGGCATGTCACTGTTTTAATTGGCTCAGACAGAGAGCTACATAACTCGACCAAATATCCTCTGCAAGAAACATCAAGATCTCAAATTAATTCCCCGAAAAGCAAAACATTAATGATGTGTCAACATTCAAGGCCAAAGCTAAGGCACTTGTGCAGAAATAGATGAAAAGTTGACCTGGCAAAGGCCTAGTGAGGTGCAGTCCCACATCTGCCGACTGGTTTTGTTTGCTCAAAGGTGGAAAAGTAGACAGAAGGCCCATTGTGGAGTTGTGAGAAAAATTAACTAGATGACAAAACGTTAAAACCTCTGATTATGTAATACTTTCCCTTAAATATCGGTGACTCTGCAGCTGCCAGTAAATGGGACTGCATTGTAAACATTTTGCATTTAGACACTGCTCAGGTTTAGCTTTCACAGGAAAATTTAATTGTGTTAGGGACATTTTTAAATGAAAAAAACAGAAGAACTGTGGAAAAGGCTGTGAAAAACTGATTACTGCCCTAAGGACCTATGCTTTTTCTCCTCAATGGTATACTGAAAACAATAGTGTGACCTTGAAAGGTAGGAGAACACTTACATTCCCTGTGAAAATACCCAGGTACAGGGCATGGACATTATTCCAGAGCATTCCTAGTAACCCATGCATTTGCCTCTGAAGCAAAGGTGACTGGGCTGCCACAGGAGCCAGCCTTCCTCAGAGATGTTTCCTGATGTCAGGAGAACTGCACACTGCCCTACATTCACACAAATGCAGATGCCACAAGTCCAGCCCACCTCCCTCACGTCCAAGTCCCGTGCTTTTTGCAGTTCCCGCCACTGTCCCTGGAAAGCAGAAAGGGGGTCAAGCACAGCTCGCCTCTATTAGAAGCAGTAAAGACTGGTCCTCACCACACAACTCCTCCACAGCTTCCACACTGCAACTTTTGCTAATTATTCCAGTTTACTTTGTCTTGTAATTTATATTGACATTTAACTAAGTAAAAACTTATGGAGATAAAATAATAAAATTGTTGTTTGTCTGGTGGGTGCCAAGCCTTGGGCTGGAAACCACGAGTTAGTGCCTCACTGGACACACCTAGTTTGCTGTATGGCACTAAATGTCCCCATTTCATTGCCAGTGAAGGTGAGGTGCAGAGGATGGTGAAATAGGCTTAAATTCCAAAGTCCTAGCTTTCTCTAATCTACCAGGTGGCTCCATTTAACGTGTCCCTTTGAGATATATTTGTTAGACATGATTTTGTCACATCCCGATTTTCCTCTGTTGTCTAAACTATTTTGAGTTTTTAAATCACCCCTCAGGATAAGCTTTCTGGAAATTCAAGAGGATGCTTGAACAGGGGGAGGACAATATGGCCAGGAGCTGGCTGCCCAGGGCCATGGCTTATGGTGATAAGTAATAAGGGCAGAATACCGAGGAGGAGGTAGGGGAAGAATTGTGCGGTCTGCACACAGGAAAGCAGAGTGAGAATACAGCTCACAGCAGCAGGATTCAGGCTCAGTCTAAACCCTTCAGGATAGTGGTGTTGACTTTAACAGATTTGGAGCTAGAAAGGGCCTTACACTCGGTGTTTCACAGGCAGAAACCTGGGCCTCAGCAAAGGAAAGCGACTCACCCAAGTCTGCAGTTAATAACAGAGACAGGGCATGAGCTGGGGTGTCTTGGTGGCTTCTCCTGATCCTTTTACCTGCACCTGCTTTCATGGAACAACCCTAAAACCTGTCAGCAGGCAGCCAGGCAGGTGGCCAGCGCCTGGGGAGGGACTGGGGCAGGGCAGCGCGGCCCAGGTCACAGCCAGCCCTTCTCCCGGGCCCTTGCACTTGGGTGTCATCGGAGTGTGTCGCTGTGCCATGCTCCCCCTGCCGCGCAGGCATGCGTGAGCCCACACCTATGCGGAGCCTGGTGAATGTCTTGACTTTTATGAAGTGCTTTGACCACAGTGAGGACATTTATTTCACAGGGGAAGAAACTGAAGTCCAGCGAGATTGATGGTCCTGACCGATCATCTAATTGGAACTGACAAGCCAGGCTTTGGACGTACACTTGTTGGGCTCTGAGGCCCCTGCTTTCTCCACTTCCAGGATGTCTCTCCCTGAGACTTGCGCAGACAGGACAGCTCATTCCCCCACCGGGACGAGGAGACGAGGGACTTCCACAGAATGAGAAGTCTCCCCATAACTGAATTTTGTAAGTACGACACATTTAAATTTTATTTTGATGATTTACTTAATCAACAAAACTAAGTGTTTTATTAACTACTAGGGTGTTTACTTACTAAACAGTGCATTACACTGTGTGCTATTCTAAGCACTTTCCATACATTAAAATCTTTTATCTTCTTAACAGTTATGTAATATAGGTACTATCATTATTCCAATTTTACCGATGAGGACACTGAGGCCCAGAGACAACAGGCAAATTATCTAAGATTGCACAGCTAACAAGCGGAAGAGTATTTAAATCCAGTCTAGAGTCTGAGCTTTAACCACTAGGCCATACTTCTTTTATTCCATAGAAATCTTAGCAGAGAATACACCTATCTTGGCTTCCCTCCACCGAGAATAGTGGGGCCAGGCAAATTCTCCTTGTAATTCCAGGCCACTCAGGTGAACTCGGAGCATCCCCCCTATGAGGGCGCACCAGTCAGTTTCCCCTAGACTGCCCCAGACCGGTATTCTCGGGGGTTTCTGATTTTTACAGCTCTTCTATTTCTTCTGCTATCTTCTGCCACTTCCTATGGCTAGTAATACAGTAGAATACATCATTCTTGACCTTGTTTTATAAATATGATCAGGCTCTGTGTCTCTGCAGGGTTCTCGAACACTCTGACAGTGATCTGCATGAGCCTTGTGACAGCCCCTCCTTCCCTTAGGCTGTTTATTGGAGGATGCAGTGGCAGGGGGCACCCCACTGTGTAAGATCCTGCTCTAAGGGATCCCTGGTTTAAGCCCTGGGAGGGAAATATCAGCTGGGTGGGGGTGGGGAGACGGCGTGGAGCTTTTCTGGTGGAGGAAGTCACACACACACAGACACGCCGGCCGGTCCTCTAGGGCACAGTCCATCTCACCGCTGAAACATGCCTCCCCGCCAGGCCTGGTACTGCAGCAGGCGGAACTCCCCCACAGGGAAGCGGAGACTCCACAGAAGGAAGAGCCAGGCCTTGAGGCAGGCTTTTGACACTTCACGATGGGCAAAGTTTTCGCTTTCAGCAATGCTGTGAAAAACTGTTTCTCACGGTCACCCTGAACTTTGACTCAGAGCCTAAATAGCTGGCAGAGGCGTGGCTGGTTCTGAGGTTTCACTTGGCAGAAGCGTCCTTCTAACCCCTGGGTCTGCAGCCTGCTTCCTCTGAGGTGGGGGGTTTTGGGCCCTGGGTCAGAATCCCCCAGGGTCACCTCTCCTCTGCTCCTCTGCTCTGGGTCTCAGCACACCTGCAGTACAGAGTCTCCTCTGCAGAAGCATCGCCCAGGTACCTGTTAGAAGTGCACATTCCCAGGCTCCACCCGAGACCCACTGAACCAGAACCCGGGGTGGGCCCAGTGAGCTGTGCTTTAACAAGTGCTGTGGGGACTCCGTAGCACTCTTGGGTTTGAGAACCACTGAGGTAGAAAAAGGGAAACTGGACAAGGGACCCAGACAAAAGGAAGCAGCACCCTCATGGGCAGTCCTCGGGCAGGCTGAGGTGGGGGAAAAGGCACCATCCTGTGGAGGCACTGCCCCACCCTCCCCGCTTCCAGGCGCCACAGCTGCAGGCTGGCACCCGCTGGCCCAAGGCTCAGGCCCCACACTCCCGGGGTGGGGGCGGGGGCAGGAAGGGCTGTGGAGGCCTCCACCTTCCAGCTGATGTCCTCACCCGCTGAGGACGTAAGGAAGTCCATGACGCAGCCTCGGGCGGAGTGCGCTGCAGGCCCCAAGGAAGCACAGCGGACCAGGGTGTCATCCCTAGAGAGCCCGTTGGCTGCCTCTTGCTCTGCCCTTGGAGAGGGCATGAGAAATGCTGCTCCCGGTGCTCGGAAAATAATCATCAGCCCAGCCGGGCCAGGAGGTGAGTGGCTGAAGGCCCCTGGAGGATGTGCTTCAGTCCACTGGGCTTGAGCCAAACAAAGGCATGTCAGTCTGCATGGGCTGCCGTATAAAACACAGACGGGGTGGCTTAAGTAGGTAATTTAGTGCTCACAGTGCTGGAGGCTGGACGTCCAAGATGAAGGGCCAGCAGGTTGGTTTCTCTTAAGGCCCCTCTGTCCTCTCGTGACCTTTAGTCTGTGTGTGCACCCCTGGTGTCTCTTCCTATTCTTACATGTAATCCAGCCTTATCAGATCATGGCCCACCCTTGTGGCTTTATTTAACTTGAATTACCTCCTTAAAGGCCCATCTCCAAATACAGTCACACTGGGGGATGGGGATTCATCACGCGAATCCTGGGTGGAACGCTAATGCGAAAATGGCAGGCATCCTGAAACAATGATAACAAGGTACTGACTCCATGAGGATTTATCACGTGGGCCATTCCCCCACCAGCACGCTCCACAGTCTCTGTGACACATAACCAGTACTCGGTGAACATACACTAGAGAAACTGAATAATCGGTGAGCATTTTGGTTTATTTTTTGTGTCAACTTGACCGGGCCACAGGGTGCCCAGGCATTTGGTCAAACACTCCGGGTGTTTCATGAGGGTGTTTTTGGATGAGATTAACATTTACATTGGTAGAACAAGTAAAGCAGATTGTTCTCCCTAGTGTGGGTAGGCCTTGTCCAACCAGTTGAGGGCCTGCAGAAAAAGGCTGACTTCCCTGGAGTAAGACGGAGTTTCTCCCGCCTGACTACCTTCTGACTAGGGCGTAGGCTTTTTCATGCCTCTGACTTGAACTGAAACATCAGCTTCTCCTGGGTGCCTAGCCTGCCCTTCTTTAGATTGTGATCATTCAGACTGGAGCTTACCTACCTGCTTCCCTGGGCCTCCGGGTTGCTGACTCACCCTGCACATTTGGTGACTTGCCTTCATAATCACATAAGCAAACTCCTTATGACAAATCTCTTTTTACATGTGTATATACATAGACATCCTATGTGTCTCTGGGGAATCCTGACTAATATGGTGAGTTAATTCACTTTTTAGCACTGAAGTCTGGGGGAAATTTTTCTTGCGAGTCTCAAAGAACATAGAGTAATATAATGAATATAATGAAATGTATGTCAGCAGTATTGTTTTGGTAAATTAGAAAGTATTAACAAATGAGTTTCTCAAAGTCTAATGTGCATATGAATCAGGCCCAGCTATGAAGAGTGATTCCGGCCATCTGCGGTGGGGCCTGAGTGTCTCCTGGGGCCAGCGCTTCGCCTTAGCCCTGTGTGCGCGGTGAGCGCTGAGTGTCTCTCACTGCCACTCAACAGAGAGAGGACTAAGGACTTGCGGCGCTGCCCTGCCGACTGGAGCCACCTTCCCTCCTGCCCTTTCTGTACTTGGTATAGAGGCCACAACAGTTGAAGTTCTGCTGTACTGTGCTTCAACTAGCCCAGCTGCTTTGAATACAGCTCCCCATTCTTCCATCTATCACCCCAAAGACTGCCCGGGGGTCACTGCTCAGCTCTCTGTATTCCGTGGCTATAAATCTGAGGCTCCTCTGGGGTCCCCTGGGACCGTGTCCACACCTTATTCCTGTGGTGCGGATGCAGTCTCTCCTGCTTTCTTCTCTTCCATCCATCCAGTTCAATCTGTGTTTTATTTCACAAGATATCTCAAAATATCTGGCCCACTGCTGGCTCCCCTCTTTATTTTTAAGCAAAGTTACATGTTTTTTGCCAATTCAAAGGGTACTTGGGGAACAAGAAGTAGTTACAAAGTTCAATCCACTTTCTTGATCCAGAAACCTGGGCCACTTTCAAAGGCTCTGCATGTGGTTCTTAAATATTGTGCTGAATCAACAAAGAACATGTTGCCAAACTGAAAATCTTGTGCAGTTGGCTGCTTCTCCACCATAGCTCTGAGCTAGGGTGTGCAATAAAATGAGAAGACATAGAGTGCTTTAAATCATTTTTATCAAAGCAACATGCACTTAGAAAAGATGCACACCAGCAGGGCTCGGCCCAATGAATTCCTTAGGCTGAGCACACCCACGTAACCAGCATCGGAACCAAGAAATTGATCATTGCCAGCGGTCCGAGGCACGCCCTGCCCTGCATCCTCTCCACTCACTCCCACCTCCCAAAAGTCACACCCATCTCTATTTCTGTTACACAGTTTGGGGCATTTATATAAAATGGAATCAAATTGCATAGGATTGTTAGTGTTTCATTTCTTTGGCTAAACATTATTTTTGTAAGCTATACCCATGTTTCAGTGTATAAATGCGTCCATTCTCATATCTGTATAGTACTCAATGTACAAATGAACTGCAACTTATCTGTTCTGGTCTTTTATAAATGGCTTTGTTGAGAAACAATTTACATATGATTCACCCATTTATAGTATACAATTCAATGATTTTCTGTATACTAACAGGGTTGTGCAACCATCACCACAATCTAATAATCTAATTTTACAGTATTTTTGTTCTCAGTAAAAGAATCCCAGAAACCATTAATAGTCAGTCTCCACTTTCCCCACGCACTCCTCCCCGACTCAGCTCTGGGCAATCACTACCCTGCTTTCCAGCTCTGTAAACCTGCCTATTCTGAATTACATGTGAATCATATGATACACGGAGTTTAGGGACTGGCTTTGTTCACTTCATACAATGATTTTGAAGTTTGTTGTAGCAAGTGTCAGTACTTCCTTTCTCTTTCATCGTTAAATAATATTTGTACAGATACTCTGCTTTTTATTTATTCATTCATAAGTTGATGGACATTTGGGTTGTTTCTACATTTTTTACTATTATGAATAATGCTATAATGAACATGGCATGTAAATTTTTATGTGCATGTATGTTTTCATTTTTCTTAGGTATATACCTAGAAACAGATTCAACGGGACCTGTGATAGACTCTTTGATGACCTACCAAACTGTTTTCCAAAGCAGCTGAACCATTTTACATTCCCACCAGCAATATATGCAGGTTTTTTTATTTCTCCACATCCTCACCAATATTTGTTACTGTTTGTCTTTGATTACAGCCATTCTAATAGGTGTGAGGTGGTCTGGTCTCTTGTTACACGTTTGATTTTGCCTTTCCCTGATAACTAATGACATTCAGCATTTTTTCATGTGTTCCTTGGCCATTTATATATCATCTTTGGAGAAATGTCTATTCAAAACCTTTGCCCACTGTTTTTAATACTGAGTTGTAGGGGTTCTTTACATATTTTGCATACAAGTTCCTTGGCAGCTATATGATTTTCAAGTATTTTCTTCGATTCTATGGGTTATTTTATCATTTTCTTGATAGTATTATTTGAATCACAAATTTCTTGAATTTCATGGAGTTGTTTGTTTTCTTTTTTGTCACTCATGATTTCATGTCATATTTAAGAAACGTGTGTAACCCAAGTTCAGTAAGATTAATCCTTTTGTTTTTACAAGAGTTATATGGTAGCTCTTCTTACCCTTATGACCCATCCCAAGTTGATCTTTTTTTTTTTTGGTATGGTATAAGGTAAGGATTATTCTTTTGCATGTAGATATCCCTTTTTCCCAATACTATTTGTTGAAGAGACTGTTTTTCCCAAATGAATGATCTTCACACATTTGTCTAAAGTCAATTGAGCATAGGTGTGTGGGTTTATGCATGTCTTGATTCTCAGTTCTACTCCACTGATCATGTCTATCTTGAGTCCAGTACAACACTGCCTTGATGACTTTATTTCTGTTGTATGTTTTAAAATCAGTAATGGTGAGTCTTCCAATTTTGTTTTGTTTTTTTTCAAGTTGTTTTGGCTGTTCTGGGTCCTGTGCATCTCCATAAGAATTTTAAGAAAATCCTGTCAATTTTTGCAAAAATGGGATTTTGAAAAGTTGAGTTGAATCAAATATGTAGATCTAGTTTGGAAGTCTTGCCATATTGGCAATATTAAGTTTTCTATTGCATAAACTTAGATGTTTTCCATTTATTAAATAACTCACTTAATCAGTGTTTGTAGTGCTGGTATACAAGGCTTGCACTTCTTTTGGTCTGTTTCATTTATTTCTCCTGATGTTACCATAAATGGCATTTCTTTCTTAATTTCATTTTCAGGATGTTCCTTGCTAATGGACAGAAATGCAACTGAGTTGTATATATTGATCTTATGTCCTGAAAAATGCTGAATTTTTATTAGCTTATTAACAGATTTTTTTAGTGGATTCCTTTGGATTTCCTATTTATAATATTATGTCAACTGGGAAAAGAAATAGTTTGATTTGTTTTCCAATCTGGAGGTCTTTCTTTTTTTAATTGGATAATTGCCCTGTTTAGAGCTCCCAGACCAATGTGGAAGACGAATGACATCCTTGTCTTATTCCCGATCCTCAGTGAACTTTTTATTTAGGCTCTTATACTTTTCAACTCTTGGACTTTCTCTCTCTTTATTGGGGTTCTCTGTGTGGGGCAGTGTCATCTGCTTCCTTTACATTTTTTAAAGCATCGATTTCTTTAGCTCTTTGCAGGTATTTATCACAGCTGCTTTGAAGTCTTTCTCTGCCAAGTTCACCTTCAAGGGCAGTTTCTAATGCTGGTTTGTATGGGTTTTTTTCACCCTATATACAAGTCATCCATTCTTGTTTATTTGCACATCTTATAATTTTTTGTTGGAAACTGGTCATTTCAGATAACATATTGATTGTGGTGACTCTGTACGCTAACCCCCTTCCAGGGTGGTTGCTGTTTGCCTGGTCATTTCTTTCTGTCGTTAGTGACATGGCTGAAGCTAGACCTATTACATCTATTTCCTTTGCAATGTGCAGTTTCTCTTATTCCTGCTCAGACTTTCTACCACATTTTCCATCGTGTAATCTTGCTGTGTAAGGGTCACCCTAGGATCGGCATAAGCTCCTCATTGGTCAAAGGCTGTGCTTCAGTCCCCTTAGCCAATCATATTTTTACACTTTATCATCAGATGGGTGCTGCTGTCACAGCTTCAGGAGTTTAGGCTTTCTGCCCCATGGGTGGCAGGGGCTGGCAGCTCGGAGGCTCCCTCTGTGATAACCCCTGAGAGAGAGCAGCCTTGGGTTTACACGCAGGCTTCTAGGCTGCTGGGGCTGAGTGAGATTTTAATCATAAGCTTGGCTTTCTAACAGCCCCTGGGTCAGAGTCTGGCTCTGTCGGTTTGCACACAGACTGTGTTTAACCCTTTGGTACCAAGGAGGCTTCTGCCCTGCATGGATGGTCTGTGTGTTCTCTGGAGGGTGCGTGTACCACACTGCGCGTCCTGCTCTGACCTGCTCCAGAGAGGCTGCAGTCTACACACACTCTCAGCTTCCCTGGCCCCAGAGCTGACTGTGATCCCGGGAAGGCTCTGCTTGGCCATCTCTTTTCCTGGTTCTTTTTATTAAACTTCTGGCTGCTCTCCCATTTACATTTATCTCGGAGCCCCCTCTTCATTATTACTCTCCACCAAGAGCTCCATTTTATCGACACCCTTAAGAACAGATTTCTCCCATCCTGCTCCAAAGAGCCAGTCTCCTTAGCAAGAGCCATGGGGCTCTTCATCCTTACGGCCTGCCTTTCCTCTGGGGCCCGGCTGGACCAGTGCTGTGGGTGGGGACCCACTGTGCGCAGGCTGACGCCTCTCTCTACAACGGGCACTCGGGAAGGGGCAGCCTGGTTTTCTCAGCTTGCCCTTCCAGATGTGGAACCTCTGCCAACAAGCCCGCCGGGGTGGGTGCCATAGAAGCCCCAGTAGTCTCACCTGCTCAGCTGGCATAGGGATCCCCCATGAGCAGTAGGGGCCTGGTGGGGGAAGAGGACAGCTCTGCTCTGCCTGCCCAGTGCAGGTTCTGTACTGGGCGCTGGAGTGATGAGAGAGAGGGATTGCTGCCTGCCCCTCCTGGCATGAGGCCGCAGCCCACCTGGGCAGCTGGGGCAGAGGGAGCCCCTTCTGGCTGCACCCACCCAGAGGAGAGCCCCTGTAGCACTGTGCTGGGGGAGGGGAGGCTGATGACGCCCGCAGTGGCTCAAATGCCACAGAAGCTCGCTGATTATAATGGAGGTTTAGTACATTTTCCTGAATTAGTGTTTTTCCATTTGCTCTGCAGAGACTTAAAATGATTGTTATCTTGCATGATTCTCACTAGGTTGTTATTACTCTACTGGAAAGAAGTTGTGCCAAGTTCCTTGTCTCATCATCTGGAAGTTCAACTTCTTACGGGTTCTACTATTGATTGGTATTTGGGCTGCTTCCAGTTCGGCGCTATTATAAAATAATGCTTCTCTGGCCAGCCTTGCACATGTCGCCTGATGGACAGACGTACACCTTTCTGCTGAGAGCACACCTAGGAGTAACTTACTTGGCAACAGGGAGCCAAGCTTCTACCTTTAATTGTTGATATTATCAAAATGCTTTTCAATGAAATTGTCCCTATCACACTCCCAATGTAGCCAAATTTATCAATATTTGCATAGATGGTTTTTTAGTGGATTAAAAATATTTGAAAATTATAAGTATTCAGTTGTGAACCCAAATTTTGAAAGTGATTAAAAGAAGACAATAAAAAAAAATCTGTTCTATTTTTTCTAGCATATTCTATTTGTGGAAGAGTGAAAAAATAGCATTTATAGTTTCTACATCCAAATACCTGTGTCCCACATATCCAACACAGACTGTCTAGCCAAAAAAATCCTCCTCCCCCTCAAATCTCAGTTGATGATAGCGCCTGACGGTTTCCTGAGAACCATCTGCGGGGATCTGCCCGGCCTCACCGCTTCGCACACTCAGGCCTCCCTGAAGAGGAGATGCAGCATCTCTGCCCCAGGTGCTCACATCAGTAGTGCTGGGCTCTCCGGCTTCTCCCAGGCTCCACTCTCCACTTTCTTCAACATTATTCCCTCTGTCCAGATTCCAAAAATCCCAGATTCATGTCTGGACTATTTTTCCTTCAGAGATGACAACAATCCACTTCCCTTCTTTGGACCCTCGGTGCACCCGAGTCCGGGCGGGCCTTCTGGCGCTCTTAGCCTCACTGTTGTCCATCATGGATATGTGGCGGGCTCCCCAGCATCATTTCTAGATTTCCCCTGGGGCAATGTTAGAGAACTGAGCTCAGATCAAGTTGTGGGAATCATCGGTCTAAGAGTGATTCCCTCTCCTTCGCCAAAGAACTGTGTCATGATGAGCATGTCATAAAATTTGGGCTAATGAATTGTGAGGAGAGGGCTGCTAGACACTTCTTAAGAAAGGCTACGGTCAGTCTCTCTCTTCTCTCTCCGTCTCCGTGGATGTGAACAAGGCAGCAGGGCCCCTGGGTCTGTTCCTGGCAGATGTGTGTAAAATGGGCCAGGCTGGAGGCAAGGGGGATGAAGTCAATAACACGGATGGCAGAGCAGAAGCTGGAAAGAACTGGAGCTTATTTATAATCGCTGAACACAACAGCAGCGAACACTGAAGTTTCCCCTCTGACATGAGTTACTGGAGATAAAAAAAAAATGCCTTATTGTCTAATCCAGTGTGAGCCAGTTTTCTTTTGCCCGCAGCCGAAAGAATCCTAGTAGAATAATTAACTTCTTTGAGTTTCAGTCTTTGTTAGTGGAAGAGAAATAATGGCTGCCTCTTAGAATTTTTGTAAGAAAATTTTGTAAAAAAATTCATTAAATTGCACATGGGACCCCCCCTGGGAACCTCCCCCATTAAAACACCAGACACATGGTAAGGACATGTCAGTTTCTGTTACATGAATGAATGAATGAGGCAATGCATGAAGAAATGGCTCTTTTTGACAGCAGGAGAAGTAGGAGTCATCAAGTTCTAATTCTGCTGGCACATGAGCGCCAAAGGTCAGGGTTCCTAGACGTTTTCTGCCCAGGTAACTAGGTACCCAGAATAGCACACGGCACGCATGTTAGCCAAAAAAATCCTCCTCCCTTCAAAATTCAGTTGACGACACAACCTGGCAGTTTACTGAAAAGCACCTCCAGCGGTCTGCCTCGCCTCACCGCTTCGCACACTCAGGGGTCCTGCATACTGCAGTTTGCAAGCTCTTGAGCGAGAACAAAGCCAAGTCGATGGCTTCAGCAGGTGCTAGCAAGCACCCCATGTGCCCAGCATGGTGAGGATGCGGGGCTGCAGCCGTGAATGAGCTTGTTTCCGAGGGACACAACTGATGACAATTCAATAGAAGAGAAGGTCCAGCGAGCAGCACACACAGTGCCATGAGGGGCTGGGGAGGCTCCAGAGACTGGATCCGAGGGAGGAGCAGGAAGATGTCGGGAGGAGAGGAGAGGCAGCTTGTGTGTTCAGCAGACCAGCGGCGGCATGTACGGTGTCTGGTTCCTGGGTGAGCCGCAGAGCTGAGTCCAGCCCGAGGAGGGCAAGAGGCAGGATACGACAGGGAGGCAGTGGTCAGGCTGCGCGTTCCAAGGCAGTGACTTTGCTTCCTTCCCTTAGAAAAGCAGGAGCTTTTGAACAAGGCCACAGATGCCCTAACAAGATCTGCAGAGAAGCACCCTCCGGAGCTGCAGGCTCTGCGTGGATGTAGGACCTGTGCCGTCCTGGAGGGGGGCCAGGGTGTGACCAGAACTGCGGGCAACGGCAAAGCAAGCTTCAACCCTTAACTTTGTTCTCAAACGCCGAGGAAGCATTGAGTTCTCCTCAGGTGAAGTCAGTCAGAGGTGTGCCTGCCCTTTGGCTTCTCTGGAAGGGACGGTCTGAGCAGTGCTGGCTGCGCCCCTGAGAGGCTGGCCTCCTGGCCAGAGACTCGAGAGGCCCCGCCACGGCCTGCCGCCGGGTACGCGCAGGTGAGTTCTTGCTCACTGTACACCGAGTCCCTCAATAAAGCTGCCAGAACTGGCCCACTTTTACAGACCCCTCTCTAATAGAAATAAGTTAGAGAGTTTTAAAGTTGAAAAAGCTACTTTTGTACAACAAGGAAGACATGATACTTAAAACTGAGATAGGAATCGAGGAATTTACCTATTAATACCTTAAAAAATCACTGCAATTTATGTTTCAGTTGCCATGTGAGCACTTAGACACCAGAGCCCCTTAATTCCATAAGAGTCCCTGGAGGCAGCTTTTATTAACCCCGTCTCACCATTGAGAAACTGAGGTCCAGAGGTCATGCTTGACTCAAAACAGCTGGTGACCCTGAACCTGCCTTCCTCGGGCTCCAGGAGACGGAATCCTCTATCTGTGGTCGGAAGATACAAATGCCATTTTCCAGCCATCAGACTGTGCAGAACTAATATATCCCCACCTCCCTTTCTGCAACCCTTAAAAAACATCCTCAGCCTAGGTCCCAAGGTGTCCCTGAGGACCACGGGAGAGATGATGTGCATCAGCTTTGAAAATAACTGAACACAAGACGTTCTCTGGTGCTTTATTCCAGCTGGCCCTCCAACACTCCCTGACACTCGTGATGGGGGTTGGTGCTGGCCTCCGTAAGCAGGTATCTTCAGGAAACAATTAATCTCCCCTGTGACACAAGAAGAGGGAGGGTGCGGGGCATGCCCAAAGGCAGAACATGAGGCCCACAAGTTTTTATGTGCTCGGAAATGACAAAAGATGGTATCGTTCATCATATCTTAAATCCTGTTCTTTTTAACCAACATGCATGCAACGCTTTCATAAGGTATGGTTACCTTTAGTGTCATTGGTGAAACTTAACATTTCCAACGTAGATTATAAATAATTGCCATATACCACTCAACCTCAATTATGCTACTGAGGACCCATACTCCATACCTGTTATTTGCTATAAAACTTTTTAATGTGTGATTGTAATAGAAAAAATTAGCCTAAGATATTAAAAGAACAGACCTTTGAGATTTTTCTTTTTTCCTGAAGTGAGGAAATACAAAGAAAGAAGCTACTTTAAGGGTGGTGGCCTGGGGCTTGAGAGGGGAGGCCAGCAGTATCGCCATTCACCCAGTCCTACCAACACGACAGCAGCCCGTGGCCCAGGCCAGGGTCTGTGAAGGCAGCTAATGGAGAAGCTGCCAGGCCCAGTCCCCATCTGGGGCTCCAGCAGAGGCTTTGTGCTCACTTCTCCATCCTTCTGGGACGACTGCCAGTTTACACTGCCTCCGCTCCCTCATGGTGTCATCTTGGGAAAGTCACTTTACTTCCAGAGATTCAAACAACACAACTCTAATAAGAAGTCTGAATGGCCTACAGGACAAAAGCCAGTAGAAGCCAGTGGCCTCTGCTTATCTTCCGGGCCCTGCTCTGCTCCTGTCTGGGGCCACACCAGAGCATGTCACGACCTCGCCAAACTGATTCTCACCACATCCTTGCCAACATGCTTGAACAAGAAGCTTTGATTCACCCCTGAAATTTGGATCAGGTGACCTGCCGCATGAAGCTTCCTTAGAGGCTCATGAGCTGGCGAAGGCAGGCCAACCTTCCTCTCCTACTAACGTTATGCTATTTTCTGTTATTACAATTGTTCATTAAGCCACGTGCCTGTCTCTCTCCTAAACCTTGAGCTTGCCTTAAAAAAGGATGGTACTTTACTGATACTAATACCCACCTTTCTTAGCACAGAGCCACACCCTCCTTGAATGATGGTGCTTATTAAATTACCAATGAATTAGCAAATGAGAAATTGTAAAGATGACGTATTATCTCCACAGCCACCATCACCATTGTTGGTGTGGCTACTCAAATTCATTTAGCACCAAGTCTTAGTAGAAAGTACAAAGGTATGGAGTCAGCTATATGAAATGCCGTTGGTAGACAGTTATGTTGAAATTAGGCACTCTCATACACTAATAAAAGGGATTGAAATGTGCCATATGCTCATTTTAGTACTTTGCAAATATCAACCCATGGGATTTTCATGCAGCCTCATGTGGTTAAGGGCTGTTACTAACATCAGTTTTCAGCAGAGGGAACAGATGTAGAAGGTTAAACAACTAGTTCAAGGTCAAAGGGCTAATAAGAATCTGGATTCAGGTTCAGGTGATCTGTGCTCAGGCCCCATGCTCTCCACAGCCTGGCCAGGGATTTGTGTAGAGGGTCCTTCTCCTTGACCTCTTTGACCTTATTCACACCCCCTTTGGAACCATTATCTGATTATATCAAAATTGTCCATTTGAATTGTACAGGTTTTGCTAATAGACTGTGGGTTCTTTGAGAATGAAGATCAGATTTCCTAGTACCTTTCAGACTGCCTGGCCTGTAAGAGGTGCTGACTTTTTGTAAATATTAGAGCTTTAAATGCCTACATAGTCAAACCAGCATTTCCCAGCTCTGCCATGAAGATCCCCGGTGGCCAGGGAGATGGTGAAAGTTCTTTAACAAAAACGGCCATCTTGTTTAATATTAAAATGTGATATTTATGGCCCCTCTCACATTAGACACATAAATAAAGTTATGATAGGGTCCCTCCACCAGTGAACGTTTATGTCTTGGTCCTCTGACTACAAATTAATTCTCAGTAACATCCTCACCCAAGCGTCCTCATGATGCGACCTTGTGAGATATAAAGGGATTTGCATCTGCCTCTCAGCTTGTAATTTAACAGTCATTCTAGGAGTAAGAAAAAGAGGAGAGATGAGGGGGAAGGGAGCCAAGTAGCTATTTGACTACAGGTCAGTTTCCTGGGTCTGGAGAAGGTACAACAAAGGAATATCCTGCAAGAGATGAACACAACACGCGGCTGTAACGGTGCAGAGCTTCAGCCTGCCGGGGAGGAAGAGCGCATGCGGCCGCATGAGAGGACTGGACCCCAGAGCCTAGAACACATTAGAGTCTTCTAGTCTAGCTCTGGCTGAGCCCTTGATTTCCTTATAAACTCAGAATTTAGTGAATTTAGGTGCACATGGGCCCCTTTGGCTGGGGCCACACCTAGTTATTATACATGAAGCCTTTTGCATATACATTACTTTATCTAAAGTGTGGATGCACACGCTTCCAAGGGACCTCAGTGACTCTATCCCATCCACTTAGGTCCACAATAGCCAAGGAGTCCGTGTAATTCAGTCTGTCTCCTCCATGTAGTCAGATCACAAACCGACAGGCTCGCTTCAAAAGTCAGTTGGCACCGAAAGATAATTAAATCCTGTGTCCTGGGACCTCATCTGCTTTCTCTCAGAATACCAAGGTCACCTCAACCCCCGGCAGCCAGGGGGTTTCCGGAACCCACAAAACTGAACGTGCTGCACTGAGTGGCTGAGAAGAGTCAGAGATCTGTCTCGAAAGCAGGAGGATTACGGATGGTTACGATTTCAAACCTCAGAGATCTGAGAGGCATCCTTTGAAGAAGGTACAGCCTCGGGGAGGCAGTGGCACCGGGAAAAGCCTTGGGGAGCAGGATGGAAAACAATCCTCTTTGGAGGAGCCTGGGGCATGGGAGGCCGTGCCACAGACAATCAGCTGAGACCTGAACTCTTGTCTTCTGCCCTGTTTAAGGCAGAGAAATCCAAACTCCTGTTAATTATGAGATCCTCTGATCTCATGAGGATATCTCATTCTTTTTCACTTGGTTTCCTTCCTAACATGATATAGTAAAAACAAGTTAAGCTTTTTTTTAAAAATTAAACTAACCTTTATTTAAATTCTGGCCCCATCACACGTAGCTTCCCTTGACCCTGTGCTAACTCACCTGTCACCTCTGAGCCCATTTGTGCATCAGCAAAACAGGCATGCTAACAACAAGCCGTCATCAGGCTTAGCAGGAGCGCACAGAAGGGGACCAGCGCTGAGGGATGCTGCGCCCAACGCCCCGTCCTCAGTGCTTTTGGCCCCCAGGAGGCCGGGGAGCTAGCTCGCTCTTTCTTGATTCTCCTTGGATTTAATAACTCACCCTCTGATTCTGATCTTTAGAGTCAACTGTCTACCTGGCATATTTATGATCCCACTGAATTTCAACTCGTGAAGCTCTTTCAAGGCACGTCAGCCTGGGACAGCATCAAGGCCTTGTTTTAGGGTGGCCTGGCGCCAAAGCAAATGTTTAGACTTGGCTGAGGGCTTGGTGTGCAGTCAGGGCTCAGTGCTTGAGAGAAAATGCAAGCCCAGGAGCTTTTTTGGGAACAGAGGGGCTGGTTTCTCATCTGGCACATGATAACCACACAGGTGCACTGCCTGCCCGTGACATGGGGCGAACATTCGACCTCAGAGGTTGACGCAGCCGTCCCCGGGAGGTGGCTCTGTTTGACTTGGCTGCAGGCCCCACAAACTTGGCGGTGGGCACAGCCCAGAGGAAAACAACCTTGACACTGACTCTGGCCGGGGCCACGCTCAAGGCCACCTGTGGCTTTCACAACCTACCTTCCCTTTCCCACAGCATCCTAGCCAGTTAGCCTGTGTTCCCAGAAAAAGATCCCATTGCTCCTGCAACTACCGGTGTCTGCTCAGGTCGGTGCCTCAGGGCACTCACCTGCGCACACCCCTGAGCACAGGCGCTGCGCCAGCTACTCCGTCAGAAGCATGTGTGATTCCGGGTCTCTCTCCTGTTTCCAGGCATCTACATGTAGCCAAGCTCTGCTGCAATGCAGACGAAACTAACCTTCGTTCAGCAGCTGCTTCAAGCCACGTGCTTTCACATACAGAACTTTGTTTAATCCTCAAAGCAACTCAGGAAGAAAGGAGTGAATGGCTCTATTTATCTGATAAGGATGATCAGGTGACATGACAGAGGAACCGCGCGATTTGGGCTCAGTCCTCTGACTCCAAGTCCAACATCTTTCCATTCCCCATGCTGCCTCTTAATGTGTTCTAAAAAGAGCAGTGGGCAGCGCTGAGAGAGCTGGAGTGCAGTCCAAGCTCTGACAGTGCCTGGCCAGGGACAAATCCCTCCTGCAATCTCGATGTCTCTGACTCTCTCTTTATAAGATAAGGGGCACGGACAAGCGGCTTCTAAGGCCCTTTCAGTTTTAATGTGTATCTTGGTCTTGCAAACCAACAGAGATGAAATGTGGGGTACGGGCAACCTCTGCCTCTGGTCGCCAGTCCCTAATGGCAGAGGAGGCTCCGTGTGTCCCCCGAGGGAGAGGCAGCAGTGGTCCTGGTGGACCTCCAGGTGTTCCCGCAGTTGGGTGAGGACCAAGGCATGGATGGGTCCCTTTCTATCCCACGACAGAGATAGCCCTTCCTAAAACAGCTTGTACACCAGGACAATGCAATGCACAGATGTGCTGCAGGGATACAGACAACGGAGGTTACGTGTGCCAATGCTGTCCTGCTGTCTTTGTGACCACTGAGCCACTTCACCTTCACAGGGACCCCAGGAGAGGGGGCTCCCCTCCCCACTCTGTACTTACAGAAGAGACAGAAGCTCAGAAAGTTCACACACACAGCCGGCAAGGGAGGAGCCGGGATCGGAACCCAGCACTCACTCTAACTGCTACATCCAGTAGCATTTTGACAGAGGTGGACGCATGGGACCTACTCATTGAGGAACTTGCTCTGTATTTTGAAAGAAGAATAAGCTAATGGTGATTGAGCAGCCGGATGTGGCTGGCCACTTCACCTGGGTCACTTCACTTTCACAGCCAACAAGTTAGAAGGGATCTGGTATGCGGAGCAGGGATTTCTGGCTCCCTATTGCCTTCCCCACCACATGTCCTGTGCCCCTTTTGCCATCACGCTGCTTGAAGCATGCCAGGGAATCTGGTCACCTGTCCCTCCTCCACGGGGAAATACGATGTGGATGGACAGACTGCTAGTGAGACCTTTACATCTCATTCTTATCTGGGGAGGGTACTTCAATTACATAATGGAATAAAGAATGTTAAAAACAATCGTACAAAGCACAGCATGTATAACATGCATTTATAGATTTCTTTACATACCCATTTCTTCTTTAATCTGCAAGGGGCTTGAATGCTGTAAACATACCTTTCATCTGTGCTCTCCAAACCCTAGTGCCGGTCACTGCACTGGGGTGAGGGCGGGTTCTCCTTCCTTCTACACTGTGAGCAGGTGCATATGACACCCCAGGTTAAATAGGAGAAAACAAAACAGAAATCTTGCTCCCACTGCCAGGTGGGAGCCACAGGATTCGATTCTTATCTCTGAGACCCGTCACAGAGCTATTATGTTTGCCCAAAGGCCTCTGGGAGAGCTTCAGAGCCAAAACTCCAGCAAAATGGCTGTTTTAAAATGTATTGAGGTACCAGAAAAGTGGATAAAGTGAATTTCTGAACATACATTCAGACAGCATTGTGGCATGGATTTTATTCATGGAAATATCTTCATAATTAAAGAAAATTGACTTAGTAACACAATTACAACTTAAATTTTCCAGGTAAACACTTCAGAGAAACAGAGATGGAGAGGGCAAGTGACAGAGTGGCAGAGAGAGAAGGAGGGGGAGGAAGAGAGGTTGCTACAAAACGCTGGCACGTTCCTGAGTTCCTAACCCCCTCGCCCCAGGTGCGGCAGAAATGGCAGCCGTCTGCTGTTTAAACCTCTTTTTATACAGGCTTCTTAACTCACCGCCTCATTCCATGTAATCACATGTGTCTCTAACCTCCACTTACTTACTAAAATGCATGACAATCTGTTCAAAGAAACACAACTTTATCCCATTTGAAAACGAGGCAATTGCCAAATTGTTTCAACCTGGTAAACAGGGATAGATTCCTGGGCTGTTTGAACCCCCTGAAATAATATATGAAATTTGATCGGAAATTATTCGCCCTGTTCTTAACTCATCAAGAAACAAGCAAACAAACAAACACACAAAGCCTGGAGAATGCCAAGCCCTGGGGTTGAAATAGACTGCAGCACATTGCTCGCTGATCTGAGAAAGAACAACATGCCCTTGGAAGGTGCTGGGACACAGGTGTTCAGGAAACCCACAGCTCTCCCTCACCCCTTGGCCCCGTCCCAGGTCCTGTGTCAGCAGGGACTCCGGCCACCCCACAAATGACTAAGCTTCTGATCTTGGTGAAGCATGGCTAAGAAGAATCTGGGGTGTCTGCTGGTATACCAAGTACCCTCAGGAAAGGTTAGTTTAATTAAAAATACATCATTTTCTCCCCATAAATGTGGAAATCCTGGACATCAGGAAAGAGGAAGCTTAATGGCATGTATGTGTGTGTGTAGTATGTGTGTGTTCAGGAGGGGGATACCTTCTCTAGAAACAGACATGAGACTGTAGGAAAGGGGTTGGCAGTGCTGGGTCAGGCTGTGGACTCGACAGGATGCCACAGCATAAAGATTCATGGAGCTGGGAGGACAGTTACAGACTCCAGGTCAGAGGTGCCTGTATGTCAGTCAACAGGCCTAGCAGGCAGGCTGCCTCACACCAGCCTGGCCTGCTCCCTAGAGAATCATATTCTTGGGTCCTGTTTCAGACTTGGTAATTAGAATCTCCAAGGAGATATTTGAAGATCCATGTGTCTAACAAGCTGCCCAGGTTATTCTAATGCATGTCTTGGTTTACCAACTCTTTCCTGAATCTTTTGTTTTATAGATGAGGAGAGTAAGGTCCACACACATTGGCAAAAGCTGCCCAGGGCTGCCCATCAGGTGAGTGATGGATCCCTGTTCAGGCCCAGGCCTCCCATCCTTGCCAAGGCAGCCTCCTAAGCATCCCGAGGACAACACAAACCCATCGCTTGCCTGAGACTCAGGTTTCAATCTGAAACTTTTGTTTAGGAAAGAGAACCCTTTTCTCCCTTGGCAGGCTGCCTTCTGTTCCGCCACAAATAATTCTTTCTTTCAAACAAAGCTAAGCTTTTCTAAAGCTTGGAAAATCCATCCTAATCACAGTGTAGTTTCCCTCTGGTAAGTTCTGTGAAGAGCCTACGCCGTCTTCTTGTTGAGCGGTGGAAGGGGGACATGATCTCACACCCCATCTCCGTGGTTTATACAGTTTATTAGGGTAACTTTATGAGCACTTATCTCTGCTGTTGGCAGGCAGCCATGGACAGCAAGTGAACAAATGAGAACGGCCAAATGCCAATAAAACTTTATTTACAATATCAGGTAGGGGGCTGGATTTGGCCCTCAGGCCATAGTTTACTGACTTGGGTCTAGGAAATCCAAAGATCAAAAACACAAAGTAACACGTCTCTAAGCAGCTCGCAGTGCAGTGTAGGCGGAAGGCCTGCGTCTGGCTTAAGAAGAAGCAGAGGTTGAAGAGGTCTGAGTTTCCTGGCTCTGCCATTACCAAATGCTGCAGAATTATATTCTCTCATGGTTCTGGAGGCCAGGAGTCTGAAATCAAGGTATCCTCGGGCCAGGCTCCCTCTGGGGGCCTCTGGGGGGCGCTTTCCTGGCCTCTTCTACCTCCGCTGGGTGCTCACCACCCTCCATCTTCCGTGGCTTGCAGACACACCACTCCAGCCTCTGCCTCCGCCACACGGCCGTCTCCCCACGCCTGTGTCTTCTCTTTCTGCAGGGGGATGCAGGAAGGGCGGTGGCAGGGCCTGGCCTACTGGGGGCGCTCACACCCACAAGGCCAGAGGCCCCCACTGGCTCCTGAAATTGTAGGGAGCTTCTTCTTTCCGTAGAATCCCACCAGCACCCTCTCCTGAGAAGGTTTAGCATTGTGCTTGCTTAAACACTTCAATTCTTTCATCACAGAAACGGTGTCTGAATCCGAGATCCAACAGATAGATAACTGAACTGGTCCTATTTGCAGAGTCTTTGTTAATTTTCTCCATAATTATTCTGTTTAAATTTCTTTTTTCTTGAAGCAATTTTGTGATAACTAGGAAAATGATTAATTTCATATGAGCTCTAAGTGTCTTAAGTCTATCATTATTGCTTTATTAAATGTAATTTCCAATTCATAAGTTCTATTAATATAAATTTTAATAAGCCTTGAGTAGTATCATTTTATAATTAATTTTTGCACAAACTATCCTCCCAGCAGGAGCCGCCAGCTTATCCGTCTCCAGGCAGACTGGCCCCCGCGTTCTTCACACCTGCCCCGCAGTTTCGGATCTCAGGGCCGTTGGTGGGGCTCTCTGCTCTGCTCTGCTCTGCTTGGAATCCACTGCCTGCTTCTGTCTTCCTGGCTCTCTACTTCCTGCAGGTCTCTTCTCAAAGGCCACCTAAACAGAGAGGACGTGCCTGCCTAACATCAAAATATGCACACCATCCACACCACTTTCTCTCCCTTTATCCTGTATGATTTTAATCCTCAGAACTTCCTAAGCTCTGACATATTCCTTTGTCCTTGTTTATCTCAACTCCCCCTACTGCAAGGACATATGCTAGACAAAGTAGGGGCTTAGTTCCTAGGTACTGGGATCCACTGTGCACAGAACAATGACCAACACATGGGAGACATGCAATCCAGGATGGGGTTGCATAAATTTTACCTGTTCTTGGGTCTGTTGGGAGAACACAGTCAGCAGCAGACACTTAGCAGCATTTGATGCAGGTGATCATCTGGAGAAATTCAGGAGAGATCGCTGGCATAGATGTTTTACCTGAGACGTGGTCCTAACTGTTGTGCTGGTAATCGCAGAGGAGCTCAAGGGAGGCCTGGTGGTGCTGGACAATAGAACCCTCGGGTAAACCAGGGAAGTCTGCATATGCAGCTGTGCGCTGTGTCCCGCCCTCCTGCAATCATCTCCCTTCTGTGCTTCGGTGTGCGGCAAATATTGTGGCATCGCTGGTCAATCACATGGGATCTCTGATCAAACCTACCAGCACCCCCGCATTCCCATGTGCCCTGCTGTGGGCTCTCGGGCCCAAATGCATCTCACCCGAGCAGATTCTTCCCAGTGTCTCTCACCCCGTTTAACTTAGCTCTGCTCTCCAAATACGTGTGTCCCCACAAGAGAAGAAAATGAAGCCTGGGTCTGGGGTGTCCTTTGTGTTAGGAAAATCTCTAAAGCTGATGTTGGTGTCGTCTTTTTCCTCCTGGTTGGAGCCCTGACCATCCCTGCTGGGAGTGTGCAACGTGGAGGCACTGAGACCTCATGGTGAGTGAGGAATGTGCACCATGAGTCCGCCGGGCTGTGAGTGATTCAACAGCTTCAGGAGAGCAAATTCGCTGGCACGCTTCTCCTGGCCTCCACTCCCCAACCACCCAAGGCTTCAACTAATGTGATTTTGGAAGATGCTCTTGCTTCACAGTCCAAAACACTTGGAAAAAAAGGCATAAAATTGACATGGCGGCTTGTTTTTTGTTTTTTTTACCCCAGGAGATTCCTCTTTAAAAACTTACATATGTTCCCTTTTATTGTTTCACTTGCAAAAAAGGGAATTTGAGCCTATGGAGTTATTATAATTGCACATGAAGAAAACCCAACTCAGAGAACTATTTCTCTACACATATTAAACTAATTTACTCACTGAAAGGTCCTGACCAATGGGCTTCCAGAGTGGTCCACAGAAATATGGATTGTTCCCACTTCAATTTCCCTCTCATTAGAATATTCCTGTTTCTTTCTAGCAGAAAATTCTGATGAAAATATCAGATTATTTCCCAGATCTTGTTAATCAAGCATACCTAGTTTTGCTATATACACTTCCATCTTTTTAGGAGCATTACACAGATGTGAAATTTGTCAGCAGTGCAAAACTGACCATTGAATAAAATATGACCTATATTAGGCAATCTCAAGTGCACCCTACGTAAACTCCTGTGCTACTATTATAGTCTTAGAGAATTTAGAATTCAAAGATGAACACTAAGAAGAACTTTATTTATAAAAGATGTTGAAAAGATTACTTAATGCAAACATTTCACTTTATTTAGATAAGATCAAACAACCCTTACAGAGAAATAAAGATCACACATCCCTCACATTTCCAGCCCAGTGGGCTGGAGTTTGTTCTCGAAGCCTAGTGAAGAGCCCGAGTGGGGCCCAGTGCTGGGGAGCAGGGGAGTGCGTGGGGCGGGGCTGGTTGCTCACCGAGCTGGGGGCTGGCAGGGTGAAATATGACCACCAAGCAGAAGGACCCCGGTCCCTATTTGTTAAGGAACTCCACCGAGGGCTCTGCCTGGGGTTCCTGCAGTGAGGTCTGGCCAGCAACGGTTTGGCACTGGGCTGCCAGAGAATGAGCAGGGCTCAGACCTCCACATTAGCCCACCCGGAATGCACGCACACGCAGTTTCTGTCTCTCGCTCTCTGTTCCCCCCACCTTCCCACCCGCTCTCCAGAGGACACACTCTGGCCTCCTGGAAGTTGCTGAGGGGAGGAGAGTGGTGAGCAAGACAGTGGAAGTTTGTTAGCCCAGATGTCAGCAGCCCGAGGACACAGTTTGGTGACTTTGGCCAGAGGCAGGGGTCCTGTGGCCAACAGATTCAGAGTGAGGCAGGTCAGGCGGAGGTGGATGTAATAGTGGCAGGACTGCAGGTCATCAGGTCCGACCCCCAGCACGATGGCCAAGGGGCCACCAGCCGGGGGCAGAGCTCCCTGTCATCCTTGCCTGCACGAGGGCAGCAGCCTCTCAAACCACCTCCTCAGCTCCCTGGCTCCGCTGTGAAGTGGCCAGGAGTGGGAAGGGGCTGAGAAGAGGCACCGCGTGTTTAGTCCCGAGACTGGATCTGGGTGAAAGGCCGGAGAGCTCGTGGTTGCCCCGCTGAGGCAGCGAGGCTTGGCTCTGGAGATAAGGCCGCCAAGCTAGGGCTCCTCCGGCGTGCACAGCAGTTTCTAAAAGGCAGGATGGCAGGACTGGTGGGCTGGCTTGATGCTCAGAGAGGTGAAGCCATTAGCCCGGGGACACACCGCTGATAGGTAGGGGTCTGGACCCCACAGATGTTAGACGTAATGGACAGCCACTGGTGAGGGGGGCCCACCCCTAAATTCACAGGATCCGGGGCAATAATATAGAGAGAAGCCCATTGGCTGATATGTTTGGAAGTTACAAAGTGAACCACTGCTTACATGGTTAAATAAAATAGATTCTATCTGCCCATCTTGACAAATAAAACCTCATGGAATAGTTTGAAAATTATATGGTTATTACATAAGTAAGATTTGGCAAACTATTAGAGATAATTTCATTACTGTTGCACATGACTGTGTGTTTTGCTGATGAGCTGATGTTTGAATAAGTAATAAGATAAAGATGGAAAGTTCATCTACTATTGTTAAAAACATTTCCCTTTGTAATGGTCTCCTCATGACACTTATTTACCCACACCCTGAGCAATGCTAGACGTGTGCAGGGAGGTAGACCTCGCTGAATTTGGCTGTTTGTAGGTATTTAAATATTTGATCAATGTACTGATTTTCTTTGCACTTGGTTTATGGTACTTTTAGTCAGGTGGGAAATTGTTGCTCATTTTAAAATGGGCAAACATGAGCTATCAAAACATGGCACAGAAATATACTGAAGGGGCACTGACAGGTGGGGAAGGTGACAAACGTACCAGTGGAACAAAATAGAGGCATAAAGAGACGTGTGTGTGTCCTTGGAGGTGGCAGACAAAGGGGTTGTGTGTCTGATAAGCAATGTCAGGACAGAAGACCGTCAGGCCAGGGAAGATGTCATACTCCCACCTCACTACTAACTTTAGAACTCTGAATGAGGGACTGAAGAGTTAATGTCTGCAAATAAAGATGATTTTGCCATTCCTTTAAATCATTTGTATTCTTTTTACTAGTTCTCTAATTGAAGCAGCTAGCGGCTGTGTTACCTGACGGGGATGGGATGGGACCTCACTTTATTGTTTTTAGCTGGTTTGAACTGGAACGATTCATGGAGTGTTTCTCTATGAAAAAAAAAATGTCAGCCTTTGGCTTGGAGATACCTGCCATTACTGAAGAAAATATCTTTCTACTCCAATTCATCAGTGTACTTATTAGGAATTACAAGGTTTATGAAATCAGTTTTTTCAAATCTAGGGAATTTTGCATGAATGGGATTGTACAGGCCCCTCAAGTATACTTATTTTTAAGGACATTGAAATTTATTTACAAATTCTCCTCCAGAATCCTTACATCAATTTAGATTTGTGTCAGGTGTACATGTCTAAACGTTTTACATTTCTGAAGCATATAGAAAGGAAGTATGTGTGGGTGTTTATATTCTACCTGCTGGCCCATACAAGATCAAATAACCACTAAGCTTCCTGAGTATCTTCCAGAATTTCTTGAAGCACAAAAAATACAAATCTATACTTATTTCCCTCCCTCTTTTTGACCAGAAGAGTTAAATGTATTTGAAATATTTTTGTATTATCTATAGAGCACCATCATTGTTTTTTAATAGTTGGATACACTCTCATTGACTAGAGGCAGCACCAGTTATTTAAATACCCTATTGATGGGCATTAAGCAGTGTTTAGTCCTCTGCCATTGGCAAAGTGCTTCAGTGGGCAGCCCTGTTAGCCAGCATTTCACGTATGTGCGAATATACCGGTAAGAGACCTCAGAGGTGGGGTGACGCTGTCCAAGAGCACGTGCGCATGCAACTCCGAGTGCCGCTGATGAATTGTCCTCTGGAGTTTTAACAATTTACAATCTCACCTTCAACGTGTGACAGTGGCCACCAACACAGACTGCCAACAGTGTGCTGAAATTCTTGATTTTTACTAACAGCAGAGGTAAAATAGTACCTTAGTGTATTTTATGTTATTTTTTCCATCTAAGAGAGAAGCTGAGCTCTTTTCTTGTGCTGAAGAGTCATTTGTATTCGCTTTCCTGTGAACTGCCTGTTCACCTACCCTTCATTCAGGTTTCTATTGTTTTCTTAATCATTTTATAAAAAAATTCTTAAGAGTTCTTTATTTAGGACAGATATCAGTCCTTTTGTGATAGGAAGAATAAATATTTTCTTTTTTCTTTTGATTTTGCTTATATGGTTATTTTTATGCAAAATTTCTTGTTTTTGTTTTGTTTTTACTTAGTCAAATTTATCATTGTCTTCTTGTATGACTTCTTAATTTTGAGTCAGTTAGAACAATCTTCCTCAATACAAAGCTATAGGATCATGTTCCTTTGTTTCTTTCAGTGCATTAATGGTTTCATTTTTTTATATGCAAATATTTGATAGTTTTGGAATTTTACTGGTGTATGGTCTAAGGTATGGACCTATCCTTAATTTTTCCCTTGAGAAATAGGTTGAGAAAGATTTTTCAAATTTCCAAGTAGGTTTCCCTAGTTATTTTTAAAAATAACTTTCATCTTTATTGCACTGTGATTATAAAATGGTGTCTGCACTATTATTTGTTTTGAAATGCACTGAGTTTTATTTTTGACCTTATACATAATGACTTGTCATGAATACTGAAAAAGCTCAATATATGAGAGCAGAGATTGATGTATGTAAATGAGATCCAACTCTACACAGTAAGTCTTCTGCTGTTAACACTGGGCACAGACCACCCGGGTCCTCTCAATTCCAATGACTGTCTCCTTCTTCCCTCTTCTGATCAGTGCCCCACTTAGATCAGATCGCTCCATCGCATCCACAGGTGCATGGAAATGCAATGGGCGTGATGAAAGGCAGCATGCATGATAAATGCGGTGTGCGTGATGAAACACACATGGAAACACCTCAGGCTTTCCGGATCTAACTGGTCTCCGAACCTGCCCATGGTGAGATCAGCAATGTGCGGTGACCATTCATGACTTGGTCTTTATTCTGCTTTTGGCTAAGATTAGAATCAATGCCTTCCAGCCAGACACCCTTGAAAACTTGTAGCAGTTGTCTTTTGCTGCCACTGTCCACCAACCACAGTCCAAGATGGGCAATTCCAGCCACATCTGCAAACTGAGTGGAAGGAATGATTGAATATAAGGAGATTGTGAAAGAAAACAATAAAGCAGAGATTGAAAGGCTGTGCAGAAACAGAAAACAGAAAAGAAAGGCTAGACCCAGGTTGCATTTTCCTTCAGAGAACCACATAACCACCAGCGACTTCAGTAGCAATGTCCAGATGCAGCTGCCTGAGAGTACACCCAAACGCAGTGCAGGAACGGGCTCACTTTTCAACTCTGCCGCAGATGTGACTGGAATTCGGTCCTAAACTACAGCAATGTTACTTTCAAGGGAAACATTAACATAGCTGCTGGTCGGCAGCTTTTTGCCAATGATTCAGCAGCACCCTGGGGCAGTCCTGTGGAAGTGGAATGCCTCCATTTAATTAATACAACCCAGCACTCCATGCGGAATTCATTCATTCGCTGATTCATTCATAAATTAGTTTGCTCTTCCTCTAAAATGTACTTTCATTGCTGTATCACCAGAGACAGGACCAGGGTCTGGCACATCTTAAAGCATGCAATAAATATTTTATTGAATAAATGAGGGAATAAACAGATTTTTACAAAAACTTTGGAGTGAGACACAGGTGATTCAAAAAGAACCTACTGCCAGCCTTCGGGGATAGAAGATGACCGCACAGACTGTGTGTGTGGGTGCATGCCCTGCCCCAGCGTGTGCTGTCCCTGCGTGATCGCTCCCTTTTCCCCTTATGCTGTCAATCAAAGTGCATTTGCTGAACTCTACACCAGGCAAGGGCCGCTTTGGAATTCTCACCAATGTACCCTACTTCCTACTCTCAGGGGTTCCTCAGGCATATCAAACTCAAGTGGGTAAAACCTAACAGGCCTCTCCTTCCCACCCAATAGCCTCCCATCCCTCTACCTGGTCACCAGGCTTAGTTCGTTCTGTTTTGTCAAACTCTCTCAGCTCTTCACCCTTCCCCTCACCCCTCAGTGACTACCTTCATGGCCATGTCATGTGCTGCGTGCTGGCCCGTGAGCTTTAGGGGTTTTCTACCCGAGCTACAGATGGCGCCACAGGGATGTTCTTTCCTTAGGACCTACCGACCGATGACCCATGGAGGGCCAGCTAGGGTGACAAGCTGAGAGTTCCTCCGGGGACTGTGGTTCCCAGGACTGGACCTCCTGAGGGACAGCGAGCAGGGGAGCTGCTCCAGGCCCACCGAGTCGGGTGGGGCGATGCCACACCTGCCCCATGAGGCTGCCGGCTGCGGGTTTCATTTCTGTCTCTCTTTTCATCACCCGGTTTCATCCTCGCACTCTCTAGAGGGCTCTGCGCACATCGGTGGGGACTTCCTCTTTCAGGATGGCCTGGGCCTCACAGAGCCCCATTTCTGGCTCTGTTTCCCCCCATCTCCATCTGCTTAGAACCAAGAGGAGGCCAGGCCTGGGCCTCCTGGGGATGCATTTCAAGTGCCTGCAGAACAGTTTGCTCTGAGCAGGCAGGTTCACAGCCCTCAGCTACTTCCCCCAGACGTCTGGTTGGCAGCTCAGGGCGCACCAGCCTGTGCAGAGAACACATCACCGAACGGTCCTGCTCGGTACCCACTGAGCCAATTGCTGGCAGGGCCTTTAGCCAGTTTCCTCAATGGAACATGGGAGTGAAATCTGGGGCCCATCTAAGCATGCACCTTGTACTGGATTTAGCTAAAAAGCAGTAACTTTAAACTTGAGATCCTGGAGAGGCCAAGAAGATAGCACCTCGTCCTGCTGAAGTCACACCCAGCCCACATCCTCCCCGTCCCCCCACACGAGCTGCTCTTGTCCTGTCCCCATGCACGTATGCACCTGCCCCTGCCCACACCTGCCCTAGCAGAGGCTGCTTTCCAGCAGCCATTTATCCTCCAAATGTATATCCTTTGCATATATACATACTGCATACATTTTAAAGGAACAAGAGTGGAATACGAAGGCCACTTTGATGAAAGAGATACAGATGAATCAATGTTACATTTTATACACACATCTACTCATATGTATGTATAAGCATATGTACTTCATTTTACTGTAAACAAAATATTTTGATTATCTCATTGATAATTAGAGTACCTTTTGAAGGAGGTGATAGTATTATCTCATTTTGTAAATAAGTGAACTTATAATTTCACAGAGGTTAGAATTGGCCCAAGATCAAATAGCTCTTCCATGACTAAATTGAAGTAAAAATATAAAACTTCTGGCCCCTGCTGTCTTCACCTCCACAACAATAGGCTGCTTTTCTGTATAACCAAACTTTTAACTCTTTAAATCCTTAAGTTGTTTTCTAAAATAAGTCATAAACTATTTTGTGGCATAGTTTTCAAATCCCTTTTTATGGATGAAACAAGACACAGTGGAATGAGATTCACCAGGAGCCAAAGACCCCAAGCCCACACCACCAGTGTCTGCCCTCCTCTATGAGCCTGGGAGGGGGCAGATCATTTCCAGTGCTGAATGGCCAAAAAACTCATTTGCTGAATATTGAAACTCCAGAAATTCCCCTGTTAAGTACTATCAGACATGCTGTCGGCAAACGACAACCACTACCTGTCACTCTAAGAGGATATATTTTTACCAAAAGGAAAGAGAGTCAATCCTCATTATTTATAGGTTCCATTTTTATGAATTCATCGACTCACTAACATATATGTGTAACCCTAAAAATCAACGCTAATGGTGCTGTCACGGGCTTTCACACACATGCAGAGTGGTGCAATACTCGAGTCACCCTGCACACACGTTCCCCTGTGAAGTTGAGCAGGGCAACCCTCTGCTCAGCCTTCCTGTTTTAGCTCTCACACTGTGAACAAGTGTCCTTTCTAAGGTCTATTTGATGACACATTTTTCACATTTTTGTGCTTTTTGTTGGTGATTTTGCTGCTTAGAACAGCCCCAATCACAGTGCCAAAGTGCTCCCCAGGGTTCCTCAGCACAGGAAGGCTGCGATGGGCCTCACAGAGAAAATTCACGTCCAAGGTAAGCCTCATTCAGATGAGAGTTATGGTGCTGCCCAGTTAAACATTCGTGAGTCAGTGACATATATTAGATAAGGCTTCTTACATAGAAACACACACCAAAGTAATATGTTGGTCAGGTGACAAAAATGTTGTCACTAGAGGCTTTTAGGAACCTAGCCCTGCATTTCCCATAGGAGCAATAGTCCAGTATTCACTAACTTACTGATGTTTTGTGACTCTGTAGAGTATGACTATTGCAAATAATGAGAACACACTAGAAGTAATTTTGTCATGCGTTATTTTTGAGGCAGTAGGTCAAGTGTTTAATAAAACCCAGGTGGCGTCATTTCTATTTGGTGTTTTATATTCTGAATAACTTACAGACTCCCATTAACAGCCTCCCTTTCCTCACGAGCAGAATGAGGGTGCATTGAGCACCTACTGGTTCCAAGCTCCCACCTGGTGCTAGAGACCCAATGGTGGAAATGCTGGACATCGTTGCTCTTCCCCGTAGGGGACATGCCCGTGGGAGCAGCAAACTCTAACAAGTAATCACACAAACAAATAAAAGAAATTAAGCTTTGCTAAGTGTTGAAAAGAAAGAACAAAGAACAGAGATAGAAACCGATGGAGCTAAGCTGCTTGGAACCTGACGGTCAGTAAAGGTCTCTGCGAGTGAGATCCGGCTCCTCAGGCAAGAATAACAGGGACTTAGCCGTGCGTATGTGAGGCTGGGGAGGTCATTCCGGGCAGAGGGAACTGGCAGGCGCAGATCTCCTGAGGCTGGAAAGAAAGGCAGCCAGTTCAAGGGAGTGACACATGGCCTGGTGCTGCTGGGCAGTAAAGCAGAAACAGGCCCATGAAGAGGCCAGGCCTCTCCAGTCCCCTTGGACATCGAAGTCACCGCACACTCAGTAGCCGCCACAGCCCTCCATCAGAAATGCTTTATTCCCCTTCATGGGCTTACTTACATGTGTCCCAAACGGGAGCTTTCTGTTGTTCACCCCGTTAATCCTCAGCACCCCGCCCAGCACCAGACAGAGTAGGAGGTAAATCAAGGTTTGGCAAAATGAATTACTGAAGGTCATTTAGCATGAACAAATAAAAATAATATTGTTATTATTAATACTTGAGCTCTCCTACAAACAAAGCTCTTCCCTGGGATCTGTCTATAGTGGTATTGTGCCTATGAATGTCTGGTTCTCACTACTGCCCTGAAAACCCCATTTCACAGATGGGAAACCTGAAGAGCAGAGCTGCTATGTGGCTTGTCCAGGGCCACAGGGCCAGTGACAAAGTGGGAATTAGAACCCAGGTCTGTCTGGCTCAGAGGCCAGTGAGCTTTGCATCTGCACGCTGGCTGCCTGTGACCCTGTCTGCACTAGACGGCACAGGGCTGGATGAGTCTCCTCCGGCTGGCTTGCTGAGTGTGTGACAGGTCATGAAATCTGTATTAGCTTCCTATTGCTGCTGTGACAGACGATTGTGAACTTAGTGCTTAGAACAGTGTAAATATATGTTCTCTTAGTTCTGGAGGCCAGGAGCAGAAATGGGTATCACCATGCTCAAGTCAATGCTCTGGGTGCCCTGGGGAGAATCCATTGCCTTTCCTTCCAGCCCCAGAGGCCTCTGCACTCCTGAGCCCTTTCTCCACCTCCAAAGCCACAGCACGGCACCCTCTGACCTCTCTCTCTCTGACCTCTGCTTCTGCTGCCACACCTTCCACTGCCTCTGACCTCCAGCCTCCCTCTTGCAAGCACTCCTGCAATCACATTGGTGACATCCAGATAATCCCCATTTTCCTCCCCATCTCAAGCTCTCTGGCTTGACCACACCTGCAAAGTCCCTTTGGCCACCTAGGGCAACACTGACAGACCCCAGAGACACTGGGGGGTCACTATTCAGCCGGCCATGCGTCATTTACAGACCAGCAGTCTCACGGGACATGCTGCAGTGGCCTTGAGAACGCACCTCTCAGAGCTCCCAATGGCCGCGGGCCCGGCTGCTGGCATCTGACATCATTGGCAGGCCAACCTCCCACAGGCTTCTTCCTGCAATGACTGATGTTACAGGGAAGCCACGCTGGCCCATTCCCAGAGGACACAGGACTCCTCAGACAGAAACCTTTGAGTCCAGGACCCCTGGCAGCTTGGCTGAACTCCCCTGGGAGGTTCATGGCCACCCAGGACAGTTCCACCCAGCCCTCCTTCCTTCTGTCCGGCTCCCCTCTGCTCAGGGCCGGATCAACGCTGTGCTCCAAGGGCCCTCCCTGCCCCTCCTGGCTGCTCTCCGTTTGCTCTCAGAGGCTGTACCCCTGATGACTTCCTTGTGCGTTGAATCCATTTTGCATCTGTTCCTTGGAGGCCCAGCACAAACACAGGTGTTGTGGGGCTGCAGGAAAGGATCCGATTATTTCTGCCCTGTGACAAGAAGGGAGGCCTGAGCCCTGTTGCTCTGATTAGGCAACAGCCGTATCTTACTCTACAGGGTCGTACATGGCCTGGGTCACATTTGCTGAACTGAGTTCTTCTGAGTTAACCTGAGAAAGTACCTTGCAAATTATAAAGAACAATCTTTTTTGGAAGGGATGTGTGTAAACGCTCTCCAGAAATGTGCTTAATTGATTTAATTAAATGTATTTTTCTCCATAGATAGATTTGAGATAAAGATCAAAGTCTCTTGAATAATTATCAAACAAAATCATTAGAGTCTAAGCTCAGGAGGCTTTGATGTGATTTTGATGTGACAAAATCAATGGAAAGCTCCCGGAAGGCCGGGTAGTGCCGGGAGATAAGCTACCCAAAGGAAGACAAGGGTTTGCCGACCCCTGTAGACCATGTGATGGGTTCACTGCAAAAAGGCAGAAGATGGAGCCACACAGTGCCTGTGAGTCACGGGCGCGCCCCTCAGGGCTGATGTCTGGGGATCTGTCTCAAAGCAGAGGACCCAGGTGAACACATAAAGCCTGGCTTCCCTGAAGCAAAGACACAGGCACCAACTTCAAGCATCTGGAACAGGATCAGCATAATTTACCAAGATGCTATTTCTTTTAAAAAGGGTAAAAAGAAAAGGCAGGATGAGTAATTACAATTTGTTCTCATTTTGATTAAAGAAACATAGAAGTGGGTGCATTCTATCTTAGGGTAATTATTAATTTTTAGGCGAATGAATGGATTAGAATCATAGGATCTGCGTTTCGCTCTGGCTTGGCTAAAGGAAGCAAACTCTCTAAGCCGGTGTTACATTTGTAACTTATTTAGTCCAATGTTACGTTTGTAAATTATACCCACTTCATGAGGTTTTGTGAACAATTAAATTATCTGAGGTAAAGGAAAATAACTTGTATTTCCTTTATGCAAATATACTTTATGCAAATACCTTGCATAAAGTACTATGCAAGTTATAAACTGATGCATGTACCTCACTTTTTTGATCCTTAAAATTGGATACTGGCCAAATTACTAAGGTTTGCGAACAGTCTATATGTTTGAAAACTTGGCCTACACGAATCCCAAGGCCGACTGGGGAGTCTTACTCTGTCTTCTCTCAGCTCCACTTCCATCCTGCCCATTCTGTCTCCTGAACAACCTTTGCATGTGGCTTTCCATGGGCAATAAGATTGCAAAACAACTGTTGCATTTGGTATAGACCAGAGAGTCAGCAGCCACCAGGGCTCACCCGGGTGTGGGGACGTGGGCACACGGAAGGGGAAGAGTTGGTGCTGTTTTATGTCGTGAAACAGGGGATGCTCACAAAATCCACGAGTGCTTTCCCCGTCCAGGGTTCTCTCTGCGTGGATGTAGTCCTCGGGCAGCCTATTTCCATTGAATTGAAGCACTGGGAAAATGTCTGCTGAGTCATCTAATTTGTATTTGTCGCCATTGTCCTATAGGGGTGTGTGTCTCGAATCTTAAAGAAATGACCTATGTGTTAACAGCTCAGATTCAATCCTTTTCTAAATTAGAACTCCTTTCACGCATGCAAAATTAATTTTTCATAAGCAGGAATAATGGATGTACAGGTGGAAGGTCATAATGGGCTAACTGACCCCAGGCCATTGAACATTAATTCGACAGAATGAGCGCCTCTTACCTATCAGCCGGCTCTATCAACCAAGTAAGTTGGCATTCTTGCAAATACAAACCTAAACATGACCAGAAGAAAAGTTGTGCCAATTGAGACCACATGAATTCCCCCAATTAAAAAGTGTCAGTTCACCTCAGTTGGGTTGTTCTTGTTTCACAATTTATCAAATAACTTTTTCTAAACTTCTTCAGACATTGACCCCTTCCTAAAAGCCATTAAATCTGCTGGGCACAAAGGGCAGGGGGAGGGCAGAGGCATCCTCTCCCTGACGGCCGGGGCTGGAGGGAGCAAACGCGTCTGTCCCCAGCCCCGCTCTTCAGTCTGAGAAGTAGCTTCTGTGCAGAAGGGGTCACCGGCCCCGATGGCCCTCCCACCAAGGCTGCAACACAGGGGCCGGCCTGCACCGCCAGGGATAAGATGCATTTTCAACCCACCCCTAAACCTGCTTCCGGCCTTGGGCAGCTGTGGAAGTAAGGAGCCGGGTAAATGGGAGTGGGCTCTTTCCAGATTGCCCTCAGCTGAACACGGGACACTTACTTAACTCTCTGTGCGAGACCCGTTTGGTTGAGAACAGGAGTGAGGATGGGAGTAACGCCGCCTGGCCTTCAGTCCCACTTCCGGGGAGGCACTTGGCCCCCACATAATGCAGAAGTGTGCCTGCAGGTGCCAGAGCCCACAGTCTGGGTGCCAGGCCCCCAGGACTTTCACCTACTCAAAAGTGCATGTCCTGATTCATTCCTAGCAACTCTCTGTGCAGCACAAGCAGTGCTGAGGAAAGTACCTCTCTGATGCACGCAGGCCTCTAGAAGCTCCTTTTCCTGTGTGACACCAGGTCACACACAGAGCGCACGCATGGAGAGCACCTGGGTGGGGGGCACCGTCTCTAGGCTGTGGGTGTTCCCAGTTTTTAAAGACAGTATTTGGGAAAATATGTTTTTATTCATGGCTGATACAAAAGGTCCTTTACTTTTATAGGAGTTTAATAGTTTTGCAATCTTATTTTTTTTATATTATTTCTCTCTGAGTCATATGAAAGAAACAATACACTTTGATTTAACCTTTTCGGGAGCCCAGTTTGTTCTACTTTTGTTACAGTAATGACTGTCTTACTGAACTGCCTGAGCAGATGCGAAGGTGCCGGGCACCGAGCAGCAGGGCCCCAGGCCCCACATCCACGCATGTGCATCTGTGTGCATGTTATGGGCACTGCTAGGTTAGTGTGTGTCAGGCGCTGTGGGCTATTACTTATGTATAATTATATCTAATATATATGTACACATAGGTATATATGTTATGTATAAATATGCATTACATATGCATATACATTATGTCTAATAATTACTATACAAAGTTTTGTTAGCCACATTCTAGAGATGAAGAAATTGAGGTTTACTTTAATAACGAACTTGTCCAATGTCACAGGCTATAAGTGGCTGAGAAGATTTGGCAACAACATTCCGTGCTCTATCATGTTAACAGGCACTCATTTGCTGAACAGTTGCCCAACACTGACAGATACACTTCATCATAATAAACAAGGACCCATCTATTGATATTCCAGGGAGGGCTTTTTTAAAATTAGTTTCTCAAAGCATAAACTTACTAAAACCGGGTGGCCTGAAACAACAGAAATGTGTTCTCTCACTTTCTCAGGGCTGAATGGTGCAAGCAGGACTGTGCTGTTTCTGAATGCTCTGGTGGGAGCTCTCCTTTACCTCCTTCAGAGGTGGTTGGCTCTGGGCATTGCTTGGTTTGTGGCCCTACCACTCCCATCTTGGCCTCTGGGGCCCCACGGCAGTCCTGCTCTTATGTCTGTGTCTCCTCCATGTGGCTCTTACCAGGACACTTATCACTGGATATAGGGCCCATGCACATAACCCAGGATGACCTCACCTCAAGATCCTTAACTTCATTCCATCTGCAGAGACCCAAATAAGATCGGGTCTCTTCCAAATAAGACCGCCTTCACAGGGTCAAGGGATGAGGACATGGACATATCTTTTTGGGGACCACAATTCAAACTACTAGATTTTTAAACATTTTTCAACCTTTTAAAAATTCCTTCCATATTTATTGGTCTTTTCAGATTATTTGACTTCTTGAATCAATTTTAATCTATAATTTCCTAAGAAAGCAAGCAATTTCTAGCTTTTTAAAAATATTAACCAAGAGACACACACACACACATTTCCTAAAATTAGCTTATTTATTATTCTTTGCATATATTGTTATAGTCTCTTATATCTGATTCATTTTTTTCTCCTCTTGCTCGGTAATTATTGACCAAACATATGGATTTCACACTAGAGGTTTTTCCTGTCTTCTCTGTTCTGGATTTTATTGTTGACACTTCCTAAACTTTCTCTTATTAAAATGTTATATTTTAATGTAATTATCTTAGAGTCAGTAAACCTCAGGGAATGCCATTCCCCTGTCTTTTAATCCTATTTCTCTCAGTTAAATTTACTATGAAAAAGTGACACCCTTCAAATTGGAATTTGTAACAAATAAAGTCTCTGTTTTCCTTTTCGAACTTGGAGCTCCTTGTCCAACCACTGTGTGGACACGGGAGCATTTATCTCTGCCTTTTACCTTCGTACCTCCTTCATCCCACTGGAGACACCCCAACGTCTCCATTTAATAATTTCCACTAACAACCCAAACTCGATTCGCATTATAAGCATTTCCCACCTGCGCTGAGGGGGCTTCTCATTGCAGGCTGAAAGTAGCTACCTTACAGGAAAGTGACTGGGAATAAGCAGGCTGAGTGTCTGAGCCAGTCAACACACACTCTTACTATCCATGCGGGGGTCATTAGGAGGTGACGTCAGCACGGCTATTGCCACCTCCGCACAAGCAGTGCCTAAGTTGGCTGAAAATGGCTTTGGATTTTTGGCAGCAGGTCTTACGATGAGGGCTTCCGTGGATGGGCTGAGGAGACACGGCCGTGTGAGGGAAGGGCCAGGGTTGGGCTGCCAGCTGCTGCCTGGCTCCAGAGGCTTTCCTGCTTGGAGCTTTTGGACCAGCAGCCAGCAAGGGAAGGAGGGAGCACAAGGGGCCTAGATCTGCCCTGGTGGCCGCTGCCCCGTGTCCAGGGGTAAGCCCTGCCCACAGAGGGACTTGGAGCCATGTCTGCCCCTAAGTGTGGCATCGTTTCTCACCCGGCCTGTGCCCCACCAGGCCCTCTGCCAGCCCGGCCCCCTCCTGTGCTGTGGCAGCTTCTGCAGGACGCAGTCCACCCCGTGGCCTTCCTGTGCAGAAGTGCTCCACCCGGGGGCTCCTGCGGCCGAGCACCGCCCCCACTGCCGTCCCTGTGCCCACCCAGCCCAGACCCTTCCTTTCTCAGCGCACGGCGTGTCTTAGGGGTCACAATCCAACTTCAAAACCAAAATTTACTCTTTTCCCCCAAATCTGGTATTTTTTACTGGTTCCAGCCTCTGAATGTTGCACAGGGCAGAACTCCAGAGATCATTTTTGACTTTTCCTCCTCGATACATAACTCCTCACAAAGGTCTGTCTTTTTCATCTCCAAAACATCTCTCCATTCCATCTCTGTCTTTCCTATACTTACAAAATCCTAGGCCAGTCTACACCGCCTTTCAGCTACTGCAACCGCCTCCCAGCTGGCCTCCGTCCTGTACCTTAACTTCTTCTGTCAGGCCTCCACAAGCAGAGAGTGACCATTTTAAGTGCACATTTGATCATGTCACATACATCAGCCGCCTCCCGTGGCCCTTGGAATAAAGTTTAGCCTTGCTGACCTGGGGCCCCGGGAGCCCCTCCATCATCTGGCTCCTGTCACCAAGCCTCTGTGCTTTCTCTTGCTCGTTGTGCACAGCCACACCAGACTTCTCTGTTTCCTTAAAACCTGTGTCTCTTTCTGCCCCAGGCACTGGCCAGGCTACCGCCTCCAGGGAACGATTCTCATAGGGTCCTTTATGCTTCACTTGCTTATCCCCTAGGAAGCTTAGTTCAAATGGCTTCCCCTGACCTTCTGTACCTAATGAGCCTGTCTGTTTTATAACCTCGCCCAGAATCACAGTCATTTGATTTGTCTGTATTATACAGCTGTTAATGTGAATATTTAATTTGTATCTTTCATTCTCTAGGAGTTTCAGGAAGGCAGGGACCATACTTGTTTCTGGTCTCTACTGAACTCAAACCTGACCCACTATAAGAATCTAATATTTATTAAGTTAATGAATTGTAACCTGATGTAATTTCATTTTTAGAAGAAATGTCAGGGACTTTTGTATGCGGTGTGACTGAGCCATGTCAAATGCCAACTCTACATGCATATGTTATAAAATACTTGAAAGTAAGGCTCCTGGGAGTGGGGGCAGGTGGGAGGGACATGGCAGGCATTTTGGTGTGGTTCCCAAAGTAGATTCTGGAAAAGACGTGGAATGATGAGATTTAAAGACAGCTACACTACTCGTCAAATCTCAAACACCGCGCACTGCTGCTCCTGTCTAAGCTTCAGTTACTCCTTCATTGGATGGAGAGGATACTGCAAGAATTAAATGAGAAATGACGCTGCCTGGGCCCTAATCAGTACGGCGTCAGTTGTCCACATTATAATGATTAAAATTACTCTTGCCCTGAGAGGCCCTGCAAGCTCTGAGGGAAGGCCGAGCCAGAGCCCGGGTCACCTCACCCTCAGGGCAGGGTGCCTTCCCGTGCTCAACTGCTTCTGAGCACAAGACGCCACACTTTTCACTCCTGTTACCGAACGCGCCAGCTCTCTCTTCTCCCCAGGTATGGTGAACGAGAAATCTTGTCTTTCCTACGGACACCGTGCAGATCTCTTAGTTTTCTTTAAAATGGAAGCTCATGCTTTTGGCCGCACCTGCTGCAGTAAGCGGTTACCTTACAAATGTCTGCTCTTCCCTTTGGGGCCAACTCTTAGCTTTTTATCAGTCCAAAGAGAGTCATGACTTTGGCTGTCTCAGAAGGGTGCCCTCAAAATAAAACTGGTCATACTGAGCAAAAGCAAGCGGAACTGCGAATTCACTGTAAAATTTTGGTTTTGTGCTTCAAAACGATTTCAACTTCTCTAAACATTTAGGTAAGCACTTTCCATCTTTTGCCTGTAGGTCTGATTTAGAATGTAAGTGGGACAAGGCCCAGCAGTACCGTCACCTGAAACTTACACAGACTTCTCACTTTTTTTTCTTCTTGTGGAATGGAAACTAAAGAACTACAATTTAAAGTAAAGTTATTTTCAGAAATGTGTGCCATCATTTTGAAATTCAAGTTACCTGCCATTAGCACTACTGAATGAGCTAAATTATTTAAGCTGAATGTGGGATAACCCATCATGTTCAATAATTATGTACTCCAATGTGAGAAAAATGCCCTAAACATCCACACCAAAAACTTTCCAAATACTCCAGATAAAAAGACCCTATATAACAACAACAACTTGTGAAATTGTTCTGAGCACTGTAGTCCTTTTTAAGATTTGAGCTGTGTATTAAAAATATGTCACCTTTTTGCTATACAAGGATAATGTCCCATACTAGTATCTGGGGTTCAGGAAGCAGGAAAGGATGCCTTAAGGCAAATGAAATGGGGACTTGATAAATTATCTTATCTAGAACTCCTGGACCAGATTTGTTTAGAATTCAGTATTTTTCAGGTTTTAAGAGAGCAGGCCCATGTGTTAACAGCACCAGCTCCATCAGTACCTGGGGTGGCGCCAGGGGATGGGTCACACTGATATTTCTAGCTCCACCTGGATATTTGCATTAGATGAGAAATATAAAAGCTCATGTAAGATAAGGGCATATTTTGCCACCACAAGAGTTTTAAGCAGAAAACTTAAGAATTGTTCATCTTTGTTTCGATTTGATCTTTAGAACTATGTGGCTTTGGACACCATTAACACGGGGTTGTGTGTTACAAGTCTGCACTGCAAGGTACAGTTAAAGTCTGTGTAGGAGTCTAGTTTTTAGGGCTTTTGTTTTCCTCCCTTGAGCAGGTTGCCCTTAAGGTCACTTTGGTCATGATATGTTAGCCAGGGGTTTCGTCACATTCCAGGATGTAGAAGAAGGAACCTCCACGATGGTGGGCTTGAGGACGTGGTGATGGTGGTCGGAGACCAGGCTCCCAAACGGGCAGGGATGGGGAAGGGGGGAAGAGAAACATGTTTTACTGGAAAAGGTCTTTGAGGAAAAGTGCCAAGCAGTTATTATGCATAAAGCACATGAAGTTGCCTTCCTATTATACACAGAGCACTAAAAAGTCAGTTTGAAATGTACAAAAAAATTTACATAAATCAAGCCCTATACCCCAAATCTGGGGGATTTTGCTTCCCAGAAAACACTTTTGTCTAGTTATTCTACACAGTGACCTACCTTTTCTTGAACATTCGTACAGCACATTATCAGGTGATTAATGTTTAACCAGTAAGAGATGGGATCCAGATTTCCTTTGGGTCTCTATTTTAGGCAGGTATCTGGGAACATAGAATAGAACTAGGATTCTTCTAGTTCTTTCTGAGAATTCCTCAACAATCCTCAGCTGTGAGAATATTGTGATAGTAGACGGGGAGAAGGAAAATCCCTGTGTAGCTCCCCAAACCAGAGACCAAATTAATAAAATCTCAGGGCTACAGAAAATCTCAAAACCGTCTTTTTCAACCCACTGAAAAATAACTTTGATTTCCAGCAGTAAGAATAAGAGAAGTTCAGCCAATCTGCATGCCTAACAGATATAAAAAGCACAAGGCTTCTCGTGTGCCAAAATTGACATCTTTCCTTACATCCTTGCAACTCCACCATTCCCATTCAAGGTTTTAAGAAATTTAGTGGCTACATTTATACATGCCATTAAGCAACACATAGTGTTGTTTCATATACTTTTCAATTTCCTGATAAATGACGTTCATGCAAGTTATTGATGCTCTTCTCTCGCACGCTGCTGAGTAAAGACTCTGCAGCTCAGTTACCCACTTTCCTGCTGGTGGCATTCAGGTTACTTCTAGGGGCCCTGGCTCCAAGCACCGGGAGATGGGGCGTTCTGTGATCAGCCACCTGGTGCCTGGGTCTGAGTTTTTCCAGGGTGGGTAGGAGTGGGACTGCTGGACTGTAGATGATGGCTAGGTCCCCACCTCACCGGCAGACTCCGTGCTCTGTGCCTCCCAGGAGGCCTCCTGTTCCTCTTGCCCTTCTCACGGGCTCCAGGGTCTCCAGCTCCCTCACTGCCCCTCGGACGCCCCGGGCATGCTCCTGCCTCCTCTGGGCCTCAGCACTGGCTGCACCAATCCCTTGCACTCTCTTTGCCAGGTACTTACTCAGCTCAGGCCCTCTACCCCTTCACCTCATTGCTTGTCCTTTGGAAGCTGGTATTATCTTTGGAGGAATATTTTAATTACTGATTCTCATTTTTAATGATTATGGGATTATTCTGGTTTTCTATGTCATATGAAACCTGTCGTGACATGTTACATTATTCTAGGAATTCAATAACTTTGTCATTCCATAATGAACATTGAAATTCTGTGACTCATTTCTCCTGCAAATCTTCCTTTCTGTTCTCACACTGGCCCGCTGACAAAAGAAATTGGAACGGATTCCATTACATGATACTTCAAAATATTCAAGGTGAAAACAAGTCGATCTTTGGGCTCCTTCCCAGCTCTTTTTTAAACTACCAACTGACACTTAAAGTTCTCTTATACATTACTCTGTTTCATTTTGTTTTGTTTTCATCCTATCTGACAATTATGGAAGATAGTTTTCAGAAAAAAAATAAAAAAGATATCCTTTCTAAATTCAGAGTCTTGATAGGAAATATCTAATATTGGAGTTCTAGCAAAATACAAATAAAATAAGAAGATGAAATTTAGTATGGCAGAAGGTCTGGCATTAAGATCTACTCTCAGTCAAAATATATCAAAAAGTAATCATCAAAAGACCCACATAAACAAAACTGAAACCACACCAGGTATTACAATTATGCTATACCCAATTAGGCAGATAATTCCAAACAATACATTTCACTGTAAAGTGAATTTTCAAATTATAAATATAAAGATTATACCTAGAAAAAAGAATGGTGTGATAAGTATAGGAAATCATAAGTGGGTTGCCGTGTTGAATAAACATCTTCAACCAAATAGACTATAAATAAGAACAAAATATTCCTTAGGAGAATTCAAATGTTTTCTAATAAAAATAGAGCAAAATTGCAAATGGAAGATTCTGCTAAATTACAGTTGGGGAAGTGGTGACTTAGAACAAATTAGAAGTTTTAGGCTTTATAAGAGTTCTATAATCTCAGAGATTTCAAAGGAGAATATATTCATCTCCAGCACATATGTCCAACCTTTCAAAGACACACAATGGCCATGTTTCCTGGAGGACAGTGGAATATTGAAACAGAATACTCTACGCTCTGTTATTCCCAAAGGATCCTTCGGCAGCTCCAGGTAATGTGTGCTGCGGTGCCTCTCCTCTGCAGAATGTGAAATTGGCTTTTATTACTGTATAATATTATTGATTATTATCAGTTTATGCATTTATTATTGGTATATATAACTTTTTATTCTTGGCATGGTTCAAGTAGAACACGAAGGATGCAACCTGGGTCACAGCAATTAAATGGTTCCAGTCAGGAGAAACGCTTCCCTGGGTGACTCAATCCTGTCCCGGTCCCTGGTGCCCCAGGCCCGCCCCTCTCACTTCCTGAGGAGCCCCTGTGAGAGCAGCTTCTTGATAGCTTCCTGCATATGAAACCTCCTACTGAGGCTGGTTTCTGAAGATGCTGACTTAAAAAGTACCCTAAAAGGCCTACCTCACAGACCGATTAGTATTTGTATTTTAAGTCAAAGAAATACATCTCTACTAGTGGGCTGCAAGAGATCACAGAGATGACAGAAGGGGCCCCAAAGACCCAGAAAGTCATCCAACATACAATTACTACCTACAGTTAAAAGATTTGCCTGGCTAGGAAGGCACAAGTTGGAACCACGGACTACTCAAAATAATGGAAGAATCCATAAATAGCTAGTCCTATACTCCAAATATCAAAGAGAGTTCTAGAGGTGTAAATAAAACATACCTTAGGATTAGCTGAGTTCCAGTCCCTTGGCCTGTGGCACCAATGTGCGTCCAGACGAACTGGCAAGTGGCCCTGCTTGGCCTCCTTATTACTGTGGGTGTCTGTTAAGCACAGTGGCTGTTGAAGCTTTGGTAGATTTGAGAGGAAATGTCCCACATGAGTGAAGAGGAGCCCAGGTGTCGGTCAGAGAGCTTCTTCGGAGCAGGGTGCATGGGGAAGGTCCCAGGGTGGGCCAGCAGGGCTCATGACCCGGGAGCCAGAACAGGAGATGGAGAGGTGTCCGTGCGATGCATGAGTGAAGCGGCTGTCCAAAGCCGCCCTGCCATAGGGGGAAAAGTGGGCACCCTTTGCCCCAATAAAGAACGCTTCTGGCAGCCTCAGATCCCACCCATGCAGTCAGGTGACCGCTGAGGTCCCATTGACAAAAACGGAGAAGCGTGTGAGAGCAAACGAATGCATCTCAAGCAAGGGATGCGGCGCGTGTGGCTGAGGGCCCAGCAGCTGAACAACAGCCATGCCGCACTGTCCCTCTCACAGGCTTCCCGAGAATGGGGGTGAAGTGGGTGGCATACAAGCGTCGAGGTGGATATTCTGCCCAAAACAAATGCAAAAGCAGCAAGGGGAAGATGTCCCATGTGAGTCAGGCCGCAAGGCCCAGCTCAGGCCCGAGCGGAAGGCAGCTAGGGCGCTCCCGGCCTGAGCGAGGCCGGCGTCCTGCTGGAGGAGGTCAGAGGACAGCACTGCGGATGCAGGGACACGAAGGCATCCCCCCCACACGAGGGGAGAGCGCGCAGGCAGAGCCCGCTGTCAGAGATGAGAACTGATTCAGCATGGCAGTGTCAGCAATGTCAGAGTTAATAAGAAACTGAAAGAGAAATGCAGTTTTAAGTAACTGGAGAAGAAGATACTTGGAGAAATATGCATGTCACTGTAGCACTTAATCATGTTTTTTAGAAAAAGATTTTTAGATGCTGTTCAAGGGGAAAGAGCTTTTATGACTGGTGATTTGCCAGTTCCAGCCCTTCTTCCCATGTGGGGAATGCACAGCAGAAGATCCCTATGATCCATTGCACAGGAGATCATTTTTCTCAGTTGGGTTGAAATTCATGGGAACATAAGTGTGTCCAGCATGGGTGAAGGATACTCCATTTGGCTAAAACAAAAAGAAATATATTTCCTTCCTCTCCTTCCCCAGGTGATACTAAATCTCTGCTATCATCTGTGGCTGCAAACAGCCTGTGAATCTAGATCATCGCTTCTCCTGTATTGTGTGGAAACCATTGGCTTCAATGGAAACAGATCTAGAAGACAGAGAGCTTTTCTCTGTGTTCTCTGACTCCACTGTCAGAGAGGAACTGGAAATTCCTGCTTCCCATCCCAGACGTAATGAATCAATCCATCTAGGTGGGTCCAGAAACCTCCATTAACCAGAATTTCCAGGTAATTTTATACACTGGGCCCTGGGACTTTCATGGCTGTCTGAAAGAGATTATTATTAAGGAAATCGGTATTTAATTGTAAAGTGCCCTGATTGTAACATATGAATACAGCGACACTATTTCTGCATTTTGTGGGTAAAAACTATCAACTGTTAACTCCCCCAAGAAGGCCACCAACTAACCTGCTGACAAAGTAAAGCTGAGTTTCTAGCTTTGCCACAACAGGAGAATCTACCGCATGGTTCTTCCAGCACCCGGTGAGTCCCAGAGGGCTCAGGTTTTGGCTGGGCTGGGGTTTCTGTTTTAAGGTGGATCTTTAAATGACAATGGAGGGGGATTAGCTGGATTTGGGCAAAGTTCATTCGGTATAGGCCAAGATTGGTAGACGTAACAAGAGGAAAAGCAGAAGGGAGCTGTAAAGAGTAAGCCGCTGTTTGGTGAGCCAATAGCTATTTGATGAGTTAAGCAATCTGTTCACAAGGGGGTGGTGCAGGCTAGTGGAGGGGTCTGTTCTTCAGACTGATTTTAGGGAAGCCCCGTGCAAGAATTCCTACTCTGCGGGCAGAGAGGGATCACTATTTCAGTGAACCTACATCCACCCCAGCACCAGGCTGGGAAGCTCAGATCTAGAAGAGAGAGAGCTTTTCTCCGTGTTCTCTGACTCCACTGTCAGAGAGAAGTGGAAGAGGGAGAAACTCACCAAGTTCGAAAACATTCACTGAGCCTTGTTTTTAGGTGAAGAGCAGAAGCATGAAAGTCTTAAAAGGGTCATTCTTGGAGGAAAACCCTTTTGCTTCTTGCAGACTGTCTTGCTATTCCCTTAAATCGGCCTTCCTCCGTCATGGAGAAGTTAGAAGTCAAGTCCAACACTGGGAATGGGCTTGGGCAAAGGACAGAGTCTGTTTTGTGCCACCTCTACTGAGGCAAGAAGAAATCTCCAAAGGCTGTTTGGCGTTGGAGCCTCAGCTGGTCATAAAATTTGACCTATTTTGGTGCAAAATCAAGTGTACAACTGGATGATCTGGCAGAACCGAAGCTGGAATCCTGTGTCCTCATCTCCTCACCAAGTGTGGCCTTGATGGGGACTCATTAAGTTTGGGGTGGGGGTGCAGAAGGAAGCCTGACACCTATAGAACCACAGCCTGACCTGGGGAGGGGGCCTGACGGATTGCCGTTATCAGGCTCCTTCAAACTGTGAGCTTCTAGGGCGCCACCATGACTCACAATGGCCACTGGGTTTCCATGGCCTGGAGAAGGGAGCTGCTGTCATTGTACCCACTGAGCAGACCAGTTTGCTGGCAGACGAGGAACGGCACACAGTGCCTGGACTTGATTATACACAGAATTCTTTTTTCTTTTTAAATACAATGGTTTTTGAGTGCCAAGTGGCATTTCCGTTTCTATCCAGCAGGAGGGCCCTCTGATCACCTCCGGGACGAGCACTTACACTGAGCCCACACTTCCGGTGTGGGAGCTCTCAGTGCCTCCAGCTTCCGGCCCTCTCCAGTCACCAAACAGTGAGGTTCTGTGCAAGACTCGTGGAGCTGGTCGAACCAGGACAGTGAGGACTGAGCTAGATGACAGCAAGTGCTTTCAGAAACAAAAAATAAAGGCCACATTTGGGTGTTCCAATCCATTTTCCTCAAAACAACTACACATAGTAACATAGATCTCTCTCTCTCCCCACTCTGCGCGCGCACACACACACACACACACACACACACACAGACCACACTTAATGAGAAGCAATGTTAAAACTGCTAGAGAGCCTTACACTAATTTCTGCAACATGTTTTGAAGCTTCAAGTCACACACCTGACCTCACCCCACAGCTAGGATTCTTGCCTCACAGCTGATGTCAGCAAGCACATTTTGTGTACATTTACGCAATTACATTTGAATTCCCTCAACAATCCTCTGAGGTCGACATTATTGTTCCCATTTTAAGGAGGCTCCAAAAGGCTTCCCGGCATCCTTAAAGTCACATATATGGCTAGTTGGGGGACAGATGCAGGAGTCAAGTGTGGTGCTCTCCCATTTCATGGCATCTGCCTGTCCCAAAGCTTCACACTCCCTGCTCTAGTCTCCATATCTGCGCTCAGCAGGCCCCACGCAAAGCAGAGTCCCTGATGGTAAATGTCCACAGTGCAACCACCTCTGGAAACACAGTCCTCCTTAGCAAGAGTGACCAGTCTGCTCCCTCGGCACCTGCAGCTCCCGAGCCTGCGTCCAGCCTCACGTTAAAATCCCCGCCCCACTGAAGAGAAGAGCCAGAGAAGCCGCAGGCCTGAGTGGGCCCCTCTGGGCGTACTAAGCTCATGCATGGCGAGGCCACGGGACCACTTCCCAGACAGGCCCAGGGAGCAGAGGCACACTAGAAATCCCAGTACTAGGACAACAGGCGTAAAAGGTGGCTCTCCTGGGCTGTCCGGGAAACGTGGTCATCTAACTTACAAACTTAAACTCTTCTATTTAATGCAATTTTAGTGTATGTTATGGCTTTAGAGTCTTTGAAAGAGAATCAGCACATTTTGATAACTGCCCCTCACATTTTCCCTTTCCCACCAAAACAGTAATGCATCAAATTTCAAATGGTGTTGATCAAAGGATATAAGGCATTTTTATTGATAGTCAAAATCCACATATATGTGCATATGCACACACACACACAGCTCTTCAGATCCCCCTTAAGTTCAAAGTAGGGGCTATACCTAAGTTGGTTTGGATTGCTGTAAAATCATGAGTTAAACAAAAGTGGTCATGGAGAGATTTCAGGTTTTGTCCACTGAGGAAAACATATAATTTTGTGAATCCAAGACTTCCCAAGGAATCATAAATATTGATCATGCTCCCACAACACCTTTTGAAGACTTTCAGTGCCCTGTGTCGAGAGAAATTGGTAAAGATTTCCTTGTACAACATTTGTTAACCTGCCTTTGAATATAAGAATAAACAGGGCTGAGCTCAAACATCAATCATTTCTTTGAAAGCTTTAATTTTCAAAAAATGGGCTCACTTATTAGAACTACTTATGGCAGTGATGTAACGAGCAAAAGCTTGTTTATACACTGCAAAAGAAAATAATGAATACCATTATTTTTGTCAGTTCAAACTAATCAAGTTGAAATATTTTTTCATAATATTTAAAAGAATACAGTAATAGCACAAGAATGGAAAATAGGTCAATGTCTAAGATAGAGACAGATAGTCTTCATAGGTGATAGTATGTGATAATTTGTGGGTGAAGTGGAAGATATTCTAAAAATTATGTTTAAAAAGAATAATTATCAATTTATAAAAGAGTTAATATGTTTCTACCTCATACCATTCACAAAAAGAAAAAATGTGAAAAATCAAACATAAATAAAAACTAAAAAATATTTGACAAACAAAACATATGTTCACTATGCTCATCTAGGAAAGGGATTCATAGTTGAAACAAAAAGATAATGTTATAGAACAACAGATGATCAATAATTTCTCTATATTAGAAGACAAAATTCTTATGTGACCAAAGATATGAAATATTTGAGTAAAAGGAGTAAGTGGAAGGAGAAAATAAGAGATCTTGAAGATCAACAGGAAATACATGAAAGATTCAATAGGAAAACAAGGGGCAAAAGAGGTGAAAAAGCGATTATCAATAAAAAAGAAAGAAATGTACATGGATAACAAATATATTAAAAAAGCATTAATTATCCCAGAAGTAAACACAGATTTATTTATATTAAAACACAGAGACCATTTTAGATCCATAAGACTGGTAATTCCAAAAAAATTGGTAACACAGAGTTGGATAATGATAAAAAGCTGTTACTCTTGGGTCATACAGGAGGGGCAGAACGTGGTTCAGCCACTTTAGAGGACAATTTGGTAGATTGCAAGGACATTTTAAATGTTCATAAGCCATGGCCCAGGAATCCCAAACCTAAATACTCAAGAAAAACACCATGTGAATACAGCAAGCTATGCAGGTTATCTCTGCAGCGTGTTCACTGCATGAGGAGTTACGAGGAACCTGCGCATCAGCAGGGGAACAATGGGCTCACGGACTCTAATCAGCAGAGCAGAGCCCCATGGGAAATGTGCGAACACAGTTCATGTCCCGCTCAGGGGCTGTCCTGGCAATCAGGGGGGAGCTCTCCTGCCCTCATTATTTGGCTCCTTTTACCTTATGGCTCTGCCGGTCTGCGGAGTTTTCTCATATTCTGTACCCAGAGGCTGGGAGCAAGCTTGGGTTTATGTGGCTGGGCCCGGAAGCAGCTTACAAAGCCTCCCCAACCCCACCTTCTAGCTCTCAGTTACCTCCCACAGAACTGCAAAGCTGGGGGGCAAGTGTACCCAGAACCAGGGGGCAGCAAACTTTGGTGAACTTTCAGCAGCCTGTGTCCCATGTCCAACAGTGGAGAAATGTCTAAATAAAAAATGGTGCCCTCACAGATGCAGATTGAGGTGAATGTATATGTATTATTATGAAATGTCTCTAAAGATGTATTTTTTTACTAAGATATTATTGATCTTATAAAGGTTTCATATAAGTAGCACTGTGGTTATTACACTCACCCATACTATCAAGTCCCCCCCCCCACCACACCCCATTGCAGCCAATGTCCATCAGCATGGAGAGATGCTATAGAGTCCCTACTTGTCTTATCTGTGCTGCACTGCCTTCCCCATAAGCCCACTACATCATGTGTGTAATCATAATGCCCCTTAGTTACCTTCTCCGTCCTTCGCCCCCCGGCCATCCTTCCCACTTCCCTTTGGTACCACGAGTCCATTTTTGGAGTCTGTGAGTCTGCTGCTGTTTTGTTCCTTCAGTTTCGTTTTGTTGTTATACTCCACAAATGAGGGAAATCATTTGATACTTGCCTTTCTCTGCCTGACTTATTTCACTGAGCATAATATCCTCCAGCTCCGTCCATGTTGTTGCAAATGGAAGGATTTGTTTCTTTCTCATGGCTGAATAGTATTCCATTGTGTATATATACAACCTCTTCTTTAGCCATTCATCTACTGATGGACACTTGGTTTGCTTCCATATATTGGCTATTGTAAATAGTGCTGCGATACACATAGGGGTGCATGTGTCTTTTTGAATCTGAGAACTTGTATTCTTTGGGTAAAATCCTAGGAGAGGAATTCCTGCATCAAATGGTATTTCTATATTTTAGTTTTTTGAGGAAACTCTATACTGCTTTGCACAATGGCTGAACTAGCTTACATTCCCACCAGCAGCGTAGGAGGGTTCCCCTTTCTCTGCATCCTCACCAGCATTTGTTGTTCTTAGTCTTTTCAATGCTGGCCATCCTAACTGCTGTGAGGTGATATCTCATTGTGGTTTTTATTTGCATTTCCCTGATAATTAATGATGTGGAGCATCTTTTCATGTGCCTGTTGGCCACCTGAATTTCTTCTTTGGAGGAGTGTCTGTTCATATCCTCCTCCCACTTTTTAATTGGGTTATGTGCTTTTTGGGTGTTGAGGTGTGTGAGTTCTTTATACATTTTGTATGTTAACCCCTTGTCAGATACGTCATTTACAAATACATTCTCCCATTCTGTAGGATGCCTTTTTGTTTTGCTGATAGTGTCCTTTGCTGTACAGAAGCTTTTTAGTTTGTTGTAGTCCCATGTGTTCATTTTTTGCTTTTGTTTCCCTTGCTCAAGGAGACGGGTCCAGGAAGAAGTTGTTCATGTTTATATTCAGGAGATTTTTGCCTATGTTGTCTTCTAAGAGTTTTATGGTTTCATGACTTACATTCAGGTCTTTGATCCATTTCGAGTATACTTTTGTGTATGGGGTTAGACAATAATCCAGTTTCATTCTCTTGCATGTAGCTGTCCGGTTTTGTTAACACCAGTTGTTGAAGAGGCTCTCATTTCCCCACTGTATATCCATAGCTCCTTTATGGTTGGGTTTATATCTGGGCTCTCTAGTCTGTTCCATTGGTCTATTCTGTTCTTGTGCCAGCACCAAATTGTCTTGATTACTGTGGCTTAGCAGGGTCTTTAACTCAGGGTCTCACAGGCAAGGGTCAATGTGTCAGGCAGGGCTGGGTCTCATCGGAGGCTCGAGGTCCTGTCCGAGTCCACAGAATGCATTTCCCTACAGCTGCAGAACTCATGGCGGCCTGCTTCTTTGAGGCCATCAGAAGAAACTTCCCAGGAAGGGCCCATCCCACTTTTAAAGGTCTCCACCCGATGAAGGCAGCCCCACCTACAAGCTCTCCCTTTTGATTAACTTGAAATCAACTGTTTTGCAAACTTCCTCCACCTCTGCCACACGGTGTAGCCTGATCACTGGAGTGACATGCAGTCCTGTTCACAGAGTTCCCCACGCTCACAGCAGGGCACTGGACTGGGTGGGTACGCCAAGGAACAGGCATTTGGGGTCATCTTAGAATCCTGCCTACCACTTCCGCTTTAATGCCTTTTCCTTCGGCGTCTTGCTTCACTTCTACAGATCCCACACATGTCCCCAAATGCTGATGAGAATCCTTAGCTCTGAGACACCACCTTCCTTCTGTTCCCAGCTGCACTCCACTGCCTCCCACAGTCCTCAGTCCTGCCTGCGCCCCTGCACTGCTCCTTCACAAATACAGCTTAAGGAGAAGAATCTGCCAGGTTTTAGGCTTCATCCTACTATTTCCAGATCTTTGACTATTGCTGATAAACCGCTCCAAGTTCCCTTTAGCTACTGCTGCAAGCTTACCGATTTGGCTATGCGCAGATATGATGTCGTTTTTGGTAACAAAGGCAGACCCCTGAGTATTTTCCTATGCTTCCATATCCTCCTATTAGTTATTATAAGGGAAGTCTGTCACCACACCAAGTCGTGTTACACATGCAGCTGTTCATTAGCATGCAAACATGGAGCAGTATTACTGCCCAAGCTCTGAATTTGATGGAGTCCCAGGGCTCTATTTTGCACCCCATGAGTACCTTGCATTGAGAGTTTATGAGACAAAATAATGATATTATCATAGTAGGAATGACCTCACTACCCAGAAGAACCCAAGTGACTAACAGCCCTTTTAACAAAAACCCAGATATAGGTTCCTAAGTATCTGATGGGCCAGTCTCAATGGTAAGGACCAGAAAGCTCCCTACTGTGTTATATAAAAAGGAAGGATGTCTCTAACACATTGTAGATAATTCATTTACCTTGAAAACCACACATTTCAACAATGAAAATACTTTTTGACTTTTCTTTCCAGTAATGGCGGATTTGATCATTCATTCAAACTGAACTTCTCACTATGAGAAACCAGAAAAGCTGGAAATAGTATTTTTTAAAACGTAGCTGCTTGATGTGACTGAAAACTTTATAAGTAAACAGTTGCTGGGCCAAGATTTTGGAGGAGATCGATAGTAGAGGGGTAAGCTCAACTTGAAAGCACTTTTCCTCTGGGAGTTGGGCCAATACTGATCAAGGTGGCCGTGAGCACTGCCGGGGCCAAATGGGGCCAAAGCTGGCATCCAGGACCAGCCGATGGGAATGTGCCCGACCATCTGGGGAGAACCAGGTGTGGTCACCGCAGGAGTAAGGGTGCAGCTCACATGAATCCTCTGCCAGGGGAGAGGCCTCTATCCCGGTCTCAGTAATGTGTACAGGCAGTCATTCAAATTAAGAAAATGTCACATGGTGAGAGAAGACAGCATGTACAAGAACAAAAGGCAGGAGAAGACACGTGTACAACTTCATGGCGTCCGGAGAGCAGTAACCAGTCACACATCTTAAAATAATTTTCATTACTATGTTCAAAGAAGCAAAAGCAATTACCACACAAAAAGTAAGACTGAGAATTTCAGAGAACTGAAATACAACATAGATGACAGTGCAACTTAAAAAAAAAAAGAAGTTTTAAAAGTTAAAACTGTAATAACCAAACTTACAAACTCAATGCGTGAGACTCACAGCCAACCAGGCACAGTGAGCAGAAACTTAGAGGACATGGAGAAAAGAATGAAAAGCAAACCGGACAGTGAAACTTGGATGAATCCATGAAGTTGGAATCTCAGAAGAAGAGGAAAGAGAGAAAGCGACACAATCAGTAATGGACGAGATAAATGGTGGGAATTTCTCAAAACTGGCCAAGACATTAAACAAAAGATTTGAGAATCCCTAAGAACCTCAAGCATGATAAACACTAAGTTCACCCCAATCATTATCATAGCAAAACTGCCTAAAAAAAAGTGAGCCAAGGAGAAATTTTTAAAACAGCTAGAAGGACAAAAAGGGGAATTATCTTCACATGACTTAAAAATTATACTGACAGTTGACTTTTCAGCTTTAAAACAATGCTAACCAGAAATGATTAGAGTGATATCTTTAAATACTGAAAGAAATAACACCTAACAGAATTTTACAACATCTGAAAATTATCCTTCTATACTGAGGGGAAAATGAAGACATTTTTAGGCAGATTACATTAGATAAAATCTGTCAGCAGTAAACCTGAAACAAAGTAAATATTAAAGGTATTCTGGCAGCAAATGAAAACAAGCCCAGATAAAAGGTTAATGATTCAGACAGTCTTGAAGAGGCACACAAATTAAAATGTTTCCATAAAGAAACAGATGACACAAAAATTCAACTCTTCCATAAAATATGAAAAGAAGAACATTCCTGACCCTTAGTTTCAAAACTTGTCAAGAACATGATAAGGAAAATTATATTGTTGAATGAAGATGCAACAATCCTAAATAAATAATACTTTATTTAGGAAATGAATCCACTGATATACAACAGTGATACTATGTGACTACCGAGCTAGCTTCACTCAGAATAAATGATTGGTTTAATACTGGAAAGTCAGTTATTATCATTCATCACATTAAGACAATTGAGGAGAAAATTTGTGATCTTCTCAAGAGATGCAGAAAAAAATGATAAAATTTAACAACCTCATTAAGTGAAACACAGAAAAAAAGTGAAAAGGGGAGAGGCAGGAGGGAGAGAGAAAGGAAAGAAAAAAGAAAGAAAACAACAAAAAAAACCCTGCGTAATCCAGGAAAACCCTGAGGACAGGCTACGAGGCAAACACACGGTGACCATCCTGCCTAGTTCCTGGCTGAACACCTGAGCAAAGCAAGGGTGGTTTCTTCTAGTCAGCTTTCTACTGGAGGGCCTGGTCTATGTCAAAAAGAGAAAAAAGGAAATTAAAGTTGTAGCATTTAGGAAAAAGAAAACAATAACACCATTTTCCAGAAGTAAAATGATTACCTACATAGGATTTACAGGAGAGTATACAGATAACATGTTAGCACAGACAAGTAAGCTCAATGAGGGACTGGATAGCAAAAGAAAACAAAATCAATTCTATTTCTCTGTATTAGCAATCAGGAAGTAAAAATAAAAATTTTCAGGAAAAGATACAATTCATAAGGAAATAAAAAAATACTTAGAAAAAAGTAACTGTCTGAGAGCATTAAAGATTTTTAAAAGCACAAAAGAATCAAGATACAGTAAATAAACATTAAATAATATTAAGAAAACAATAAATAAAGAAACAGTAAACAAGTTCTAAGAGGGAGATATACCATTTATAGATTGGAAAACTCAACATTTTAAAGACAAGTTTCCCCCAAAGATCTGAAATTTCAACGCAATCCCAGTCAAAATTCAATGATTTCTTTTCTGGTACTTAAAGAGATGATTCCAAAACATACCTGACAATGGAATAGGTGGGGAACAGCCAAGGTATTTTTGAAGAAAAACAAGATGGAAAGATTTACTCTGATGGGTATCACAATTACTATTCATCTACAGTAATTCAGCCAGGTGGTACTGGCATAAGGATGGACAGATCACGGACAGACAAGCTCACCCAGAAACACCTGCACACCACACACCTGCTTTATGCCAGAGCAGCAACTGCAGAACAGAGGGAGGAAGGCCATTTCAGCAGACTGCACTGGGACCGCTTACAGAACGAATGAAACGCCATTCTACCTCGTATCATACATAAAACAGGTTCATCAGTAAAAAGCGAAACAAGCATGTAGAAGATAACAGAGGAAAATATCCTCCTGTCTTTGGGGTAGCAAACGCTCTCCTAACTGGAACACAAAAGGCACTAACCTTAAAAGAAAAGGAGGATGAAACTGGTTTACATTAAAATTGGCATGTTCAGCTAACCAAAAGAAACTATTTAAAGCATTAAAAGGCAAGCCACACATGGAGAGAGGATCATCACCAATTGTACCTAGTCACCAAAGAACTCGCATCCGTCATGTAGACAGGCCTCTTACAAACCCACGGAGCAGGAAGCGAGGCCGTAGAGAGGCGGACAGGGCTGGTGGGCATGGCTGCTTCCACCTGCTCTTCTCATACCGTACACGCACCCACCGGTGGTGATGGACATCCTTCCCTGCTCCTGGTCACAGGTCGGCCATGCTCTGTACCGCCTTCCTTAGACCCTTCCAGGAGACCTGTCTTCTTGGCGCACTGGGGCCCACGGGCAGCACTAACTCCTACCAGCTTCGCCTCCTAACTCTGTCCCCTGCGGGTCACTCTGTGGTATGTATTCCCAGCTTTGATTCCTGACAGTAAAATTCCAGCCTTGAGAGTTCCTAGCAAAACCCTTTCCTTTCTTGAAATACTATTGTCTTGCTAGAGAATTTCTAAGTCTAGTATAAAATTCGTAGCTGAACAAAGGCTGCAGGTCCCGGGTAGTCTGCGTTACCTGGGGCAGCCAGCTAAGACTTTTGTCTTAGCCCTTGTGACAAAATGGCTGAGGGAAAATAGATGGGGTGAGATTTCAAATTGCCATAGTGTTGCGTTTGTTTCCTGAAATATGTTCTACGTTCTACAAAATGCCATTAGCCTGCTTTACTCCCTGGTTGAAGATGGCAGAGTGTGCCTGATTTCCCGGGCTCCTGTCATCTGTAAAGTCCGCCAGCAGAACTGGTTTGAGTCCCGGCCTGGCACGTGCCTTAGTTACAGAAAGTTCTTTCACCTTCCTGTGTCTCAGTTATGTCACCACTAACACGGTGATAATGCAGTCCACCCCCGAGGATTCTCACTGGGGTGAGGAGCTCCTGGAACGGAAAAGGGCTAGCGGCACCAGTGGGGGGGACAGGGAGCACGGATGCCTCCTCCAGGCAGGCGCCAGCTGGCCTGGTGGGCCCGCCTGGAGGACTGCACAAAACATCAGCAAGCCATTAGACTTGTTGAGGATTTCAAAGACATATTTTTGTAAAAGAAGCTTAATATCACATGCAGCAAAACCTGCAAATCCCCACCATACGATCCACCCCAAATCCATTTCCCGAGGCCACAGTTTCCCTGCAGAGACCCCCGATCCCTGCACCACCCGGAGCTGGCGGCATACCCCATGGGTGGTCCAGAGGCAATCCAAACCCAGACCCAAGGCCAAGGGGCAGGTGGTGTGGCCTGTCAATGGCATACGGAGGCAGAGGCTAGCCAAAAACCGACCGGGAGCATGCACTGAGTTCAAGTGTTGCCTATCAACTAAAGGCCTCTTTGTGAAGTTGCATGGTAACTTGTAGATGTTTGCCTGTCAGAGATGTTAGTAATTTCTGTTTTCTGGAACATATAACCCCGGAGGCTTGTGGCCCTATTGGACATTGACCAGTTTCGTGCTCTGGCCATGCCTGTATCTGTGTTCAGCTTCTGAAATGCTTTTTGAATCTGGTGTAACATCGGATTCACTCATCCATTTAATTAATAGGTCATTGAAATCTTGACCTGTGATTATTTTACATTTACTTGAAAATAATGACTTTAACTTCCTGAAAATTATATTCAAACATCCCTTAACATTAACGTCTTTAAAATCTTGGAATTAATCTTTCCATTCCCATTCCTAAAAAGCAGTTCCTCTATCACTATGGTTTTTAAATGGCCTTTACTGATTCCAGCTCTCTTTTGGGGGAGCTTCAGGACTCCCACAGCTACGGGGATAGAAGGTCTCTCTTGTCATGCTCTCTCTGCCGTCCCTGTCATGTGCGCTATCCTGTGACACGGGAAGGCCTACCTGGTCCAAACTCCCGTGTGCCCTGTACTTCCTCCCTGTTTACGGCCCCCTCCTCCCTAAGCTGAGACGGCACACCTCCACTCCTCCTTCCCATTTTGTGGCCTCCTGTCTTGCTTTTTGACACTACACGTTGCCAGGTGGCATTGGTAGCTCAGCGGGTCATTCATTTTGTGTTCAAGGCATACATGCCACACACGTGTTCTATGAAAGCTCCTCAAAGAACCCAAGTCCTTGGCCTCCCGCGGACACCAGTCCAACTCCTAGGAAACAATGGAAAGCATCACAGCGACAGGACATTGCCAAACTGCCATCAGGGGTCACGGCAAAGAGGACGCACGTCCAACGAACGACTGTGTATCCATGGGTGTTGTCTCTACCCCACACTGCACGTATGTGTGTGCATGTGCGTGTGTGTTTCAACACTGAGACCTGGGGCTGCAGTGGGGGTGAAAAGAGTTTGGTGTGTATGGTTCAGTCTATTTCTTCAAACATTCTGAATGATAATTAGCTGTGATTTTTACATCTATTCATAATGATAGCAGAGGGCAAGGCACAACAGAGAGGGGGTTGCAAGCTTTCCACTTAGCAATTAATTCTATTATTAAATGCTAAGAAAAAAATAAGTGCCTGCCAGCTGTAGCTTTATTATGTTTTCCCAGAAATAATAATAGAAGGCTGTGAAAGTATATTGTTTATTTCTCTTTTTCTCCCCCACCCTTGTAGAAGAAGAAAAAAAGGAACCACGGGTGGTTGCTCCTTCCATGTGAAAATAAAATTATTCTGCTATGAGAAGATGACTTGGACAGAACATAAAGAAGGAGACTGCTAACCAGTGGAAAGGTTCGGTTTTATTTTGACTCATTTATTTTTAAAATGGAACAGCTACTCTGGGTCAGAACCTGCACTAAGCACGATGCAGACTAAAAATGATGGAATACTCAGAGCTTCCTCTATGGGAGGTCACAGCCGTCTACATCCTGCACAAAAACAAAATAAGGCAAATGCCAGAGAGGAAAATAATCAGTGCCCTGGAGCACAGGAGAGAGGGTAGCTGTTTGGTGATAACATAGAATGCTGGTGCAGGTGTCAATCACCAGACAAAAAGTAGCTGTTGAGCAACTTTGCTAGCAACACACCAGGCAAGTAGTAGCTTCTCCGTAAATATGAATTGACTCTGAGTCTGAACTACACTCTTGCTGCAAACCTCCGCACATGATGAAATGGAAAACAGGGCTGCATCATGCTTCGGAATTTACCCATCGAGTCACCATGCTGGGGAGCAGCACACAGAGGTCTGCACCAGTGGAGGTTCTCTTTGCAAAAGAGAAGCAAATTCAAGCTCAGAATTCTTTAAGATTAACATCTAACTCCAAGGGACTGAGATGAACACTGTTTTAATTATTTGGGACATAAATGGAAAACTGACACACTGGGAGTAATGTGGGACATGGTCGTACTGAAAATCTGACATCTTCTGCCCACTGGCTTTGCGACCTTGGGTATACTGCACACCCTTCTAAGTCTCAGAATTATTATTAAATGGGTGTAATAACACCTCCTTTACAGGGGTATTATGAAAATTAAATAATATGTGGAAGAATGTCTGGCATATTATAAATTTTCAAAAATGGTTTGAAAGACTTGTGTTATGATTGTCATTTAAAGATCAGGTTTGTGTTGAACAAACTGCGCCTTTTCCACTCATCTTCCTTCTCTCCATGAGAGAGGCTATGTGCGCTGCCGAATAATCGTCATCGTGAAGAAACTCAGTGTCATGCTTTAAACACCCTGACTGAGAGTATTTCTGCTTCCAGTTGGTCCAATCCAGTACCAGTCAGGAGAGCTTATAAATGAATCAAGACTGTCTAATTCTGATTCCAATTCAGCCTGTAAGGATGGAAACCTCCATGTCCTCACATGACGTGTGTCACTGTGTCTGTTTAAACAGGTTTCTCTGAACCACGGCTGGAAAGCTGGTAATCCTTGGACAAAATTTATCCTGAAGATTTTTTGGCAGATGCAATATTTTTTATATTTTTTTCTAAATTATAATTTGCATGTCCTTGGTGTGTGTGGAGATGGGTGGGGAGGGAGGTGTCTTCACTCTTTTTTTTTGTCCTTGCGTCCTATTCCCTGTGCCTCAGATCAGTTTTGATTCACATGGGATGTCACTGCCGCTGCCCACAGGCCGCCTGAAACTGTGACCACCAGTGTGAACTACGTCTGCATCGGCCTGGGTAATATGGGAACCTGCCTGTTTGGGTTTGGAAGCAAAGACAATAGACTCTAAATTAATCTCCCTGCCCCAGGTCTTCCTTTAATGCCCCCTCCCCTCGCACCGGCAGTGATGTCCCTCAGAACGAATTTGCTGGTTGTATTACTTCTCTACCTCAAGTTCCTCAGTGGTTCTGTATTGGCCACAGTTCCACTCTCCCTGTTTAGACTCATGCTCTGCTATTTGAGGCTTCAGCTGCATTAAATGGCTCCCCATTTCCAGACATGCCCTCAGCATTCATAACTGCATACTTCTGCCAGCACCCTTTCCTCTGCTAGGAATGCCATCTCAGACTTTTCCAATTGACAAGCCTCCCTCAAGATACAATCAGAAGCAATGCAAAGTAGTTCCTCACTGACAAACCAGGAAGCCAACAGGCCTGTCTGCTGAGCTGTCAGAAGAATGTTTCTTCCTGTGATGGCTGCCTTTACTTTTCACCCTCTCATTCTTACACATTCCTTGAGAGAAGGTATCGCACAGCATCTTACAGCAAACGGCCTGGCACCCCCCATGCTTGTGGCAGACACAGCTAATCGCCCACCAGCTCCCCGGTCTCTCTTCCCTCCCCACAACAGAGCCCAGTTCTGTTCAGAGCAGAAGTGAGCTCGGCTACCAGGGTGGCCAACTGGAGTTCTGGCTAAAGAGCTGCAGATGACAAAGCAGCGTCCAGTGAGCAGGCAAAGCCCTCTTAGGAGAAAGCCCTTTGCCCTGCAGCCCAGGATGTGAGTGTGCTGCCTGGCAATGTGGCAAGCAGCCTGCTGTCACAGGACAAAGGCCACAGCCAGGGACAGCAGTGCGGGAAGACCGGGAGGGGTCCTGACCATACTCTTGACAAGTCGCCCTAGGCTTGGACTCTGACTTTCAAATTTCTTCTGTTTGATAGAATATTCTGCCATATGCCTAAACGGCAGTATTTGATGTTTCAGTTCTTTGCAGCCAGATACTTTCACAACTGATACAATGGTTAGTGTCTTTTGTTGAAGGTAAACAGATATTTATTCAGTGCCTTCCATGCTGGAGGCAGTAAGCAATACCAAGTTCCTACCTTGTGGGATTTACCTTCTAATCAGGGGGAAAGACAATGAACCAACATGGGAGTAAAAGTGTAACACAATCGAGTGCAATGTCAGGTGGCGATGCACTCTACAGAGAAGCAGGATGAGGCGACAGAGGGTGACAGAAGGCAGATTCACCTGGGGACACACAACAACAGGGGAAGGACCTTCTGAAGAAGTGACATGTGAAGTCAGAGAATGAGCTCTGTCCTCAGCCACAGCATGCACAGGTGGCTTGAAGCAGGAGTTTATTTTGGGAAGAGTAAGAGAGCCAGTGAGGCCAGAGAGCAAAGCCAAGATGGAGAGGCAGACGTGAGGCCAGGGCCCAGCAGCCAGGGGTCCTGGAGCCCACAGGGCATGTGTGCTACCTACGTGTAAATAGAAGTCAGGGCAGGGTTCTGATGAGCTGTGGGCTCATGACTTGATTCATACTTTCCAGTGGCTGTGCTGCCATGTGGAAATCATTCGTGAGGAAGGCGAGAGTAAGAGCAGGAGACGAGGGTGGAGACTGACCCCCCTTCCCAGCGGAGATGGGAGCCCCTTGGAAAGTGGGCCCAGCAGAGCTGCAGTGTGGAGGTGGAACGCGTGCGACTGACAAATCTGGGGCTCAAGTAAGACAAGGACATCAGCAGTGACTCCCAGATCTTGGGCTGACCTCTTTGAATGAATGTTGGTGACATTTTGTGAGATGAGAAGGAAATAAACAATTCAAAAGCTATTTTAGATATGCTTAATTTTGAGATATCAATTAAACATTCAATAGAAATGTCAGGTAGGAAGTTAGAAATCAGGGACAATTCAAGGCTGGAGATGGAATTTGGGGAATCATCAGCCCATAAAGACATGGGACTGGGTGAGGTTGCCTAAGAAGTTGGTATCATTAGATAAGAGGATGCGGTGAGTCCTTGGTACACTAACCTTTGTAACCTTCCAATGTCCAGGAGAAGCAGCAGCTAATACAAGAAACTAAAAAGGGAAGATTAGCAAGGTAAAAGAGGTGAGTCTGGGAAGACGGATGTAGAAAGTGCCTCAGGAACAGGGACTGAATCTTGTGTCCAGCAGAACAGGAAAGCTGAGAACTGATGGCTGATTCCTTCAGCTGTGCACGGAGACTGAAGCCTAACAGGACCTGGTGCAGATGGACACGGAAGTGAAGGCAGTGGGGAAGCATGTGTAGACTATGTCCTCAAGGAATGACGACCTCAATTGAGAAGAGAAATAAAGTGGTACTCAGAGAGTATGTAGGGCCTAAATGTTTTTGTTGTCAATTAAAAATATTTAAAGTGTTTTCTACTCATGGGAATGATCCAGTAGAAAAAGGCAATAATGATGACGGAGAAGAGAGGGCAAGATTTCAGGAGCACCATCTATGGTTCAACAGAGAAGCTGAGAGCTAACGTAGTGGAACAGGATCTGCTCATTCATCGTCACAGGGGAGCGCACAGATGTGAACGCAAGGAGACCTGTGCATTTGATGTTGGGATGGCATGATAAATATCGCATGGTGATGGGTGGGTGGACAGACGGATGGATGGATGAATGGATAATGCTATGTATTCTAACTCTTAAGAAAAAAGTACATCTTAAATTTGTCTCAGTGAAGCAAATGACTTCACCAAGTCACAAGTCCCTAAATCACCAAACCACATTTTCAAACAAAGAAGTTTGAATGAAGAATCTTCTGACTTAAATCTTTCAAAGGATTTCTAAAACAGACAAATGTTCTGTTTCCTGAGATCTCAACTTCATTTCTTCCGACGGGGGGTATGAAGATACAGGTGCGAAGGAAGGCTGACTGCAGTGGAATTATACGCAAAATAAAACTCAAAGAGAGAAGAAAAGAAAAATATGTTGAGACTTCAGGGTGATATTTTTTTATTGCTGTTTTCAGTGGAATATTGTACAATTAGATGTAGCGCCAATTCATTTCCCAAATAGGACTTTGAAAAAATTACAGAGTAAAATTGACCAAATTAGCATTTTTATGATTATTTCCAAGAGGGAGAAAAGTTGTATGGTTTTACAGAATAAATTAAAAAGTGTTTACTGAGTTTAAGGAGGCTTGTGTTTCAAAATAACTCTGAGTTCGTGGAAGAGTTGGGATATATAAAATTTTGTGCAGGAAAATTCCTTTCAGCTAATCAAAAGCAAGAGAAAGCTAAAGAGAGTTTCTCAAACTTTTAATGAAGTTTTGGAGAAAAAGAATTCATATAAACTCAACATAATGCACTTGAAACAACAGATTGAGTATAGTGGGAATCTGGTCATAATTACCCAATTATAAATTCAAATCCCAACTCAATGACTTATTGAGTTATCTTTCATAACTCTTTGAACTTTTAGTTACTAATCTGCAAAATGAGATTAGTATTGACATAATAGACTTTTATGAAGATTTAAAGAATTAACCTATGCAAAGCACTCAGCAGAAAATGATATATTGTAGGAATTGAAAAACTGCTTCTTTATCTCTTTTTTATATATCTTTCTTTTCTTGTTAGTTCTTTATGTTTTGATATATTTCTTATTGAAGTATAGTTGATATACAGTGTCACACTGGTTTCAAGTATAGAACATGGTGATTCGACAGTCATATACATGTTTAATGCTCACCCAAATGAATGTAGTTACCATCTCTCCCATAGACCGATTTTACAAAATTGCGGCCATACCACCTTGAATGCACCCAGTTTTGTCTGTTCATTCTTTATTAATCCCCCTATAACTCCACACCTTGCAGGGCACCGTAAGTGTTGATGTAAAGAATGTGTTCATCAGTCTCCTTCTCTAGTAATCGATTTAATTTTCCAAACACTTCCTACACAGCAAAAGACCCTCACATCCTCCACTCCCTAAAGTACTCATGAGCTTTTCCTTCCATTTCAGATAATGATTTTGGCAACAAGAAACACATTTTTGTTGTTGTTGTTTTGACAACGTGACTTTCACTTCTGGAAGCATTCTACGTTTGCTGATTACTTACTGGTGTTTTAATGTGTGGCACTGAAATTACGAAAAATTCCTCTGGGGTAACATCACCTCTGTAAGAAAGAAAAGGACTTGTTGACGACTGCTGACAGCTTTCTGGTCCCTCCCACCCCTTTCCTCTTTGCTCCACACTAGGCATCCTGATAAGAACCCGAGCTTGTACCCATCATCACTTGGCCAATGGAGATTTCAAACAATATCAGCACCTGCCTGGGAGGGTATCCCCACCCTGGCTCCCCAGGAAAGCCCCAAAGCCTGCTACTCACTCCCTTGCTCTTGTTTCATGCCTGACCTTCTGGGGGAAAACTTTCTTTGTTTAGTATGTGAGCAGTAAACTTTATTTCACATCTTTTGCTACTGATTGATTTGATATCTATTTGTTACTTATGTTATCATTTATCCCAATAGTCATAAAATCACAGGACAGGGCTTCTTGGTAAACAGCACACAATGGTGGGTACACACCCCCTCCACTGTCAATGCCCTGTGAACAAAACATCTGGTGCCGTGTTTCCAGGTGTGAAATTAACCAAACATCCATTCATTCTGTCTGCACAGGGCTTTTGTACATGTTGTTTCCTCTGTTCTTCAATATTCCACTGCCTGTATCACATCTTCCCTGATTCTTCTTCAGATGAACCCCACTCTCCCCCTTTCACTTGGCTTCTTGAGTCCAGGTCAGATTTCTGTGTCACGGTTCTCAGAGATCTCTCTATACCGAGACTACAATAAAGTAAGTGATAATTACATATGTGTGAGTGTAAGCATTTGACTACTTTTCCGTCCCACTGGGTATCAGGTCCTTACAGGAGGGGACACGCTGACCAAGCTCTCCATGGTTCACCCCGCACCTGACATGGTACTTGGCAGTAGGACAAAAGCAGGTCCTTCTGCATTAGGGCATCGGTGCCTCGGACAGACATTGCCCCCAGCTTCCAGGTGTATGTGTGTGTGTGTGCACTTATATACACAAACACATACATATATACATAATAAATCACAGTGAATTTGGTATTCCTCCCTTTCCTGCTCATAGCTCGTACACTTTCCACAGATGAACCTCAGGTTGGCCCCAGGAGCTCAGTCAAGAGATGCAGCAGGAAATTTTACTTTCAATGTGTTTTAGAGGCGGATCATTGATGTGGTCCCTCGTTGAGCCATTTACAGGTTGTGTGACGTGGGGCACGTTGCTTAACCTTGGGGAGAAGAAGCTTCTCATCCATAACACAGAAACTTTGAAACTATCATCCAAGGCAGTGGGGACTTGAAATTAGATGTCTAAAGCACTGTCCTATAAAGCACGCGTTTAATAAATTGTGCCTATTTTAATTAAAGTGCCCTTTGCCGGGTTAATTTGTATAGCAGCCCTGAGCCGTAAGTCAAGAGCAGACATTAACAGGCTCTAAGGGATTGGACTGAATCAAAATATTCACTTTGTTTGAACTCAGGCTTTCCTTCATAATTCTTTTTTACTTATATGTAAAAACTTCTTCAAACCCTGTCTACTTTTATAAACATAAAAATGTCATCTTATTGTTAATGGAAATTAAAGTCAATTCAAACTTTCAAACTACATATACTGCATAAATTCAGGTGAGTTTGCACCTGTGATATGCACACTCTTCCCTTCTGCGCCCTCCGATTCTCTGCTCTAAATTGGCGATGCTTTTCAACAGTCATCTCAGGGAGCAAATCACTGTAGAAAAGAAGGAGGCCACTGCTGATGAATTCCCAAAGGGGAAGGGGTGTGCTGGTGCTGCTGCCCAGGTCCGTCCAGGGCGGTCATCCAAACTCGCCTCCGCGCCCCCAGCCCTCACAGGAGCGGCACTCTGCAGAGCGGTCCTCCCGGTACGGGTTGGTGGGTCTGCGGCTTGAACCTCACTGCCGGGAGGCTGTGAGCAGGGGAGCACGTGCCTGTGCCCACGGTGGTGGGAGCTGAGCAGGAGCTGCTGTCCCAGAGGAGCCTTCTCTGAATATTGGAGCTCTGCTACAAAAGGAACCTGCAGCTGACGTGGAAGGGGGCAGCCACCGCCCCACTTGAGGGGCTCACTGAGGCCAGGTGCCGTGGCGGTTCCCCCCCATTGCTGCTCATCTGAGGATTCACCTCGCGGGTGTAGGGCAGCAGCCAGGCTGCAGCTCCCCCAGGTCCTGCCTTGTCCTCCCCTCCAGCCTCTCTGATCCCTGAGCCAGGCACACGTGAGCTTCACGGTAAAGGGCACCGGACCAGAGCACCCCCATCGTGGAGACCCGAGGCCTGAGAGACAGAGGGGGTCCACCTGGTCTGTGCTCCGTGCACAGGCGCCTCTCCTCACCTTGCAGCCCTGCTGCCTTCAAACCCAGCCCCAGCCCCAGAAGCAACTCTCTGGAGTAGACTGCTTCATCAGTTTGCAGGAGGCCAACATCAAACCCTGCAATTAGATCTGTAAGATAAAAAAAATCATTGATTTGTATCAGCCATTGTGTTCTGCTTCTCTGGTCCAAATGCAAATAATCAAGAAATGGTACGTTTCTGGAGACTTCTACCTTATATACGGGATGTGGAGTGTGAGGCGTGCTGAGTAGATACTAGGGAATTCCAAAGGTTCCTGCATTTGATTGGCATGACCCAGGCTGCATTTAAAAAAGAGCAGTGGCCGTCTTTGGGGAATGGGGTGGGAGAGGAGGCAGGCAGGTTGTGTGAGGAGATGGGTTTAGATGCTCTTACAGTAGCTGAGGTGAGAGTCGGTGAGGTTCCTGCAGAGATGGGAAAAAGGGGCCCAGTCAAGTGACCTTAACCCATAATCAACTTCATGTCCATATAAAAGTAAACCAATTTAAACACAAGCCATTCTTCTTTGAGCCAGTTGCTTGTTGAACTATATAAACTAGACTTCGGTAGACAAAGGGCAAGGGCTTGCATGCGTGAGCTCTCACGGTGACCTCGGTACGCGTGGCTTCTGGAAAGCCCTTTCCGCTTACCCTCTTCCATCCTTTGAGCCCTAGTGAGTGTGTACCCTCCTGATGAACACAGACGCAGGGAGCTGAAGTTCTCCTTAAGCACCAAGGCACTTCTCATCTATGTTTGTCAGTTTTTACTTGGGACTATTTTGTAGCAAATTGTATCTGTCAGTTAGTCATCCAGTAATGATTATAGAGAAATAATTATGTGCCAGGGACTTCCAGACTAGTGAAGGAAGCACATAAGCAATAATATTTACAGAGCATTGTGCCAAGTGTTATAAAAGGATACGCACAGGGAAACGCAGGGGTGGGGAAGTAGCTGCTTGATCCCGGCTCACAGTGAGACATCACAGATGAATTTATCAGGTTTACCAAAATTAGCTGAATAAGTGTCTTAATGTCAGAATAATAATGATCAAAGAGACACCATTTCTTTGTACCTTAAAGCCTATATCATGAATACACTTTAGTTTCTTTCAGGCATAACTTAGTGATATATTCTTTGCCCCTCCAGTACCTAATACAGTGCATGGGAAGTAATATCTCATAAGGATCTATTGAATGAAAAACTGATATTATAAAATTATATGAAGATACCACATATATATATATACATATATGTAAAACTTCTAAAATAAGGAATACAGTATTATTCCTGGCATTCATGCTATCCTCAGAAACACAGCTGAAGAGAGGAAAAACTTGGTGAGATCACCCTGAGCCTTCTCTTCTCTTACTGAACCCTTCTGTCCTCCATTCGGTGTACTTCCTAGAAGCGTGTCCGCATTCCTTGCACATCAAGCACTCTTTATTCTTTGTTTTTCCCCATCCACTTTGTTTTGCCTAAACCACTTTCAAAAAATATTTTAGTACATGTCATATCTCAGAAGAGAGGAGAGACTTCATATACAGCTGACCTCAGAAAAGTGGCTCAGAAGAAATCTAACAGAGAGATGGGAAAGTATATGGAGGGATCAACAGACGTTTGGTTTCCTTGAAGATGGGCCACAGGAGTACAATTCCTACGTATAATCAATCCTGGAAGAACATTTTTGTGGGTTGAAATGTATCTCTGAAAAGATATGTTCAAGTCCCAGCCATGGGCCCCCATGAATGTGACCTTATGTGGAAATTGGGTCCTTGCGGATGTAATTAATGAAGATGAGGTCATCCCGGCTCAGGGTGGCCCTAAATCACACATGGCTGGTGCCTCTCTAAGAAGAGAAGGAGAGACACAGGGCGACACAGGGAGAGCCCCAGGTGAAAAGGAAAGCAGAGATGGGGCAACACATCTAGAAACCAAGGAAGGCCGGTATTTGCAGGAATCCACCAGAGCCTGGAAGAGCTCAGGAAGGACTCACCCCGAGAGGCTTCAGAGAGGGCACAGCCCTGCTGACACCTTGACCTTAGACTCCCGGCCTCCAAAACTGTAAGAATATTAATTTCTGTTGTTTAGAGTCTCCCAGTCATGGTAATGTGTGACAGAGGCTGTAAGAAACATATACAAATATCAGTCATCAAATGTAAAATGCACCCTTAGCATGCTCAGCCCCCAGATGCCGCTGTGCCATTGTGTAGTGTCCCAGTTGGGGTCACAAAGGAGGAATGTGTGGCCGGAGAGTTAGTGTCATGCCTCCGTACTGCAACCTTTGGAATCTTCTTTCTTTTAAAGAAAAATGCTTTAAAAAGGCTTGACTCATTCATTCAACACATATCTACTGCGTGCATAATTCCTACCAGCACTGCTCTGGGTATTGGAAGTGTCTCGGTGAGCAGAGGAAAAGGAGGTCCCTGTCCTCATGCCATGGAGGCTCTAGTGATAAATGGTGAGAAACTCATTTTAGGAATAATCAAGTGGACAACTGCCTTGTCCAATTTCTTTTCTGTTCAGTTACGATGTAGAACTCTAATCAAATCATTTAACACGATTTATGATGACTTCTGGAAAGGCCTGATCAGGCTGTGTACAGCGGAGTAGGTGTCTACTGGTTCTGGGGGGAAAAAGGGGGAGAAGATGTCTAAAAAGCACTGAAGGCATCTCAGCACCAAAGAAACATGTTCAGGAATTGTCCTCTGAATGCTTTCTGTGGATTTTCCCTTCTCTTTCCCTAAAGGTTGAAAATTTACTATGCTCTTTCTGGCCCATCACCTGTCAATGTATTATTTTTACTTGATGTTAATTAGGAGCAAGAACTAATACTCATTTAATTAATTGCACATATCTCCTCAATTCCTCTTGCTGCCTCTCCCGCCCCTGGATGGCCCTGAAAAGAATTAGTGTGGCGTTGAGGAATCTCAGTCTGAGACCAGGGGGATAATAAATAGAGAGAGCCTCACAAACACTTCGGCATTAAAATTTATTTGCATGACCTTAACTTGTAATAATTCAATTTAGTTTGAGTTGGCCATCGCGGAAACATGCAATTTGTTCAGCAGCTGCCATCACTCCCTCCTGTAGTTTTCTTGTCTCACGTGAATTATTGAGACAAAAGAAGAAGCCATCTCTCCCTCATATTTTCCTCCTGCCACCGGGTAATGAACACACAGCACGCACGGTGGAGTCTTCCCCTGCCTGGCCTTCTAAATGACCCAGATTCCGGCCCCTGACAACCTCTGCACAGGGCTGCCTGTTCCTTTGTTATGCACACCACAGTTATCTTTGCTTGCCTGCTTCCGTAACTCTGCCCTCCCTGTGATCACAAAATTGGCCACTGGTCTTTCATTCTTTTACCTTCTACACACCTCTCAAATCCTCTCCTCGGGTTTTCAGGACTTCCCAGACCATATACGTAACACTGCACCCAGAGATCCTCCCAAGATGCAGATCCGCTCAGGCTTCTGTTGTGGTTGCTTCCTTCACTCCTCTGAATGGCTCTGGGGGACCTCGGGATGGGCCCGAGTCCCTGATGAACACGGTGCCTTTTGATGTGACTCTCAACGCTTTTCCTGCTTCATTTTCTGTCACGTCCACACAGGCAGCTGCTTTCACGTCCCGTACCTCCTGGGCTGACTATAGCGGATGCTGCTGTGCGCCCGTCCTTCCCCTGATGCTGGGAATGCTGGTAACTGAGAGGTCTTTGCGGAATCCCTTTCCAAGAGCTGTCGCCAGCCAAAGAGGGCTACTGCGCTTAAAGGAACGCCCCTTTGGGGCATGAGCAGTGAGTTCCACGCCTGCTCCCTGTGGGGGTTCAGAGCCCAGCTCCTGCCCGAAGCAGGACAGTTCTGAAGGGCAGTCCCAGACTCACAGCTTTCTTTGGGGATTAGCTTGATTAGCAGCTGCACCACAGTTTCCAGGACCCCTCGACCAATCCTGCTTCCTCACTTCCGCACAGATGATCCTGGGGGAAACTTCCAGAAATGTACTCAGTGCACGTCCCCGTCTCAAAGATCTGTTTCCTGGGAAGCTAACGGGACTCACCCATGACTGCTCTATCGCTCACCTTCCCCCCTCCGGGTTTGGAGACGTTACCTCCCAAACGCCCTTCTCCACGCTTCCTTTGAGGAGGCTTCCCAATTCTTTCTTTCCGTTCCTAGAAAGAGCTCACCACATCTGCTTGCATATCACTGCAGGTAATTGTTTGATGTCTGTTTTTTATTCCTTCCCTAGATTCCTTCAGAACAAAGATGACTTATTTTCTGGTTTGTATCCCTCATGCTTAGGCTACTGTCTATCACAGAGTAACTGATCAATAAATATTTGTCACATGACTAAATCAATGAATGATTCTCCAGCTGGAAGAGTTCAACCCTAATGGGCCGTGGAAGCCCCGCAGCAGAAATCCACTGTCTCTTCGGGCAAATCGCTCCATTGACTATCCAGTTGGCCCTGAAGGATACCTAAATACTCAGTGAGAAAGTCATTTAAATCGAGATTTAGCTTTGGTTGAGTGGGAGCATAAGTTATTAGTTTGTCTTAGAGTCCAGAAAGGTTGATGGTATGATCTCATTTATTTGAATTAATTTATTGATCCAGTTATTGATTTTAGACCAGGTACCATGCTGCGTAAGGTGCAAACTAAATCTAATAAAGGCCCTGGGAGCATGAACTAAATACATTTCAAAGGAAGGTAAGGGGCTAAGTGCCACAGGAGAAGGACATATAAGTCTACAGAATTGAGAGATCTCATGAGGCAAGTCCCAAGTCCTGCCCATGCCGTGAAATAAGAACCAGCTCAGCTCTGCTCTGACAGTGCAGGGCTCTGCTTGAGCGCCTCTCGTAGTGAGGACTGCACTCCTTGCGTTCAAGGTTGTCAGATCGGCACAGCTACTCACGTAACAGTGAGTAAGGAGCCAAGGGAGGAGGAGACAGGGGTAGGGAGAATTCATTTCAATACAGCGCTGGAGGAGGGGGCAGGAGTCAGATCAGCAGAGGCTAAAGCATTTGACCAAGACCTGGAAAGCAGAGCTAATAAAAGGACTGCTCGCTGCAAAGGAAGACGCCACAGAAAGCTTGCCTGAAGGCAGGGTGGCCTTAGGAATTGGTCGCATTGAATTTATTGGTGTAGAATAGTGTTTGTCAAAGCACAGCCTGTGGGCCATCTGTATAACCATCACTGGCACTGGCACACTGGCAGAAACAAGGCTGAAGGGCACCTTCCTGTGTCACAGCCAAATCAAAGTTTCATGGAGGTGTGAGCCCCAAATCTGCATTTTAAAAGACTCTTGAGTATTTTACACACACAGAATTTAAGAATCCAGAGTCACCAGGGCCCTGGGGAGCAGAGGCAGTTTCTTTCTTTTCCTCTGTGTGTGTGTGTGTGTGTGTGTGTGTGTGTGTGTGTGTGTGTGTGTGTTTATGTGTGTGCGTATCTAGGAACAGTAATAGAAGCTTTGAAAAAGGTGGAAGAAACTCATTCAAAGGAGTATGTAGGCTGTTAGAACAATATATAATTGGTATGAAATATTATTCTGTTAAATACCAATAAAACCGACTTTAGGCTTCTGCTTAAGTGTTGGTCTCCCTTGAGTAATTACTTTAATAAGACACTAAAACTCTCTCAGAGGGTAAATGTATAACAATACACTCCTTCACAAGTGCAGAATTTGAAAACACCATTCCCAAATAGAATACAAATGCATTTTGTGGCTTTTATTCTCTAATATTCCCTACTTTGAATAGCAGATAAGGAAGTAGTGTGTTTGAGTAGCATGTGGTTAAATATGGAATGCAGGCTCTAAAATACTCCTTTTCTTCTGAAAGTCTGCACGGGCACCTGGCCCTTTGTTCTTTGTCCCTTCTAGCCTCACACAAAGACCAAACAACAATACAACTTGATAAAATCTTGCCCACAGACCAGCTTAAGTTAGACTGGTCATGTGGTAATGAATCTACATCTCAGTATCAAGCTGGTTAAACAAATAATTTCTGAATTCTGCATCTTTTTCCAGGGCTCTGTTGTCCATCCTCTCATGAGGCTGGGAGGTGGGAAAGCCCCCTCCTGTGGGCCCCTTTACATAGCGGCGCATCGGCCCCACAGAGAGGAGAGTCAGAATCGGGGTGCTGCAGCCAATTCATCAACTTCCTGGAGTTCTTTGTTCTGAAGTCATGGGTTCCAATGCACTGCAGTCTCTGAAAGGTCCCTTTCCTGTCAGCTCACCTGCAGGGGTGAAATGTCCTTTGTGCGAACAGCCCAAATGGTCTGGCTGCTTTAGGGGGCTGACATCAGAACACAGGAAGTCAGCAAGCTGGTGTCCGCCTGTGGGTTGAGTGTCCAGGCAGAGGCCTGGCTGTGGTCCTGAGGGACATTTACGCCTGAGTCACTCAGCATGCGGTCAGTGAGGTTGAGGGGACAGCAGGCCTGACGCAGGTTCCTAGTGCGCTCAGGGACAGTGGGCCATGGAGCTGGCTCCTGGGCTGAGACGGAAGGGTAGTTTACAAAATAAGTCCAGTGGGGGTTCTGCATTCTTTCTTAAAGGCCTCTCTCCAAGACTCATGCCGGGTTCAGGAGCCCCATGTTCCACGGGACATCTGGGGCCTTCAGTGATGGGGCTTCCTCCTCCCAACTGGCTTGGCCACAGGGTAGGCAGGCGGCCCTGCACAACCAAGGACCCGACCCTCTGGGGAGCCTGTTCCCCGCGGGGCTGCAGCCCTTCCTCCATGTGAGTCAGGCGTGGGGCTGCATCTGCTGGGGCGGATCTCGGGAAGTCCAGGGTGTTGGACCTGGGAAGGCAGGGGAGGGCTAATGCCCCTGGGTGGCACCAACCAGTGCAAGAGTGAGCTAGGAAAGGGGGGCACACACCCAATTCCAGGTAAGAGAAAGGCTAAAGCTGGGGGCTGGAGTGTAAGCCTGGTGTCCAGGGGTGAGGGTGTCAGCCCCAGAGATCAGTGTGTCTCTACACCAGACTATAAGCAGCCCGAGGGACGGCACCTGCCTGACCAACTGCACCCAGAACCAGTGCTGCGAGGGGACTGGCTGCCAGGGCTCCACAAGTAAAGGAGAAACAGGAAGAGGCTGGTGGACAGGCTAGGACACCCCTAGCCTGGAGGGCTCACCCAGCCACCCACCTTGGGTTGGGGAGAGACAGGGGCGAGCCAGGTACAAGCCCAGGAGAGAGGCAGGAATACATTCTCCCTCATTTCCCCCAGAAGGAACCATCGCTGCCGACATCCTGATCTGGACTTCCAGCCTCCAGGCCGTGGGACTACACACGTTGGGTGTTCAAGCCCCCTGCTGCATGGTGCTTTGCTACTGTAGCCCTAGTAAACTAATACAGTACGATCAGCCCCCATTTTACAGATGAGTAAACTGAGGCACAAAAGGGTTAAGTAATTCATCTTAAATCACAGTCCATCAATGGCAGAATCCAGATTCAGGCTTAATTTTGATGCCTCTAGAGTCCATGGCACATGAGAGCCCCTTCGTTATTAGGAGGAACTGAAAAGAGGTGACAACTAAGGTGAATTTGCACCAAGTCTAAAGAAGAGACCCAACGAAAAGCCTCAGAATGAGATCAAGTATAAGGGATGAACTCAGCCAATGTGGGTGCTCGAGTGTCAGCATTAAGGGAGCTGCAGGATTACTGTGCTTTGAAATAAAAGTGACAAAATGAGAAAATAAAACCGACCAACAAAGCACGGCACAGGCCCAGGTCTGCAAGTCTACAGCAGGCTTTTCCAGCTCCTTCCGGGGCTCTGGCCTCCAGCTGCCTTGTCCTAAGCCAAAATGGGCTTTGCCAGGCCAGGAGTGAAAGGCCCCGGGGGTAATTCATCCTCTTCTCTCTATGCAAGATGTGCCCTAAGGGTAAGGGCCTAGAGTCAGGCACAAGTTGTGAGACCTGGGCACGTCTTCCTGCCTTGCAAAGATGGTAGGAAAATGCAAAGAGGTAGACCGGTGTGTACATAACGCAGAGAGCTGGGCAAGGCCGGGCATCAGCAGGGCTGCCATTCTGGGGCTGATGCTAGCAAAATGGATACTAGAGAGAGGAAAAATCATGCTGAGGTGTATATGCTCTCCCACCAAGCAAAGCATGTGTTTTTTTTTTTTTCTCTCCTGCTCTTCAATGTCCGGTAAAAAAAATAGAGGGGGTGAGTGTCAAAGAGTCTGGAAAGACTAGAAATAGAGCAAAGGCTGCGGGCTGAACATGCTTGAGTTTAAAGCTTGACTTTACTACTTACAAGCTGGGTGAGATTGAGCGAGTTTCTCCTCTCTTTGCCTCCAGTTTTCTCATCCATGAATTCTGGGTAAGAAAAGCACCTGCATCGTAAGTTTACGGGCAGGACAAAGTTAAACAGTTCATATAAAGCCCTGAGCAGTGTAACTTCTCCACAGCATACTCTCCTGGGCACAGAGTCCACACGGGACCGGCAGCCCCTTCTTTGGGCACACATTCTGCACCAGATGCCATGTTAGATGCTCAGCTGTTAAAGATGAAAAGGCTGACGCTGAATGTCGAAGAGAAGATAAATATCTTGCCTAAAGCCACACCGTAGCATGATGGAGATAAGGTTCAAATCCAGAGTTGCTGGCCCCAAGTCCTGGGCTTCCAACATTAGAACACAAAAGACATGTGGACCAATCTCTGGAACAACAAGAGGAAAGTCCTTCTCCATAATCAGACTTTGGAGAGAAAAATCCCCAAAACATAGAGGAGAAAAGGGACATACACAGCCGAGAAGGTACCACAGGGAACCAGCAGGGTTTGAGAGAGATCACTAGATGTTTATCAGCAGAGGGCTTGTGATTCTTTTTGAGCTCGTAGCTTTGATGGCTACAAACACACAGACGATGCCACAGCCTGTGGTAGTTCCATGTTTGATTTCTCCTAAACACTGTGCTAGCTGCAAGCCTCTGTGATTTGGTTGGAAAAGCCTGTCCTTAATGAAAGAACAGGTCAACCTTGCACACTCACTTTCGCTCATTTGGGCATAAGTGAAAACAATGAATAGAATTTCTAACAATGAAGTCTGTCAGAGCTCCACACATAATTATTCTGGGCTGAGTCACAGCTCAGGAGAGAAGCACTTTAAGACCGGAAACCCCTCCTGCTGGAGCAGTTTCTGAACATCACATTCAAGTTAAACTTGAGCAGTTACGGGCAAAGCCTGCCTCACCTGGCCTTTGTGTTCTCAATGCCTTTGCCTTCCTTGGTGCCCAGAGGGGGCCCAGCAAATATGTACGGAATGAATGAGTAATGCACTCATCACTTCTGATCCTTTATCCCGCAGTGATAGGTCACTGGGGTTCCTAATGTCCCCAAGGAGCTCCAGAAGGATGAGCCTGGGTGGCCAGTCTTTAGCACGATTGCATTCTTGATTGTATTTGTCATAATTGTTATTCATAAGAATTACTTGGGACACAAATGAGTCAAATGTTTGTATGCCTGCTGCTTAATGGTTTCTTGTTAGAGATCATGATAGCTCCCGAAAGGCCATGAACAAATACACCCACTTGCCATCCCTCCTTCGGGTCCCTCACAGGCTGTCCCAAACACCAACCCGCTGTGACCAGTAGGTCAAAGACTTCCCTCCCTTCTCCCTCCAGATACTGGAGAACTTGTTGCCCGAGCCAGGGAGAAACAGCCCATAACCATGGAATCCAAAGGCTCAGTGGCTTCTCTGCAAAAACATTCATAGTCATAAACAAGACAATGGCTGCAACGCAATACTGGCCCCTCGGTCTCCTCCATAGCTTCCCGGGGTCACTAAGAGGAGGGTTCGGGCCACTTAGGTCCATTTTGCACGGCACTGGTCTGATTCACATTAGGTCACTTGGTACTGCGTACTAGCCACCTGCAGGGATTTTCAAAGTCGGCGGGAGAAAAGTGCAGAGGAGAAGGTAATTTAGGAAATGAGATGAACAGTTTTAAATCCATACACCAGTTAAATTATGAATGACAAAACACACATATGAAACTAACTCAAGTTAACCCATTCCAGAGGCCTTATGATGGCAGGAACATCATAGGTTTCCTTTAGCTCCATAGGTAATGAGATAGAGTCGTGATGAAGACATAATACCTAAAGGAACCCTGAACCCAGAACAGCTCAGACTCGTCAGAAGGACGGCACATGATCAAAACTCCATATGTGCAGAGGCCGTATTGGTTTAGTTTGATGCAAATGGAGAACAACCATTTGTTAATCAAAAATTTGAAATTTTAACATTAATAAAAGCAAAATAAACTTATTTTATTTGTGCAAATGAACAAGTTAAATCATATTTGCCATTCCAATATTTAAAACAAATTTAGCTGCATTTGGTGAGACCATATTAAAATCATGACTCAAATGGTCATTCATTAATTCCTTTAGACACATTCACTGAACACCCTCTACGTTCCAGGTACTATTCCAGAGGAAGGGCAGGACACAAAATATAAAAGTAACTATTACACAATCCCTGCCCACAAGGAGTTCCTGGTCAGGGATAGTAGAGCCATGTGTGGATATTTTTATCTTCATCAAGAGTAGAGGAAATAAACTGACAGTTGCCTATTGTTCCTCTGCCAGACAAAATATAACAATGTCTTGGGGTCCCTTTTAGAGTCAGGGTAAGTAGGGCCAGCTGGCTGCTGTGACAACCTACCTCCAAATTTGTGTGGATCAGCCCCAAAGAGGGGCATTTGTTCCCAAAGCCAAGCGACTTTCCCCCACCTGGTAGCTCCGCCACCTGGGGAAGCTGGACTCCAAGGCAAGGAATTGGAAGGCCAGAGGCTCCAGGAGGCCTGGGAGGGCTGAGCCCAGGACTGGGAGACGCCGCTTCCCCCACGCCCACTGGCCAGAACTTAGTCCCATAGCCCCAACTGCAGGGGAGGCTTGAAATGAATTTCTTCTGGGATCTCAGGAAAAGGCACAATGTGGGGACATAAGTGTGCCCCTGTCACCGTCTGTTCCAAAGGGTAAATTGAAGACCTGCAGAATTAGACCAGAAGATGCCATGCTTACAAACTTGCTACTTAACAGATTGTTTGCTTGGAAATCATGGTTATTTTTTTTTTATATTTTGATAAAAGACCTTGAATCTAGATTTCCTTGTATGTAAAATACAGAGCTGCTTCTGTATTCCTGACCAAATCTCGACTAATAAAACAATGTGGCATAATGGTTATAAGCAGGGATGAGGAGCTTAAGAGAGAAGAGTTGCACCCCAGCACTGGGCCAGGCTCAGTCTTCCTACTATAAAGTAGGGGTAATGATTCCACCTGCCTCATGGGGCTGCGGAGAGAAACACCCATTCAGGACTGAGAGCTCCCTGCAGACCCTGTACAATCACGGGAAAAGAAATATTCTATCTAATGGGGACAGGGCCATTCATTCCCAAGAGCTAATTCTTTTCCGCAGCCTAATACACTGGCCTTCTGTAACCCCCTTTCCTGTGGAGTCAGTACCTCTGAACTTCATCTTTCAACAGAGGTCTTCGGACTTTCCCTCTGGCTCTTTTTCTTTGTCCTGTCCCAGCCTCCTGAAGGACCGACACAGCAGGAACTGGGCAGGCCAACCCTCAACACAACTTCGTGAGCCCAAGAAGGCGGGAGAATCTGAGTACGGTGGGACCCAATTAGAACCTTTTTCCTTGTAGGTTTAATGTAAATGTGATTTCCTGAATTTAAAGTCTTTATTGGGTTTATATAGCTGAGACTTCTTGTGAGCTGCTGAGGTAGGTCTGGGTCCTGGATAACAAAGGGTCCGCAGGTCACTCTGGGAAGGACCCCATGATGTCCCGTGACACTGCTTTGCCCTGGTTTATCCAAGGAAGCACGGGTGACCCTTACATAGTTGGGGGCTACTGACTGCAGGGAGCTGGGGTCCCAGGAAGTTCCTGACTTCTCACCTGAGCTCCGAGACCCAGATTCCCTGTGTTGTTATTAACTGTTTCTTGCCCCATTCTCTTCCCCAGTCCCCAGGCCCTGCTTTCACCCTGCAGCTACAGCCTCTGTCATTGCATATCTCAGGGTGGAGGTGGGCTCAGGCCCCACCAAGCCAAGGCCAGCCAGCTGGGCTGCACTGCCAGCTATGGACACCACCTTCCACCTCTGGCTGACAGCGGCCTGGCCAATACTATCTTACTCTGTTGACACGAATAGACTGACAGCCTTCCATTCATTCAGGCAAGCCTGAAATAGAGTTTAAAAATAAAAATTGAAGCCCAGTCAGTCCATCTGTCCCCTTGTCTGCAGAAAATGACTCTCTTATGTTCCAGGCTGCCACATACCCTCTCTTTTCTGACTTCTGCTACCATGGGGCCTCACCACCCAGGTAATATTTTGTTCCCAAGTACCCAGGAGTTGATAGGGATTTCATGTGTGTGTATCCTGTCCAATCATCCAACCAGTACTTTTGCAGCACTGCCCTTGTGCCATTTAGAGCTCTAAGCATTAGTGGAACAAAAAAAAATGAAAGGAAAAAAATATCTCTCTCCTTGTGGAGATTACTGTCTACTGCAATTTTGAAATGAAATGAAGACCTCAGTAGGAGATAAATGGGAAGATATGAAAGGATCCTTGACAAATGGAAGAAAATTCAATAAATATAAAATCTAAAAAAATATTTCCTTGACCAATAATCAAAGAGATTCAGATATACAACTACTTTGAGATACTAGTTTCCAGATGGGAATGTTATACACACACACACACACACACACACACACACACACACACACACACAACATAAACTCACACAGTCCATTGCTCCAATATTGATGAGTCTGTGCTGAATTTGGCATCCCCATGCTCCTGAGGACACTTTCTGGTCCAAAAGAGTAACAAGAAACCAGAGTATCCTTGATGGTTGCCTCTCTCCTGTGACCAGATGATCCTATCATTTAGAATCTTCCCTAAGAAATAATCTGCAGAAGCAAAAATCTACTCAAATGCACTCTCTACAGTGTTGCCTAAAATACTACAAAATAACCATCAATAACTGGTTAATTATTGTATGTGAAAAATATGATATTTTTTCTATGTAGAAATAGGAAATATTTCCATGTGTTTCAAATTTTCAAAAAGGCAAAAAACAAATAACACTTTTCCTACAATTGCAGCTACATAAAAGAAGTCTTTGCATAGACCAAGACCAGCGTAAGATAGGAAACAAATGAAATTATCTGTTGCATGTGTGTATTGAGCTAGAACATTTAACTCTTAAGAACATTACTTAATATTGCTGCATCACCCTTTTGATATATGAAATAAATAGATGTAAGAATAGATAAGTGGAGTAGAATTTACCATAGGCTGAGCAAGGGATTAAAAATAAAAAATTGACCAGTGATGGGTGGAGATAAATGGAATAAATCATCAAGCTTAAAATATAATACAGATGGTTTCCTCATGGAAAATAGGAGTCCTCTGAAATCACCACCAACCCACCTGGTGGGATCCGGAAGAGCTGGCATCCTGTGTGTTTGCCAGAGCAGCCCAACTCTCAGCATGGAGACAGAAAAATGCCTGATCACACATGTTTCTACTGCATACTCCATGCTCCTAAAAATTGCCTGACCACTGTACAACATACGGGTTCTGAATATGCATCATGTAGAAAAGAGTCCCTATGATATCAAACATATCTGAAGGTTAATTTCCCTCTTTGGAGGAAGGAGGCGATTTGCATGTGACAGCCTAAAGAAAATAACAGGAAGCGATCCACCTCACACTCTTTCCTTCCTTCTGCCCCTTCCCTCCCATCCTTCTTTTTTCACCACCACGTCCCCCTCCCAATAAAATCTAAGCCATGTGACTTTTTTCAACATCTGCTTCCGTTCTTTTCTTTCATAGAAAGCGCGCGTGAGTAATCAGACGGCACTGCTGCTGTTAATTGTAAAAATCATTAGTAAACTTCCAGGTGCTGTTTACTATATAAGCGTTGTAATTTTCTATCCTAAAATCAGCAACTCCCCCCATCATTGTCTGCCCTGGGGCATGAGCACTGTGCGCCTTTGAGGCTGTCAACGGCAGTTGCAGCCCCATTTGCTGGGACTGAAAGAGATCGATCCACACCTGCAGCGTTTGAGGCAATAATTCCTAATATTAACCAGACCTCATGAGGAGCAGGCCCTTTTGCCAGCCTCCTCATGATTCAACACTTTGCAAGCCGTGTGGAATCACTGAAGTACGCTGTGATTGACTGACAGCCACCCCAAAGTCATTCTTCCCCTCTGCCAGCACGCCACCCCATTTCCCAAGGATTCTGGAGTGAGACCTATGAAGAACAAAAAGCCAGTGCAGACGCTACTGAAACCTACGTACCAAACAAGTGGGTGCATTTTTATAATGGCAAATGGTGCAGAGTAAGAGAAAACGCAAGAACCCTAGACAGCCTGAAGGAAGAGGGGAGCGAAGAATCCTGAAGCCTCTACTGAGCTCACCACCCAGAGAGGAAGTAGCTTCCCAAGGCCACACAGACACTGCCTAATGTTTTTTTACACAAAACAGATTACAGCTGCCATCTGTTTCCTTGAAGACACCTGTGGTTTTACTCAAAAAATTCAAGATAAAAGGAAACAAAGCTTGAGTTTACATTTATTGCAGGTAATATAATGGCATACCTGGGTGTACCTGCTGTCCTTGAGGCTCACAGTGCCTACAAGGCTCCCGGAGGCAGGATCCCACACAGCCTTCCAGGGTCACTGCAGGAGCAACCCACAGGCCGATCCCGCTACTCCTTTGCTGATATTCTGCAGCACTTCATATATTTACAGCCATGGCCATTATTTTTCTGTGCTGTATCATCTGTGTGCATGCCCCTATTTCAATGGTATTCAAAGTGCCTCTAATGAAAACAGCTTCCCTTCTTTTTATTTTTTATATTCTTGGCCTAATACAATACCTGAATAAGTGAATAAAAGCTATTGAGTGAGTTTTCTTAATACCCAATGCTTTTAATAAATGTTAGAGCTAGGAACTCCTTACAGACCCTCAAATTTAATTTCCTCATCTGAGACACACAAACATTGACTATGCTGAATTGTGCTTTCAATTTGGCCCCATCACCACCCCTGTTCTAGTTTTTTCTGTATCCTAGAGAAGACTCCGAGAACTGCATTTCCCAGAATCCCTTTTCCACAGGTCTCAGGGGAGTGTAACAGTGAAAGAGAAAGCGAGGTCAGTGTTCTCAAGCAGCAGCATGGGTTAGAAGCGTAGTTGGACTCACAGGAAAAACTATGGGTAGAAAGTAGGCGTGTTTTCAAGCAGCTTCCAGGCAGACTCCTGCACAGCACCTGCTTTAGTGCGGCAAGCTGAGAACTTCGGTGATGGTTTCACTGACATTTGTTCCCCTAGCCCTTCCAAATGTTTGTTTAGATTTTAGTTCCTTGTATAAAACTTTCCTATGAGAAAAGAGCCATCTTTTCAATAAATGGTGCTGGGTCAATTGGATATCCACTGTGGGTCGGGGAACAAATCTTGACCCCCTGCCTCACACCATACATAGAATTCAAATCCAGATGATTGTGTATCTAAATATGAAAAGTAAAACAATGAAGATTTACAAGAAAACATACAAGAACTTCTTGGTAACCTTGGGGTAAGTAAACCTTAAAAGAAGACAAAAATGTTGCTAACCATAACAGCCAAAATTGAGAAATAGGACTCCATTAAAAATAAGATTTCTGCATATCAAAAGACACCATTAAGAGAACTGGAAGGCAGGCCACAGAACAGGAAAATATATTTATAAGACATGCATCTGACAAAAGGCTCTCCAAAGCATATAAACAACTCTTACAAAGCAATAAAAAAAGCATTCATGCCACAATAGGAAATAGACTAGAACAGGCACATGGAAAAAGAGTATCTAAACAGCACAAAATTTGATAAAGGGTGCCCAGCTTCATTAATCATCAGATACACACAAATTAAAACCACTATACACAGAAGAGAAGTCTATAATTTAAAAGACAGACAAAATCAAGTGTTGTCTTTGGAGCAATTAGAATCTACGTATTTATAGGAGAGTAAATCGGAACAACCATGCTTGTGTGTGCTTGGAAAACACTGGAAAGCTGATGTTATCTACTAAAACCGAACATGCATATATACCATATCCTGGCAATTCCATCCCTACACATATTTCAGTAGAAATGTCCACATGTATGTGCACACAAAAAACATATTTAAGCATATTCATAATGGCAATATTAACATAGGCTCATATTGGAAAATAAAAATGGATCCATCAATGAGTAGCAGAACAGATAAACTATAGTGTATTCACTAATGGATATTATAAAGCAATGAGAATGAAATAACTACAGTTTCCTCCAATAAATGGATGAACCGCAATCAAAAGAACTCAGATCCAAAGAATACATGCTGGACAATTTCATCTATATAAAGTTTAAAAATCTCAAAACAACAATCCGTGACTTTAGAAGTCTGGAAGGTGGTTACCCTTGAGGAGGTAATGACTAGAAGGAGACACAGGGGACATTTTTGTGAATGTCTAACTTTTTAAACTGGATCCTTGTTACATGGCATGTTCAGTCTGTGAATTTTGAGTTACACTATTAATATGTCTATTTTTTTCTGTGAGTATTAAACTTCAGTCAGATGTTTAAATTAAAAAACCCTCTGACTGGGGATACATAGAGTGGTGTCTAGTTTCCTGACACAGTAAATTAAGTCCATTAATGGTAAGTTTCAGGGCCATGATTATTAGGATGGTGATAATGGTGACGATGAAAACACAGTGACAAATATTTTCAACTACAATGAGTACAGTATCTACTATTCATTAGGTGATAGACATGAGTTGGAGACCTCATACCAAACTTGCCACCTTGATATTTACCTCATTTTAATCTTATACTATCCTAGGAGGTGGGAATTATTATCCCCATTTCACAGATCAGGAAATTGAAGTTAGCCAACTTGTTCAGTGTCCCCCAGTTCATGTCAGAGTCAGAACTCTTTAATAGTCTGTTTGATTCTATATACCGGGGATTTCCCACTCCCCAGCATGGTTAGCTTTATAAAATAATGGTATTATTTTCCATTTGTACTCCAGAAACCTTTCTGAGTTTATAAATACTAATTCACCCAAATGGTTACTAGTACTGATAGTGACTTGCAAGTGTTGGGAACTCTAGGTCTCTGCTGGAAGATGGCAAAGAGCAACGACTGCAGGATTTGTGCCCCGATGTGCAGGATCCATTAGCGGTTCTTCTGTGTTCCTTGTAACAAACCCCATCAAAGTGTATGACCCAGGAGAGAGAAGAGTTGCCCATCCTACACAAGTCAGCAAATTTCCTTTCTTAGGAAGAACTTAACATTCTTAAGAACACCCTTTGGGGCTGACGCCTGCCAATAAGAGCCTTATTATACAGAAATGTCTTTTCTTCTGATCATCAAGCAAAACTGGAAATTGTGACACACTGGAATCAAATGAAACATTATTTTTTCACTTGAAAAAAGAAGAACTGCTAACACTTAACCTTGCAAGGCTGCAGGAGAGGATTTGACAAAACGAGCATTCTAAATCCCAACAGCGAGGAGCATATGGAATACAAAATAAAGGAGTTTCCCCTCAAAACTTGTATCCCTCCCAGGTAACAGAGGGAAGCCGAGCCTGGCGAGGTCAGGAAGGAAGTGCACTTTCAGAGAGACATCTGGGCTTCCCTCTGTCCCGGGGGCACTCCCTCTCTGCCCCCTTATGACACCTCTGAGTATCACCATGAGCCTGATTACTTGCTTAGTCCCCCACTTCTCCCCAATCTGACCGGCAGCCCCAGCCCTCTGCTCACATGCCTGGAGAGACCTCCCCAGCCTCCCCCTCCGAGCTCCTTCTCCTGCCTCAGTGTGGAAGCGCCTGTGCCCTTGGAGGACAAGCCCTCCCGCTGCCCTCAGGGCCTCCCCTTCTCCCAAAGGCTCTTTCAAGCCGCTACAGAAAAGCAGGTCTCTTCAATCCAAAACTATCTGCCGCTCCCTCACGTATCACTCTTGAAACTCAATCACTCTGTAACCGGACGCCTCTGCAATCTGCTTCTCCCTCCAACTCCCCCACCCCCCATTCTCCCATCCAGATTTCTCTGCTGACCATTTGCACTGGTTTGGGAGAGTCGAGCCAGAGTGGAGCCTGCACCCTCTACTTTGCTCTGGCTGCTTCCCCCAAGCCTGTATAACTTCAGAATCCACTGAGAACTCGTCTCTCTCTTTATTGGCTAGATGCCTCCACGCCAAGGGCCCTGTGGATGCAGTCTCCCCATCGGTTAGTTTCTGCGACAGCCCAGCCTCCAAGTGCTCTTCTGACCTGCTGGCTGGTCCTCCTCTCCAGCTGGCCTCTGCTTCCTCCTGCCCCTGAATGCTCATCATCCCTGGGCAGCTCCCCTCCGTCTCCTGATCACACCTCGTGGATAACCTACACTCGTCATTTTGACCACAGATTTCCCTAGAGCTCAAGTTTCCTATCCAGCTCTTTGCTGGATATTTTCATCTGAATATCCAGACCCCAAGGGTTAGTGAGGACCAACACTTGGGAGAGGAAAAGAGACAAGACTGACAGCATCCAGAGGGCACGCCTCTCCCCCTGCCAGCGCAGAGTAGCTGGTCAGTATGTTGTTTGTTGCAAGAATGAATGGGCCATCAGTGAAGAGGGGCCCAAGGTACTCAGGAATCTTTTTCTGATCCATACTATCTCTCACTGTGCCTTTATCCAGCCACATGTAGGGTGAGAGCCACGTACCTGCTACTCAGTTTCAAAGAGGAGGATTAAACTGGCCAGAAAGCATAAGAACACCATTTAGTACATGTATACTTTTTCAAGTTTTCATCAGTTGGATGGCTTTTTTTTTTCTTTTAATGTAGCTTCTGGCTTCCAAGAAAGTATCATTTAGAGAATGTTCCAGAAGAGACCAGGGCCACTCACAAAAGACCATCTCAAGCCGAGCGCCGGGGGCTGGGGGGCCCTGCCTGGCCGGCTGTCACAAACTGCTTTCTCATTTAACATCTTCATTGAACAGTTGCTGCAAACCATTAGGCGGCTGCTCTGGATGAAAACGAAGGATTTGCTGTATAATGTATTTTTTTTACAGAGATTATTTAAGACACGATTCCTGTTTATGGTCCCAGGATAAATTATAATCACCTTTGTTTACCTCCTATTTCTTTCTTAATTAACTGACAACCTATTAGCATACATTTTTTTTATCCCAGGAGTATTAATTATCCATAATTTATATCATAAGCATTTATTTCATATCAGTGGGATGAATAAAACATTTACCTGCTTATAGCTACTTGAGGTTAACATTTTTATACAAAACACTCACCTGGGACTTCCAATCAAATTATCAGATTTTTAATTTTCTGTTACATAATGATACTGTGCCAGTCAATGCAATGCTTTACCAAACTCTAGGCTAAACAATCATTTAGCGAGCACGGTGCCATAGCATCGATTAGCCAGAAGTACATGCTTTGCTGCACAATAAGGTGAAAATAATAAAAATGGGAAATTTGCTAATATGAGAGCTGGATCCATGCTGGGATTAGATACCAAGAGCAGTGCCAGCAAAGTTACAATCTCCAGGCCTTCAATTTCTGAACTTGTCAAAACCAGAGGGCGCCCTGGATATCAAAGGGCAGGCAAGTCCCTTTGTCACTTGAAAGGTGAGGACTTGAGGTCAGAGAAGACGAGTATCTGGTACAACCCAGCGCAGCAGCAAGCACGTGCCAGAGCGTGGGACACGGATGAACCTATGGGCACCTCTCCAAGACCTTTCCACCCACACGGGGTGCTCTGCTCTCTCCACACACAGCAAAATCCGAATGCTTGAATCAGGTGGAGTCTCATGCCTCAATGTTTTGAAATGAGATGTGCATGAATCAAACTTTGGTGGAGAAATGTTACCAGCTTTCCTCTAAGAGGCAGCTTAGGTGATGTTGTAGAGGAAAGGTGTGGTCCTTGCAGAAGACTCACACGTGACTGCATGCTGTGAGGGGCCCCAGGGCAGCCACCAGGCTTCCACACAGGCATTATTTCCTTAGCTCTCGCCCCCTTTCTGCCGGTTGTCTTCTTGCTCTGCATACAGGATGTTCACGACCACACGGGTCCCTGTCCCCCTCAGCTCTGGATATTGACCTGCCAGCTGCGGGTACACAGTACTCCATGGCAGTGGTAAGCAGAATACAGACATGCTGTTAAAGGACTCCGGTGGTTTACTTAAGGAAGGAAAGAAGAAACCTATGTGCATGAGGCCGAGCCAGCGTCCGTAAGGTCCGGAGCCTCGGTGATGGGGTGATGGAGAAGAACAGAGAGGAGCTGGGGGCGCTGGCCCCCCATCGGCAAGAAGCCCTCTGCCAGCTTCCATACGCCGCCCTGCTCTCAGTCCTCGGCTCACCCCGGGAAATCAGTCCGATTGTCCTCATCTTATAGATGAGAAAACTGAGGTTTAAAAGGTTAAGTGCCTTATCTTGAGTCACAGCTGTAGCAAGAGATAGTGCTGTGGTCTGAACCAAGGTCTAGCTTTTTTTAACATCTGGGCTGTTGCCATGACACCACACTAACAGCACAAAACAGGGGAACAGGCGTTTAGGTGGAAATGCTGAAAAACTCTTTTCCCTGTGTCACTCACACCCCCATTTGCAAGTATAAATGCTATGTCTTTAATTTATTCTACCAGCTTGCCTGGGAAGAGCAAAGCATACTTCTCTTGAATAAGTCTTTTTGCATCACTAACAAGTCAGGGTGGCAAGGAAACACGGACGTCAATGTTGGGGAAGAGTGAGAGGAATCTGGTAACAAGAGCAGAAAGAAAAACATACAAAACATGGGATGTCCCCGAGTTCCTTGCAGACCCATGGGCCCAGCACAGCGGGTCCCCAACGTGGCCCTGCCAGAGCCCTGCAGGGTGCCCAGCCCGTCTCCTGCTCCTTGTGAGCACACAGCCTGGAGCACAGGCAAGCATCCCGTGCTCAGGAGGACGGTGCTCTGGCTCCCACCATGAGATGCTGGAGCTCTTCTGCAGGCTCCCGTATCTTCTCACTCCATGTTGTCTTCATCAGCAGCCTCCATGACCGTGACCTCAAATACCACTGACTCCTCTGTGCTCACCTCCAGCCAGAGCCCTGCCCTGGGAATCTATCTGAGGCATGTATTCAATGATCCCCTTAGGAAGACCACTGAAGCTAAAGGGTTTTAGAGCACACTCATGATGTCCTCCCCACCCCCTGCACCAAAAAAAAAAAAAAAGAAAAGAAAAGAAAAAAACAAAAGAACTGGTCCTTTTCCCTGGGGCTCCTTATGCAGTGAATGTTGTGAATGTTGCTCTCCACCCATTAGTTCATACCCCAAACATCTGTCTCCTTCCCCACACGCGGTGCATCGCCTGTCAGTCATGCCTCCTAGACACTCCTTGCATCCGTCCACGATCCCACTCCTGCTGCTATTAGTGTCACTTGCATGGACTTCTGTGATCACCTTCTAATGGCTACCCTCACTTTCAGTTCTGCCCTCCACCATTTGTGTTCTGAATTGTAGCCAGAGTGATCTTTTCAAAATTCAGATCTGATGATGTCAACATCCACTAAAAAAAAGATGGGAAAGACCCTTTAACATTTGGAACAAAAGCCAAAATCATAAAGAAAAGAGGGATAAAGCAGAATATATAAAACTAAAATTTTTCTGATGACAAAACCATGCTAAACCAAGTTAAGGATAAAAAGCAAATTTGGAAATTTAGAAGTACTGATTTTCTTAAACTGTAAAAATATCCTAAAATAAACTTTAAAACTTGACAAACAACCCAAGAGAAAAATGGGCAAAGAGTAAGATGTACACACAGACATCACAGACACACACAAATGGCTCTTTAAGTATTTTAAAAGATACTCAACCTCATTTACAGTAAAAGAAAAGCACATTAACTGCAAGATACTATTTTATGTTTATCAGATTAGCAAAGTTCAAAAAGTTTTATAATTCATTTTGCTGGTAATGGTATAGAGAAAAACCCTTTCCTTATTGTGATAATGGTAGAAACTGGTAATTTAATAATTATATCAAATTTAAATGCACATATTCTTTGATCTAGCAATTTACTTTGGGGAGTTTATCTTTCAAATATAATTTCACGTTTGAAATTCTTTATATATGAAATGTATATATATGAAATTTTATATGTATACACATATATGCACATACATATATGTACACACACACATTGCTGTAATAACTGAAGAGTGGAAATAAATGAAATGTCCCCCAGTGCTTAACTGGTGAAATATATCCTAGTTCATTCCTACAATGTAGTATTACGCAGTCACAAAAAAGAAATGGGGAATCTACCAGTACAAATATGAGGCACTCTCTCAGACCTATCCTTACATGAGAACAGAAATGTGTAACACAGTGTGAATAAGGGAAATTGTGTGTGTGCATGCGTGCGTGTGTCTGTGTGTGTGTGTGTGTGTGTGTGTGTGTGTGTAGAAAGAAAGGAGTACGGGCAGCCTTTCATAGGCCAGTGTGGAGGGAAGGTGAGTCCAGGGGCAGGAACTAGAATAGGGTAAGGGACTGAGCAAGGGTTTTATAAGGTACCAGACATATTTCCCATGGTGAGATCCCATTGAGGATGAGATGGGAAGATGGAGCAGCTGCAGGCATGGGGGCCGACGGACCCTCAATCACACAGCCCGAGGTGGAGGGAAGGATGAGGATCTGGGGCTGCGTGAGGACAGAAGGGAGGCACCCTCTTCCAGGTGGTAGGAGGGAAAGGGAAGGCCAACTAAACAAAATTGGATGCCCTGCAGCTTTAATCTTCTAACAAAAGTCACTGCCATGCTGATGAGCGAACCCCAGAAAGAACAGAATTCCAAGGGGAAACAGGGAGGCGACAGGCAATGAGAAAGCCTTGGACAAACTCCAGAAAACCGGCTGTAGCAGGGGCACTCCAGGCTGGGACGGGGTCAGTGGCACCCTCTTCCGTGGGAGGCAGTCCCACGCTCGGCGCCGTGTTGCTCAAGAACAAACAGGCTGACCACCTGTTCTGGGAAGCGCCTCGCGCAGGGGGCACCGAGCGAGAGGCCAGGCCAGCTCGGCCGGGTTGCGAAGCCTGCCCCTCGGGGCCACCGGGAAAGGGGAGAAGTCGCCTGCGGCCCCTCCCGCTGAGCGTCAGACCGACGCACACGGCAAACGCTCTTCGGATTTTGGGAGGGGCGTCGTGGTCCCTTTTCCCTGCGTCTCACACCACCTCCAACGTGATAGGTCCAAGGAACAGGGACTTGGCCCTCAGTCGGAAATGAGAGCCAAAGAGGGAATTGGAAGACCGAGGCCTCCCCCGCTGAAGGCCAGCTAGGAAAAGGGAGGCTTGTGGGACAAGCTGAGCCTCTGTGGCCTCGGGGCCCCAGGTCTACAGGGGTGTCCGTCCCTCCGTAGGCCCATTCCAAATCCCGTGCGTCCTGAGGGCTCCCCTCCGAGGGCCTCCACGGCTTACCTGGCAGTGGAACCAGAACTTTCATACTCAACCCAACTTGGTGTGCACTTACTGCACGCGTCCCTCACAGTCCCTTGGCCCCAAGGCACCCTTTAACCCCCATTGTACACACAGCGCCGCCCCAGGGCCCGCTCTCCCTGCTGTCCGGTGCCCCCTCTTCCAGCACACTGGTCTCCAGGCTCAGGAGTCCACAGAGCCCTGGTGGGAGTCTCAGAGGGGTGCTGAGTCGCCCACAGGGCCTGCCTTTGTATCCCTCCTGTCGCACTGGCCAGGAGCAGCCCCTGGGAAGCAAATGCTACAGTGAATTCTGAGCACAGCAGGGCCTGGGCCACCAGCTGTCTATAGTTGGGGGGCAGAAAGGCACGCTGTCATGGCCCTAGTGAGAAAACAGAAAGAGCAATCTTTGGTACCAAACCAGGGGCATTTGGATCTTATTTTCTGAGCACACACCACCCAGGGAAAGACAGGCCTAATGATCGCTCCACAATGGTGGCTGTACCCCAGCAATGGGGGAAAAGCAACAGCAGAAAGTTACCCACGGGGCCTGCCCGGCAGGGTCCGCACCCAGCAGGGTCCACACAGGGGCAATGCTCCACTGCCACCATCCTGAAATGCCTAATAACTTTATCCTGGAATTTATGCTCTGTAAGTACAATCTGATGAGATGGTGGAGAATGTGCATCAGCAGAGAAGACACACGGGTATGTGCGTCCACCATTTCCTCCACCCTGTTCATGGTGTCCCGTCAGCAGGCAACTCTGTGGGCCCCACGAGGTGTGGGAAGGTGTGAGACTGAGCCACACAGGGCGAGCCAGGCACGCCCACCTGTGCGTCAGCAGGCGCATTGCAGGCACGCGGCCATTCTGCCCTTTTGAACCACAACGTGTCTCAACGCAGAAAAGGGCAGTGGTGTTCTAAGAAACACAATCATCGAAGCCTATCACATCCTCTTACTCATATTACCACCCTTATAGCTACTTTTACAGAAAATGATGGCATCCAAGGCAAGGGAAGGCAGGGCAGCCCACGGTTCCTTCCCCCCATACCTCCCTCATCAGAAAGCCCAAGGCAGAGAGCACCTGTGAGGGATCTTGGGCAAAGAAGGGACATACAAACGGCTCTGTTAGTTTTATGCAGTGTTCCCACTGTTCTGGTGAAAACAAAACACATATTCATGCATGAACTGAAAATATGAATTGGGTAAATTTGGTGATTTTGTGTACTAGCTAAATGCTGCTATATTTGCATTTAAAAACTGGTATTGCAATTGCACCATATAAAGATGAGCAGTAGAATTCATTCTAATAATTAAATTTTTTAATTTACTTAGAAGGGCAATTGAATAGCAAATAAAAATCACCCCAGGTTGAAAGAGAGATGTTATGTTTTGGTATCTGTAATGCAACTTTTTTTCTTTTCCAACAGGGGCCCTGCATTTTCATTCCACACTGGGCCCTGTGAACCACGTAGCCAGCCCCGGTCCCCAGACCTGAGGTTCCCTTGGGCCCTGTGCAGGGACAGTGGTGAGTCTTCAGCTCCAAGACTGACCAGAAGAGCCAGCCCACATCGCGCCACCTCCCAAGATCCTAGAGGTGTGGCTACAGCAGGAAAGGAGGAAGCTCCTGCGATGAAAAAGGCATGTTTTCTGCCAGCTGAGTGGAAAGTCAAGGGCAGACTGCTTATAGAATAGAAACAGTAGCACTCAACACCTGAACCTGGAGACCAGAAACCACACCTATCACTTCTCAGCCCATCTGGGGAGATGCTAATAGGACTCAGGCCTGCACCTGCCCGTCAGAGAGTTCATAATGACATTGGTGCCGGGGCAGGAGTACAGGGGAGATCAAGCATTAGTGAGGATTCCACCAAAAAACAGTAAAACAGGAGATAACAAAAATGGGTGTAATGCGCTTGCTAAGTCAAAGTAAACAGAAGTCATAGAAGTTTTAGCCACCTCATGGGATAACTGGTTGATTTTAGTGTTCTTACTTAAAAGTGAATTCCTGTGGCTCCATCTCCAGGACCCAGTGAGATGGCACCCTGCCCAGAGGAGCGTCTGGCAGCCAGTAACCTGCAGGCCCCCCTCTCCCACCGAAACCTCTGAGGTCCACGGCCGTCTCTGCAAGGCATGGGCCCCGAGTTCAGAGATAAGGGAGCTCAATCTGGACATGACCGCTCTGTTTTCTCAGATAAAACAGGACTTAAGCTAAGCTGGGAAGAAGAGAGACAATCTCACTAGGGAGTGAGGGAACAGTGTCCTAGCCCAGAAAACACCTCAAACTGAATGAGAAAACTTTGCAAACTTTAACATCTGATGAGCTGGTTCTGACTCCCCAGGCCTCTAGTCCTTTGCTTCCCAAAAGGCGATCTCTGATAGAACTGCTGGGCTGACTGGGATGTGGTCACGCTGCTGGGCCTGAGAAGACTACAACTCAGGAGTTACGATGGAAGATGACACAAGAGGATTCTGGAAACACATAAATACATAGTATGACTGGCAATCCGTCGTCATCTTTTTTAAAGATGACACAAATACACATGTGTTTTAAAAAAGACTCTAAATATGAGAAGTGATATCTCTGGGTTGATGAAATTAGAGGTTATTTCCATCTCTTTCCCTTTTTATTTTTCACATTTATTTATTTCCAACATGTTTCATGATGAGCATAAGTACCTGAATAATTTAACAAAATCATATACTTAAAACAGTACTCTACTCATGATAAGAATCAAAAGTGACAAGGCCGTGTTTATTGAGGATTCGTTTCCCACCAACACCAGCACGGGGCTGGCACAGTCCTGGGGCTCCGTAAAGACGTGGAAGACAGCACACCTCTAGTGCCAGGTGGCAGGACACACGGCAGTTCACTCAACTCAGAGAAGAACACACCCAGGTTGTTCAGTCACACAGACTGGTCAACACAGTAAGGAGAAGGGAGTGAACTACGAAACTGTAGTAGCAAAACACTTGATACCCTTCCCCTCATTAGTGGTATACTGATCTAGTTCTTGTAAAAAACATTTCAGGAAGAATGTGGCTTAGTTTAGAAGTTAGACTTCTGTCTGTCTCCTGTGAGTCTTTCTGGTGTCCTCCCTCCCTTTGCCAAGGGCAGAGCGCTGGTGGGGCACTTACCAGCATCTGGGGCAGCTGACCTCACAGGGCTGCGCTCTCAGCCTCGGGCCTGACAGTGCCACCGGGCAGTGGAACATTCCTTCCAGGGTGCCAGCTCTAGCCCAGCCCAGCACTGCTCACAGAGCCCATCAGTGGCGCCTGCAGACAGCCTCTGCGTGGGGACACTCAGTCCTGTCTTGTCTCATTAGCTGAGGGCCCCCGAGGCATGCGTGCACCTCCCGTCTCTCAAACCTCCCCGGGGAACGTGCCACAGTCCCTCCTTTGTTCCCTGGATAGATTCTCACATCCAGAAAACACAGTCTTTTCAACAACAGTACTTCCAGAAAATTTCTCCTGGATGTTCACGTTTCATTTTAGAGGCTGCTGAACTTTTAAGAAGGTTAAAATCAACTCAGTGTTTAGTGAAAATAACTACCCAGTTGTTTCAAACTGACATCTGCCATCAGCTACTAGTTTCATTATTTTCACTGTTATTTCAAATCGATGTGAATTTATTGAGATGTCATGATGTGTAAAGGTCTGATCTCTGACTTCAAAGAACTTATGATTTAATGTAATAAGATATCTTAGTGTGTATAGATATACATATATATATATATGTATATCTATACACACACACACACACACACAATGTTATCCACAGCTACAGCCACAGGAAAAAGTTTATGAATGTCAAAATAAAAAAACCTCAAACATAAGACCATCAAGAGCATAAGAAAAGCAGTTTTCAATTTGACAAACATGAAATTTTAGAGATAGAGACAATAGCTTAACTTTGTATCAAAAGAACAGAGTCAGTATGAAAAAAAGAGACAAAGGCACCCTAGCTCGCCGAGGGATCCTTTCCTGAAATTCTGCTCATCTGAGACTCCTCCGCAGGGCAGCGTTGGGTCAGGTGTGAATCCTCCTCTAGCTCCCCAGGGGAACTGTCACTGCCCTCCCTTTCCCCAGGGTCACTGGGCAGCCCATGTGGCTGGCATTCTAGGGGCCCTTCTGCATGCAAGTCCTATGTCGGTCAGTCACCTTTACTTCTCTGCAGTACCTTGTAGCCATACTTGCATTGCTTTGGGAAACTGCAGAAGCTCAGGGTTTTGTGGGGTTTTTTTTTTTAACGTTATTTGCACGTTGAATGCAGCTCAGATAGGTGCTTATGAAAAGTGCCCCACATGTGGCTGGAGTGGCAGGCAGGTCCTGAGTGACTGGCTGTGAGCTCCTCGAGCATAGGGGAACCGTGCCGCCCTCACACTTCCCCGGAGCCGCACACAGAGCCTGGCCAGACTGCATCCTCTGTGGATGCCAGTTCAGTAAGGAATGCCCCCGGGAGCTGCCTTCCACAGGCGAACCCAGGGCGGCAGCATCTGCAGTCCCTGGGAGCCCAGCTCGGCAGGCTGGCGTCACGGAGGGGCAGCACGGCCCTCTCAAAATGGCTTCACTCTTCCTGTGTGTGTAGAAATAAAACAGAGTTGCCTTTCTTTTTACTAACTACTGTTCTCCAGGCAAGTCTGAAATCATCCTTATTCTCCTCAGACTACATACTAGGGTTCTTCAGCCAACATTAAAGAGTCACCTCCAAGCTCATTACTGAATGAGAAGTGAAGAGCTGGAGGTGAAAACGGGGAGATCGCTCTGGACAGATGGCTGGTGAGTTTGCAGACTAGCCTTAGAGCCTCCTGGCCCAACATTTAAACTAAAAGCAAGTTCACTTAGGTTGTTTCAGCCTCCTTTAAGGCCATTAGCACCACATTATAATTAGCGTCAGCTACCCAAAATGCATTTTGAGGGGTCAGCACAGAGTTATGAGTGGAGATGAAGGTGTATTAATGAAATCGCATCTAGAATTTGGCTTAGGAGCCAGACCTAAGAGGTGACTTGGGATTGGCTTTAATCTAACTTCACAAGCGTTTCTCCACTCTGCGGATATGCTCATCAAGAGAAGCAAAATACAGAAACTATTGCCATCTACATGAAAGAATTTAAAAAATAATTTCCCAGGATATTTTAATAGCATTTCTACCCACTTACTATTTTTTTCCTGCAATCAAGAAATGTATGTATGTCTCATTCTAACTAGAAAAAAAAGTGAGGTAGTTTCCAAGTTCAAATAATAATTGTAGCATTAATGGTGGAAAGAGATTGAAGTCAGACTCTTTGTGGAACATTTTAGAATAGGGTATGCGATAGGTTGCCGCACATGAATGTGTAGAACAGAAAACAAAGATTTCTCAAAGCACATAGATAATAACATAAACAAAGGAAGACAGACTTTGAATCAGACTGCCTGTGCCTGTCTTCAAGTCTCAGACTCTCCAATTCATGACCGCAAACTGGCAAGTCACTGAACCTCACTGGGTCTCATTTTTTCATTTGCAAAATGGCAGTAGTAATACTAGCAGAGCTACAATGACAAGTGAGTGAATTCACGAATCTAGCAAACTTAGGAAGGTGCCGGCACATGGGAAGCTCTTTCTGTCAGCCCTTCTCATCAGTGAGGGGTACGGGGTAAGGATCCATTGTCTTCCAGGCAGGGACCGCACTGTGTGGCTGAAGCACTGAATGGGGACACCTGAGCTCTCACCCCAGGTCTGACGAAGTGGCCGAGGAAGTGCTGGTCATTTACTCCCTTACTCTGACTTCAGGGGCTCCCTCTGCAAAAATGAGCAGGTGGATTAAATAATCTCCAGTTTGCTTTACAAATGGCATGTTGTATTTTCTTCTGGAAGTAAAGGGCATTAGCATTATTTTCATTCATTAGCATTTCATTCATTAGCATTAAATTTCAGAAATAATCAAAGATATTGAGGAACCCATAAAGTCTTTAATTTTATAAGGAAAGCATCCATTTTTCACTTTCCCTTTCACCGACATGATCCAAAACAATGGAAGCACTGAGCCAGGGAAGGGGCACCTCAGCGGTTTGCTTTCTGACTCACTGCGCGGTGTCCTTCTGCCAAAGCCCAGTGAAAAATTTACTTTTTTTCATATTTAAAAGGAGGGCTGCCGAGGGAGGCAGTGGTCCCCAGTGGAGCAGTGAGACAAGTGGCAGTGCAGCAAAGAGGACGGAAAGAGAGACCAAACTCCAAGCCAGAGACACTTACACGGACGAGCATGCTCCCTTGCTGCAGGAGTTACGTACACGTAACCAATCACCCCAAGACTGAGTAGCTTAAGACAGCATTTATCATCTCAGACAGTGTCTAAGGGTCAAAACCCTGGGGGTGTGGCTTAGCAGGGCACCTCTGGCACAAGGTGTCTCATGGGGGTGCAGTCAAGCTCTTGGCCAGGTCTGCATTACCTAAGCCTTAAAAGGGCTGGTTGGCCGGAGGTCCCCGTTCCTCTTCCTGTGGGTCCAGCCTTCACAGCGGCCACTGAATGGGCCCTCAGGAAAGACAAATGGCTTCCCCCAGAGCAGGATAAGATCCAGGGGTGGTTGATAAGGTTGGTCACCCAAGACAGAGAGCTCTATATGGAAGCCGGGGTCGTTCATGACCTGGCCGTGGGAGTGACTTGCCATCGATTCTACCATATTCTATGTGGTCACACAGACCAACCCTGACCCACGTGGTGAGGGGCTACACAGACCAAGTACCTGGGGGTGGGGTTGCTGGGAGCCATGCTAGAGGCTGGCCCCCACATTTGCCTATTTATCCCTGAAGTAAATGGAAGGGAAAGTAAAATCTTCTACTCTTTCAGTCTGTTTCTGTGAGTGTCTCATGGAGAAAGTTACACTTAGATGGTTGAGCCACACTGTGGATAGAGATACCATTTATCAAGAAGGAGTCATTAGGTAGCAACAAATGTGAGAGTTTCTGGGAAGATATCAAAAATTCTATTTTGAATATATTAGTTTGAAATGTCTATTAGGTTACATGCTGGATGTGACAACAGTGTCTTCAGATACACATTTTTCTTTCAACATGGCTGCCAAGCACAGGTTGTTGACCTCACCAAAAAATAGCTAGAAACAGTTAAATCTCCAAAACAGGAGCAAAATCTGGCTGTGCTGGACTTAGTAAGAGGTGGTTAGTCAGTCTCAAGCAAGGCATCCTCCACAGAGAATTTCAAGGGCAATTGTGATGATAGCTAAGGAGTGCAGTTCATGTCTAATAATTAATATCACCTTCCTTGATAGCTTAAGATTGCATCCCACCTCTGAATTGTTTCCTGTATTCCAGATTTGTAAATATAATTGCCTACTTGACATACACCACACATCCTTAAAACTTAACATTTTCAAAATACAGCTCCTAATCTGTACTCCATACCACCACCAAATCTGTTCTTTCCTGAGTCTCCCACGTTGCAGTAAATGGTACCACCCCTGACCCAGTTGCTCAAACTAACAACTCAGGAGTCATTGTTAATTCTTTACTATTCCCCACACCTCATGTATAATCATCATCTGATTCTATTTGTTCTGCTTCCAAATATAAACCACAAGTGTGTCAACCTCTGTTTTCATTAAAATCACCTCAGACCAAGCCATGATGCTGTCTCTCACCTGGGCTGCTATTGTGGCTACTTACTGGTTTCTTTGATTCCACTCCTGGAATTCCCCTTTATTCATTCTCCACACAGCAGTCAGAATGGACCCTGTAAAAGGTCTAAGGAGGAGCTCAGGTCACGTCGATGGTTTCCAGTTATACTTACCATAAATTCCAGACGCCTCACCATCACTGCGAAGCTCTGCCTGCGCTCTGTCCGCACCTCACACGCGCTCCCCGCTGTGCTCACTGAGCACTGACTTCCTCCTGTCTGGCAATATGCCACGCTTGTCCCCACATCAAGGCTGTTCCACCTGCCCCATCTGGGGTCTCCTCCCCCACGCACTTGACTAACCTTATTGTTCAGATTATTCAGGTCTCAAATAAATGCCACCTCCTGGGGAACTTCCATGGGAATCTATGAATTTTTGCCCTGGCTCCTAACACTCTCCATCACAATTAGTCTGTTATTTTCTTCATGGCACGTGGCAGTACTGGAAGCTGCATGGTTCTTGATTATTATCTTGTCCCAGTGGATTATCAACTGTAGGAAAGCTTGACTATCTCCTCTCTTACTTACAATCAGTTTTCTAGGATCTAGTACAATATACACTAGTATTATATCTACCACATGATTGGCGCTCAAATATTTGTTCGATAAATAAATGATTATGAACTGCCTGGCTGTCGGGGTTGGGGAAATCCTTTCCTAACTTATTTGAGTGCTTGTATTGGTTTTCTTTAGGTACAACACTTGGGTAACTTCCTAGCACTGAGGCCTTGGATGAGAGGAGTTTGGAAGCAGAATGAGCAGCAGGAGAAAACACCCCCAATAGTAAATGGGTGTGAAGTAGCCCTTGCTTCAAAGCTAGTGGAACAAGTAGTACTGAGGATTCGGATATGAATCCTCATATGAATAAGGGCATATGAATAAGGATTATACATGTTCGGCAGAACGTAAAATCCTTGAGTTAGGGTACCACTAAGTATTCTGGTAGAATCATTTAAAATACTGAGATATTAAATTCATGAGTGCTGGTTTGGTTTGATTTTCATTTTGAAAAGTTCTCCGGCACCTTCTGACAAGTGTCAAAAACAGTCCCTAGTGCCCAGCAGCTCAATGAATATTTTTGGATTCATGCGAAATGATGAAGCAGAACCACTAAAGCCAGAACTGGTTGGAAGTCTGTACCTGGACAGCCAGGCAAAGAGAAAAACATGCTCAGGGCCTAAGTCAGGCCAATCAACATCTCAGAGTCTGGACTAAGAAAACACAAAATTAAAGAAAGAAGTAAATGGGATATCAAAATCTGACAGTGACTTCACAAGAAAATTACAGACAAACATCCCGATCCCTCCTAAACACTCAAAGATCCGAAACAAAACACTGACAAATTAGACCCAGAAAGTGGTGTCTATTCTTACAGTGAAAAGCTGATATATTTCAAAGTTAATCAATATTTTGGGATGAAGACAGGGATGTTTACTTTCACAACTTCTTTTCAACATGATGCCAGAGGTCCTAGCCAATGTAGTAAGGTAAGAAAAAGAGACAAAAATAATGATTACAGAGAAAGAAGTAAAAATCCTCCTTTTCATTAGATGTCACTATTATGTATACAGAAAATCCTAAGGAATCTAAAAACTGCTAGAACTAATAGTGATTTTTAGCAAGGTAGATGGATGTAAGATACACTTTATGAATTATTTCAATGGAAAATTTCAACATTTTATGATTTATCACTGAAAATTTTAAATCTAGTTAAATAAATGTCAGTAAAATATGAATTGTAAATTTCTAAAAAAGAGTTTGCAAGATTGAATAGTAAAAAATACAGAGCTAAGAGCTAATTATAGATATACTTGTAAACACAAGTTAATCCACATACACACATTTCCTAGTTCTATCCAGTGAGAGGGTTAAGAGGCAGTGACACCTTGGTAACAATCAGCACACCCAGTCCTCAGATCTTGGCTTCTAAATACTATTCTCTAATAAAAGAATCCAAAGCTCCTTAGAGAAATGGCTGATTCTAGGTTATGGGTAAAGAAGTAAAAAACTAAGAACTAAGAGAATTTTGTAGTGACAAAAATAAGAAAGTACTGACAAAAAAAAAAGGGGGGGATGAAAGACATGTGAAAAAAAAACAGGAGTCAACCTGAAAGAGTTCCCCTCCCCCACTTACCAAAACTGGAACAATCTGAGCAACAAAATAAATAATGACAGTATTGGATTATTCCAATAAGTAAATATCCATGAGATGGTAATATAAATAAATAAATGGATATAAATATAAAATGGGCCACAAGAAAAAGTCTTCCTTACAGAAGAATTTTTAAAAATGTGTTGATATAACCCTCTCAAGGAGGTTAAATTTAGTTTTCCTTCCCTTGAGTATAAATTAGGGTTAATGACTTGGTTCTAAAGAAGTCAGTATAGAAAACACTACAAACTTTTTGTGAGGACATCTGGTAAATATGTAACCATGTCATAAACATAAACCTCACCAATAATAAGTCATGATGATACCATGTATCCCCAATAAGATGACATGAAAAAGATAGCTCATCTCTGCAGATTTCTTCCTCAAAACCTATAAATCCAATCTGAGCATGAGAAAACAGCAGACAAACCCAAATTTAGTGACATCCTACAAAATATCTGATCAAAATTCTTCAAAGTTTCAAAACCATTAAGCATAAGAAAAGAATGAGAAACTGTCACAGACCAGGAGGGTATAGGAGACACGGTGACCAAATGTCATGTAGTACTGATGTGGGAACCTGACACAGAGATAGAATATTAGTGGAAAAATTTGGCAAAGTCAAGTCTGTAGTTTAGTTGATAGTATTGCTCCATTGTTAATTTCCTAGTTTTCACAAATGTGCAATGGTTATGTTACATTAAGGGAAGCAAGGTAAAAATTCGATGAGAATTCATTATCTTTGTAAATCTTCTGTATAATTTTAAGTATTATATTTATATATAAATAGTATATTATATAAGAAAAAGGATATTACAAAGCATATAGGAGCAATCCTAATGTCACATAACATCTAGATCCAAAAGAAACACCAAACCTACAGTTTTATAAGGCAATTCTACCAAACATAAAAGAGATCATTTTTAGAGTACACAAATATTCCAAGGCACAGAGAATATTAGGCTAATTCACAACTGAAGGTAGCATAATTTTGAAACCAAGAGATAAAAAGGATAGCAAGATAAAGGAATGAAGGAAAGAAGAAGGAAGGAAGGGAAGAAGGAAGGAGAGAAAACAATGAAAACAAAAGAATAAGTCACTGTCATGAACACAAAATTCTTAAATATTTTTTAGTAAATAGAATCAATCAGTATATTTAAAAAAGAAAACATATAAAATAAGCAAGATTGAAACCAGGACTTCAAAGAACTCTCGGTATTTGGTAATTTGAATAGATAGAAAAAAGAAACATGATTATCACAATAGTTACTGGAAAAACACTTAATACAATTCAGCATATCTTCCTGGTAAGCAGCTTTCTCTGGAAACAGAAGGGAATTTTCTAAACTTGCTGAAAGGAATCTCCCAGCTAACCACGAGCAGTACCATATGAAGGGTGAATCATTAGAGACATTCCCACCAAGAGCAGAAACAAGAAAATGATGCTCACCATCACTTGAGGTTGTAAGCTATAAATGAGATAAGAAAAAAATAAGTGTGGAAAAGCATAGAACAGTATTTCTCGAAGTGTGGCCCCTGACCAGCAGCATCACCTTGTCAGTGCAAACTACCCGGCCCCCTGGCAGACCTCCTGAATCAAAAACTCGGGGTAGAAAAGGCAAGTGTGTTTGAACAAGTCCTCAGGGGGCTCGGACATGTGCTGACGTTTGAGAAGCTGGTCTAAGAGACCTTGGTGCCCACCCAGGTCTCCTGTCTGGTCAGGGACTCCGACCCCACCCACTGTGTGTGTTGGCTTCTAGCACTCTGCAGATGTCCCATGTCCTGAGAACTGCCCTCTGCGGAAGGCGGCCAAGGTGCTCAGAAATGCCTGCAGAGCCTGCCTTCCCGGGATAACCGACTGCCGTGGGACTGGGAAAGGCAGTCCCTAAGGGGCCGCCACGCTCCATGGCCCTGTGGGATGACGGAGGCCTCGGCACCACGGCTGAGCCCACGCCTTGGCCCAGCTTCCTCCCCTGCCCTGGCCCACTTCCCTCACCCTCCCACGGCTTCACCTCACAACACACCCTCTCGAGAAACCACCCACACAAGTTCCTATCAGGCTGTGCTTCTGAAAGTCCCAATCTGAGACACAAATTTTGAATAACATCATTTTCTACCTAGAATTTCCAAAATAATTAACCATGAAACTATTATACTAATTTATATAAATATATTCTGTACTTACATAATACTATGTCAAATTCCTTATATACATTAACATTTAATGTGTACATGTTCTTTTGATATAGATACATTACTATAATCCTCATTTAACAAAAATGGAAATAGTGACACAGAAATTTAATACCTTCTGTGATACTGTATATCTGAAGATCTTTATTACATGTAGGACAAAAGATAATGGTTCAAATATAATTTAAGAGTTTGAAAATAAGGTAACAGTAAACTATTAGAAATTTAAAATTCAGCAATTAAAATTTTTAACATGAAAATAAGACTTGACCAAAAGCATGGACACACTAATGATTTTATTTACAAATCACTGAATTTGGCTTTCATTGCATACATTTATTTATTGTTATATATAATGTGTCAGAAAAAGCAACACTCTAAACACTAGTCTCTCCTGCTCTCCCAATCCTTGGGTTCTAAATTCGGAAATGGAATGGATTCAGATCATTTTTTAGATAACCCCATGAATCCTCTCTACTTGTTTTTAAACTCTCCTATCAGAACTGTTCTCAGAAATCTCATTCTCCAACTTGAGAAAGAGAACAGTTTGGATCTGGAAGACCATCTTAACCTCTTCATCTCCTCTCCATTCAGCAAGATTCACATGCTAATTCTGGTCAATGTACGTGCGCAGAAGGGACCTGAGGCAGCTGCTCCCAGGCTGAGCAGTGAAGAATCCTTCAGTCTCACCTGTGGCGCTGTGACCAAGGACACATGCCCCCTTTGTGCAGCTGCAAGATGGCAGAGCCTCCATCAGCCTGGTTCCCCAGCAACCACATGGAGCTGAGCACGTGCTGCCTTCCCACACGTGGGTGTGAATGAGAGAAAAATAAGAAATATTTCTGGGTAGCCACTGAGATTTTGGAATTAATGTGCTGCTGTACTAGAGCCTAACCTATCTGAAATAATACAACAATTCTGTATTAAAATCTCAAGTCAGTGAGAAAGAATAAACTAGGTAAGGAAAAGAAAGTGTTAGAAAATTTAAAGAAAAGCAAAGTTAGCCTTCTTCCATACAATACAAAGACACAGTCCTGACGGACTTACAAGAAATACTATGAGAAGAAAATAGGGGAGACTATTTTTAAATAACATTTTGTTAAGAACAAGATTTTTAGAAAAGTGTTAAAGAAATTTTAAATTCAGATTTAAAGAAAAAGAATGACAGACATACCTACATAAGATGTAAACTTTTGTTATGAAGAAAATATTAAAAATCATTTTTACAGTTGCAGAAATATTTTTATTACACACATCTATGCATACACACACACACACACATACACAAATATTATGCACAGCCAAAATAGTTAAAAAGAAATTCTATATATCAAGTGAGAATAAGTAAACACCGAGTAAATGTAAAATAATAATGGATAAAGGATATGAATAGACACATTATAGGTGAAGAAACCCAAGTAGATAATAAGGATATTTAGAGGCCCATATTCCTTAATGATGAAAGAATAGTAACAAAAAGACAGAACTGAAATATCTGGCCATGCGATGCTGTATTGAATTTGGTAAATAGAAAAAGCTTTCTGAAGAAAATTCAATCATAGCTATAAATTTAAAAAAATAAAAAACTCTGGCCCAGCAATTCTACTTCTAGAAGCCCCTCACAAAAATATTTAAGCATATGTACAAATATTTTAATATTTGTAATATTTCTTAATTGGAAATCCAATGCACATGAAAAAGGAGCAATGAAATAAACTACATTTCATCTGTATTAAAGAATACTGTGTAGGTATTTAAAAATTAAATGAACAAGACATGTTTCCTGACAGGGAAGAATGTATCAGATTTAGTATAAATGGAAAATCCAAGTTGCAACCAATGAGCGTACTTCAATCCCTTTCATGTAAAAATTATATGACTAGAAGCATGTGTATGAATTGTTATCCATGGAGATATAAAGACCCTGTTTAAACTATGTAATACCTATTCTTGAATTTAATAAAATGAGTATGTGTGAGTTAAAAAATATATTGAATAAAAAACAATATGCACAGCCTCCCCTTCCATCAATAATATATGTATATATCCTGAGTACTATTTCCAAACTCTAGTTATTATAATATACATCTCAATTTTGCAATATTTATACATAGTTGTATTTACATATTATTTTTTTCTTTAAGTTATCTCACTTTTATTCTCAAATTTGTTTTTAAAAGTTTAAGCTATTGAGGATGAAGAGAAAGATGGTGGTGTCAGAGATGAGACAGAAACCTCCTCCCAAAACCACATATAATATCAAAATATAACAAATACAACTAATGCTGAAAGAGCAACAGGAAAGAAGGCTGTGCCAGACTGCCTACACCTGAGGAAAACAGTAGACCTCAAGGAAAAGGGTAAAGTACCAAAGCCATGAGCCAGAGGGACCAAAGGCCTTCCCCCACCCAAGCCCATGGGAGGGAGGAAGAGAAACAGAGTGGGGACTGGGTGGAGGCCTAGGACTGCTGAACACCCAGTCCTGGATATCTGCTCTGGGAGCACGAACCTACATGACATGGTGCTCTGGAGATCAGTGGGGTTGGAAAGCTAAGACAAGTGGAATACTTGGAGAGACCATGATTACAGCCACTTATGGGAAACAGGGATCCACATCCGGCCACTCTGGGACAAAAGAAAGGTGGGAAGTCTGAGAGACTTCCTAACAGCGAGAGGGCTGCTAAAGGGGCAAGGATTGCACAGAGCTTGCTGCTCAGGAAACAGGACAGATGGACAAAATTGTCCGGACACACTCTGCCCAGCAGGCTGGGAACTTTCAGGAGCTTCAGGTGCTCCAGCCCCTGGTTGGCAACACAGCTACAAGGCTCCACACCACAATATGCAGCCTGCTGCTCCTTCCTCCCAACTGGCACCAGCTTGGAAATCTGATGCCCCTGACATTGTGCCAGGCCAGCCAGAGGGTGACCCTGCTAGGGCAATGACGAGAGCATAGCATGGAGGCTTTTCCCTGCATACCCAGCCTACTGCCCCTGCAGTGGAAGCAAGCACTGAGTCTGAGAAGTAAGAAAGAGCTGTTTCCTCCTGGGGCAGGCACTGGTGCTGCCTGTCTGTGATCCCCACCATCGCACTAGAGGCTGGACAGCTCCAGAAAGTAGAGCTACTGGGCACTAGAGGGTTCTGCCAACACAAACTCTTTATTTCATAGTAATCAGTAGGACTGGTACAAGATAAAAATCCCTCAAACTCCAGAAAGAGGGCTAAGTGAAACTGAAATCAACAATCTTCCTGGTAAAGATTTGAAATAAAAATCATAAACATGCTCACAGAGCTACAGAAAAATATTCAAGAACTCAGGGAGGAATTCAATAAAGTCATAGAAACTTTGAAAAATACACTATCCAAAATGAAACATAGAGTGGAGGGATTTAAAAGCAGATTAGATGAAGTAGAGAAGACAGTAAATGTAATACAAATTACAGAACAGGAATACAAAGAAGCTGAGGCACAGAGAGAGAAAAGACTCTCTAGGAATGAAAGAATATTGAGAGAACTGCGTGACCAATTCAAATGGAACAATATTCACATTATAGGGTTACCAGAAGAAGAGAGAGAAAAAGGGATAGAAAGTGTCTTTGAGGAGGTAATTGCTGGGGGAAGGAAATAGTTGCTCTGTCCATGGAAGTGTGCAGATCTCCAAAAACAAGGGACTCAAGGAAGACAACACCAAGATATATAATTAAAATGAAAAGATCAAGGGTAAGGACAGAGTAGGAAAAGCAGCCAGAGAGAGAAAAATGATCACATACAAAGGAAAACCCAACAGGCTATCATCAGACTTCTCTACAGAAACCTTAGAGGCCAGAAGAGAGTGGCATGATATATTTAATGTAATGAAACAGAAGGGCCTTGAACCAAGAATACACTACCATGCAAGATTATCATTTAAATTTGAAGTAGGGATTAAACAATTTCCAGATAAGCAAAAGCTGAGAGAATTTACCTCCCACAAACCACCTCTACAGTGTATTTTGGAGGGACTGCTATAAATGGAAGTGTTCCTAAGGCTAAATAGCTGTCACCAGAGGAAATAAAACCACAGTAAAGACAGTAGAACAGTTAATTACTGAGCAGATGAAAAATCAAATCAACTACCCCTAAAGTCAGTCAAGGGATAGACAAAGAGTACAGAATATAATACCTAATATATAAAGAATGGAGGATGAATAAAGAGGTGGAAAAAAGAACCATTAGATTGTGTTTATAAGAGCCTACTAAGTGAGTAGAGTTAGACTATTAGACAGTAAAGACGTTACCATTGAACCTTTGGTAACCATGAACCTAAAGCCTGCAATGGCAATAAGTACATACCTATCAATAATCACCCTAAATGTAATGCACCAATCAAAAGACATAGAGTTACAGAGTAGATAATAAAACAAGACCCATCAATATACTGCCTACAAGAGACTCACTTCAAACCCAAAGACATACACAGAATAAAAGTGAAGGGATGGAAAAAGATATTTCATGCAAATAATAGAAAGGAAAAGCAGGAGTTTCAGTACTTGTATCAGACAAAATAGACTTCAAAACAAAGAAAGTCACAAGAGACAAAGAAGGACATTACATAATGATAAAGGGGTCAGTCCATTATAAATATCTATGCACCCAACACAGGAGCACCGACATATATGAAACAAATACTAACAGAACTAAAGGGAGAAATAGAATGCAATGCATTCATTTTAGGAGACTTCAACACACCACTCACTCCAAGTACAGATCAACCAGACAGAAAATAAGTAAGAACACAGAGGCACTGAACACCACATTAGAGCAGATGGACCTAACAGACATCTACAGAAAACTCCACCCAAAAGCAGCAGAATACACATTCTTCTCAAGTGCACATGGGACATTTTCAAGAATAGATCATATACTAAGCCACAAAAAGAGCCTCAGTAAATTCAAAAGGATTGAAATTGTACCAACCAGCTTCTCAGACCACAAAGGTATGAAACTAGAAATAAACTATGCAAAGAAAATGAAAAAGCCCACCCACACATGGAGGCTTAACAACATGCTCCTAAGTGATTGGTGGATCAATGACCAAATAAAAACATAGATTAAGCAATACATGGAGACAAATGACAACAATAACTCAACAACACAAAACCTGTGGGATGCAGTGAAGGCTATGCTAAGAGGGAAGTATATTGCAATACAGGCCTACCTCAGGGAAGAAGAACAATCCCATATGAACAGCCTACACTCACAATTAATGAAACTAGAAAAAGAAGAACAAATGAGGCCCAAAGTCACAAGGAGGATTCATAATAAAGATTAGAGCATAAATAAATAAAATCAAGAGGAATAAAACAATAGAAAGAATCAATGAAAGCAGGAGATGGTTCTTTGAGAAAATAAACAAAATAGATAAACCCCTAGTCAAACATATCAAGAAAAAAAAGAGAGTCTACACTCAAAAACAAAATCAGAAATGAGAAAGGAAAAATCACTATGGACACCACAGAAACACAAAGAATTATTAGAGAACACTATGAAAAATTATATGCTCCCAAACTGGATAAACTAGAAGAAATAGACAACTTTCTAGAAAAATACAATCTCACAAGGCTGACCCAGAAAGAAACAGAAAATCTGAACAGACCAATTATCAGCAATGAAATTGAATTGGTAATCAAAAACCTACCTAAGAACAAAACTCCTAGACCAGATGGTTTCACTGCTGAACTTCATCAAACATTTAAGGAAGAGCTAATACCCATCCTCTTTAAAATTTTCCAAAAAGTAGAAGAGGAGGGAATACTTCAAACTCATTCTATGAAGCCAGCATCACTCCAATACCAAAACCAGACAAAGACACCACCAAAAAAGAAAATTACAGACCAATATTCCTGATGAACATAGATCCAAAAATACTCAAGAAAATATTAGCAAACTTAATTAAAAAATACATTACTATCATCAGTCATCATGATCAAGTAGGATTTATTCCAGGGATGCAAGGATTGTACAACACTGGAAAATCCATCAACATCATCCACCACATCAACAAAAAGAACAAAAACCACATGATCATCTTCACAGATGCTGAAAAAGCATTCAACAAGACTCAACATCCATTCATGATAAACACTCTCAACAAAATGGGTATAGAGGGCAAGTACCTCAACATACTGAAGTCCACATGCGACAGACCCATAGCCAACACCATACTTAGCAGCGAGAAATTAAATGCTTTTCCTTTAAGGTTGGGAACAAGACAAGGATGCCCACTCTCCCCACTTTTATTCAACATAGTACTGGAGGTCCCAGCCACAGCAATCAGACAAAACAAAGAAACAAAAAGCACCCAGATTGGTAAGGAAGAAGTTAAAATGTCTCTGTTTGCAAATGACATGATGTTGTACATAAAAAAAACCCTAAAGAATCCACCCCAAAACTACAAGAACTAATAGCTAAATTCAGCAAATTTTCTGGATACAAAATTAATACACAGAAATCTGTTGCATTCCTATATACTAATGATGAACTAGCAGAAAGAGATATTAGGAAAACAGTTCCATTTACAATAGCATCAAAAAGAATAAAATGCCTAGGAATAAACCTAACCAAGGAGGTGAAACACCTATACCCTGAAAACTACAAGACACTCATGAGAGAAATTAAAGAAGATACCAATAAATGGAAATACATCCTGCACTCATGGATAGGAAGAATTATTATTGTCAAAATGGCCATCCTGCCTAAAGCAATCTACAGATTCAGTGCAATCCCTATCAAAATATCAATAGCATTCTTTAATGGCAAATAGTTCTAAAATTCATATGGAACCACAAAAGATCCCAAATAGCCAAAGCAATCCTGAGAAGGAAGAATATATTAAGCAGGGGGGATTACGCTCCCCAACTTCAAGCTCTGCTACAAAGCCACAGTATTCAAAACAATTTGGTATTAGCCTAAGAACAGACCCATAGACCAATGGAACAGAAAAGAGAGCTCAGATATAAACCCAAGCATATATGGTCAATCAGTATATGATAAAGGAGCCATGGATATACAATGGGGAAATGACAGCCTCTTCAACAGTTGATGTTGGCAAAACTGGGCAGTTACCTGTAAGAGAATGAAACTGGATCATTGTCTAACTCCATACACAAAACTAAACTTGAAAAGGATCAAAGATCTGAATGTAAGTCATGAAACCATAAAACTCTTAGAAGAAAATGCAGGCAAAAATCTCTTGAATATAAGCATGAGCAACTTTTTCCTGAACTCATCTCCTCAAGCAAGGCAAACAAAAGCAAAAATGAACAAATGGGACTACATCAAACTAAAAAGCTTCTGTACAGTAAAGGACACCATCAGTAGAACAACAAGGCATCCTACAATATGGGAGGATATATTCATAAATGACATACCTGATAATGGGTTAACATTCAAAATATATAAAGAACTCACATGCCTCAACCCCCAAAAAGAAAATAACCTGATTAAAAACTGGGCAGCGTATATGAAAAGACATTTCTCCAGAGAAGAAAATCAGATGGCCAACAGGCAAATGAAAAGATGCTCCACGTCACTAATTAACAGGGAAATGCAAATTAAAATCACAATGAAATGTCATCTCACACCAGTTGGGATGGCCAGCATCAAAAAGACATGGAACTACAAATGCTGGTGAGGATGTGGAGAAAGGGGAACCCTCTACACTGCTGGTGGGAATGTACATTAGTTCAACCATTGTGGAAAGCAATATGGAGGTTCCTTAAAAAACTAAAAATAGAAATACCATTTGACCCAGGATTCCACTCTTAGGAATTTACCCAAAGGAAACAAGATCTCAAATTCAAAAAGACACATGCACCCCTATGTTTATCACAGCACTATTTACAATAGCCAAGAAATGGAAGCAATCTAAGTGTCCATCAGTAGATGAATGGATAAAGAAGATGTGGTACATATACACAATGGAATATTATTCAGCTGTAAGAGGAAAACAAATCCTTCCATTTGCAACAACATGGATGGAGCTAAAGGGTATTATGCTCAGTGAAATAAGCCAGGCAGAGAAAGACAAGTACTAAATGATTTCCCTCATGTGTGGAGTATAACAATGAAGCAAAACTGAAGGAACAAAGTAACAGCAGACTCACAGACTCCAAGAACAGACTAGTGGTTACCAAAGGGGAGGGGTTGGGGAGGCTGGGTGGGGAGGGAGGGAGAAGGGGATTGAGGGGTATTATGATTGGCACACATGGTGTGGGGGGGTCACAGGGAAGAGGGGTAGCAGAGAGAAGATAGGTAGTGACTCTGTGGCATCTTACTTCACTGATGGACAGTGACTTCAATGGGGTATGGGGGGGATCTTGATAATATGGGTGAATGTAGTAACCACAAATTTTTTCATGTGAAACCTTCATAAGAGTGTATGTCAGTGAGACCTTAATAAAAAAAAGTTTAATCTATTGCACAAATGAGACAGTACAAAGATCAATGAAAAAAAGTATCATTTTAAAGAAAAACTGTGCAATTATTTTAAATAGCACATTACATAGTGCAAATACAAAATATCTAAACTCCTTTCTCAAATGTATACCTGGAAATATGTTACTCAGTGAGAAAGAGGAAGGTGTTTCTGACCAGCTAGAATAAAATATATGCAGCTGGACACTTAGGGAGTCTATGTCAGTAAGAGAACTAATTCCTTCAGTTTTAGGTCGCCAACACTAAGCTACCTTCCATGTGGTTAAGGAAGGTAAAAGATCTCCTCTGACACTGTTAAATACTGAGAGTTTATTGTTACAACAAATGAAGTGTGCTGTCCAATAATCCTTTCCGCAGGAAGACTTCGAGAGACTCTACAAATTTGGGTCTTTATCTGAGTATGTCTGTTTACATGTTTACAAGGTAGTACCCAAAAGGGGCAGGGATGTCAAAGTCTAATTCAATATCCACTGTCCTCATCTGACCTGAGAAAATAGCCACAAACACCAGGTATTAGGTCTTTCAACTGTCTTTCCATGCTGGTCAAAATACTTCTCAGCTACTTTATGTGAGTTTATAATCAAAGTGATTAATAATGTATTAGCTGTTTGATTGGATGGGTGAATTTTTCAGACGACTCACTTCCAGGGGATATCTGATAGATAATTATAATTAAATAGTCCCCACTCGCTGACTCTGAGATGCTGTATCATTTACTTCCTACCATCTCTCACACAACTGGTCTGTCCATCATACAGTGAAGAATTCAAGGCTCCAGGAGGTGAAGTGACCTGCCTAGGGTCACAGAACCAGGAAATTACAGTGTAAGCATCAGCATTCAAAATAGAATCTGGAAATGCTGAATTCCAGAACTGCCCTCTTACCTTGTCAATAGGAATTAGAGGTTGAAGGTACACCGGATCTCCTCAGGACAACCTGTGTCATGTCCCATCCACTGGGCCTTAACTTGGGAAGGGAGTCCTTATTGAGGCATCAGGGCCCCTAGAATGTGCAGCCAAAGGCTGGTTCTAGGTGCCACAGTATCACCTTGCGTGAGCCATTGGCTGGCAAGGGTTCCTGTAAGCCCACGGGGTGTGTGTGTGTGTGTGTGTGTGTGTGTGTGTGTGTGTGTGTGCGTGAGCCATTGGCTGGCAAGGGTTCCTGTAAGCCCACGGGGTGTGTGTGTGTGTGTGTGTACACACAAGCTGCTCCTCCCACCCTCCTGGCTTCTCCCCAGTCTCTTCCTCTCCACCCCAACCTGCAAGCCTCCTACAGTCCAACCCAGCCCAACCTCTGTCTCTGCTTCCATCAAAGTTTTGTCCAAAATCATCTTGTGATCACCATGGTAAACATACTATGCTCTTTCAAATATTAAACTAGATTAGGAAAAAAAATACTCTAATGCCTAGACTTCCTCAAAGATGTATTATTTAGGTATGTTTCACAATTATATGGGTGACTTTTATGCATTTACACTGTAATAGTCTTTTAAACCTTCACTGAAATAATTCAACATAGTCAGCAGTTAATGCGCTCAAAGTCCCCTATGTGTGTTTGAGTTAATCACCTGTATTTCTGGACCCTGAATTCTGTCAGTCGTTGCAGGTACTAACACCTGCAGTCCAGGTCTACGACGTCTGTTAAGTCCACAAGTGTAGTCCTTGCTTCTTTCCTGATGCACACTGACCGCCAACGCATTTCAGCTCAACCTCAGTCTCTAAATTGAGAGGCGGCTTGATGCTTGGTTGTGCTGTTGAACTGTGCCATGTGGTCTTTAAAAGGCTTTTTCTTTCTTCTTTTTTGAACAGTCAAGATGAAATTGGCTTCTGGTCAGCAACTCATTTTCTTTTTCCCTCCTCTGAGGTAGAGTAGCCAAAAAAAAGGGGATTTTGTTTTGTTCCATTTTGCCTGCAAAGCTATGGGTAGCCAAATATGACTACAAATTATCTACATTGTTTTTATGAAGAAAAATATATTTATTTCCCTAGCACTTGGAAACATCGCTTGCTAGGGCCAGGGAACGATGCTGTCCCCTGATTTCTGTCCCACTCTTACCCTAATTGGAGAGCTCTGGGCACAGCAGAGGATGTTTGCGGCTAAATTGGGGTATTATGAAAATAGTTCACAAAGCAAGTGGAAAGCTATATATAAAAATGATATTTACTTCTCATTTTAAATGAAGCCTAAGACAAAAGGCATATAGGTAAACACAGCTGCAACATTTTTAGGCATATAATCAAATGCAAAAATAATATTGGAAAACTATGTTAATTATTGTAATTAAATTGTGAACAGTATTGATAGAGAAATATCTTTAAAACATATAAAATCAAAATGGAGCTCATCCCATTACGAGAGTTTGTTCTATTAGCCCCGATGTGTCTAGGTGGGGGTACTGCTTCACCACCCCCCACTGCTCCCCAGTAGTTGAGTAGAGAATAAGGTGGACTGCCCAGAGAAGGGCTTCATACCTGTCCACTTCTTGGACCTGATTTCAAGTTTCTGGGACATCAGTTTGCCTGACCGAGGTCCTGGGAGTTGGTAGGGAGTCATGGGAAGAGCACAGACTTTGGAGTCAAACTGATCTGGATTTGAAGTACAGCCCAGTCACCTTAAATGAGTGTGATTTCAGTCTCCAGGTCCCCATCTGCAACATGAGGCAAGGGTCTGGAGACCCCGAGAGATCCAAATGCCACTTTGGCAAAGTAGTTGAACTATACAAAAGGAAACATGCCATGTGCCCAACACAGTTTTTCCAGCATTGTTATCATATGAACATGAAGTTCTCGTTCTTGATTCTAAATGTCTTGGGGCTGGAGAAACGGCAGAGTAGACTCGGCTCAACCACAAAGCTCACCGCATTCCCCAAGCCCAGAAGCCTGACTCCGGCCGCCTTTCATCCGAGTAGCCACCTCCCTCCTGGATTCCCATGCTCGTGAAGATGCTTCTACTCTAGTAGAGGCTCCTCACAGAGGGCTGGAGTCTTTTTCTGGTCCACCATGCTTCCTTTTTAGGGTCTTCCTGGGTGTGGGACAAAACTGGTCATCAAGCAAGAGGTTCATTGGTGAGGTTGTATCATTCAAGAAAAAAATGCCTCTTCAAGCTTTCCAATCAACTTTACTCCCAGCAAAGGTTGGTTGAGGAGCCACTGGCGTCGTCCCCATCTGCTGCTTCGTGGAAATGTTTGTACAGGATCTGGGCTTCCTGCCGAGTCCCGTTTCCATCCTGAGTCTTGTGTTTCCTGCGCATATTCTCACTCTACACATTAACCCCCTTTTCAGTTTTCACTTAAGTCTCATCTCTCACTTGATGAGCAATTTGTTCACTGGCTGGATCACTTACAACAGTTTCACAAATGTCTTTTTCTCATTTCTGTAGGGAGAAATTGGTGAACTTGTTCATTCCTAAGATCTGAGCTATTGCTGAATTCATTTCGCTGTCTGATTTACTCATTTTTATTTCCTGGCAAAGAATCCTAAATGTCTTCGCTTGTCTCACTTTTTCTTCATTTTCATCATCTGCACTAGCTATTGACTTTTTGGTGGGGAGAAGTAGGGAGATGGACAACTATTCCACAAACTAAATTTTTAATAAGTGACTATAAACCACTGCATGTAACAGCAGGAAGAGACGATTCAAGCCATGCAGAACAGGGCTGCTGGCATCTATATCAGACTGGCTCAACCCCAGAAGCCAGCCGCAGGGCACAGATAGATATTTAACATCGAAAAGCACCGTAGTATCTGTCTAGGGTCAGAAGGGCAGAGCCAGGTAGATCTGCTCAACTTCAAACTCCTCCCATAACTCACTACAAGTCATATAAGCCAATTAGCCTCAAGTAACTTACCTGTAAGATAAGAACCATAATAATAAGGAAGGCTGTTTCACGGTGTTGTAAGGACCAAATGAAATAAGAAGTACTCTGCTATTAGCGTGTTTTCGATCCCACCACAGAAATGCTACTCCAGAGTAGCCTCCACACTGCCACCAGCCAAGAAAAACTCATGGCTTAAGGGCTGAATCTGTGTGGAGAGAATGTAATAGGGAAAATAGATGTTTTTACAACCAATAAAACAAAATATGGTGCACTACTCTGAAAGGAATGTAAAATGGTTGGGCCACAGTAGAAAGCAGTACAGCGGTTTCTCAGAAAGGTAAACAGAATTACCATATGACTCCTTGTCTAGGTGTACACTCAACAGAACTGAAAGTGGGGACTTGAAACGATATTTGTACACCCATGTTCACAACAGCATTATTCACAATAGCTAAAAGGTGAAAACAGCCCAAAAGTCCATTGATAGATGAATGGATAAACACAATGCAGCATATAAATACACAGCGGGGTATGATCCAATCTTAATAATGAATAAAATTTTGATACATACTGCAACACGGATGAACCTTGAGGACATTATGCTAAGTGAAATAAGCTGGGCACAAAGGGTAAATGTCCTATGAGTCCGCTTATCTGAGGTCTCGAGTAGTCAGATTCACAGAGACAGGAAGTAGAATTGCAGTTAGCAGAGCCTGGGGGAGGGAGCAATGGGATGTTAGTGCTTAATGGGCCCAGAGTTTGAGGAGAAGAAAAATTCTGGAGATGGATGGTGGAAATGGCTCCACAACAATATGAATGCACTGAAATGTCAATGAACTATATACACATAAAATGGCAAATTCTATGTTATGCATATTTTTCCATGGTAAAAAAAAATACAATATTAAAGGCACCTACTAATTGAAGTCAAAATTAACGTCATGCTAGCCATCTTAGATGAAGGATATAACGTATTTTGTAAACTAGTTTCCTTTTACCATCCTTTTTCTCTTTCAACAGTTTTAAAGATCTTCCATTTTCTTTGTAATGTCAGTGAGAAGCTCGTTATTTCTCTGGCTTAATTGTGTATTACAAACAGATCGGGGTCATATACTTGCCTGTATGTGGGCCTCCATCAAAACACTCAATAAGATTCTTATGTCTAAGAATTTTCTCGTCCTGCCTCCTGAGTCATGCCAGGATTTCTTATATGCTAAGTTTTGTGGATTTATGAGATAAAAAAAGATTTGTTAGTATTTTTCAGCATCTTCCTAGGCTTCTCTAACTTTTCCCGCATGAGTCCACGTCAGAGTACCTGTCATGGGAGGCCTGAGGGTCAGTTCCAGCTCCGTCCTTCTGCCCAGGTCACTTAGCTGTGCATTGTGCAGATTCCTATTCAATTCTACCTCATCCTTCTTTCTTTCTCTCTCAAGACTTCATTGTGAAAATCACCATTTTTATGTCACCCACTTTATTTCTCTTTTTTTATGGAAGATGCCACGTCCCTCTTTTTTTACAGTCACCCCCCAAAAAATAACCTGCTGCTTTAATACCTAGCAACCAAAATCCTCTGTTGTCTGTAAGGCATTTGGGTGATTTTTCTCATTAAGAAAAGGGATTATATATGGGATGGTGAATTACTGCAGTAGTAGACACTTAATAACTTTGTGATTGAAGACAAAAACTGTTTTAAGAAACAATGACAAGGCATCATTCTGAGGTGCACTTGAGGTGGTCTTGCCCCCAAGCCCCGCGCAAATGTGAACTGCAGGATACTTCAGGGGTTCAGAGGGTTCCCTTTGGAAGCAGCTGCATTTGAGATAGAATCCAGACTTTGCCACAAACTAGCCGTCCAGTCTTAGAAAAGCTATTCAACAACACTAAATGTTAGTCTTTCTCTGGGGATAATACTTGTTATGAGGACTAAATGAAATTAGGCATGCGGAGTACAAGTTATATATTTATTCAATTTGTACACACTCACTACTATGCTGATGGAAATTCATTGCTGGAATGGAAAATTATTGTGTTCTCTTTCCCTCTTTGATTTGTTATCAGATATATTTTTATCCTCCCTATTACTCCTTTACAAAGTGTATTGGTGAATCATTAAAAAATACATATGACCATTAGCCTTGATATATCGCTTCTGGTGCCTGAAGTTGTAAGTAGGCACTTGGTGTCTCTGATCGCCTCACTCAGAAGAATTCAGAGTTCAGTGGAGGCACATGCCATGCAGACAGGTTATAGAAAGAATGGTCTTTTTGGTATTTCTGTCAGGTTTCTAACACCTCTCGAAGTGATCCTTTTCCCTGACATATTCTTTGCTGGCACATCCATGAGTAAGATGCACACATGGTGTGGGGTGAACGGCAGAATTTCAAGAATCTCCTGCCTAGCCTTAGTTCACCCATACATCAACAGGTGTTTACCACTGCTGAGCCTCCCCTTGATATGGGGCGAGGGGTGGAGAGAAAATGGCTATTCCCTCCTCCCCTCTGTTCCTGGTATGTAATTGGTCTGGCACCTGCCAGTCACCAAGGACCTACCCATGGGGTTCCTGCTGGAGGGGGCAGCCGGGAGAAGAGGAGCGTGAACAGGGGCCAGAAGAGACCCACGGTGCAGAGCCTGGCAAGGGACTAGAGGGAATCAGAGCCTTTCTCCCAACCCACCCTTTCCCTTGACTTATTTTGGTTTCACTGGTTTCACTGGGAACTCACCCTGGGCCGGGAACACCCTTGCCCCGGGGCTACGCATGGGTACGGCCACGTGTTGGAGAGAATGGATCTCTTGAACTGCAAATATCAGCAGACGCGCCCAAGCACCCTCCCGGGCACCCAAGGCTCTATGGGTCCCGGGAATGGAAGACGTGGACAGACAGAGGTGGGGTTTTTCCTTCATCCCTTGAGCAATAAGTGTCTCTAATTATGTAGCTTTGATTACTCAAGTCTCACAAGATTGATTCTGGGCTGACATGCAGGATGAGGAAAATAATAAAAAGTCTGATTCTCTTTGTGCACCTGCATTAGGGTGAGCAATTACTACATGATGGAGCCCTAATGAGAAGGAGTTTGGAGTATGAGTTTCCACCTCTGAGTCAGGCCCATTTTCTCAGCTCCAGCAGCATCTGTGGACTGAGTCCCTCAGGACCCAAAATCAGAGTCCAGTGATAGTCTCAGCACTGCATGAGTCTTGAACTTGGGTGGGTGCAGTAAGGAGAGCTTGACTTTACTCATCACTGCTTCTCAACATTCTTTGAAGCATCACCTTCCTTCCATTAACATGAATTTCGGGGTAGTTTCTAGCATCAGCACCTCAATGGGAAGAGAAGACTCTCTGTAAGGTACATAAAAGTCTCTTCCATCTGATTCAAATCTCCCCATTCCCAGCTCAGGCCCGACCCCGGCTCAGAGGCCCTTCGTACAGAAGAGAATTGGGGCCACCCTCATTAGTTGGCTCTTCCTTCTGCAGAGATTGGACAGGGGAGGGAAGGCCAGAGAAAACACGCCAAAGTCACTTGAGTGGCTTGTTGTAAGGCAGTTGAGGGGACCTCGGAGCGGTAGATGTGCAATGGCTGGGCTTTGCCTTGTACGCAGACGTGTGGCTTCCTCCCAGGCCACAGTCCTCAACTCACTTCCCTGTCCTCCCCCCTCCCACCAGCTCCTGCACCCAGAGTCCTCCCCCTGCAGCCCCTTAATGCCAAGGACTCCTGCGGTCTCTTCAGAGCGGTTCAAGCTCCACTGCTGTCTTCAGCCAGGACCCATGCAGCTGGGAGGACAGGGCACCTCATGCGGCCTCTGCCTCACCCTCCAGCCTAAGGTTCCTTAGGCTACTTGGAGGGGAAGGAGGAAGCTACCCTGACAGTGGAGCTGTGCTATTCAGCACAGACAAGGAGAAATCGAGTATTTCCCTCTTGAATGCTGGGGATTAATTACCTCCTGTCTTTGTGCTCCAGTCAAGGTATCTAGATTAGTAAAGTCCTACTCAATATCCTGATACATGTTTGTCAAATAAATCAAGAGTCTTTCTGTAAATAGGTTGAATGGATAAGAAGAAGTGATCTTCATGGGTAGAAAAACGTTCTTGCATATATTCTATTATAAAATAGATCAAAAGCTTATTAACAGCATAAAAAACACTGCATCATTTATTTGTGTTAATCTTATTAAAAGCACATTAGCAGTGATTCACGCCCTACTGTATTGTTCAAATATTCCAATGGTATATTTCCTGCCTTCCCATTTTGACTAATTATCAATATTTTGAAGGTATCGATCCATTTAATGCATAGTTAAAGAGTTGTACTGACAGGACAAATAAGGAATATGAACATGATAAAACACAATATAAAAACATGCTTAGCATTCTTGCAGGTGGGGGGAGAAAAGGTCACTAATGCTTATTAATCACCTACCATGGTAATCACCTCTGTGGCATCTTTCTCATCTCCTCTAACAACACAGCAAAGGGGCTACATTATAGTGGTGAAAACCTGGACTGTAAGAAATTAAATACATGACTATGAGCACGTGGCTAATAAGTGACACTGGGTTCAAGTTCAGATCTGTTTCAAGGACTCTTTTGCTCAGTCTTGAGGAGCTCAGGGGAGAGACATTCAAAGTGAACTTCAGCATGCTCTTGAGTTAAACTGCACTTAGAAGAATATACAATGTAAGTTTTCTCTACTTGACCACAGCTCCATGACCACAGCAAGCACATCTCTGTTAAATCTCGGACCCGAGGGATTGGCTTACTACCCTAGTGCCTACTGCTCGTACACAGGATTGGCTTACTACCCTAGTGCCTACTGCTGATTGACTAAATTAATCAGTGACATGTGACAGGCAAAATGATACCCAAGGAAAAGGAGAAAATACATGAGTAAACACCTTGAGTTCCATCACCCAAAGACAAGTTTTAGAAATGCCCCTATTTTCTAGGTTAAAAAACCCCTGAATTTTGACACCTTTATTTCTTTATGATATATACTGAGGCAAAAAAGGGAGATAAAGAGTTTCAACTGAGCATAGTTTCCTTCATAAAACAGGGATGAGCAGATTGCGGTAGCTGAACAGAACATTCTGGCAGGCGGCATCAGGAGAATGATAACGTGAGAATCAGCGGTTAAGACATTCCGCTAAAAACCAACTCTCAAAATCAAAAAACGCAGTCTCTGAGAAATGTCTGAGATGGTCGGGAGGCATGCGCAGGCATGAACAATTACCTTCATCTTACTGAGATCCTTCATTCCCTAATCGTTCCTGGCCTGGCTTACAAAGATCTCTGAATGAAATTAATTGCCTTTAAATAGCAGAGTTTCAGGCTGTATCTTTCACGACTTTCTTTTGTAAGTCTCGTTTTCCTGGAGAGACAGTAATTCCGTCACACTGATCCGGAGACCGGGAGCTGCCACAGTGCTGGAGCTGAATCCATGCTTGAAATGGTGGACTGGAAATACAAGCCCAGATTACAAGGGCGGATGATTCCAGCCTCTGCTCCTGGATCTGGGCTTGTGCAAAAGAGTCCTTATTATTTCCTCACACACCAATCTTGGCATGGGTTCAGGGACTGGTGGACATACTGATTTTGGTAAAGGAACACAGTTACGGTCAAGATTGCACTAGGAGAATATTTCTGGCTTACACTGCAGTGCAAGAGCCTCCCCACTGAGGCTTAGCACAGACTCTCCCATCCCGCTCTCGTTTCCCAAATGGCTTGGGACTCAGAATCTCCTATCACCACCCGCTCAACCTGCTGTCTGCATATCTCCAGCTCCAACCTGCTCTCTCCTGATTAGGCTGCTGAGTTAACAAGTTCAAATAGAGCCTTCAAAGTTCTGGACTTAAGATTCCAACCTAGAATCTTAGAGACTGCTGAGATTGTCCCCTTCAAAACCTATTCCTTTGTCAGTGACGTTCCTGCCTTACCTCTAAGCCATGGTGAGGATCCCCCGCCCCCAGCTGCTCTCACCTGGGCCAGCCCCCACCTGGTCAGCCTCAGGGACTTGCTCTGACAATCGCGTATACAATTCCTCTCCAGGAGAGTCTCTGTCCATTTACACTGCAGAATGGCTTCCACATTGGTCACACCCAACTTTTTAACTTCTGTCCATTGAAAATCACGCTCGACACCAGCACTACAAACCAGTACACTGAACACATCCTGGCACTCTGAGGCTTGCTCTTCCAATCTGATGCTCAAGCATATAATACCATCCTTTGTGGCATAATTTATTTTTCATTCTTCAGGATTACATTGAATCTCTTGATTGACTTTTTAAAATATTTTGTTCAATGACAAAAAAATTTATTCCCTTCTTCCACACTATCCAAGAGACTATGCAAATTGTTACTATTGTTTCTAAAGTCTCATCTGGAAGGGTTTTTACTCTCAATAGCCTTATAAGGATAACTTTTACATGAGAAAAAATAATATTGCACAAATGAAAAGAAAGGTTTCCGTCACTGTGATTGCTTACACCTGTGGTTTGCCTTGAGGTGAGGCATTTAGATCTTGATATTCTCTGTAACAGTAAATGGAACTATATAATGTATTAGTGAAGTAGATTTTTCCTGGCACTTAAAATTTTGTTTGCAATTTTGGGATCAGGAAGTACTTCTGGTAGAGGTACATGCAAGTGTCATTTATGCTGGAATACTGATAATGACACACAGTGTGGAAGGCCATTAAAATTTCTGCTGTCATCATTTTGTCTTTTTCATCTAAATTTCCCTTAGACAAAAAATGTGTTACTTATCATTGTCTTTGATACTGGTTGAGGAAATCATACCTCTCTCATGCTTAGCTGAGATTTGCTGGCTTATCTCTTACTTGGCACTATTTTTAATATTGAATGAACATTTCAGAAGGACATTTCCTTGTTTAGTGTGAACTGTTCAGAAAATTCATCATGAAATTTACACTTGCATTTTGACATTGTGGAGTTCATATAGACACAAATAAAAAACTGATTAAAGACTTCCTAACTGCCTTTATGTGTCCACCACTACCTTAGAAGCAAAACCAGACAAAGACATTACAAGAAAAGAAAAACTATATAAACCCGTATCTCTCATGAAATAGATGCAAAATTTTTCAACAAAATGTTAACAAATTGAACCCAACAATGTGAAAAAAAGAACTTTATACCATAACCAAGTGGGTTTTCTTCCAGTTATACAAGGCTAGTTCAACATTTAAAAATCAGTGTATTTCATTATACTAACAGGCTAAAAAGAAAAATCCTGTGATCATATCAACAGGTACAGAAAAAGTATTTGGCAAGTAATTAGAATCCAACATACATGCTTGATTAAAAAGTATTGGTAAATTAGAGAAGAATTTCCTGAACTTGGTAAAAAGTATTTACAAAAAAAACCCTAGAGCTAATATCATACTTAATGGTGAGACACTTGAAGCTTTCTCACTAATACCAGGCTGAGGCGAGGATGTCCCCTCTCGCCACTCCTTTTCAATATTGTACTAGAAACTCTCACCAATGCAATAAAATAAGAAAAGGGAATAAAAAGTATATAGATTAGGACAGAAGAAATAAAGCTACTTTTTCTCACAAATGATATCATCTATGTTGAAAATCCAAAAAGCAAAAATAGCCACAGAAATCCCTGGAACTAATAAGTGATTTTAGCAAGGTAGTAGGAAGCAAGATTGGTAGGCAAAACTTGATTACGTTCCTGTATACCAGCAATGAACAAGTAGAATTTGAATTAAAACACAATACCATTTATATTAACATCCCCCAAAAGAAATACTTAGGCATAAGTCTAATGAAATATGTATGAGACCTATATGGGGAAAACTATAAAACTCTGATGAACAAAATCAAAGAATAACTAAATAACTGGAGAGATATTTCTTGTTCATGAACAGGAAAACTCAATGTCAAGAAGTCAGTTCTTTCCATCTTGATATATAGATTTAATGCAATTCCTATAAAAATTCCAGCCTGTTATTCTGTAGATATTGACAAAATGATATTGAAGTTTATATGGAAAGGCGAGAAGACTTATAATAGCTAATAACATTAAAGGAGAACAAAGTTGGAGGATTGATGCTCCCTGAATTCAAGACATACTATAAGCTACAAAAATCAAGATGATGTTTTGTTGGTGAAACAATAGACAAACAGATCAATGGAGCAGAACAGAGAGCCCAGAAATAGGCCCACATAAATGCAGTCAACTAATATTTGACAGACGAGCAACGGCAATAAAATGTGGTCTTTTCAAAAAATGGTGCTGGAACAACCAGATATCCACATGCAGGAAAGAAAAGAAAGTATCTAGACACAGACCTAACCCACACAAAATTTAACTCAGAATGGATCACAGATCCCAATGTAAAATGAAAATTCATAAAACACAGAAGATAATATAGGAGTGAACCTATATGACCTAAGGTGACAGTTCCTTATATAAAATACCAAAGGTATGATCCATGAAAGAAGTCACCGATTGCTGCATTTCAATAAATTTAAATTTTTTTGTTCTGTGTAAGATAATAACAAGAGAATGAAAAGACAAGCCAAGAGAGGGAGAAAATATTTGCAAAAGATACATCTGATAAAGTATTGTTATCCAAAATATATAAAGAACTCTTAAAATTCAGCAACATGAAAACAAACAACCCTAATTTTAAAATGTGCCAAAGACCTGAACAGACATCTCACCAAAGAAGATATACAGATGGCAAGTAAGCACTTGAAAAGATGCCCCACATCGTATGTCATCAGGGAGGGCATATTAAACAATGAGCTACTCCTGTATACTTACTAGAATGGCCCCAGTCGGAACACTGACATGCCAAATGATGACAAGGAGGTGGAGCAACAGCGACTCTTATTCACTGTTGATGGGAATGCAAAATGGTGCAGCCACTTTGGAAGACAATCCAAAGTGTCTTTGGTTTCTTACAAAACGAAACACTCTTACCACACAATCCGGCAGTCATACTCTCTGGTGTTCATGGAAAGGAATTGAAAACTTAGGTCTACACAAAACTCTGCTTTATTTATAATTGCCAAAACTTGAAAGCAACCAAGATGCCCTTCAGTAGGTGAGCAGATCAATAAACTGTGGTACATCCGGACAATGAAATATTACTCAGTGCTAAAAAGAAATGAGCTACCAAGCCATGAAAAGACATAGAGAAAGCTTAAATGTATATTACATCATGAAAGAAGACAATTTGACAAGGCTACATTCTGAATGATTCCAACTATATGACATTCTGGAAAAAACGAATCTATGGAGTTATGAAAAAACTCAGTGGTTGCCACGAGTTGGAAGTGGGGTAGGAATGAATAGGTGAACATGGAAAATTTTTAGGAGAGTGAAAATATTCTATGTGATACTATATTTGTCCCAAACCATTGCATGTACAACACCAAAAATGAATCCTAATGTAAACTATGGACTTTGGGTGATTATGAGGTGCCAATCTGGTTCCTCAATTGTAATAAGCATACCCCCTGGCTGGGGATTTTGACAATGGGGGAGGCTGTGCATGTGAGGAGCAGCAGATAGATGGGAAATCTCTGTACGTTCTCTCAACCTAAAACTGCTCTAAAAAAATAGTCTTTATGAAAATAAATAAATAATAAGGATACTAGCAACCACCCCAGTACCTGACAAGACTGAATTTGAGCTTATCGGTGCCACATCAGAATGTCTGCCCCTCACCAGTCAGGAGTTTAATGAATCATTAAAAGTGCTGCAAATTTGTGAACTAACAATAAATTAAACTGTGCATCTTGATGTGAAAGCAGTGAACTTCCCAGCTTGCTTGCAAGGGTCAGCTGAGCAGAGTCAGAGCTGGCCCCCCCTGGAGGTTTGGGAGCCAAGCTGGTGGATTTGGGGAAGTGCACACATTTGGGCACGGAGCACGTTCAACTGTACCCCTGTGCGGTCACTGGAGTAAAGCTGACTTTCACAGACAAGACCCCCGAGGGAAGCCTTTGGGGACTGGCTGTTGTCTGCAGTTGCGTGGCTGCCTTCGATAGGTTGGGCTGCCCCTGACTGGCTAATTTTCAGAAGCCTGACCCACCACAGGAGTGCAGTGCTGACAGACGGGCTGATTTTCAGAGCGTGCGCAGTGCTGTGAGCTTATCTCTAACAGTGGTTACTCGTTCACAACTTGGGACTGAGGCCAAAGAATAATCTTTCCTTTCTTGAAAATGAAAAAGAAGTACTTTTAACTCTTCTCTGTCCCCTCTTTTGGTTTTCCCTTAGCCAAACCTCAAGGAAAGACCACAGAGATTGTCCAGGACTTTATGTGTAGTGTTGCCAAGACATGATAAGCCCGTTACTGTGGTGGAAAAATCACTGCTGATATTTGTAAATTATTAATAAAATCTGAATATGGAATATTTAGGACTTCCTGACAATATCAGTATGGGACATAGGACAAAATCATTAAATACAGGACATGCCCTGTGTAAGCCAACGCCTGTCAACTGTACAATAAGACATCTGCTACAGTCGACACTTGGTCAATATGTTACTTTTTCCAACATGAGCAACTGCCAAGTGTAATTTGCTAAAAATGTTAAGTTTAAGTCTGCTTATTTAACACAGGCAGTAGATGCGGCTCTTTGTCCATATCTATCCATAATTTCAGAGTCTATTCATTAATTGCCATGTCTCTTGTTCTTGGAACTTAATGTTTTCACACTTCGTGTTTCTCCTGAAGCACATGTTGAGTGGAAGACTTCCAACATGAAAATCTCCAAGATGACACTCAACAAGCTCACATTTGAAGTGTAGAAATACAGACGTTGGAGTATCTGCAAGTTCTCTTTGCGTGGTCTAGACATTTAAGGCTTGAGGGATGTCCAAAGATTTCATTTTATCCAAAAACATCCAAACATGGGGGAAAAGAAAAACCATTTGGTTCACCACTTCTCATTGGTTTTGCAATCTATTTGCAATCTAATTGTTTATTTAATGACCCCCCCTTTTGCCTTAACTATCTTGCCTGGTAAGCTATTCCACACATTTATGATTCTCTATGTGGGGGAAAAAAAAAAAAGAAACACTTCCTGACATCTGTTCTGAATTTGTTTTTCTTTAATTTTCATTTATACCCTCTTGTTCTATCATCTGTGTTGGGCTCAAAATAGGAAACCATGTTGACATTTTCCAAACCATTTAAATTTTATGTTCTTTAATTAAAATCCCCCTCTTAACTAGATAGACATCTAACCTGGTGGGTAGATGGCACTATACTACATCTGAATGAACATAATTTTTTTTAAATTTCTTCTCCCTTACAGGAAAAAAAAATTAAAACTTGAAGATACAGTATTTCTGTGTTATCCAAAACTAAGGAAGATATTCACACACTTTTATTTTCTCCCCAAGTCAAGAACTAACTACACTTGACTGAAACTAAGTTTGAAATACTAAGTAAGCCTCAAGACCCAGCAAGCTGGCACCACTGGGCTGCTTTTTATAAGCATTTTTTTTTTCCTGTGCCATAGTATTTGTGTTGGTCAGAAACCCAAGCTACACAGACTAATTCCAAATTTCTCAGCCGATATATCCTGTTCCCAACCTTAGATGCTAATATAAGCTCTTTTACTCTGGACCACTGCATAAATTACATAAATAAAAAGGATCATATTATTCTGAGACATAGAGGTCATATCAAACTGAAGTAGGAAACAAGTAAAAGGCTTTCTTGGGGTGAGGTTTTTAGTAATACTGGAACCAAAGTGTTCAAGACTAAATTATTTCAAAATTAGCCATGAACCAGATTCTGTTTATTATTTGCATGACTCGCATAATATCTCAAAGACTGCCTTGCAAATGACCGATGTCTAGTAGCTCTAATTTTATTTTTGATGGGTACATATACCTTGTAAATGACATAGCGGGGCCCTGGAAAATCTCAGGAAAATAAACTGAAATTCAGAAATTTAATTAACATATATTTGTTCCTACATACTGTGCTGGGACTTAGACATACAGTGGCAAACAGCAAATCCGTCAGCTGCTCTTGTGTAAATATACATTCTAGTCTGGAGATGGACAACAACCAATAAAACCAAGTTACATTCTTACAAATTGTAATAACCTCTATGAGGGAAAAATCAGGGTTTTAATGGGAGATTAATTCGGAAGGACAGGAGCTTTCTCAGGCATTTCGGAGAATCAGCATTTTCTGGTACAGCTTTGGGAACTACCGCCTTCAAGGCTTCAGGCTGAGGTCTCCCTGCCTGCTCTCATCCTCCGGTCGCGGCAGTCCTGACCTTTCTCCCAGAGGTCTTCCAAGTGTTCACGTAAGCCCTAATACACATGTGTAGCTCCTTTCCTTCTAGAATATTTACAGGGGTTCAATTTTTCTATATGAAGCCATACTGATGTGAGAATATCTTAAGGACAGCCCTCAGCACAGTCAAAGAAGTGAATGCCAACAAAAAGCAAAACAGTTTTGCCCTACAAGATTATTCTGTGAAATTCCCTATTACATTTGATCTGCTCATACTGGAGCAAGTTCTGTACTACATCCGATCTGCTGGAGCTGGAGCTGGTACTAGAGCAAATTCCATATTACATTCCATCTGCCTGCACGGGAGCCAATTCCATCCCATCTACTGGAGCTGGAGCAAATTCCACTACATCTGATCTACTGGCACTGAGCAAATTCTATTACATGCGATCTACTTGAGCTGGAGCAAATTCCATATTACATCTGATCTGCTCTCATTGGAGCAAATTCTGTCCCATCTACTGGAGCTGGAGCAAATTCCATTACATTAGATCTACTGGTGTTGAGCAAATTCTACTACATCTGACCTACTTGAACTGGAGCATTTGGAAGTTGTGTGCACATATTTTCTTTTCTCACAAGCTTTCTCGTTAGCAAGCAATAAAGATCCAACATGTCTGACAAGAACAGATATTGCTGGTCTTTCTCTACTCCAGTCCTTCTAAAATGAATGAGAAGTTACATATAAACATGCAACTGCTTTTCATTCCTCCATTGTACTGGGATGGCTCTGGAATGAGCTCTGAGACAGGCTGGGTAAACTATACTCTGTTAAGGAAAACTGCCCCACCATTCCTAAAGCCCTTACACAGCAGAATGTTCATTGTTTAATAATTATAAATAAGCTTTCCATTAAAATACATGTAATTATGTGATTAAATATGGAGAAGTAAAAGTTCACTAAAACAATTCCAGTCTGTGAATAAGTGACTCAAATAGTCTGCTCAGATAAAAAAACGTTCTCCTCTTTAGGGTGGATGAGGGGTATAAATTAGAGGATTGTATTTAACCAACTACAGTCTTAGTCTTTCCCAATAAAACTGAGTTTGTAAAGGTGCCCAGGCTCAGGGATACGGCACAGACACCGGCGACCCCAGCCCTCAGGAACCTGACTCAAGACTTTGTTCAGTGAGGCCAGTGATGGCCAGCTCTGGTTTCCTATCTCAAAAAGGGGTAATCAGGAGATATTTTTTTCTATTTTTATCATTAAGATATAACTTACGCTACAGTAAAATTCACCCTTTCAATGTAGAATTTGCAAGTTTGGATAAATGCAGCAAACCACGATAGTCATTCATCACATCCAGCCCCACTGTCCCCACCCCGGGCTGCCACCACAAGATTTAGTTGGCTGATTTGACACACACAAATCCAAAGCCTTCTCCAGAAGGTGCAAGAAGGTGCTGAGGTGCTTGGCCCACGGCAGCCGGCCCTGTCTCTGCAGGTCCTCGGTGGAGGAAGAAAACTCCAACGGCAAGTCCTCCCAGGCCTGCAGACAGTCTGACTGTCAGACTGCTCGGTGGATTCTTGTGAAAATCTACTAGTTCCTAACTCTCAGTTTTCTCTTCTGAAGCAAAGATGGGTGCAATGATGGTGAATCCACACATAGCCGAGCCTGGTCAAGACAGCGCCACAGGCAGCACAGGGCAACATCTCTCGGTAAATGGCACTCTGCGCACGCAGACCACTCGGGGCTAATGGGTGCATCGAAGGCTGCACCTCCCGGATAAAGCTGGTATGTTGTGCTTGGCCACAGAGAGAGGAGGACCCGGGAAAGAATCCCACTGCACCGACATGGACACGTGAAGAGGGAGTGGCAGCCAGCAAGCCCACACAGCCCTTCACTCTTGCAACATTCATCAGGTTGCTTAAAACATGGTAAGGGGACTTCATGTTACTTAATCTTCTCTCTCATTTCAATCTTGGGGTTTACTCTCCCCTTATACTTGATTTTCTTGGTATAATTACCTCCTCTCTCTGAACTGCTTGTCCTTTCAAAGCACTTACTTTGTGCTGTCGCAGAAGTACATATTTTTGGCCAAAGTGATGGGACTTGCAGCCAAATGAAACAGAATATGTGCAATTAATGAAAATGCAGCAATGGACTATAATTTACAGATTATTTGGCAGAAGCAAAACGAGTGAGACATGGCCCACTCTGTTCCCGCCCTGGTTCCTGTAAAGTCTTCTTTCAATTTTATGCAAATAATGTATCCGAGAAAGGAAAACCAGGGATTATAAATGTTGGAGCATTTCACAATGCCCTTTCACTCTGACGGACAAATATTTGATGGTCTGCAATGAGATCTCTGCTATGCCTATTTCATACCCCGAATGTGCCATATTGAACTAATTCCTCCCTAATTGCTCCGTCACAAACATAATTCTCCATGTAATTACAAAGATTTATACAGCATCTTCAAAAATGTTACACAAACTAAACAAGTAATTTGATACTAGGGTAAGCTTCCAAGGAATTTGGAGTTTGGGGCCATTTGACATCCCCCAAGTGTGATAGAAGAAAGGTACAGAACCTCTTCCAGAGCCATTGGAGGTGTCCTGCCACGGACCAGTGGGTGTGCTTGCTATGCTCTGGTTCCAGCAAACAGATTAGAGACAAAAAGAAACCAGCTATTCTGTGAAGTGAGGAAAAGAACAACAATTTCTGTGATGGTTAATTTTATGTGTCAACTGGCCTGGGCTAAGGGTTGTATAAAGAGCTGCAGAATCATTATTTCTCAGTGAGTCTCTGAGAGTGTCTGGGAGAAATGAGCATTTGAGTCTTTGTGCTGAGTACAGAAGATCACCCTCACTGATGCAGGGGACATGGACATGGTCCAATCTGTGGAGGCCTGAACAGATCACAAGGGAGGGAGAAAGAGGAACCTACCCTCTGCCTGGGCTGGGGCGCCCATCTCCCCTGCCCTCCTGCACCAGTACTCATTGTATTGAGGCTTTTGGACTCAGGCCAGGATTTACACCGTTGGCCCCTGGTAGAGTCTCAGGCCTTTGGACTGGGGCAGAATTACACAGCCATTTTTCCTGGGTCACCCGCTTGCCGACTTCAGACTGTGGGCCTGAAGCCTCCATAACAGCACGAGCCAATTCCTGTAATACATCTCCTCTTCCCTCCTTCCTTCTTTCCTCCCTCCCTCCCTCCCTTCCTGCTTTCATGTATCTATCTAGGTCTTGTTGGTTCCATTTCCCTGGAGAACCCTGACTAATATAATTGTGGAGGCTGAAAGATTTAGATCCCTGCTGTGCATTGCTTAGCACTGTATAATTGTGTGCAAGTCACTGAACCCATCTGAGACTAAACTTCTGATCTATAAAATGAGCCCAGGAGTTGCTCATTAAGTCTTCCACTGGGGCACAGAGTTGGCATCTGGTGGCCTGGCATAGGTCACATGCCTGCCCCTTGGCGAGAGGGGAGAGACAGGGCTCACCCAACAGTTCCACGGCGGCTGATGTGGTGAGGGTGGCCAGTTCTCAAAGGACACTCAAGGTGTCATTGCCAAAAGCACGGAAAGGGTCAGCATTGTCCACCAGCCCAATATCAATGTGGGGACACTGCAGTGGCGAGAATTAGGTGTGGAAGAGGAAGGACTGGCTGGGAGGTGGCTTCAGAGATCCAGGCAGGAGCTGAAGGTGACCTGGCCTATTTGGTGGCAGCAGAGGTGAGGGCATGAGGGCTAATTTGAAATAGTTCAGAAGTAGAGCCAGCAGGTCTTGCTGACGGGCTGCCTGGGGGTTTTTCAGAGGGTGAAGAATAGAGCGTGATGCCACTGTTTCTGGTTGAAGACGGTAATGGGTGGCCTCTGTTGTCTGTGATCCATCTTAATTCTATTGCCAGCACTGCCTTTAATAAAGGAAAGAGTATGTGCATATGGCATTATAACATTCTGAGCTTAATATATTCATATAGGGAACACAGATATGCAATATGCATATGGGCTTCAGCATCTGCAAATCTATTTTAACAAGCACTTTATTAAGCTTAAGACAAGCTTCCCTATTTTTTTAAGTTGACGAACATACTTTAAATTATTTCTTTCCTCTTCTTACTAAGTAAGAGCATTTACTTAGCTTATAAATATTTTGAGGTCTTTTCTTTCTTTTTAAAGAGAGCCCTGATCCAAGCTTCACTCAGCACCGGCCCGCACAGACTCCCCACTGTGCACAATAACCTGCTCAACATGTGGCCAGAGGGGACAGGGATGCAGGGATGGGGGGCAAGTGCGTGGCTCATCTCATGATGAAAAATACCATCTCAGATTCTAGGGTACTGGTTCATTCCTCCTGGAGACTATGCGAATGAGAGTCTCAAAAGTTCAGAGACTATTTTGGTCGGAAGCCTGAAGTTCTTCGAAATAACAGCGAACAGCTGCTTCTCTTCGTTTCCCTCTTTCCAGCTATAAATACAGGCACTTGTAGAAATTTTTGAGTCAGCCACAGAGGGTGTGAGCATTTATTGTCTTTTTAATTTCTGCTCTGTTGTGTCATATTTCTCTATAAAGCAGAGGTGGAGAATTAATAGGCACGGTACAAATCCAGTTTCATTTCTCCACAGAGGGAGAGCTTGTTGCTTTATGGTTCTGGTTTTGAGGGCTCAGCTTCCTATTGAAATAGAAAAGGAAGCCCTCTCTACTTCATTGTTATTATTCTGGGTTCCTGTCTGGGTTATTCCTTGAGGTCAGTTAGAAATCAATGTGATATGGGGGAGAAGTAGGGGCTTGGGGCCTGTGGTACCTGAAATTCATCCTGGCTCTGGCATTCCCCAGCGGGTTACTCAGATGCGATCTCTACATCTCCAAGATTGTGACTTTTCCTGAGACAAGGAAGCTAAAGATGTGACCTCAGAGCTTTGTGATGCATATAAATGCAGCTGTCTCCATGAGAACATCTATCCTGCCACACGATGCCTGGTATGGGCTGAACAGGACAAGCATTATCTCTCTTATGCCATTCTCCGTGATGGTCAGGACAAACATTCTGTGCGTGTGAGAAGTAGTGGAATATACATGTACATCTTGGTACACCTTTGCCTGAAGTCTATCAAGAAAGCTGATCATTTTCCATTCAGACCTCTTATTACAATAGGCATGCTGCAGCTGGGATGGGATGGCACCACCCCCGGGACCCACAGTAGCCCCTAGACAGCCTGGCTGTGCAAAGTGAACCCCTCACAGAGAGCCCCTGCCTGACGTTCACCCTTGGCCCTGCTGCCACCATGCTGTTTGTGCTGTGTGCGTTGACATCTCCAATTCAAAGTGGACTCCTACTGGGCTGACCTTGAGTGGCATGGCCCTCACCCTGTCAGAGAGCATCCTTCCAGTTTGCAGGTAGTCTGGTGCCAAATGACAAGGAAGATCTTTTCTGGAGCTGTGTTTAAGTACCCAAGGACTTTGGTAGGATGTGTGAAATTCAGTTTAATAAGCTTCTTCTCGGGTCTGCCTTGGTGAGCCCCTAGGTCTCTTCATCCCAAGGGACCTAGCCACCCTCCTCCCAAGGACGGAGGAAGAAGGCCGCCTGGCTGCCCCTCTCAGCCCGCAGAGAGTGAACTGACCTGCAGTCATGACCCCTCTCCTGGAAATGACATAATGCAGAGTTTTCTCGGTGGTGCGGTGAGGAGCTCAGACTGAGCCAGACCACCAGGTCTGAAGCGAAATCTCACCACGAGGCAGCTGGGTGACCTCAGAGAAGTTGCTTGATCTCTCTGTGCCTTAGTTTCCTCATTGTAATGGGGTAATAAGAGGACCCACAGTTGTGAGGACTCAGTGAGTCCATGAGTGTAGCATATGCAGGACAGTGACAAACATCAATTAAACGTTATCTGTTAGTGTATGTTTTAAAAATATTTCAGGGAAAACCATAGAGACAAATAGCAAAAGATTGCCACTTTCATTTCTTATGAAGTTGATGAGTGTTTTTATGAAGAAAAAAATCAAGAAGAAAATTGTGATGACCTAAGAAAGACGTTTAAGGAGAAGGCACCCCAGATTCTTTAACGTTTCCCGATACTACAGAAACAGTGGAAACCAACAGTTCTCTTACAAGTTGCATCTTGAAGAAACAATTGTCTGAGTGACGTGCGTGCAGCCGGCGGTGCAGCTTACTGAGCGGAGGCAAAGCCACAGAACCTTCCAGCAGCACCCTCTGTGCGGAGCCCCTGCCGTGTTTTCACTGCCTCCCCACCCGCCCCCCTACACCGCCCTGGCCCCAGGAGGCACAGACTTCGCAGGACGCCCTGCCCCCGCTAGGCGCTGCGTGACCCTCAGAGCCTGCGGCTGCCGTGTCTAAGGCCAGCGAGTTTTCTAGCCGTACTTCTCAGAGCAACCAAAAATAGAAGGAAACAGAAAAAGATAAAATGAGTTCAAGAATCCAGTCGTTAATGGTCCCTGAGGCTGTCATGCTAACGGGATCCTGCGGCCCAGCTCCCCCCTCGGCCCTTGGGACTCCTCATGAACTCCCACCTAAGCCGAACCCCCTGGAGAGCCCGGCCCTTGCCCACATCTCCGGGACCCTCGGCTCTCTGATGCATTTACTCATTTGTCTTCCGGCCATTCCATATCCAGGTTGGGCAACGCAGAGACCAACGACACAGGTGTGGTCACCGTATTCCCGCAGTTCAGGGGACATTACAGGGACAGTGTGATGTGTTCTTTCATATACATCAACAAAAATAACAGTATTATACACAGCAGTAATAGTAGTGCACCTCCATTTGGGTTCCCAGACCGATTCCCAGGTGTGGAAGTGTGTGGAGGGGGTCTCCCCCACACACCACCAAGCAATTCCCAAACCCCCAGCAGGGTGTCTGAGAACTCAACTCGGTTCTGACGCTCTCTGCCCCGAGACAGCAGCAGCCTCCCCAGGTGAAGGGCTCCGTCCTGCAGGACCGCCCTCCAGCCCCGACTCTAGACGCAGGGTGCAAGCCCCAGACTCTTACCTGTGCTTCTGACCCATGGGCTACAGATTGGAGGTTCCCACGACCTCCCGCTTAGGTCCGATTAATTTGCTAGAGCAGCTCACAGAATTCGGGAAAACACATTTACCAGTTTAATATAAGATACCAGAAAGGATACAAGTTAACAGTCAGATGAAGAGGGACACAGGGCACGGTCCCAATTAAATGAGCCTCCACCCTCCTGGAGCCTGGGGCCCGGCTCGGGGGGCGCGTGGGCGCGTTCTGGTTCCCCAGGCACAGAAGTTCCCTCCTACAGGGAAGCAGGACTTAAGAAAGCCAGCAGCTCTCTCCTCGGGGTTTTGCGCAGGATCAACTGCACAGTCATGACTGACTAAACTACTGGCCATTGGCTGACTCAGCCTGCAGCCCCCGCCCTTGGGTGGGGTCCAATAGTCTCTCATTAACATGAAAAAACGCCCATTTCACTTTTAAGACTAGTGTTTTCAGGAGCTGTGGATGAAGATGAAATATTCCTGGGAAATATATATTTGGTCCTATAAATGACCAAATATGTATTTCTTACGACTCACTTTACAGCATGCCATGACAATAGACATGAGATGCGCCATCCCAGGGGACACAGACTCATGCAGGGACCTGGCCCCTGCCTTGCTCGCGCATGCCCAGGGCAGGAAGGCCAGCCCAAGCGCCCCTGGGGTGTGATGCAGCAGGTACCTGGGTGCCAGGCCGCAAGGAGACAGGAGGTTCTAGACGCAAGGGAGACCAAAGCGGCATCAAGAGAACCAGCAAGACTAAACCACAAGGTATGACAGAGGGACAGGGAAATGGGGCTGGAGAGAGAGGTAGGGGTAAAGACTTAAGGGAACAGATATGTGTGTGTGTGTGTGTATGTGTGGTGTAAAGGTTTATATGTCAAGTGATGCATATATGTAGGTATGCATATATATATATATGTATATATTACTTTTGAGGTGCTTTCTGAGAGTCAGATTCTGCCCCAGCACAGGCCTCCAGTACCCATGAGGTCTGAATTGGGAAGGAAGACATGATGTAGAGGACAGATTCTAATCTGTCACTGCAAGGAGCCCGTGGGGAGAAGGAGGGAAACAAATACAGTGAGGTTCACAACCCAGTAGCCCAGGCAGGGCTGCATCTTGGAAGATGGGGTTGGCTTTAGAAATATCTGGATAAACACAGAGCAGCATACAATCACCTGGGCTGGTGGCCCACTAGTCAGACTGCGAGGATGGTGAGATGGGCTGCACACCCCAATGGGAACCCTTGGCTTTGCCTTGGCACCGTGCCCAGCAGAGGAAATGATGCCGAGGACCTGGCTGGGGGCACAAATGGATGACCCAGTATGGAGAACCCTGCCCTCCGTGGCCGTAGACAGCATGGACAGCATCCTGAAGTCCAACAAAGAAACGCAAAGATGCTGGAAAGTTGGGCTACCGAAGAGCCTCTGGTCGGAACTGGGGAGGGTGAAGTTTGTGGAGCTTCTAGACCAGCCAAGGTCTAGGGGGCCAAGCAGGCCTGTGGCCCTCAGCCCGGCGAGCACACTAGAAAAGCCTTGAGGCAGAGAAGAGCAGAGATGCAGATGAGGCTCCCGGGACCCACAGCCCTCTCCTGCCCAGTTCCCGGGAGAACAGACAGGTGCCCTCATTCACCCGCGTGCCAGTTGGCGGAGCATCGAGGTCGCCTCTTGAAAAATCTGCGCATTTACAAGTCGCTGTGATATCCAAAAGCTGCAGCTCTAAGAAGCAGTGTGAGGTGGATTTTTGTGAATAGCCACTATTTCAACTAAAAGTTTGTGTTCAGACTAGAAGAGCCTGCAAACTCATCAACCGGGATATCTTCTAAGTTTTTCTGCTTCCCAGCAGGGTAAGGGCTCCCAAGGAAGGCTGTAAACTACAGAAAATCAAAAAGCTACATTTTATTTACAAATGTAGCTCTAGACTGTGTGAAATTCTCCCTGCTGAAACTAAAGTGGTGTTAACAAGTTGAAATCTATTCTGGCACCCCCAGTTGGGGAGCCGTGGATGGGTAACATAGTCAATGCACATTTTAGCAGAATTACTATGGCTTTCATTACCTTATAAAATGCCATTAATGAGATACCAAAAAAGCACAACACATTGTCAGCTTAGTATCAATACGAGTGAAGCCAAAAATTCCCTTTAATGTTGTCTCTTTATGAGATTTTATTGTGAGCATCTTTCCTGCCCTGTAGGAGCTGTGAGCCAGTAGCAGTAGGAGGGGGCTTTCAGCAGCTGCCAAACATGACATTTCTGGACAGGCTGTCTCACCCTCAGCAGGGGACATCTGGAGAACAGCCTTTCATCTGTTGGCCTCTGCACGCCTGGCTACCTGCAAGGGGCTAGAGCCCAGGGCGTGTGTGCGGCTGGAGCCTGACTCCTGTGCCCAGCTGGGCTCCAGCAGTGCTAGGCAGAGCAAGGTTACTCCCTTCCAGCAGCAACATCTGTGCTGGGAAGCCTTTGTTCGTTCCTCTCTGAGATTATTATGGGTCCAGCCAGCCTGGAGGGACGGTCTGAGCAATGACAGCCACTACAAACTGCAGGTGCTGGTTCCCCAGTGGGTCACCTCCCCTGGCTCCCCAAAGCATTCCTGGAGAAAAGGCTGCCTGTTGTGAGCCTGCCCCCTGGCTGAGTCTGTGGCACAAGGAGGAAACAATCACTTTATTTATTAATTCCACTAGATCAGGCTTCTGCACACTGGGTGTCCTTTGCTCCCAGATGTATGCTCAGGATTACTGACCTTGAAACATGGAGCGACAATGCGTTCCACCTTCATGAACTGCTAGAACATGGCCAAGCCCTCAGGTTACTATGGTCTCCTGCTCTTTTGCTTGAGGATACCTTTGCCAAAGAAGGTAAAAATATAGAAATAATTTGCTCGAATGGAAAAGTTACATTGGCAAAACAAATGGGGAGAGATACCACATAAGAAGATACGGGGGAATATGTGTATATGTGGGCATATTCATACATGTTCTGTAAATGCAGAAAACAACCTAGAAGAATACCTCATGTAGTGCCGGCAGAGGTCAACCCTAGGTGGCCAGGGATAGCGGTTCTCCATATTCAATGTTCAATATTGTGTATTGAAAAATGATTGAATAGAGTACTTCATGGATTCTGGGCTCATTATGAATGAGACAATAAAACAAAAAAAAAAATATGGATCCCTAATTTGGGGCAACTTTGTGTTAATTTCCACCCCCTGCCCCCATCAATCGGGAGGTACAGTGAGCAAGAGCAGCCTGGGCCCGGGGTTTCACTACAGCTCTACGCCCAGTATGCGGTGTGTACTTACAGCTTACGTCTTTCCTCTGCAGAATGCAGATAATAGAATGTCCTTCAGGGGCTTGTTATAATGAGTGAAGTAATGCAGCTCTAGCCTCTGGTGCCAGGGAGAGTCCAGTCACCACTTCCACAAAGCGCCAAGGCCCCAGGAGCCCCCACGGCAGCACGTGTGCCTCTATCACAGCTCTGAACACAGCTGACCGCATCTTGTTCCCGATGGGTCACCCACTGATCTCTGAACTCCACGGATGCAGGGGCAGGGTTCTTTCCTACCTGTGCATCCACACACGCTAGCTTAGTGCTGGGCACAGTTTCATTGACAAATAAGGTCTTAGACCAGTGACTGTGTCCGTGGGTGAATAAAAGAGTGAGCAAATGAATACACAAGTGAATCAACAAAGCATGCAGGTCTGTACGTCCGAAGGATTACTGACCTTTAAAAACATGCCTTCTGTTTGTAGAAGTTGAATACTAAACATCATTGGAGATCACCAATTTTTAAAATAAAAAACAAACTTATGGTTATGATGATACTGACGGCTGCTGACATCCATTCAACACATGAGCCAGTGTTCTGGCTTTGCGTGACTCATGTTGAGAACATGCCAAGACATGTTCTTTGCATGACTTAAGGCATTCAATCCTTCCCACCTTTCCATGAAGAGAGTATCCTAATTGTCTTTACTTCACAGATGAGGAAACTGAGACGCGAGAGATGAGGTACATTGCTCCAGGTTTCCCAGGTGACAGAGCCAGGCAGTTTGGCTTCAGTACCCCAGCCGGCGCTACTGCCGCATGGTGACTCTGAATTCGTATCATCCTTCTCTGTGTAGCCCGGTGGGAAAGGCTAGGTGGGCTGGAGTCCGGCCTGAGTAGGTTAGTTCATCCTGTCACCCTGCCAGCAGCTCGGAAGCTGGAGTTGACCTGGAACAGGGTTCCACCTCGCCAAAGTCACTGAGTCCGGTCTTGAAACACGTGGCTCAGTTTTAGTACAGGCCCCACACTGTCAGATTGCCCAGGCTCCTTCCCTGAGGTGTGGCACAAATGCCTGTCCCCAGGCAGCAGCCCCAGACAACACTCCCCGTGGGCTTCTGTGACCTCTGCATAGAGCAGAGTTCAGCTGAGCACAGCAGTTCTGTCACACGTCTTGCTAATTCAGACTGGGCAGGGCATTAGTCATTAAGCACTGGTAAGTGACCAATTTGCCATCACAGCTGCTTTGCAGCCCTATTTGAATGCAGAACATGGACTTTCAGACCCACGTAGCAATACAATTTGCAGTTTCCCGCGGTAATATTCACTTTGCCACCAGACCCCCTTAATGACCAATTTGGACAAGAGATCATTGGCAAGTTCTGGTTCCTCCCTGGACAACTTAGGAGAAGCAAACGCCATTTAATTCCAGGGAATGACTTCCTCCACCCATGTGAACATCTACCCTCCTCTATGCTGACTTGGAAGCCAGAGCAGGCATTTTCACAGGCTGCCTTTTCCCCCTTGGTGCCAGTTATGAAATGATGGGGACTAAAAAGAAAAAAAGGCAGCAATCTGGAGAATGAAGAGAGAAATAAATAAAATTATCAGCCATTCACAATGTTAATAAAAAGATTCCCGTTTTGACCGGCATATTACTTGAGTGGAGGGGGAAAAAAAGGTGCATTTTCTAAGGACTGGAATGAAATTTCCACACTAAGAAGGAAAACCTGCTTTGCAGTTGGAGAGCTAGAAGACAGGAAAATAGTGACCACAATTCCTTCTGTTCTCCCCTTTCCCCAAGACATACGAGAAAGGTCGCTATCTTTAACTCAGACCCGTCTTGGAAGGTGAGCTTTCTACCAAGAAGAATTCATCAGGTAATGTGTGTTCTCCCTTGAGACGTGATGCTGCACCGTGGTGAAAGCTGGGGTGGTGGAACTGAACCATTGCTCCTCTGGTCAGGGAGTTTAGAGACTTCTGGTCGTCACATCGGGCAGGGCAGTGAGAGGTCACTGACATCTAGTGAGCAGAGATCGGGAATGCTGTCAGACAAATGCGAAGGACAGTCCCCTCTCCTTCCCCCTACCAAGAAGGAAAGATCCAGAACAAAATAGCCATGGTGCTAAACAAAGCAGATCTGAATTGGATTGAGCCAGTTCATAAGCCAGCCTTCCCCCTTGAAAGCACTATGATTCGGGAACATACTCCTTATCTTGCCAAGCCTTGGTTTCTTGCTCCTAGAGAGAGGCGTGTCAGTGAAATTCCCTCATTGGAATCATTGTGAATGGAACAGGCGATAATGAACGTCAAGGGCTCAGTGTGATTCCTGGCAGCATGTACGTGCCTTGCACGTGGTAGGTTCTTTAAAAATATTCGTTGAATGAGATCATCAGACTTATCTCACCAAGCTAATGAAATTCTAGCACACAGCAAAAAAATTTCAAGTAAGCAAATTCTATAGCCTTCCCAAGGGTTAGTGTGTCCTGTCCAAAAGGCTCTGAATTATGGACAAGAGCTTTCAGGTAATGTTATTCCCTTTATTCCCCTAGAGGATCGGAAACAACCATTTTATCTAACTGGAATTAAGGCCAGAAAGGACTCGTTTTCTACACAATAATCCTTGTTCTTATGATATTCTAACAGACACTAGTGACTGTTCGTATGAAACTGGTGGGGCCAAGAGCTCACGGAAACCATCGCACCCATGTGTTCAGAGCCCTGTGTTCGGCCTGCATCCAGTCTGCATGGGTGTTCAGCAGGGCCCCGACTGTTTGATTTGGGGTCCTCGTGTCCACATGCTCCTCTCCTGTTAAAAAGAAAAGCTAACTTCTGAACAACCTGTGAAGACACCTGATTCTCTGAGGAAGTTGAAGGGTATCTGGAAAGGCTGTTCACTGTAATGTGATTTATTACAGAAGAAAAAATTGGCAACATCAGAAATGGCCAACAATAGGGAACTGATTAAACCATATTGTATAGCAATTAAAATCGCATGTCTGATCATTATTTATTACATAGGTAAATATTCCTTATATATTTATGAATGAAAATTATATTCATTATAATCTGCATTTCTTAAAGGTTAGAAACATAAGTAAAATGTAGATATAAGTAGGCAATAGGACACTGAAAGGACAGAAAAAATATGAGAGAGAAATATAGATGAGCAGAGAGCTAAATATTACTAGTAGTTATTTTGGAATGATGGGATAATAGAATATGTTGCTTTATTCTTTAGATGTTTGGTAATTTTCAAATTTCCTACAAAATAGGCACTCATTACCTTTAAAAATCAGGAAAAAAATTAAGGCATCACAATTACTGTTAGTCAAAGATAGAGGCAAACCTCATCTAATTGCGCTTCCTTTTAGTGCGCTTCGCAGATACTGCATTTGTTACAAACTGAAGGTCCGTGGCAACCCTGCATACAGCAACTTTATTGGCTCCATTTTTCCAACAGAATTTGCTCACTTCGTGTCTCTGTGCCACATTTTGGGAATTCTCTCAATATTTCAAACTGTTTCATTATTATTATTACATTTGTTATGACGAGCTGTGATCAGTGATTATGGTTCACTGAAAGCTCAGGTAATGGTTAGCCTTTTTTAGCATTAAGGTGTTTTTAAAGGTACATAGGTTGTTCTTTTAGACACAATGTTATTTCACACTTAATAGTTACAGTATGATAGAAACATAACTTTTCCGTGCAGTGGAAAAGCAAGAAATTCATTTGACTTGCTTTATTGCAATAATTTGCTTCCTTGTGGAGGTCTCGAAGAGAATCCACAGCATGTCTAAAGCATGCCTGTAGTCACACATGAACATGGAGTTACAGAATATATGTACATATATCACATCCTTTCTTTTTACAAGCACTTGGGATAAGGTATGTAAGTCATTTCCGAGAAAGGAAGGAAGTGAGGAGGAAAGACAGAGAGTGGTGACACAATGAAAAGACAAAACACCAAAACCAAAGTGCTTACAGCCAGAATGCACACCCGTCCTGGCTGCCCTGGTTACGGCTGTGTCACCCTTGGCAAATAATTCGGCCTCATAAAAAACAAGAATGGCACTTTTTTACTTTACAGTTAAGACAGAATGAGAATCTGAGAAATGCTAGTAAAATGGGAAGTCTTGCACACCAGTTAAACAATCAATTTTTGTGGCAGAAGCACTGCTTCTTGAAAACAGTGTAGTGGCAAAACCTTGAGTTTACAGAATGAGACCTGGGTTCAAATTCTGACTGTTTTTTTCATGGTGGGATCTTGGTCTGGTCATTTAGTTGCTGTAGGTTTCAGTTTCCTTATTCAAAATATTTGGTCTTTATCATCATCTAATTAAGTGTTGTAGGTTCAACGGCACAGTATATACAAAGAACTATGTACTTTAAAACACATAGCTTACATTTTTACTTTTAGGCTAGAGATGCTATTTCTGAAATGAGGAAGTATGATAACTATGGTTAACATGCATATTGGCAATCCTCAGAATAAAAAAAGCACAATATTTCATATATATGTGAATATATATATATAATGTTATATAAGTAACCTCTTGATCAAATAATAAGTCTAAATATAATTTAGCACAAAGCTCTTGAGATACTGTGATTGTATTTTCTGTATAGAAAATTGCTATTTAAAAAGTTAAAATTAGGAAAGATTTTCTAAGACTTACACAAACGATTGTGTGAGCAGCTATATGATATACGAGAAACCCAGATAGGCTCTGAAAGTCTAAGACAAGGGACGGATGACACAAGATGGGCTTTGTCCAAACACTGGAAGGAGAAATACAACAGGTAGAAGTTTATGGGGAAACCAAAATAAAACTTGAATTTGTGATAATCATATAAACTCTTGGATATGGAGGTAGGGAAATAATAATAATGTCTGGCCTCCCAGGCAGAAAACACAACTCCTCCCTATCATGAGTGAGCAACTGGGCTGTGCCCACAGATATTTTAAAAGCTCAGTAACAATGTTAAGTATAAACTGTTGTCCTACTTGCATGAGGCCAGGGTATAAAATAGGTCACTCTTATTTCAAATGTTCCTATTAAATGTCATGAGACTCCAGGTCATAAGGCACTCCTTTTTTTAGGAAAATCTCCAGAATTGCCTGGGTATTTTTAGTGCTCTAAGGTTACCCTGGAGGCTTTCAACTCATATTGGGGCAGAAAATCAGAAATGCCCTTTGGTGCTGGAAGAATCTACCACCCGCCAAGCTGGTGCTTCCAAGCTGGTGCCCCATTTGATGCATCCGACCCCGAGATGCTTGCTCTAGGCCACACCTAAGAAGCTGGCGTGGCTCACTGGAGCAGGCACAGCAGTTCTTCAAGCTGAGACGTAGAGCAATCTTTCCCACAGAAGCTGCTTCTGCACAAACACGCCACACTGCCACCCCGTAAACCATGAGCCGCATTTCCCTTTTAATGGCACCGTCTCTGCAAGTCCTGGACTGCTGGTTGTCCCTCCTGCTGTCCCGTGGTACTTGTTTCAGGAGCCTCCTCACCTCTCTTCCAGGAAGCCTCAGAGCCTCCCCGGACTGACTTAGGTTGTACCAAGTCCCCACGAAGTCCGCCAATCAAGTTTTAATCACTGAATCTTGTGATGAAGGGGTTGGGATTCCTGTTTTCTCAAAGGATGTTAGTTCTATTATTTCAATTTGTTCACCCACCTCCATCTCCTTCCCCCATTGATAACCACCAAGTTCCACACATCAGCTGTTTCTCTCACAGAAGCAGCATGTGCCTCACTGGACATTTCCTCCCAGTGGAATCAGAAAAGCTATGTGTTCAGTGGCCACATAACAAGGGGCAGGAAGTGCAGAGAGGGAGCACGGCCTGCGCGGGCTGAAGCGACGAGGCGGGTTTCCTAAGGAGAAGCAGGCTGAACGGAGCAGTAAGTGCAGGCAGGCCTGGGAGCGGCCACGGGAGACACTGTTAGGGTATGTACGGGGCCTTCTCATTAGGGGTGTTTTCAGAACCAGGAAAAAATTCACTGTGAGGAGGATCCAGTGAGGTGAGTAGGTCAAGATGAGACTAGAAATGCTATTTTTTCCAGGCTGGTCCAACCACCTTCCTGGAATAGTCACAGAATCATTCCTGGATTACAGGAATCCCCATTCCATCCCCACCCCTTGGAGCTAAGTTTTTCTGATACCCCTCTCAAGAAGTGGGGACCTGGAGTTCTAGTCCAGGACCAGACGGCCCGTCGGGACCAACCCTGGGCCACCTGGGGGGTGCTGAAGGAGGAAGGGCCAAGCAGGAACTCCCAGAAACACTGAGAAGAGCTCCCAGCTCCCCATCAGCCTCCAGGGGAAGGTGAGAAGAAGGCAGCCAGGTGGGAGGCAGTGGGACAGAAAGCAGACAAATGCGGACACAACTCGAAGCAGCGGTAGATAGAAGGCCTGGAGAGGTGAGGCTGAGAGCTGAGGGGAATCTGCACATTACTAGAGCCAGCTGCCCAGGTCCCGGGAGAAAGGTACGGAAGGACCTGGAGCTTTCTGAGGAGTTACCTTGAAGGATCCCTTCAGCTGTGCCTTAGTTGACCTTGACCCAGCTTTCCTTTTCGAGGGGGCGGGAGCAAAACAGTAACAGAGGAAGGCCCCCTGTTCACCACCAGGCATATGTCTGCTGGACCCTTCCCATGGCATCTCAGGGAAGTGATTTACAGAACAACTGCACCAAGCCTCCCCCTTCTCCCAGCAGGCCTGTATCCTATGAATCAATCACCCGAGACCAGAGAAGGAAAAGCCTTGTCTAAGAAATCTACGAACCCAGGTCTGCAGGAGCAATTTTCTTCACAATATACCAGGTGCAAATTTTTTTCCACTAAGCCTATTTTTTTCTTTCTGCTGCACGAGATGAACTTGACCAACATTTAAACTTTGTGAATAACTTCCTGAACCCCCCACTCTGTGCTCCTATTTGTCACTGAGTCCATTTAGAGGCCGAATCTGTGAATTCAATTTATTCCCCCTAGCACCACGGGAAGGGCAAGCAGACATTAATCTAAAAAAGTCTCAAGCAGTACAAACACACTGACATGTACAGGCGGCAGTCTGTATGGACCATAGCTGGAGTGAATGACAGGTGTTGGCAAAGTGACAAGTGACGCTGTGTAGCAGACTGGGGCTTTGCGACAATCTTAGGGCACTTACTTTACCCGTGTACCATGCCGTTGTGGGTTTTGTTGCTTGTTTTTGGTTTTGTTATTGTGCTTTTAATTTTAACAATTTTTGGCTTTTATTTCAACAAGTACCATTTGGTTTGTTTCTATAATTCACCTTTCGTTATGGTATCCAGGTACTTTCATTAAGGTTTTTATTTTTTAATATCTTTAATCACTTTTAACATGTAATTTTATGGTTTCTTTCAGATTGTTCTGTATTCATTCCTATGTTGCAAATGTTTTTATAGTTTTGGCTGGCCGTGCATTATAGTGGTCCATTTTCTCAAATGGTGTGTAGTGTTGTCACATAAGGTCTCTTCAACAGTGTTGAGTATTTCTGTGCGGGTCCCATACACCATGGGTAGTTAAAGCATTCCTACAGAAGACTCACATCTGTGTCTACCGTTGGCTCAGGGCTTGGAATTCTCTTGTACTACATTTTATGATAACCTTCCTGTGCCTTTATCAACTGTGTGCATTAGACACCAGGCCTGATTTCTTAGTAGAACCTCGTACCTCCATCCAGGGCCTTGGGAAGATGCGAAGCTTCCTTGCATCTGCAGGCCCATACATGTAGTTTTTCTAGTATGTTCCACTGAAACACGGATCTTTTCTAGATCCTGTCTTTTTACAGAGATTCAAGCTTCTCATCTCCATTTGTCCCAAATCAAAATCTACAGTGTCTGTGTGAGCCACCGGCTTCCAGGGCCCACACCCGATCGCTACTTCCCTGGGTTGTCATGGTGCTGATGTTGTCTGCAATTCAGGCTTTGCATTGCCTCCTGGCTCCTGGTGTTAAAATGCCTTTTCTCCCTTTGGAGCATGCCTCGGTGTTTCTAAGAATTGTCCTGTGGTTTGCCCCCAAGTCCTCCCGTGGATCTCGAGGAGGGGCTGCATCACCCGCATCTGCAGTGTGACCTTGCTTTTCCCACCACCCCTGCCGATGCTCTTCTCAAAGCATGCTCTGTTCCGCGCTGACGACCCTGTCGCTCATCCGAGCGTGCCTCAGTCATGTTTTCCTCCACTCCTGCAGCTTTCCTGTGTGCCCTCCTTTTCACATATTGCCCATTTCCCATGCAGAAATACAGCTTTTACTTCCATGATCTACCTTCGTATCCATCTTGGGCTCACATTCCAACCTATCCCAGAAAAGTAAACCTTACCAGTTTAAGGAAAATTCAGTCACTTCCCATTTCTTTTCTCTATTTGCCAGTAAGTTCAGATTTTTTCCCCTTTCCTGTCTCCTCCCCTTTGGTCTGACCCAGAAGCCCTCTTGGTTGGCTTGTTTCACATGACGTGTGGAAGAGGGTCTTCTTGCTCAGGGCAGCAGGCCCCCCGCTGGCACCCCTCTGCGTGTCACCCAGCCCCCGCTAGTCCCCACTCACTGGCCTTTAGACCCCCTGCAGCCATGTCCATTGTTCGGTCACGATCTTTGGGACGTGTGTGACCCATGTCACACCTAGAAAAACCATCCCATGGCCCTTCTCTCCACGAGCAGGGAACAAAGGCTTAGGACATTGGGGGAACCTGTGATGCCCCCCCTCATGCCACGCTGGGTACCCCTGCGGGTTTTCCTGCTCCAGGGCCAGGCAGGATGGGAGGCTCCACTGAGCTGCTAGGCTGGATACTATGAAAGCAAGACATAAGCGCTCCGGCTTTTGGACCCCCCCACATTGAGCTCTCCTCAGTTGCTTCATTTCTGGGGGAGAATTGGAACTGAGCAGAGGGGCCAGGCTAACTCTTGCTTGCATCCAATTTTTTGGGACAAATCCTACTTGTGCAATTAATCCATGAAGAATTTGAATTCGTCTTCCCTGGGATACAGGTGGGACATAGAAGAGAAAAAGGATCATTTAGAAAAAGGATGTTCTATGAAATCCTATCATTTGGAGAAATACTGATGTTAATTGCTTCAAATTTTGTCTCCTAATGATTAGAACTAAAATGTGAAACTCAAAGCTATGCTAAATGTCTTTCTTTCTGACTTTCTCTAACGAGGACCTTGCTGGTAGGGGCAGAGGGAAAGGGAAAGTAGGAATTTCTAAATCACGTGATCTAATTGCAGATACCACTCTCAATGCTCCTGTGCATATATACCATATTAGTGTGTGTGTGTGTGTGTGTGTGAGAGAGAGAGATAACGGTCTCCTCAAAGAGAACCTCAGGAACATCCTAATCTTGAAATACTGAGTTCTGATAGAAAGACTCTGGGGGTCAGTCTAACCAAAGCTCAAGCTTCAGTTCAGTTTCCACACTAATGAATTCAATCACTATGGGCATTGGGACAAGTCTATCTATTTTAAATTTAAAAACAAACTCTTTTTCCTTTCTATATTAATTTCCCAGTAATGTATAACATGAGTGTAGAAACAGGTGTCCCATGAATATAGCAACATGTATACTCATTAACTAAATGCAGATTTGGTTCTTTTTAGTTGCCTACTACCCCTTCCTTAATCACTGGGGCATCCTTGGCCTTCCTGAAGGCCAGTCCTCACCGGGTATTGGCGAGGCACTGAAGGTCAGGGAGGAGGCGAGGAGCTCTACTGCATACATGATCTCATAACATCTTTTCCTTAGATTAATTTAAAGTGAATTTTATTTTAAATGGTGAAATAGGTGTGCATATTAAATATTAAAATGCCCAGAGAATGAAAGCAGCCTTGTCCTCCCAAACATCCACTATGATTGTTTTATTCGGTACTTTAAAACTGATTAAATGAGAGTGAATAATAGTTCTCATTCTCCATCTAAACTTTTTTCACTGATGTTTAATTTGATGGCATTTTATGTAACATTGGTATCTTAAACTGTTTTTTTAGTTACTACAGAATGAGCATTCATATTAATATTATAAGTGAACATGTTATTATATGGATTTAAAACTTGTAATGAACCTTATAAATAATTGGTGATAATTCTTTCCCTAGGAATTGAACTAATGAAGCAAATTAGGAATAATAACCACTGGCTTGTATAGGATGAACTGGATTCATTACAGATACCACTGCACTGACTTCTGACCTGGACTGGGAAGGGTAGGTATGATTACACCCTCTGTACCTAACAAGGATTGGAAACTCAGTCATTTTGAGGTGCTCGCCCCAAATCCCACAGTTCATAAGGCATGGAAACAAGATTTGAACCCAGATGCATTGTTCCTCTGCTTTTTTTCCAACTGGCTAGCCTTCCTAATGAAATCCATACGTCTGAGCTGAGCAGGGGAGTTGTTTCTCGTATCACCAAGTCTGATCCGTTTCTTGCATTTTCCCCGAGTGCTTCCACCACCTTGGTAAGGAGAATATGAAGGCTTCCACCCCCTCATGCACCTCTCCAATGTAAAGTGGGCTCTGCGCCTCCATCCTGTCGAAAACAACAGCAGTCCAGCCAGTGTCTGCAAATGGTTGCACTGCTGAAGAGATCATCCCAGCGCCCTAATGGTGTGAAAGCAATTTCACAACCACCTATATCTGAGATTCACACGCCATCCATCAGGCAGTCAGTCGGAGAGAGAACCCCTAACCACCCCTTGCTGTATAGACTGCTGCAATTAGGAACAAAATGGATGTGATGAATTCCATATCTTGCAAGGAAGTCAGCTTTCCCTGGAAAACCTGTTTGCAAATGGTACCATGCTTCTGCGTTTTTCCACTTTGTGAGTTTACCGCATCTGCTCCTTAAATATAACAGCACATATGGTACCATCGTTTTGCAAAGCAACATAAAAGAAGATGAAGAAACCATTAGTCTCCCTGCTTCTGTTCCCCCACCAGCCCCATGCCGTGTTGAGGATCTCAAGTGCAGGGGCATAGGAAAAATTACTGACCCCCTGGGTGAGGGCCACACTACGCCCACCTTCCTTCACTGTGTCACCTGCCTCGTGTTTCAAGTTCTCTTCCACCTGATAGTCCAAATCCCATTCATCAGGGATTAGTGGGACGCAAGAAGAACATACTATTACCAGATGCATATTTTAACGAATGGAATTTTCACAATTGCTTTACATTGGTCAGTTTAAGATGGGAAAAAGCTGTTCAAGTTTCACTTGGTGACAGAAGTTGGGGCAATAAGAAACCTCTTAGGTCACCTCATCCATTCCTCTGCCAGCACCTCCTGTATATCATCTGAGCTGACTTTTTAAATGAAACAAATACCACCGCTGCCCAGGAAAATCATTCTGTGGCCTCATAAAACGCCACCAGTAAAAAAACCTCCCCTGGTGTCCAGCTGAAATGCTCTTTTCCTGATTTGATCCCATTAGCTCTCAGCTAATCGGGCTGCCCCATAAAATGACTTCTTACCGTGCACGCATCTGGCACTCACCCCACTGCAGGAAGCTTAGAGCTGGACCTGGCGGGACGTGAACGGGGAGAGTGCTATCCCAACTGCCACCACCTGGGTAGAGTGGCTCTGAGACCCAGAAACATGGATGGAAGCTGCATATGCTCAGGATGGAATCAGGCTGGGCACAGGAGCCTCCAAGGAACCAGGCTGACTTCTCCAAAGTTAATTCTGCAACAGAGAGCCTCGCACTCCCCTGATGTCATGCAGCCAATGTGCCAGTTGGGGCTGGTGCGGCAGCGCTGCAGGGGAGCTCGTGAGAGATGCAGACTCGCAGAGCCCACTCTGCAGTGACCAAATTCACGTCTTTACTTTAACAGTGTCTCAAGGTCATCCCTGGACACAGCAAAATTTGAGAAATGCTGCAGAAAGCCCTCACTTTCAAACCTGACCGCAGAAGAATCACTTGTGGAGCTTAAAAAATTGTGAGTGCCTGGGTCCTGCCTCCAGAAATTTCCACTTAAATGGTCGGTGGCTGTGCATAGGGTTTTTCTGGTAATGTTCAGCAAAGGGTGGGAACCGCTGCTCCAAGCACCCCAGCCCCACAGGGCCTCCTGGAAGGCCGCTGCCCTCGCACATGCTCATCAGCCTCCTCGCAGCTCTCGCCAGGGTGCTGTGACACCTCGGACAGTGCAGGCCACCTTGCAGGGAAGCCTGGGGCGGGGACTGTGGGCTGGAACCCAGCTCCACCACCTTGGCACTAAACTTATCTTTACGACAAGGACGATAACGGCACCGGCACCTGGTGTGGGGACTAAACAAGAGACGCAAAAGGTGGCAGCTGAGCAGCGCTACTGCTCCCCTTCCATCTGAAGAACCACTAAACCAACACTGACATGTCTCCAGAGGGGGAGGGGGGCGGCTGGCTGTCGGCCAGCACAGAATTTCAACCAACTTTCAAAAGATGGGAAATGGCTGGAAGCCTGTTGGCATGTGAACAGGCTGGGGAAGCTACCATCCGCAAAATGCAAGTGAGGGCGCAGGAATGGGGTGTGATCAGGTCCTTCCAGAACACCTCAGAGAGCTTCTGGGCCAAGTCAGCAGGACCAGGAAGCGGCAGAGAGGTGGAGATGGAACCGCGGCATCGCCCACCAGCCCCTGTCCCACTCGACCCCGGTGGGGTTGCCAGTTCGGGCTGCCTGGCCTCAAAGTGCCTTCTCCCACTGCTACCAGTCTGACTTCTGTGTCTCCAGTGTGAAGCTACTGCTGAACTTGTCACCCGTTCTGAGGTGTATCTGTCCCTCGTAGATGAGAGCCCCTGGACAACAGGGACCCCCCTTTGCCGCCCTGCTAAGACCGCGAGCTGCACAGTCCACTCAAGCCGCGCTTCTTGAAGGAAAGTGGTTTTTCCTGATTTGCTTCCACCCTGATCCATGGTCTGCAAGCTTCTCTCGCGCCCAGATGATGGCTGCATCCTGAGGGCTACTTTCTCTCAAGTAACTACCCTCCATGTTCTTCTGGCCCTGCTACCCACATACACCACCCCTTTCAGAAACCCTTTCTAACCATTCCAAATGTAAAAGTTCAAAATAAAGGAATACTTAGCTGATCATCTCCCACAGTATGGCGTCTCCTCAGTGAGTTGCCCTCTACCCTTAGTCTGCTCCTGGGCCTCACCTGTTTAGAAACCTTAATTTATCATCATCAAAATGGAGAGGTTTTATCTTTTGCGACAGTTTCACGGTAACCAAGCTAGCAAGACTCATTTATAAACCAGGTGCCAGTTTGTGGCTGACTGAGCCTTTTTTGTGCCGGCAGGCCTTGCAGATGGGTTAGTGTGGCCATCGATGCACCCACCTCATCAGAGCTCCGGGAACATGCCCCCGCCTGCCTGCTTCTCTGATGGGCGCTGAGTTCACTGGGAGCCCCATGTGTCCACAGTGTGGGTGGGGCAGAGGCTGGGGGGTCCTACCAGGCAGAACTGTGGAGGGAGAAACACTCTGATGGAGTCCCCGAGCACCAAATTAACCAGTCTACACTGAATGTCCCTCTGTGTCTTTCATTCATTTTCCTCTCTGCTGGAATGCCCTTTCTTACTCACCTACTTGATATATGTTTACTCTTATTTTAGGACCCAACCAAAATGATACTGTTCTCATGCGCTTTTCTTGAATCCTGCCGGCAGCTCTTTTGAACACCAAACACAGTCTGCTCATATTCCTATAACAGGACTACTTCTGTGCAAGGTACATAGAGCATTAAGATCTAAGGCTGTAGAGATAAATAAGGCATCATCGCTGCCTTTGGAGAACCAAAGATTAGTGAAGGAGGCAGGAATTTAAGCACAGTGAGTTTATGATTTAACCCAGATTTGGTCTCTGGAAAGGGTTTTGATAAGTAGTCTTTTTTGTGTGTGTGTCCAATTATAGCTATGTAACTCAGAGTACTTAGCTTGCAAGCCAAAGAAACTGAGTCTGGCTGAGTTAAGCACAAAGGGACTCATTTAAATGTTCTAGATAAGCTTGCAAAAATCCCTGGGAGGAGTAGGACACCAGAGTTACAGGTGAATCAGCAGGAGTGACAGAAGTGGTAGGCTCTGCATCTCGGGCACCTGAGGCCACCCACTGGCCCCTGGATGCCGCAACCAGCCCCACTTCCCAGGAAGCAGCTGGGCTGCAGCAGCCACCACCCGATGGTTCCCTGGCGGCTCTGCCTCCCTGAGTGTTTGCACCTGTGGCAAGTTTGTCTGATGGTGGATCCTAAGTCAGCCAGCACCCAGGTTGCAAGGGAGATGGTCAGAGCAAGCACTTAGCATTTCAAACTTCGGCACTAGGAGGCAGGTTCTAGGGCCCATCGAGGCTCCTAGGGCCCCTATGAAAGTAACAAAATTCTTCAAAGACAGGAGACATGCCAGGCAGCCAGAAAAAACAAGAGGTGTCCATTATGATGAATGCCTCGTTAAGGAACCAGGCCGTTCAGAGGAAGCACAAAGTCATGACGTCATCCACCATCTACCTGAGAGCAAGGCCTGACAATCCCTTAGGTCAGGGTTGGGCTCGGGGGTGAGTAGGGAGAAATCTGAAGGTCTACCTTTCTCCTTCTTGAAAGGGACGTAGATAGAAATTCACCTAAGGGAAGAATGTAGAGGAGCCCTTGGAAGTGTTTAGTTTGACTGACTTCCTCCGCACATTAAACTGGGACCTTGAAAGCAAAGGGTCTACCCAGGGCACACCGCTGGTTAGGGGTCAAGCCCAAACACAACTGAAATCTCCAGCTGTCTGTCTAATTATCTTTCTATTAATTCGCTTTTTGAAAATGTTTACCCTCTAAATCACATCCAAAAGATTCTTGGCACAATACAGATTTCTATTCAGGTTGGCCTATGGCGAGTCAAAATGACATTAAGTAATCTGGTCCCTAATAACTACATTTAACTATAGAACTCTAAAATGTGTAATTAAATATTTCCCAGGAAATGTCCCAGATCCTCTAGGCAATCATTTTTACAAGACCAAACACAGCAGTTTAGGGTAATTTCATTGCCCATAATGCAGGTTCAGAACTTATTCAGCTATTTTGCTTTGCTCTGGCCCAGTAATGTCAATCTCCACACTCTCATTAGTACATTTGAGTGGTTCATTCTAGTTAAGGGTGAGATATAAAAAGCATGTTTGGGACAGTTTTCTTGCAACTAATGCTCCACACAGACAATTTGGGTGATAGATGGCATGTCCAAAGGCAGTATTAGACATTCGGGTTTCAATCTCTCCTTATGGGATCTTTAAAACTCAAGCTGTGAAACAGCAGCTGAAGCTTTATGTCCGGCCACTGCAGCCAAGACCACACAGAACGGAGTGGGTGTGCCTGCAGACTGTGGGGCGGGCTGCCGTGGGCTCAGGCCGGGTTTCTGTTAGTAGGTCACGCTCAGAAGTCCATAGCTCCTGTGTATTCTATAAGACCCTCAAAAAGAGCTGCCTCTTTGTAATTTGCAGCCAAATGGGCGGCACTTAGGAAGAAAGAAGCAAATGGTTACCAATGACTGGAAGCCAAAACAAGTGGAAAGGTCTGAGGCAAAGCAGAGTCTCCATGCAAGCAAGTATGAGGCAGGCACAAAGAGAGTCCTGGGCAGCGAGGCCAAAGCTCCCAGTGGGAAGGCTGTCCCCGTGGAGCCGGCAGGTAAGAGCTACCTAGGTGAGCGTGGCGAACACAAGTCATTCTAGGCAGGTGGCTAACCCACTGGATCTGACTGGGTCACAGGGTGACCGCAGGCTGAGGTGACCAGCCTCTGAGGGACGGCCTGTCAAGGTCATGAGTAGCACTCAGTTCTGATCCGTGCCTCCATAGCCTGTTGTCGGAGTACCCACTCAACTTCCCCTTGGTTCGTCTTTCTCTTCTTTGGAGTCTGAGCCCGTGCAGATGGCATTGGCATGTGCAGAGAGAACTGAACATTTTCCCAGGAAAAGTGGAAGTTATTGAATCCTTCTCAGAAAAGCTCCATGGGTAACAGAATAGGGATAGAAATGGAATGCTATTCAGAGAATTGTGTGTACATTTTAAGAGAGGTTCCCAGGTCCCTGGACCGTGTGATTTCCTAGAGCTATACTCTGATTTTCAAAAGGATACAGAAAACACAAGTCCCATACAAATATAAACACATGCCAAAGATTTATTCATCTCATTAATTAATGAGGAAGTCACTAAGATGTTCACACTGGTTCAAATGAGAATTTGAGGAGCTAGGTATTCATGGAAATTTACTAAAGGAATGTTAAAAGAAAAGTGGCAGGCTAGATACATAATTGATTAATATTCTGTAGGGCCATACAGCATAAACTTGAGGATATTTTTTCCCACTGGATGGAAATTACCTGCATCTCTTGGACCCGATAAAAAAATTCACACATTCATCTCTGCCCCCGTAGAGCTGTCATACAGCCCAGTTAACGGAAGCCAATCAAAGGTGCAAACCGAGTGCCACGTGGAAAAGATATCTGGTAATTATTTGTGCTTACTTCCAAATTTCAAATAATTTTTTCCCTATATATGTCACAAAATACTTAAGGTAAGAATAAGATGTGGAAACAAATGTCCCCATGCAGGGAGCTCCAAGAACAGCCTAGACAGCATTTGGCCAAGTTAAAAGAACAGATTGCTCAGTGGCACACGTATGGAAGGGTATTTCTTCCCTCCCTGGGGCACAAACTCCACAGGAATGCATTCTTTCACTAATCCTCTGGCAGATGAAGGGTTAAGTCAATCTTTTGCCCACATAGGATGAATACACTCATTTACATATCTAGGGGAAACTGCCCTATTCGTGTTTGTTTGTTAGTTTTCTGAGCTTTCCCAAAGGCCTTGGGTCATCTAACATCAAGAAGAAAGAAGTCACTGGGCTCCAAAACTCTGGCCTCTGGCCTTTTCTGGTGCCTGTAATACCTTATCCTTCAGAAGAGAAGTGTTCTCTCAGACACACGTCTCAGCATGATCTTTCATTTCAGACGGTGACCTTAGAAGTTGCATTTTTACTTAGTCTTGCACTGAAAGCTTGAAGAGACCCACTGATGTTCGTAGGAAATGGCGATGCGGGAAGAATTCTTTTGTATGATAACTGGTGTCCCCTGGTGTGCTAAATGGCTCCTGCCCAGCCCAGAGGAAGTTCGCTAGCCCCAGCTCAGGCGGCCTGCAGAAGCCGGGCCCTGCACTGCTCTGCTGAGGACCACCGGGCCCAAGTCCCACCTCGGCGGGAAACAACAGGCTCCCTGGGCCACGTGTACCCACCGGGGTCCATGGCTTTTCACACCGCTGCGGGATCTGCATTAGCGGGCGTGAAAGGAACCGCCCCCGAGTCACTGTCCCCCAGCCCAGACCCACGGCCAACTCTGTGGTCACACATCAAACAGTCTGAAATTTTTATACTCTAGGATTTTCTTTCTCTAGGAATGGGAAGAACTGACTGCATCAGCCAAATATGTTTATAGCCAGAATTTTCAGTAGAACAAAATGATTTCTAAGTCCTCATCACATTTAGATCAAGGCGCATTAGCATAACAGACTTCTAGGTCTAACTCAAGAACCTGGATGGTCAATTACAGTTTGTCATCATGGGACACGGCCTTTCCTTTAATTGAGGGCAAGGAACACAGAACTGGAGCTTCAAGTCCAAGGCCGCTGTGCAGAGGAAGCGCTCTCCCATCACTCCAAACAAAGCACGGACGGCTGGAAATAGTGCACGCGCTCCATGTGTTTCGAGATTTCAGTTTTCTAAGTGCCATAAGCCTACCTAATTTTACCGTGGGGCATCTGCGGGTATTTTTCTAACATGGAACAAAAACGTCAATATAGCTATCCAGTTAGCTGTGGAGGCTCTAATTTATAGCTTCAGTTTTGTTTTGTTTTTTTCTTTTTCTTAGCAAGTTAATACCATCTGCACTGTTTAAATGACCCTCTTCCTGTTTCCAAGTAGAAATTCAGACCTTATTTGTGGAGAACGTTAAAATGCTGGCAAATAATGCCTTGGTCTGGCATCCCCAGATCCCCCACTTAAATGGAAACCGGTGCCTTCCAGCTCATACAACCTTTGCCGGGAGACAGTGCCAGCAGCCTCCAAAGACCTCACGATGCCTGCTCAGAAGGCAGGACCTTGGTCAGGTCATGAAGACGTGAAAAGTCAGAGTAAAATATAAAGTACTCTGAAGGAAAGTGCAGACGCCTGTGTCCAGGATGACAAGAGCAGTTTGTGACCATTTAAAACATTTCTCACAGACCTTTAGCTTTGTGGAAACACATCCCTTCTCTTTTATATCCACATCTGTTTCCCATGTTAGAATACAAGTACCTTCAAGGAACATGCAGAAATCTTTTTCTACACTTCCATTTATTTAAGATATGCATGCACTGGAGCTGCATAAACTAACAGTACTTTAGAAAGGCACTGTTTATTCTTTTCTGGTGAGAAGTGTCCACGTGAGTACTTCCTAAGGAAAATATGCAGGAAGAAATGGATAAAATGAGTCTCTCCCGTGCCATGTGGGGCTCCAAGTAACACTAAATATGTTGTCTCTTTTATCCCCTAAACAGAAACACAAGAGGCAGGAGGATGCCTCTAGAAAGGGTTCTTTATCTGAAGTGTCCATTCTCTGCCCATCCCTACACAGCACACAAGCAACACTCACACACACATGGGAGCTGCATGTGCAAGGCTACAAAGACAAGTGCAGGGCTTGGTAGAAAATCGGGGTGATGAGTCTCAGGAATGCAGGGAGACAAAGGTTACAGGATCCCAGATATCTATGAGAGCCACGCTGGGCCCTTCCTGGGGGTGGGAGGGGGATGAGGAACCTGACCTGCCTGATGCGGCCAGAGGTGGGAGTTGTATGGGGATGAAAACCTGGGCATACACCTTGCTGAATGGAGGATGCCTTTAGGACCTGAAGGCGTTCTGAGTACAAATAAGATAAGAGGCGCTGGTCCATAGATGCAAATCTGAGTTATCCAGTTACGGCCCAAGCGGACAGAGAAAAGTCAAAGGCCAACAACACATTGTCACAGGGGCGGGTGGACACTGCAGAGGAGGCTTGAGATGGGGGCTCATGGATGCAGTGCAGACCTCAACCCTATCAAGAACGACCCCCTCCCACCACCCCCACTGGTGTTTATGGGCAAGCGGATATTACCCAGTAAGAGAAAGAAGGAAATCCTGCCACTTGCAGCAACATGGATGGTTCTTGAGGGCATCATGCTCAGTGACATAAGCTGGACAAAGAAAAGACAAACACTGCCTGGAATGGTTCACATGTGGATCTTAAACAAAGTCACATTCAAAGAAACAGAGAGCAGAGAAGTAGTTGCCAGGGCCTGGGGGGTGCAGAAACGGAGAGAGGGTTGGTAAAAGGCCACAAACTTTCAGCTATAAGATAAGTAAGACCTAAGGATGTGAAGTATAACATGGTGACTGCAGTTGATTACACTGTACTGCATAACTGGAATCTGCTGAGAGAGTAGAGCTTAAATGTTCTCACGAACAAACAAAAGGTAAGGATGTGAGGTGATGGGTATGTCCACTGACGAGATGGGCGTCCTCTCAGAGTGCCAATGGACATCGTTACAGCGCACACTGCACACACCTTACAATTCTATTTGTCAATTACATCTAAATGAAGCTGAGAAAAACTAATGACAATAATATTTGTTTTTAAGTGGGAAAGAAATCCATCACCCAGCTTTCAGTGGCACCTATGGAACGTGTCTTTTCTTACAGAACTTGAGAACCAGCCTTAAGAAAAACTGAGGAGAAGGGGACCTGGGCTGCGCTCTCACCCTCCTTCAGGCACTCCAATCCCCTCCTCTCCTCTCCTTCCTGAGGTGGAAGCCCTCATCCCAGTATTTATGAGGAATGAGTGTTTTCCAAAGACTGACATATAAAATCCATTTTCTTGATTTCATATATCCAGTGTTCCATAATCTAAGCCTAGGCAACAGAATAAGTGTGTGTGTGTGTGTGTGTGTGTGTGTGTGTGTGTGTGTGTGCGCGCGCGTGTGTGCATGTGTGTGCACATGCACACATGACAGGTAGGAGATGGTTTAGATAACTTCCGTGAAATGTATTTAAAATCTCAAAACATGACCATGGTGAAGTTGAAAATAAGGAGTTCTCACATATAGAAAAATTCCAAGTGATTTTCCTAAAACACGGGAGATAGTAAGGGGTTCTGGGAATAAACACTGCAGGAGGACATTTATTCTGTGCGTCTAAGTCAATTGCGGGCTTTGTGACTGAGAAGTCCCCACATACTTCTGGGTGTGACATATCAGCAGACAGGCTAGACATCCTCTCACATCCCTTGTGCCCTCTCGCATTCTGTGTTTTTTCAAGAGAGGAACTGTGATTAAAACAGAGCTTGAATTCCGCGTGCCGGCAGCTCCCCGCGTGACGGAGGAAGCACGGGAGACACTCGATCGCGCACTTCACTCTCATGTCTTAATGATGATAATGCGACCATGATTATGTTGATGAAACATGCTGAGAAAACCTTTTTGTGTATAGAATAAAATATTTTCTATGGCATTTTTCTTTCCCAGTGGGAATTGATTTGAATCATGATGCATTACACACAGTGTCCTTATCTGTAAATTAGTCATTAGAGATTTGAACTCAGATAAAAATGAGATCTGTCAGATAGAACCCTGCCAAATCCTCAAAAGCATCCTTATCTTCACCATCTGTAAAATGAGATCGATATCTCACCACTGGGTGCTGCCTGCAGTATTATGTGGACAGCACAGAACACAGGAAGGCGGAAGGGTGGGCACACGCCATGGATTCAGAGACTTTCTGCTAGTACTTAAATTCGCTGCTGTAGACCAGCCTCTCCTGGGCACTTGGGATATAATGACAGAGAGAACAGTCATTGTTTTTGATTTCAGGGATCTCAGACCTAGTGTTACAATTATCAGATAATTAATAGCACTAATAAAAATATAATTGTAAACTCTGAAAAATGCATTTATCAAAGAAAACAAAAAAAAAACAAAGGAGGTTAACAAAAGCACAAAAGACAAGAACCTAATTTAGTTGGAAAAGTTGTGAAGCATCCTCAGATGAAGTTACATTTGATATAAAGAATATTTGTTTATGCAAATGGAACAGGATGTGCAAAGGCCCTGAGACAGGAGGCAACCTTAGGCAGGATGCTGGTGCTAGTGAGTGCAGGGGGAGCAACAAGGGACAAGTACATGGGGCCCTTTCTCTGTGTTTGCTTACTGGATTCCATTTAATTATTTCTTTATTATTATTTTGCATTAAGAATAAGGAGTATGCCATAGGCACCTCCCGGGAACAGGTGCCCTCTTTTGTTCCAGCACTAGCCCCACCCTTGGAACAGTTAATGCTCAGTGAGTAAATGTAAAGTTGAATATCCTCTGAATTCAACCTTGTAGCCTTAGCCCAGATCATGTGACTCCAAGGCATGGGCCCTACATTTTCTGGATCAGAAGACCCTGGCTGCCACTCCTATCCACGCTAAGGCCACCTGCCCGAGGCTGGTCCCTTGCACTTTCCAGAGCCCCTCTCTTCCTCCTGAGTACTCGTGCTCAGGTCTCTATCTGACAGAGGGAAAGGCCTTCTTTTAATAGATGCAGGCTCAGAGTAAAGGAGCTGCGATTTCTAGGATACAATTACTTCAATTCTAATGCTCAGACTTCTTTCTGTGTTTGGGAGACATGAGGTAAGAAGATGCGCTAATCTGAGTTCAAGGATTAACCAACCCACTCTCTCAAATCTCTACTTTCTTCTTTTTTTCATACAGATGTTCTACTACTGATTGTAACCTATCATACCACTTCTGGTAGCAACACCACCTCTGGCCCCCCACATGACCTCCACCCTTACAAATGTACACGTACGCACAAGGACAGACACAGATTGTACCACAATGGCTTCTGTATCACCCACAGGGTGTGATTCAAGTTCCTTCCCATTGTATCAAAGATACCAGGGCATGAGCTACCTCGGGTCAGTAACCTTTCTCTGTAAGAAGTCAGACAATAAATATTTTAGGTTTTGTGGGTCATAGTCCCTATCACAACTACTCAACTCTGACATTGTAGCATGAAAGTGGACATTAATGATATGTCAACAAGTGGATGTCAGAGTTTCAACAGAACAGAAAATTGAGTTTCATATAATTTTCACACCAAGAATATCTTTTGATTTTTTTTTCCAGCCATTTGGAAATGTAAAAATCATTATTATCTCTTGAGCTGTAGTTTGCCAATATGAGCTAGTTAACTGAATTTTCTTCTAGGCATTTTGTGTTATGCCCAGGGCACACCAAGGTCAGAAGGAGGGGTGGTGATTGGTATATGCCAGCGTCAGTCCACACTATGCTTAGCTAAGCTCTGATCTGGCCAGAAGGTCCTACCCCAAAATGTGGCTGGCTGATTGAATGACAACTGAATTAAATATGAAATGAATGATGAATGAATGAGTGACTGAATGTATGAAAATAAATACTTTAAGGAAAGCAGGTTTGCCTGGGTACCAGGAGCATATGATCGGGACCCACCTCGTGACCATTCTTGCACTTGCATACATTTCCCTGAGTGTTTTCCAAAGCGAAACCCCAATTTGCATCTCTAATTAGAAACATTTTGTGACTTGAGAGAGAAAGAGAAGACAGGGAGAGACTGGTCTGAATGTTATTATGTATGGCAGTGGGACATCAACAAGGATCAAGAAAGAAGGCCTTGGGTCTGTGCTCAGAGAGGCATCTTTAAATCCCCCCAAAAGTGGGTTCAATCAGGATAACACGTGCAAAAGATTCATGATTTTATATTTCAAATAAGAAACATGCTGGGGAAAACAAGAAGCTTCGCGGTTAAGGAAAAATAGAGAGAAAACACACAATCCCTCTTAGTCTGTCATTTCCCCCACAGAGCAGTAAATAAGAGCTTTGATACACAAAAGCAGTTATCAAACAGTAACAAATTAGTTCTTCACCATCTGTGATCCATGAGAGGGGGTGACAGTTTTAGTGCAAGATTTTAAAATATGAAATCAACTATTTATGAACTAGGTTCAGAGTCTCCATGTCTACCCAGCCTCTTAGAACAGAACCACAAGAAAGCGCTGAGGTTTCCAACTAACAAAAGCCAGCAGTTGTGGCTCCTCTTTAAAATATGCTAATTACTGCCTGACATTTGTAAACAAGATGTTTCCTTCCACACTACAGCTAACCACGCTTTCATACTTTCACAGGGCTGCAAAGAACCAGCTTCACACCAAAGTCTGGTCATTACAGAGCCTCTGGACCAAGGAAACCCACCCTCCTCTGATACCTGGGTCTGGATCCTGCCCAGACATCATCTGCCAGACTCTTTGCTACCCCAATGCCTTGCCCCTGGGCTCCCCTGAGTCGCAGCTGGGACCTCCCATCTTGTTCCCAACCCCACAAGGCTCCAGTCAGCTTTCCCGATGTTCTGTGTCGTGAGGCTCGCTGCCTGACTGTGGGCAGCCCAGGAGCACACCAGACTAAAGCCAGGATGTCAGGAGCCTCACTCCCAGCGGGCTGGGAGCCACGTCATTACCCACTCTCTCTATCACCTGCCCACACAGAGACAGGAGAAATTAAAGGTTGCCAGGCATGGGTCCGCATCCGGGGCTGGCCCCCAGGGCTACCTCCAGTCCCTAACCTCACCCTTGTCCTGCAATGCGAGCCATTTCTGGTGGGTAAGAAGGGTCTATCCCAGGAGAAGATTTTGCAAATCCTCAAAGGAACTAGTGATTCCTACTGGGAAATTGAGTTCAGAAATGAAAGCAAATAGTTTTTCCAGACATGGAGGAGAGAAACCCACCCCTGGGACATTAGATTTCACTTCTCTCCTTGGCCATGAGAATTCTCTTCTTCAAGGAGTCACTGCAGGTTTCTGCATATATGTCCTTGCTTTTGCGTTTGTTCTCCTCTTCCTCCTTTGTTCTTTTTTTTTCAAGTGGGAGGTGGCATGGAAGTAAGTAAATAAATAACAACTGATGCCATTTGCAATTTACTCTAATGTTATAGTAAGAAAACCACTAGGTTTGCAATCAGAAAGAGGGATGTGTTCAGGTGTTGTCTTGGTAGATCATTTCCACACGCTGTGCCTTCATTCTCTTGCCTATAAACTGGGAATCATTTCAAATGGATCAGCTGAGGGAACATACATGAGAGCGGTTCTTATGTATGTCATGTGGGCAGGTGAGCCCACCTTTGAATTCAAGGGAGATTATGAAAACAAGAACCCTTTGCAAATTGCAGAGATCCAAGTGATTACCAGTAATTTCACTGGCTCTGCCAATAATTCACAGTGAAACCTGAACCCTATCAATGAGGGGTCCATATTTGACAATTGCTAAGGCCCCTTCCAGCTTCATCAGCCAATGGACCCAACTGTGCACCGGGGGTGATTTGCAAGATCGTCGCAGAGGTGCTGTGACCCTGCGAGGATGACTGTTTCTCCGGGGGCGGATGTCCGGGCGCTGGCCTCGGGGCCCTTGCTGCCCTCCCTGGTTTCCAGGCGCAGTGAGAGGGTCCTGCTCGTCAGAAATCCTATCTGAAATTGCCCGGGTGCTTACAAATCCAGCACAGAATATTCTGAGGCTCCTCACCTCCCGAATTAAATGGGATCTCTGTTATTTATTTATTTACAGTATTTATTTTGTATTGCCATAATTCAAACCAAATCAAACTCCAACCCCAGAAACAATAGCCTGATGAATTTTTAAAGAAATTTTCCAAAATAAATCTGTTTTTTGGCTTGGGTTAAGCAGGAGAAGTTCCCACCCCTAAGGAAGAGTTTTGCTTTCTGAAGGCTGAAGGATCCGGTAAGTCATTACACAAGGGGCTGCACTGTCTTAAATTGGAGATGTTACTGGCATCCAAAATGGGAGGAAAATAATCATATTAAGAGTAATTATTTTTAGGCGCTGAATGGCTTGTTACATTGCCAAACACAAGGTTCTATATAACTTAAGAATTTTAACACTGAAGTCATCATTTCTATTATAAAGCTGTAGGAACGCAGGTTCAGAGAGAAGACCATGACGGAGGAAAACTCAAACACATTTTCCCTCCAAACCCCATGCCTGTTCCACAGGGCTGGATCACACGGCCACTCTTGCACACAGGTGCTGAAGTCTTTCTGGATTTTTAGTGTGTTTTCTAATGAATACTTTCAGGAAGTCCCAGAAGACATTTTAAAGTAGCCAAGTCTCTCCCCAGGACGACTGTCCTTTTCCCAGTAAATTCTTGCCCACCATTTTGCCCATCTTCAATATCTTTCTCAGATCATATGGCAGTCAAATCAGCCCTCAGCATGCCATGTGCACCTGAGAAAATTCATTTAATAAGGAATACATAAACAATTATTACATGCAAAGGAATCATTTTAACAGTAATTCCAAATCAAACGTTGCATGATTCCGAATAAAACATCTCCACAGAACCATTAGAAATGCAATTGTGTGAAAGAGACAAGTGAAGAAATGAAAATGGGAAATATGATTCAAATATAAACCCACTACTTCACTTAAAACCCAACGGAATCAAACTCTTACCTCAACACTAATTCTTTGTCACTTTGCTCCTGTGGTTACCAAAATGTAATTCATTCAAAACATGCGCCTCAGGGCTGCTCGCTCCGCCGGGAGAAGTCATCCTTGAAGCCTGCTTACCCCTCACGCCAACTTTAACGGAAGGCAGCCCGTCAGTTCTCCTCCTGCAGGGCGTCCGCTTCACGCGGGTGTCACTTCCCTGGGCTCGGTCCCCACAGTCTTTCACGTGAACCCGTGTCCAGCCAACGAGCTGGTCTCTGCCTCTGTTTCAGGACAACCCAGATTTCACCAGAGGAGAGAGGGAGCCTGCGAGATACGTCTGATGCGCTCCCTGTGGGCAGCTCCAGCGGCCTCCACCACTCTGATTCCTGCAGAACCCTGAGGAGCCCCAGGCGCCTTCTGACTTCAGCCCCTGCCTCCTCACAGCTCCATCCCTCATGACACCCCCAGCCCACCCTCCAAGTTTTAGCTGCAGTGGTCTCCTTTCTAGCCGGCCTGCCCCCCTCCCGCCGTTGCCCCCTCCTCCCTCCATCCCTCCTTCCTCCCTTGCTCCCTTCTCTTCTTTCTGAGCAGAACGCGTCCCTGCCTCTTCCTTCAGCCTGGACCGGTGTACCCACTGTTGCCTAGCCCGTGCTATTCACCTTCCAGGCTCCAGACTCACTGTGGCCTCCTCCAGGAAGCCTTCCCCGTGCTCTCTGGACTTAGGGTGAATGATATCTGTGTCACAAGCTCCCATTAGCACACTGTTCGTGCTTCTTGTCAGAGCAATTGTTTGATTGCTTGTCTTGCCCATGATCCACAAGCTGCATGAGAGAAGGTTCTGAGTCCTTCTCCCAGCCCCAGTGCCTCCACCAAGCAGCTGGCATATAACTTGGACTCCATCAATGCTACTTGTAGGAACAAATGAGTTTCAAATACACTGAAACGTTAATAAAGATGGGATATGCTCTCTAGCCTGAGGCCGAATCACTAGCAACCCCAAGTAATGTCTGGTGGAGCTACAATCAGAGCAGTTCTCGGACTCTGCGCCTGACACTCTTGCAAATGCAGGTGGGAGAAGTGAGCTTGTTTGCGGCAACTGAGGTTCAAGAGCATCATCAGCCAAGTGACCTCAATCAAAGAACAAGCTCCGTGAGCCTCAGTTTCCTCACCTTTAAATGGACGTACCAATATCTGCCCTGCCTCTCTCTCAAGAGAGATCTATGGGGATCTACTAAGATAACATGGAGATTACAGACTCTAAAGGGCTCAAAAATAAATAGTATCTTACTGGTTAGAAAGAAAGAAAGAAAAAAGAATACAGCAAACTCAATTCTATGGCATAAAAGCTGGCACCTCCTGTGTGCTCCCCATGTGCTGGTGACTGTCTGCGCCCCGCCCGTTTACTCCTGACAACCACCCTAGGCGACCGAGCGGTCCTCCATGGCTACAGCAGAGTGGAGGACAGAGACTGAGAGGAATACTTATGTTTTCATTCTGTAATCGCTGCTGGTGTTAATGAAGTGAGCAGCAAGGCCACTGCCCAGCAGATGCCCTCCAGGCCACTGTGTTGGACAGTGCTGGGAACAGTGGGGACATAGCCTGTGTGAGTTTCTCAGGGCTGCTCTAACAAAGTGCCGCATACGGGGTGGCTTAGAACAGCAGAAATCAATTCTCTCACAGTCCTGGAGGCAGAAGTCTGCGGTCACAGCGTGGTGGGGTGGGATCCCCTCCGGGACCTCAGAGGGAGAATCTGTCCCCAGCCCCTTCCACCTTCTGCTGGCTGCCAGCACCCTGGCGCCCCTTGGCTTTGTAGGGGCATCACTTCCATCTCTGTCTCCATTTTTATGTGGCACTCTCCTCTCTCTGTGTCTTTGTTTGCACTCTTATGAGGACACCAGTCACTGAACTGCGGCCCACCCTAACTCAGGATGACCTCATCTTAATCGGTCACCTCTGCCAAGACACCACCTCCAAATAAGGGCACTGCTATGGCCTGACATGTGTCCTCCTGAAATCCAGGGCGACTGGACCTGGAGGTGGGGCTTCAGGAAGTGATTAAAGTCAAGTGAGGTCAGAAGAGTGGGGCCCTAATCTGAGAGCACTGGTGTCCTTATAAGAAGAAAAGAAATCCCAACGCTCCTTCTGTCCCCCATCTGAGGACACAGTGAGGTGGGGACCGTCTGCAAGCCAGGGGCAGTGCCTCACACAGCGTTTCCCTGCTGGCACCCTGGTCTTGGACTCCAGCTTCCTGAACTATGAAGAAAAGACCCTATGTTTTAATCCACTGGTCTTGTATTTTATTATGACAGCCTGAGCTGACCAAAATAATCACACCTACAGATCCTGGGTGGAACACGAATCTGGGGGACAGTCTTCACTCCAGTACAGTCAATGAACTCCATTAGCTTTTATTTTTCAGAAACTAGGATGGCAGAGAAGCCAGTAAGTTACTTAGAAAGATCTTCATTTATTGGAATAAGTACTTCACAGGGACCCCCTGATTTCCAGTTATGCAAAACAAATGGGGAATGCCTATAATAGTGAGAATAGTGGCTGTTCTTACTCTAGTTTAGCTGGGGGGCGGGGGCGGCGGGGAGTTACAATTTGATTCAGAAATGTTGGCCTTTAGTGTGTCTGCAGTCTTGCTGGTTCGGAAGTGTGACTTCTGCTGGGGTCCAGCGCTGCCGCCGCACATGCATTCATCATCCCATTCTTGTCTGAACATATGGCTCAGAAAGTTTAGAAAACATTGCCCAATTTGTCTAAATACCAACTCATGGCCTAATTCGCCATGGTGCCCACTGCGCTGGGAGAGCACAGCTGTACAACCTTACCAGCACTGGCCGAGGGGGCGCCCACTGGCTCAGGGCTAATCCAAAGCCCGTGTTTGCCTTGGCACATGGTGGTGGCACATTTGCAGTAAGTGGGTTGGTGAGGGAATCGGAGAGGTTGGAGGATGGAAGGCGGGGAGAGAGTTCTGGTATTTCTGACCTCCATATAAATTCAAAACATGTAACCAACTTTCCTATGCCAGAAAATTTGAAAAGAGTATTTTCTTCCTGTGGTGTCTCTCCTCCCCACTCCAACACGGTCCGCCTAGCTCTTACCTTCTAGGCACAGGATTCAGAAATCGCTGAGCCAATGTTTTCCTCCTGAGTGGATATGGAGCCCTACCTCCCATTTATCTGGAGGTCCACAGAACCAGGGCAAAGGCCCGAGGCTGGGGCTGGCGACTCTCCCTCCTGGACCGGCCGGACAAGGGACAGGGCGCATTCGAGTCATTTAGTTAATGACTGCTTCTAACAAAGCACAAGAGCAATACAGAAAGACTGCTTTCCATTTTAAATGCATTAATCTAATCACTGAACATAAATTGAGCACCTGTTATGTGCCAGGTACCATGCTCTGCAAGAAAACGTATGAAACCATGATTCCAGCTCTACAGGAACTAAATATGAAACCATGATTCCAGCTCTACAGGAACTAATAATGGGGACGGGGGGGTGGGGGGTGGGATGACACAGCTTCACTTCTTACTGGCCATATGGCCTGGAGCAATTTACTCTTGAGACCTCAGTTTTCTATTCCATACAATGGAGGTATTGATAACAATACCATTCATAGAAAATTGCTATGAAGATTAAATAAGTTAAAAATGTGTGGGGGGGGAACAGTTCTCAGTTGGGAGCCGAGGGAGGGACCTTAGGGAAATGTATCATGCGATAATATCTCCTTAAATGTATAACCTGTTTTCAGGCAAAATGCTCACCGATGAGAACAGGAAGAGTTTCGGCCAAGAGGCGAGACGCGGCCGAGCAGAGCACAGAGCAGGAGCCCACCTGGCTGTGCGGCCTCAGCCCCACCCCACCAGCTCACAGCCTCAGAAGGCCTGTGCTTCCCCATCTCTAAGCCTTAAACTGCTCTAAAAACACCGTTTTTTTTTTAAGTCACTTTGATAATGTCTAAGTCAGCTTCAGCTATAATTTCTGGTGCTCTCATCCTCCCAATGGGGCTACTATTTCCAAAGAGGCCTATTGGGTGGCCAGCGCCATTCCCCTTTCGCATTTCTTTGCAATTCTCTTCCTGGGGTTTTGACCAAAAGACTCTACTATGCAAGCGCCCCCTTTCCGCATCATCCAACGGACACGCTCATCTGACTGAACTCCAGCTGCAACTAAGAAGAGCCATAGCGAGTTCATCACACTGCTTCTGCCCCAAAAAATACCTGACAGGGTTTCCAATTCAAAACCCCAAAAAGAGTTCAGACGTCAGCACGGCCCAACCATATGTCCTGTGTTACCAGCCCAGGTTCCGCATATCTGCTCGGCGATCAGGTTTTCAAAAATTGATTGCAGTTTTTGTGGAGTGCAGTAAAATCTGCAGATTACATAAAACTGGGATGCTTTGTATTTAATTGCTACAGAAAGTTCTCTTTAACTGAATAAAGTAATTGTAAACAGACCTTTTGTTACTTCTCTTTCGAAGATTATTCATCTAACTATAACTACATTCAGTTTTAAGTCCTGAATAGGAGTAACATGGTACAGAAAGTAATATTTATTTACAAAATGAACTTTCTGACATGTAACTAAGACTTTGAAGGTAACAACTGCAAGGCAATCCTGAACCTGAAACTGGGAAAAGCTTTAGCTTGTAAACCAAAATACCTGGGCAGTGGAAGTTTTCATTACTTTGCACAGCAAGCATGATCCTCCAATATGTATCTGGATTAACTGTTTCATTAACTCTCATGACAAGTTGGAGAGGACCATGCCATTTTTTAACTCCTCTCACATCCAACTTATATTTCTTATGCCAACTTATACTTATATCGCATATATAATATACCCAACTTTTATTTCTCATATCTTTTAGAGCATGTAACTTAGTCATCGGGAGAAGGAAGTTGGTAATTCAAAATAATTCCTCTTCACGTTAACTAATTCTTCAGGACGTATGGGATTCTTTCGGCTTTGGCTGCATCCCTTAGTTCTGCATCTTCAACCCCTGCAGTTGTCTTACTCCGCCCCGTAAGCCCCACTCCACTTCTTCAGTGACACAAAGAAAGGATATGGCATCTTCTCCCAGTGTGGAAAGACACACAGCTCCCATCAGTCACTGAGAAAGAACAAAACCACCCAGCACAAGATCACGTCCCTCCGTTCCGCACATCGCAGACCTTCACGTAACTGAATGTAGGCTCTTCGGCCCAACGCCTCTGCAAGTCCACGCTTCCCTCACCTTGAAAATAGTCCAGCCGTGCCCTCCATGCTCTCACATGCACTTGAATGAGACCGACTTCTGTATTCTCCCTACTTCATTATTTTGTTTACTGCCCTGAGTTTCTCCACGCTTTTTTCCAAGCATATAAAACTCTGCCTTTTACCCCAACCTGCTGGGAGTCCTCTGCTTCAGTGTCTGAGGGTCGCCGGTGTTGGTGGCTGGGCACTCGCGCCCGGTGTCTGCCTCTGGATCCCCACCTGCTGGGGCAGCCGCTTCCTTTTTGCCAACAAGCCCCGGGCACCAGTGCTCACCATGAACCGCCTTCTTATGTGTGACCTTCCAATGCCCTCTACTTCTTTCTTTTTTCCTCTTCCTTCATGTTGTCTTCCTCAATTATCTAAGTTTTTGTTTGGTTTGGTTTTGTGGCCCCTGGGATCAGTCTATGGCCACATTTGGGGCAGACCTGGTCCTTTCATTCGACTGGGTGATCTGTGTGTGGGGGTGAGTCCTTCTTTCCTTCTACATCCCACAGCCTCATCAACTGCTCTTCATTCCAGCATCACCATGATCCACTCAAAACACATTCCTACAGCTAATGAATTATCAGTTTCTAGAGTTCATGCTCTCATGAATGTTCTGAAGTTTGCCTTATTCATGGTGTTAGACCCGAAATAATTAAACAAAAAAAAATTGCATCAAGGGTATCTACATATTAGGTTTTGGAACATGTAACAGAAACCAATAAATGTATCATAAGTCATTATTGTCCTGATTGTTATGTTTCTTTTTACACACAATCCATATTCTGAGAATTATTTGCTTAAGGAAAAGTCATTCATTCTTTCATTCATTCATTCATTCATGCATTCAATCATTCATTCCCTGGACAAATATTTATTAAGCAAATGTACTGAATCTTCAAGTGTGCCAGGCGGTAGGGATGCACAAAGCCCTGCCCTCAAGGGAGTCTCAGCAGACATGCGTGTACCTAGTGACTGCAATGCCACACCATCACTCCAAATCACAGAGGCACAAACAAGGGTTCCTGGGTGATGGTGACGGCGCTCACAGGGGTCAGAAGTGGTAGGTAGGAGACACAGCATTTGAGCTGAGACTTCTGGACAGAACAGGACAGACTGGATGCACATGCAAGGAAAGGCATGGAAGGTGACAGAAAAGGTTTAAAAACTCTCAGACCTCATCAGTTCAGCAGCCTGCCGTCTTGAAACAAGACTCTTCGTGAGGATGCCCCTAGTGCTCCGCATCTGGTGACTCGCATGACCAATTAGCTGCATGTCCAGTTGTCTTAGGTTCGGTTTATATTAATATTGAAACTAGATCACTAGGCTCCTGGCTCTGACATTTTGCACATTCTTGAACATTGCATGTAATAAATTGTGGTCATTTAGTGTCCTTGTACTGCTCACTTTAATTGCATTCACTACATTAACACTTTCCTCATGAGGCATTTGTTATATTTTTCAGTACCAGATATCCCAGATCCTAGCCTGGGAGAAATAATCAAATCCAGGTTTGTGCCATTTACTGTGGGGTAAAGAGTTGGTTTTGTCCCTTCAATGTCTTTCCATATTTTCCATGTTCTTTTCTTGTTTAAATATTTCAACCTTTCCCACTGAGGATCCTTTTGGTAAGCTGACAGGCCAGAACTCAGTCTGCCCAGCTCAAAGCTAACTGCCCCTCACTGACCTTCTGACCTGGACGTATCAGTTAATGTCTTTGAACCTGTGTCCCCATGTATCAGACAGGACCCTTGGCACACTGGATGCACAGTGACTTTTGTGAGCACCACAGGAGCTCATTCTTGTGAAGCTCTGAGAAGTGTGCCTGGAATCTAGAGAGTGTTCAGTCAATGCTGTCGGTGATATTATGGTCTTTACTAGGATAAACAATGTAGATTTATTTTTTTCAAGATTAAAATGTCTCATGAACCTGTCCTATTTTATGGGCAGAGAGCCATCACAAACTCACAACCCCACAGTGAGTGCCCAGGGATACCCCAGCCCCACCCACATGAAAACGGTGGTCCAAGGAGCATTTGGCACAAATTCTGGTTAACACGTGCCTTCCCAACTTCACCACATCCCCAAGGCTCTGCCCGGATGATGTGGGAGCCAGCCAGTAGTGGGTACCTCTGTGGTTTTCTAGCCCATCATCTGCCCACTCCCTGACACCAACTGGGAGCCCCACACTGCAGCCCTTATCTGACACCGAATACCTGAAGACAGCACAGACCTCACAGCTCCACAAGACTGCCCCAGCTACCAGCAAGCAGGGTGCCCAGGCTGCCCACACTTCTGCCTGGCCCACTAAGATCTGGTACTTCTCACAACCCCTCTTCAGGTGCCCTTAATTTGCTAGAACAAGTCACAGAACTCAAGAAAGGACATTGCTTAGTAAAGGAAAAATCCTGGAACAACCAAATGGAAGAGACACAGGGCACAGTGTGGGGGCGCGACCATGAGACAAAGCTTCCATGCCCTCCAGGGCATGTGCCTCCTCCAGAACCCAGGAAGCTCCCCAAATCCAGCCTTTAGGGAGTTTTATGAAGGCTTCACTACATAGGCATGGTTGATTAAATAGTTGGCCATTGGTGATTGAATTCAACCTCCAGCCCCTCTGTCCTGCTGGGTGGTCTGGGTGGGACTGAGAGATCTAACCCTCTAATCAAGCGGTTGCTGTTCTGGTGACCAGACCCCCATCCTGATGCTCTCTGGCCCTCACCCCCAGGGCAAGAGTCATCTCAGGAGCATAAAAGGCAGATTCCAAGGGTTTTAGGAGCTCTAGACCAAATGTTTATTTTTTATTATACCACGGCACCTCAGCCCCAAGAGCATCACAGCTGGGGCGACCTGAGTGGAGGTGGGGCCAAGCCCTGGGCAAGGGCCAGGATGCAGAGAGCTCTTCTGGCAGCCCTGGGGGCGCAGTGGCTGGGGCAGAGCCTCCCCTCCACTCCGTGTTTCCTCCTGAGGTGGATGGGGACCCCACCGGTCCCAGAAACAGAACGAGCCGACTCCCCTTTCCCAGCACTTAACGTGTGCAGACACCACACTGTCTGTTACAGGACTACTTCTGGCCCTCACAACTCAGCTCCATGGCTGAGGCAGGAGAGGACGAAAAAGAAGTTCAGAGAGGTGAGGGGTCCAGGCCAAGGCCACCCCGCTAGTGAGGGGTTCAGGCTCCACCAGCAACGACCTTCTGTTTCTATCAAATGCACACTTTGCTGACAGACCTTCCGCCTCGGAAACGTGGCCGTCCCCCATGGGGAGCACCTGAGGAACATGCCCCTCTCCACCCAGGACCCCTCCCCGTGTGGCCTCCCATCACATTTTGTCAGAGATTATCTCTTATGAGCTCTCTCAGAGTTTGTCTTCATTCACATTTTCTCCCACAAGTGTGTGTCAACCACAATCAAATGAGGAGCAGTAATTGAGTCTCCTACCTTTTCAGTAGAGCAGAAAGTGATGCTGCAGCACGCGGACTTCCTACCTTTTCAGTAGAGCAGAAAGCGATGCTGCGGCACGCGGACTTCCTACCTTTTCAGTAGAGCAGAAAGCGATGCTGTGGCACGCGGACTTCCTACCTTTTCAGTAGAGCAGAAAGCGATGCTGCAGCACGCGGACTTCCTACCTTTTCAGTAGAGCAGAAAGCGATGCTGTGGCACGCAGCCTTCCCGTGGGCAAGCAGGGTACCAGCCTGTGGTGTCCCCACCCATCACGTGGTCCACCTGAGGACAGGCACTGGGGCTGCCCGGGCGCTGGATTCCAGTCACAGAAGACAGCGGGCGCTTCCTGGCCAATGCCTGTTTTATGACAGGCAGCCATCTGAGTTGCTGACCATCTGTCTGTACCAGGCCCTGCAAGTATCAACTTCATCAGCTCTTTCATGCAGCTGAGTTCTCTGAAGCATTTCCTAATTCAAAATGCACTGAGGCCTTTTATTCCCTTCTAAATCCACCCAACTAACAGTACTCCTGCCCCAGATGGACCCAGGGTCAACCATGTACCACTGGACTCAAAGGCCCCTTTCCTCAGCGTGCTTTCCGGCACCATATCCTGGGCCCATTTTACAGATGACAGTTTTTGCTTGTCTCCTAAGCTCTCAGCGCATGTTCAGATGTTCTGGGATAAAAGTGAAGTGTTTCTTGCAGAAGGTCTGAGAAGAGCTGGTCACAAACACTGACTCCCGGTGCCTCCTTAACCATTCTAAGCTGACTGAGGAGGGAACGGGTCAGAACAAACACCCATCTCACCTAGAAGCTGGGCTATTGTAAGTGTAAATATGCCTCATAAACAGGCAGTCAGTCACTCCCCAAGCATCCAGCCATCAGTAATCAACAGGAATTTCTTGCCAGGGTCCCCCTCTCAGGACAGTGTGCAATTGCCAGGACATACGATCCATCCATACTGTCAACCAGCCTGCGGAGTGTTCAGGGCCTGCCGCAGGCCCCGTCCACCCAGCGAACATGACCACTATGAGCAATAGTCGCTTTATTTTTGTCCTGATATTAGAATACATTCTTGCCTACACTTGCTGAAATTAATCCACGTGGCTCTGCTTAGGATGTTTCTATGCCACTAAATTACTTTTTTCCCTGATCCTGAAAGGCTTTAGAGCAACTTTTTGAAAAGGATACAGTCAAGTGAGGTCACAGTTAATGAAACAGGTAGAAAATCTGAACTGAGGAGAGGAGAGGAAGACATACAAAATACAGAATTGGTTTCACTTTATTATTATGTTTGTGCTTTGTTTTTGCTTTAAGTCAAAGTTTGCTTGCAAGAAACAGTCATGTGAAAAAAAACAAATTTGATAAAAATTATCAAAAAGGAGCCATTATGCTATTCCATATCACCTCTATGATACTAAAGTGTGGCAGACGGCTTTTCATATTTATTGCCAAAACAATTTTGTCTACCCAGATTGGTTGCTCCCATCTTTCTGACATTGTGCACCACGTGAAATCAGGTGTGTGTGTGTTTTCCTTCCCCCTGGCTGACAGGGAGCACAGAGCTGACACTAGTGCCTGTTCGCAGCAACCTGTACTAGCGTCACTCGGCATCCAGGGCACCCTGCCTCCCTGCTGAGACTGATTTGACTGAAGGACAGGTTTGCTGCACGTAGAAACAGTATTAAGAATGCTCTGGGGAGCATATACCAAATAACTGTCCTTACATAAATCAGAAAGACACTTCATTATTTCTCAGGAAGTAAGACTGGACAGAGCTGGTACCAGGGCTGGTTCTGGGGCTCAAGAAACTTACCAAGGACTCGGGTACTTCCTCACAGAGGGGCCTAGAATGATTCCGCTTCCGGTCACAGCTACAGTGGCTTCGGATATGTTTATCCTTACAGAGCAGCCTCTGAGAAGAAGGTGTCAAGTGGGGCCACAGAGCCGCCCCTACACATCACCTCACTCTGCTGTCAGGGAGTGGAGTCACCAAGAGTTCTCCTTACACCACATTGGCCAAAATCAGGTCACACCAGGAGAACTGCTGAAAAAGAGAAAGAGATGGCCAGGCGGCTTTAGTGCAGACACAGCAGATCCCTGGACTGAGGAATCTACCACATATAGGAGGAAAAATATAATAGTGATAATATATAAATAATTGAAATGTAGATAGCAGTTAACATGAGCTAGAAGTAATTATAAACATCTGCATTCATCAATTCATTTCATTCTTGTAACAACCCTCTGAGGTTGTAAATCCCCAGTTTTGGGATCTACAAAGGTGCACAGAAGGGTTAGACCACCTGGCCAAGGTCACAGCCAAGGACTGAGCTGGAACCCAGGTGGTCTATGCCTGTGCCCATCGTGCATGCAGCTTCTCTGTACACCCTGAATTGTTCTGTACTTGTCAGTTCTGACAGCCTGAAATTTCAGAGGTGATGTAAGACATAACTCGGGATTATAAGGACCCGAAGAGGACCTAGCGACTGCTGCAGTTGACAGAAAGATGAGTTTTTAGAGTTGACTTACTGGAGTGATTAAAAAAACCCTTCCCTGTATAGATGAGAAAACATTCTAGAAGCAGAAGCAACTTGCACAGAACTAGTGAGCCGACAGGTAGGATTGGCACCCAGGTTTCTGACCACTAACCAAAGTGAAATATGTGACTAATACTTCCCCCTTCATTTCACTCCCTAGGAGCTGCCATTTTCTCTTCTCCTTCACCCTGCAGCACTCTGAGTGGGTGAAGCACGTATTACAAGAAACACACTGTGCACCACAGCTGCTGGCTGTGTGCATCACACAGTGGGTGCCCGGAGAGGGGCCACTGTGGGTCACTTGGTACCGTCAGCTCAGACCCAGTTCTGAAGACACCAGAAGGAACCCACTCACTGTAAGCACATAGTAGGGCAAAAAACAACAACAATTAACAAAAGGCACCGGGCCTACTCTGTGCTTATCACAATGTCTCTAAGTCTCAGTTTTTAATTTGTAAAATAGGATTAACATATCCCAAAAGAATGGTGAATAAGTGACATTATTTGTGTGAAAGCATTTTTTCAACTACAGAGTACATCATAAATCCAGTTTGGTTATTATTTGTACTTATTATTATACAATTACAGGCTTTGGAAAACCACAAGTATGTTCTAAGTCAGCTTATAGAGTTTTGGACTTCATTAATGAAAACACATTGAAACTCTGTCACACGCTCTGGACTGGCAGCGGTGCACCACTGGCAGACTCAGGACATGAAGGGGAGTCAGGGCTGGTGGTGTGTAGCCTTTAGCGGGCACTGGGCTCCCTGGCAGCAGAGCCCATCGTGACCATGCAGGTGATGATGCAGAAGAATCTGGGATGTGCGCCCATGCAGGACGCTGTGGCTTCTATGAATGCTTCCATCCAGAACACATCTAGGGTCCGGTTCCAGCGGCGTTAGCTTACCTGCTTCACTGAGAGCCCTCATATATACACAACAGCAGAGCTAGCTATCAACAGGACAGCACTGCAGCAGGAAAGAAGAGTACACACCAAGTCTCAGCAGTGCCGATAATGAGCTGCAAGTAGCTGAGGACTACATGCCAGGCACTGCACTGCATGAGATAGGCGATCAATTTCTTCTTACAGAATAGCATGGACAGTCCCTGCCTCTTGCTATTTTCCCTAGCCCATGGGAACTTAATTCCATTCATTCTTTCATTAATTCATTCAAACAATTATTATTGAAGGTGCATTTTATGTCAGGTGTTGTGCAAAGCTCCCAAAGTATAAAATGTAGCTCAAGTATATGACCTTCTTACCAGTCTCTTTAGAAGATCAGAAAGCTTGTCAGGGTAGAAAGAGCACTTGAAAGGAATCTGGAGATGCCATTTCTATTTCTGGCTCTACAACAGCAGTGCCCTTGTATGGGCCTTCATTCTTCCATCTATGAAACATTGGTACTGGATGACGTCTTCTCGAAGGTCCCCAGTACTGACATTCTCTGCAACTAACGCCTGAGAGGAGAGGTTTGTTTGGGCTCCAGAAAAGAAACCCTGGTGCAGGCAGGGGACTGGTGTACCTCAGGGAAGCAGTATACTGCTGCTGGTGACAATGAAGGCATTCCCTCCTCACACGCCAAACAGGCTTGTCACAGATAAGCGTGGTGTGAGCCAGTGTCTCCATGGCCTCCTGGCTCCTGCCCATCAGCCTCAGAAGGAACTCAGCGACTGGGGAGAACCACTCATGACTCAAAATCAGATCCCACTGCTAACCCAGCAAGTCCTCCATCCGAAGGCAAGAGTGTAATCAGGGGCCGCTGGGACTTGTCAGAATCAACAGGGACAAGATTTCTGCTTCCTTTCCAGCCCTTGAGTCAGCAAACCTTTAATGGAGTCAGTGATGTCTACTCAAGTACTTTCTCATCTGCCACCATCAACATATACCATGCTTAACCCCCTGGCATGTGCATGCACACACACATGTACACATGTATGCACATATGCTCGCTCTCTCTCTCTCACACACACACACACACACACACACACACACACACACACACTCACTGAACAAGGCCAGCTGTTGTTTCTTATTGACTGATAACAAACCAACCCTCATGATGCTAAGTCTGCTACAAAAAGAAAACCTAATCTTACCTTTTTCTTTACTTGGGCTCAATTTTTCACTTACATGAAAAAGAAACAAATAAAATCAAATAGTTAGCTTGGGTGCTAAGACTTTTCACTGTAGCTATTAAAAAATACCCCAGAGTTAAAATATTCTGTATTTATCAGTTCAAAGAAGAGTCCCAAATATTGATAGACTTATACTGAAAGCCCTTGATTATTAAAATCTATTTACACAACTAATTGTACAGATGACCAGTGATGTTAAAACATGATAAGGGATAAGCTGGTCATCTGAGTGATTATATTTTCATATATGTCCATGTTGCTAAGATATAAATGCTAGGTCTGGTCAACCTGCAAGGTTTCTGCCTCTAGTTACCAGACTGGAAAATGAGACGCGGGCAAACCAAGCTCAAACATGAACCTTGGACTGCTGGTCTCTGTTAAGGCTCCAAGTATCTCTTGCAGGCCACAAGTGCACACGTAGTGAAATGGCAGGCAGCCCACTTGCTTGCTGCCTATACTTGCAGATGCTTTAGTAGCATCATTCTTTTAAGAGAAACTGCACTGAACAGTGTCAGAATCAAGATTCTGAAGGACAACAAGGCCTTCTCGAGTTGGGCTTGCCCAAGAGGCAGAGCACGCAGAGAGCACCATGTTTGGGGGTTGGGGGGGCCCATCCCATCATAGGCCATGGCAAGGGCAGCACAGCGGGCAGTTATGAGCCCTCTCTGCACTCTGCCACCATTCTTCTCATACCGTCTGCCCTGCAGGCTGCTAAGGCAGATGTCCTCGGCATTCCCATCTCCCAGGGGAGAACACCGAAGCTTACATACCTAAGCACTTTCCCAGAGACGGTCATCTGGCAAGCGTAGTGGAGACCCTGACTCCTGAGCGGCCTCACCTGCCCCACCCCTTGCCCCAGGGAAGCCTGGGTTGCCTGCAGCACACCACAGAACACCCTGCCTGCAGTCAGGCCCCGGGGTGAGTGGCTTCCACAGGCTAGGACGCCTGTGGCCCCCTCCCCCTTATCCTTCAAAGCCCAAGTCAGATATACTGCACTCATTTGTCTCTGAGCACCTCAGGCAAAATTACCTGCACCTTCATTTCTGTTCCCATAGAATCCTATAGGAACATGATCACTTGTCTGGAACATAAGGGTCATAGAGTTGAGTGTCATGGAATGAAGTCAGAATGTTATCTTAATATCAAGTAGGCAAGTGCTTTCTATGCAATGGGAAATAATTTATTGTAGAGTTGTTTGTGTTCCCTCAAAATTCATCTGCTGAAGCCCTGGCCACAATATGATGGCATTTGGAGGTGGGGGTCTTTGGGGGGTAATTAGGTTTAGATGAGGTCATGAGGGTGAAGTCCTGTGATGGGATGAATGCCCACTAAATGAGGAAAAGACACCCGAGTTTTCTTTCTTGACCACGCGAGGACACGGTGAGAAGGCGCTCGGCCTTCCACAAGGCAGGCAGAGCCCGCACCAGGAACGAGACCCGCCGCCACCTTGACCCCGGACTTCCAGCCCCCAGAACTGCGAGAAACAGATTGTTGAGTCAGGCCCCCAGCCTATGCTGTTTGCTGTGGCAGCCCAGGCTGGGACGGTGGTCAGCGAGAGCGCCGGATGGGTTTTAAGGCAGGCAGTACCCCGGTAAGATTATGTGGACAGACAGACAGTCCTCATTTTAAAAGAGAAAAACACACTTTTTAATTCTACTTACGTATGTAATTATAGACATCAACAAACGTTTTCTGCAAAGAGCCAGAGAGCGAATATTTCAGGTTTGGAAGGAGACAGGTCTCGTCCTGTGGCCGCATGCTGAGGTTCATGGACCTTAGTATAACAGAATAAATTCTCCAAAAGAAGCCTATAATTTCTCAAAGACTTGCTTTTGTTTTCTGGGTAGAGATCCAAACAATTATTTCCTCAGGAAATGTATTTAGGTGTCGCTTTATCACAAATATTATTAATTAGGTACATATAGCGGTAACTTCTTTGTTACTGTTTGTTATAGCATCTTTGTGGAAACTACACTGAAATCCACTGCTGTAAAAAAAAAAAAAAAAAACTAGAGCAACGCGCATGCATGAAGGATGCCTTGGATGCCAAGTGCGACATGGCAAGGGAGCCCCAACTCCTGAGCCTAAGTCTACAGAGTTACCTACCTATTATCAGAGCCTAACAGTCGTTTCATTTTATAAAAAAGAAACAAGAGAAAAAAAGATTCCTCGTGGGAAATGGTGCAGCCACAAGAATGTGGTTGCCTTTTTCTCTGTTACCTTACATCTAAAATTAGGCACTGCTGGCTTCAAAACCCTCTCATCTCACATGAAGACTTCAGCAGCCCTCACTTCCCCCACCCCACGCAAACAACTGCCCTATATTTTCAGGAACTATTGAGGTTGTTTTTCTTGGTCTGGGTCAAAGGACCACTTTGTCGTCTGTGCCTGTGATGACGTGCTAGAGAGGGACCTGAGTTTTCATTTCCCACATTAAGGCATCTTTACCTTTATTGGCCTTGTTCCCAATGATTTTACAAGGTGGTTACTCCTCCCCCAAATTTACAGATAAGATACTTGAACCTCAGAGACCTTTGAGGTCACACATATGGTATGGCAGCTGAGTGGAAGATTTGAACTCAAATAATATATTCCAACATCTGACTCCTTTCACCACATCAGATTCTTTCTCTCCCGTACTTATCACTCTCTTCCTTCCATCTCAGCACAGCCCGTCATCTCTAACAAGGGCAATGACCGGTTGTCAGGTATCTTCTTGGCACTGAGCCCTTAGTCAGAAGTTCCCTCCTTCCCACCCACTACAGCAAAGCACCCCGAGCGTGAGGGGAGTCCGCAGAGGGATGCGGGTGGTCCTCCAAAGTGCACAGTCAGAGCGGGACATGGCAGGGTGGCAGAGGAGGGGGGCAAGCTGGGCAGGAAAGGCAGCTGGAGCGGATGAGGCAGCCGCCACCTATGTCAGCAGAGCTGGGTGCCAGGCCTGCCCACAGAGCCGCCAAGTCGAGACTCCAGATGTGCGCTCGCTGTTACCAGGCCAAGGCAGATCCAGCGGGTAAATATTCCTACCAGATGACGGCGGGCTCCGTTACAGCAGTGATGACAAAGGACAAGAATAGGAGCAGAGTACATAGTGAGCCCCACTGCTCCTCGGGGGAGGTAAACACACGCGCGCGCGCGCATGCAGACACCCATGCATGCCATTCACATGAACGCTGCCACACTCCCACACACATGTGTAATGACTCGCTCACACTCTCCACATACTTCTTCAAGATGCTATCATGTCAGCAGCTCATACACATCCTTCTATTTTCTGGCTATGTTGAAACAGTTCCGAGATGAAGACTATTTAAGTCAATTAAATGCTTAGAATGAGCTGCCACTGGGGGCATAGGGAGGGCACACAGTTCACCTTCTGATTTGTAACCTTTAGAGAGATTGAGAGCTGAGAAAAAGATAGAAAGCATATTTTTTTAAAAAGAAGTTTTTAGAATGCAGGGCAATGAAGTATCAATTTACTTTGAGAGAGGAGAGTTTTACAATGTTTTTAGAGTGTCAGAATAGGCCTGCATAACAAAAATCTAAAAATAGGCCTGCCCTCCAGATCTCCTCAGCCCAAATGTTTCCCACTGTCTCCCACATCCACCGTGTCACCTCCACTACAGCTGGTCTCCATGACGTCATATGCCAATTTCACACAAAAATGTGACTTTTTATGTCTACCTCAAGCCTTTGGAGGGAAAGAAGTTAGGCTTTCAATAATTCCAGAGTTGTAATATCTCTTTGCTTAAAATATATTGGCACCTGGTAGGAGGTAAGGTCTCACTTCCTTGTGAAATTACAGCCTTCCATATGTCAGCGATAGCAGCTGAAAATGAATGAAATGCTAGCATTTTTTATGAACTCCTCCACTCAATCCACAATATTCCAGGAGGCATTTAGGTGATTTTATAGCCACTTTTACTTTCACTTTTTACTTCTTGAGAGGACAGAATTTTATTTGGCAGGGGTCGGGTGGGTATAGTCCTAAAACTGGAGTTTAGATAAGAAGGCACAATCGGGGTAGGAAATGTCCTCTTATCAATCAATTACTATTTTCCAGACACTTTGCTTACTTATCCTCTGCAACTTCGGTGGCAGCCCTAGGAAGTGTTTAACAAAATAAATCATGTCTGTAGAGTCACGGAGATGGTCTGTTACTGAACCGGATTTGAACGGATCTGCCTGATTCCACGTGGAAATCCAGTATATCCTGGAAAAGGGATTACAGTGGACTGAGGGGCCCAGTGATACTAACCACTCCTGCTAAGAACAGCATTCTACCTCATTCCTCAAACTAACACTCTCTCATATCATTCAATGAATCCATAATTAAATGTGAAGTCTTTCTCTTCATTCATCTTCAGATCAAAATTGAAATTTGCCTCCCATGTTTATCTGAATGGAAAATTCACAATACACAGAATTTCAGCTAAAAACAAACAAAAAAGACAGTATCTCGCGGATTCAGAATGGTTGTAGGTCCTTTGATCATGGCTGGCTAAATAATGGACTTAAACTTAATGAAAGTACCTAATTTAAATATGTTAATGAACCAGAGTCTTCATTGTCTTGGGGTCATTCTAATAGAGCCTCTTTGTATCACATTATAGTCTCCAAAAGTCAATTATTAAAATTTTACTATTTTATAATATACACATACGTTATAATTTACATTGTTATTTATTATTATTTACATTTCCCATTATTTGGTACTTAAAGAAATGAAGTGCATGCTGTCCACTTTTTCTTTGTTTATGAAAGAGAATGTGAGAGTCCCCCAAACGGGTGAGAAAGAGCTAGGGGGCCTGCAGGCGATGCACTCCAGCCTCCCCTCTGCCTTCTCACCCGCGGAGGCCCAGCTCACTCTCACCATTTCAGCCAGCCCCGCCGTGGATTAAATGTCATGACCATACCTTCGGCTCTCAGTGTGGAAAAGGCCCACCTGGATGCGTCCCCGACGCCTTGGCTGGAGGGTCCAGCCAGCCCCTCATCTTCCTAATCGAGCCTCAGCTCCTGCTGTCCTTCCCCACGACCTGAGCACCTCGGGGGCCTTGCTCGACCTGACTTCTCCACGCATCTCCAAACCCCATTTCCTGCCCCCCTCTGTCACCTGCCTGGGCCCCTGCCTCCCCACCCAGCCACTGCTCTCTCTCAGATGCTCATCCTTCTGCAGGCTGTCCTGAGTACTCCCCACTGCTCTGTCCCTTCCCTGCAGCCCTTCCCTGCTGTGCCTGACCTCTCCGCGAGGCTAGGAGGAAGACAGGCTGTGCCGGTCCTCTCAGTTACCGCGGGTGCCCTGTCACCAGCATTGTGCCCTTACGAATATTTGCCTCCCTCCCCGTGTCATGAGCACTGCAATGGCAGGGACCTCATCTGATTTTGCAGACCATTGTAGCTACAACTCCCAGCACCCGTTCTAATGCACAGTAAGTGCTCCATAAATATTTGTGGAAGGAAAGATAAAAGATTACAGGAAAAGGGGAAGGTTTGTTAGTTTCTAGTGTGCATAACAGATTTCTAGATGAAGTGCCTTTAACAACATTCACCTCTCACAGTTTCCTTGGGAGTCTGGCCCATTTGAGCTGGTCCCCTGCTCAGGATGTCACAGGACTGAAATCAAGGGGTCAGCCAGCTTTACCCTTACGTGGAGGCTGACAAGGGAAAATTTTGCTCCCTTATTCTGTTAGCCTGGGGGGCAAAGCTCCCAGCCGCTGAGCCGTGCCCTGGCAAGGTGACCCCACCAACAGGCCCTCACAGGTTGCCCATCTCACCGACTTCAGGAAGGAACATTTTAAGGGCTTTGAAGGGATGACCCGATGAGGTCAGGCCCACCAGGATCAACTGATATACTCAAGTAAAATGCTCAGGAACCTAATCACAGGAATGGGAGTCCATCACACCCACAGGTCTTGCTGGCAGGCAGGGGAGGACACTGGACTGGTGTGCAAGAGTCCTGGGGCCATCGTGGAACTCTGCTGACCACAGGAAAGCATAGACTTGCTATCATCACTCTGCCGGGCAGGGGATGGGTGAAATGTCAGCCCTTAGACCCACAGAACTCTGCCGTGTGAGCAAGTTACTGAACTTTCCAAGTGGTAGTTTCCAAGTAGCGAAGATTGGGATAAAGTGATACCTCTTTCAAGAGCTGCCGTGGAGTTTCACACCTTAACCGCACACAGCCGCTGGGGCCCAGGAAGCGCTCCCTGAGAAATGACCCTCACCCCTGGCCCCCTCCAGGGCGCTGTTCCTCTGGCAACAACGGACACAGCATTTGAAGCCCGGATCTTTTCCAGAATACCTAGAACATATGGTCTCCAAAATTAGACATGCACCATCCAATCAGCAATACATTTCTGGGAGAAAAATCCCCTAGGAAACAAGAAGCTAAAGGGACCACTTTTTTTTTCAACATATAAATTAAAAATCAGTCCTGGCAGCTACCTATTTTGTTAAGGAAAGTATCCTTAACAAAGGAGTTTTTTATTAAGCAAAGTCTGTACTTCCTTAATAAAGGAGTTTCAAGCCTTGTTTTAACAGATAATTATGTGATTTTACAAGTTGAGCAATATACACAGCAAGTAGGACTAAAATAAAAGACTTGGATCTGACTCCCTATTTCTAGCTTGTTTTAAACCCAGTTATATCCTCCTAAATCAAAGTTAATGCCATTTTCCATTTAAAATGCCCCCAGCATCCCCCTGCAGTTACTTCTGATGTTTCAAACTCCCATTCTTGCTGATGAGGACTTTCTTTTCAATCTAATTTATCTGGATTCTGTTTTCTGCATGACAATGTGGGAACTTCCCACAGAGTTGATGAGATCACTTCCTGCTGACTCAGCACGTTGCCGGCGCTGAGTCAGGACATGCAGGGCCCCGGGAAAGGCTGTAATTAAGACTGATTGTTGGAGATAATACAAAGCCCCGGGAAATGTCACCAGCGGCCTGGAGAACTGGGGAGGAAAACTGCCTTACAGCAGGACTCGCTTATACCCTATGACCCCCTAAAACCCGGACCCCAAAACTGCTGCTTTCCCCCACTTTTCCATCAGCCTTCCTTACTGGTGACCTACTAGGGCTTGTCTGAACCCCGGAGGTGAGCTCCCCCAGTGTGTGCTGAGCCTGTGGTTTAGGGAGGAGGAACTGACATGGAGGCAGGAGACTCAGGTTCAGTCCTGCGCATCCCCACTGCCGGCTGCGAGGTGTCCCCCGCTCCCTGGGGCTCCTGGCTCAGCACCTCCCAAGGCAGTGTGTGCTGCACTCACCCCCCACCACTGTCCACCTAACCAGATGCTGGGCGGAGCTGTCTCTGCCTTTGAGATCTGGTGAAAATCTGCCCAAACTCTGAATCTGGAGTGGGAGCTCAGTGCCCTGGTTTCTGTGACCCCAGAAGCGTGGCCCTTCGCACACAGCGCCCTGTGCTCAGTCTATGTGCTTCATAATTCAACCCCATCACCTTTGACATTTCAGTTAAGCAATTTTACTGAAGACCTGAGGGCTAATACTGCATAGTCCTGCCCTTTCGTTTACTGCACCCCTTTCCTGTTGGCCCTCTGGCGACAGGGTCTCCTCGGGTGGGGTGTCCCGTTGCCTAGGCTGGGCCTCCTCCTGGGACAGCAGGCAGCCTAAGCAAGATACTCTTTTTCTTAGAATGCTCAAATCTAGTGAGTTATTAAGGACTTTGGAAGCACTTTGATAACTATGAAGCAATTAATAAACGTCAGGTAGAATTAGTATTATTTTAAGCATCATGGGGCATGAAAACTTTTGCAAGAACAACTTAATGGAATCAGCAAAAAATCTCTTTGATCACCTGCCTCAAGGCAGAAATGAAACCTTCACATTAAATGTACATCTTTTGACTGAAGACACCACACTTTGCAGGTTTGTTCCTTCAGAAAGCAAACACTACAGCCCTGACCCCAGTGACCTCATAAAAGCAAAAGTCTAACTATAAAAGGAATAAGGCCAAAAAGGATGATTGGGTTAACGGCAACACAACTTCACTGAAAAATAAAACCGACATTAAAATAAAAAGCTTCTGCACAGCGTAAGAAATAATCACCAAAATGAAAAGGCAACCTACAGAAAGGGAGAAAATTATCCTCATGCCATTTATCAGATAAGGACATACTATCCAAAAAATATAAGGAACTCATACAACTCAACAGCAAAAAAAACTATCAGTTAGAAATTGGACAAAGGACTTGAATAGATATTTTTCCAAAGAAGACATACAAATGGACAACAGTACATGACAAGGGGCTCAACATCATGAATCATCAGGTGAATGCAAATCAAAACCACAAGGACATATCACGTCACACCTGTCAGCATGACTGTCATTAAAAAGTCAAGACAACAACAAGGGTTGGCGAGGACATGGAGCAAAGGAAACCTGGGCACTGCTGGTGGGGATGCAAGCTGGGGCAGCCACCAGGGAGAACAGCGTGGAGGGTCCGTAAAACATTAAAAACAGAAATACCATCTGATTCAGCAATTGCATTTCTGAGTACATGCCTGAAGGAAATGAAATCACTGTCTCAAAGAGATGTCTGCTCACCCATGTTAATTGCAGCATTATTTACAATAGCCAAGATATGAAACAACTTAAATGTCCATCAATAGATGAATGAATGAGGAAAATGTTATTGAGGAAAACCATGCAGCCATAAAAAAGGGAGGAAAGCCTGCCTTTTGCAAATACATAGATAGGACTTGGGGACATTATACAAAGTGAAATAAGTTAGAAAAAGACACATATATGTACAATTTAAAAAGGCTAAACTCATAGAAATAGATCATAGAGGTGGACAGGGGAATGGGGAGACAATAGCCAAAGAGAATAAACTTCCAGCTACAAGAAGAATTAAGTTCTGAGGATCAAATGTACAGCATGGTGACTATAATTAACAGTACTGTATTGTATACTGGGAAGTCATTAAAAGAGTAGATATTAAATGCTATCACCACACTCCAAGAAATGACAATTATGTGAGGGGATGGAGGTGCTAACTAGTCGTATTGTGGTAATCATTTCACTATATATCCATGTATCAAAACATCACATTATACTCCCTAAACTTACAAATGTTATATGTCAGTAATATATCGATAAAATTGGGGGGAAAAGAAAAGAAAAAGAAAACCAAGCATACATTTGATTACTTCTTCCCTTCCACTACTATCAGAATAAAAAAAGGATACAATAACTATTTATTGAGTTAATCAGTTAACTATTTGAAATATTTACAATTCTCTAATATTTTAAGAAACATTTCAGATATACAGAATGAAATAAAGACATAGAAGGAAATATAAACAAAGGAGATGCACTTGCCAACCAGCTGAAGGAATTAAATATTGCACAGTTGGAGCCTGCCTTACACCAATCGGTCCCCCATCTCCCTTTCCACCTTCTTCGGAGGTAAGACCCCAAAGGAAACGACAATAATGAATGGGATTTTTATCATGTCAGTGCTTTTGTTTGTTTTACTTTTCAATCATATGCATATATTCCTAAGCAATATATCCACACTGGAGAGGTTTTTAACCAGAGTTCTGAGACACAACGCTGTGCCTGGAATGTGTTATAAATACCACGTGCCTCAGTCTGCCCAGACTACCATAACAAAATACCCTACATTGTGTGGCTTCAACCACAGAAGTTTCTTCTCCCACAGTTCTAGAGGCCAGACAGTCAAGAAGAAGGTGCCGGCAGGACTGGGCTGTGGTGAGCCTCTCCCTGTGGGCGCCGTCCTTGGTGTCCCCCGCTTCTTAGGAGGGCTCCAGCCCTGCTGGACAAGGGCCCACCCTGATGGCCTCATGTAACTATAATTTCTTTCCTTTCTTTTAATATATTTTTATTGAAGTATAGTTGATATACAATATTGGTTTTAAGTGTACAACACAGTGATTTGATAATTACCCCCATTATTAAATGCCTACCCCCGTAAGTGTAGTTACTACCTGTCAACATCGAAAGAACTATAGTATTATTGACTATATTCTTTATGATTTACCTTCATCCTTGTGACTAATTTATATTACGATTGACATTTTGTGCTTCTTTATCTACTTTCTTAAAGGTCCTATTTCTACAGAGTCACATTGGGGGTTAGAGCTTCAACATATGAATTTTGGGGAGGACAATTCTGTCCATTACCACCAAGTTACTGATTCCTTCTGCCCTCTGTAATTTTAATGATGCATAAACAAGCAAACATGAGTCAAAGACAGAAATCCCTCCCCTGGGGACTATATAAGATTGCTGCTTATAATTCTCACCCATTCTGTATTGCCATTTATTTCAAAACTCAAGACTCGGAATTTCTTTGAGGAGCTTCTCCAACTTTTCACAGCCTACCTTGGACCTTATACTTGGAAAATGATCTTGGGATATAAGCTTGGTTCCTTCCAATTAGAACTTCCTGCTCTTTCCTTCCCCAGAATCATTGATAAGAATAGAGTGAATACACGGGGCAAAAGAGATGGGCACTTTTCTTATTTGAAGTCTCAATCTGTTTAGCGTACAGATTGTTCAGCATATAGGACAGCAGAATCTCTACAACAGGAAACTTTCTGAAGCATGTGCACACATCCACAGCTCTTACTGGTTAGAAAAGCCAGCCCCACTGACTTGCTCCCAAATTAGCCCATATTAACTATTCTGAACTTGGCATTAAATAGTCCAAGCTCTTCAAAATAAGACCAGTCACATGCACCACCTGTTCCAGGCAACTGCCCCACAGTCCTCCCTGGAGAAATTCCACCAGCTGCTGACAGCTCACAGTTAAATCATTCTCCAGGAATTGCCCCCAGCTGCCTGCAAGTCAAGACCGCCCCGTCACACAAGGTTATTTCCCCTTCCCTAGAGACAGCCTGCACGTGGTGACCAGTCGATGCAGAGGGTGTGAAGGCCCAAGCCCTGCCTTCAGGCAGGACAACAGAGCCAATTAAGTCTGGCAGGAGGTCTTAGGGACACCGTGACGCCGTTTGCCGAAGCCCTGGTGAATGGAGCTCAGGGTCCTGCACTCCACAGGGCGTGGCTAGCTGTAGTCACATGCTGACACAGAACTGTGCTCCCTGGTACCAAAAGGACAGCAGGACCCCAAAATATCAAAAGCTAGGTGGCAATGCTTAACCATCCGAGGGAAGGTAGGTGTAACTATTGCAATGGATGGCCAAGTCAGAGTGGCATGAGGGCCCCTGGTCCACGGGAGCTATGGGGATGACTCAGGGAACGTGTCACACCCGAGGGTGAGAGGAAGCAGCCAGCGGGGCAGGAGGGGACAGACAGAGTTGGTGTTCGAGGGCACTGTCTCGCCCAGCATCTGCTAATACAGATGAATCAGTCAGTCACTAGGGGAGGCGCCAACTGAATGCAGGAAATAAGGGGAAAAGGAACATACAGAGAAAGTGCAAAATAACACAAAGGCCTGAAAACCAAGAATGCCAGTACTTTCACTTAATGTAAGTGAACTAAATGGTCCAGCTAAGACAAAAATCACTGCAGTCTGAGGAAAACATCCAGATATATTCATTTCATATAAAACATACCTAAAACAAAATGTATAGAATTGTCAAAAGTGAAAAGACATACACTATGTAAACATCAACCAAAAGAAACCTGATGTAGCTACATTATATATAACATATTTTAAGGCAAAACTCATTAATAAAGAAGGTCAATTCATAATAACATAATGTTCAATTCACCCAAAAGATAAAAAGAATTCTACATTTGTGTGCAATTAATAAGTCTCAAAGTGTGCATGTATATATATATATATATGTGTGTGTGTGTGTGTGTGTGTGTATGCACACATAAGACAAAATGTGTGTGTGTGTGTGTGTGTGTGTATATATATATATATATAACAAAAATTGCCAAAACTACCAGTATCAGAAATTTTGACACAGCTCTCATTAATTAGTGGTTCAGAGACAAAAACCAGTGGAGACAGAGCTCTCCACAACTTGATGGTGCATTTGACTTGTACAGATGTAGAACGCCATCCTCCAAATTGCAGAATGTATAATCCTTTAAAGTACATCAGAGACACTTAAAAGAAATTAACTATATATTGGGTCATAAATTAATGACTCATATTTAAAGGAATGAATTTATATAGTGTATGCCCTCTGACGGCAATGCTATTATGCTAGAAGTAAAAAATAAACCAAGAAAAGATCATTAGAAAATACGTATCTGCTTGGAAATCAAGCATTGTATTTCTAAATAGTCCATGAACCTAAGGGGAAATCATAATTCATAATGAAAATTAGGAACATGTTTAAATAAAAAAGTATAAAAATAGTACATATCCAAACTGGGGGATTTTTTTTAAATGCACATATTAGAAAAGATAAAAATCCTGAAGATCAATGAGTTAAGCATCCATGCCAACAGCCTAGAATAATATCCCAAGCACAATGGAAAGAAAAGCCTTATTAATGCAAGAACCAATATGATTTTTTTTTACTAGAGAAGGCCAAAAAAATCGACAGTCGTTTCTCAGAAAAAGAGACAAGCTGATTGCCCAAGAAAGGAGCGAAAAAGGAGGAGAAGGAGGACAAAGCATGAGCCAGAATGAAGAAGTGGGGGCTGCATCACTTTCTGCCGGTGTCTGCCGGTGATGGAGCTCCTAGGAAAACGTGATCATCAGAACTGACTCCATAAACGTGAATGAATCAATAAGAAACCTTTTTCCTCATAAAGAATATTCTAGGTACAGATGGCTTTTTTTTTTTTCAGATGGCTTTTAACAGCACATTCAACCAGTCTTTCCCCACGTCTTCTAGAGAGTAAGAAAAAAAAAGTACACTCTGCAGATAAGAGATTAGAAGAACTTAATACCAAAACAATTAGGTCTAAAAAACAGAGGGAAATAGAGAACAATCTGACATTTAAATATAAAGGCAATCATCCAAAATGTTTTTTTTGTATTCCAAACCCAGCAGTACATAAAGGAATTGATACGTTATGACTAATATTACCCGGAATTCAAGGCTGGTTTAATATTAAATGCCCTCAATGGAATTCATATTAGCAGATTAATGGAGAAACTCCATATGATCTTAGTGAATGGATAAAAGCAATTCGATGAGTTTTAATAACCATTCATGATAAAAAATTACTGTAAACAAAGGGGAATTAGAAAGGGACTTCCTTAATCTAATAATAAACATCAGTCGAAACACTATAGAAATTCTAATTCCTGTAATGAAACAACAAAAGCTTTTTTTCCTTTGAGGTCAACAGAAAAGAATGAATAGAATCCCACTCTCACCACCTGCATTCAACATGCCCATGGTGATTTGGACAGTAGGTATCAATGTGGGGAAAAGACTGTATTGGACCTCTACCCTGCACAAAAATCACTCCATGTGTACGATAAACATAAGTGTAAAAGAAAAAAATTTAAGAGTTTTAGAAGATGATATAAAATGATATCTTCAACCCTTGAAAATATCTTCATAATTTTAGGGTGGGGAAAGATTTCTTACCCAGGACACGAAAAAAACAAGAAAAATAGCCCTACTCATAGGGAAGAAAAAAAAGGATTATATTAAATTTAGCCATGTGTGCTTTGTCCCTGCTCTAACACAGCATCTTCTAGAAGCTTTCTCTGGCTCCTCCAGGCTTCATGATGCTTGCTCTTCTGGTCGAAGCTCCTAGAAAAACCCTTAAGATGTTGCAACACTGCATTTTATTTTCCACAACTGCAGACTTAAGAGTTCTCTCCCAGCAGCAAACCTGTCGTGTTGATTTCGATCCTTGGAAGCGTAGCAAAGTCTCTGGCTCACAGAAGACGCCTAGTGAATATATGGTGAGTTAATGTAAACGGACGGGTCCACCTGCTGAAGGTGCTGCATCTATCTGCTCACCCACAGAGGACCGAGGGGAGCTTCACGGAGCCCTGGAACAGCAGGGTGGGGGGCCCTTCGGAGACGCGGAAGGCGCGGTGCGGGTGCGAGCCCAGGGCACACACAGCGAGGGGAGCTCACTGCTTGTTCACCAAGTCTTTGAGCTGGGATGCTTCTAATGAAAATACAAGCAGAGCTTATGGAAAAATGTGTTTTCATGTTTCAATCCTCTGAGTTTTCATGGAAGTGGTTTGGCTGGGCATGCAGTGTGTGCGTCCCCCTGCTGCTGGAGCCCTGCTCGATGGCTGCATTTAATTGGGCAACAGCTGGCGATAATTTTCTGTGCATGGAGTGAGGGATTTAGTGACTGATTTGCTCTTTGCATTGTGTTCCATTATCTTAGTTTTTTGCCCTTTCAGCTTTTGTAACCGGCTGAAAAGGAGCATGAGGCCGAGGAAAAGGAGTATCGGGCAGAATTCTGAGATTTGCACATTGGGCAAAATGTGTATATTCAGGAAAGATTTTTGTCAAGAAGTAGGTAGACTCCCAATTGCTCAGGTTTTAGAGGTCCATCAGAGACCACCTGATTTAACGTCATCCTCTTACAGCTAATGACAGAGGAACAGAGAGGTGGCGTGACCTCCCAAGACCCCCACGCATGCTAGTAGTTGGGCAGGTACTAAAGTCTCTCCCTCCACCCCCAGCTTTCTTTCTCAAATACCAAGTCTACCTTTCCATCCTGGACCAAGCCTCGGAGAATCAGACGTAAGGTAGAGCTGTGAGGCAGGGATGTTCAAACTGCCCCATCCTCTGGCTCTGCCCAGGGACTTTGGGGACAACAGCGGAGGTTTGAAAACAAAACAGAACAGAAAAAATCCTGCACACACAAGTGATCCTTCCCCCTGAGAGTCAATTAGTCAGTGTTGTAAAGCATCGCACAAATGCTGTGCATTACTGGGTGGCCGGATGGCATGTGCTGGCTGAGTGTGTTAATGGGAACACTGGTAGTCCAGAGACTGCTTGTCAATCCACAAGATGCCCAGGAGAAAAAGAAGTTCAAAGCTGAAGTAGTTAGAGGAGGAACAGTAGCATCTCCTCATTAGAAAGTAATGGAACTCAGTTACTCCCAAGGCTCCATCCATCCCAGTAGCCAGGCCTCGGGTGCCCGGCAAGTCAGCTTGGCCCCGGCTCCCTTCGACATTTGCTTTATCCTTTTGTGTCATCTGAAATTTTATGTCACTTCCCGTCACTTAGAGGAACGGGAGAGGGCTGCGCAGATGGAGGGTAAATAGGCAGAAACAGAAAGGCAATAAAAATAGATGGCATATCAAAATTTTAGAGAAACAACTCTTCACTGATTTCTGCTGGGGACAGGATGCCTTCTGCCTGATGGCCCCTGAACTGCCATTTCTACCTGGGCCCCAGAGCATTCCTTGGCTCTTGGCGACAGGTAGGGGACAAGGCTTCCCAGCAGCCGTTGTCGGCCGACAGCCGATGGCAACAGGAGGTGCTGTGACAGGAGACCCCAATTCCCTGCCTTGTCTTCCTTACAGCTGCCGGCGAGTAGGAGAACAGCACAGCCACGCAGACGAGGTGTCAGGCTGCTCTGCTTGGGCCACGGGCGAATGTGCGTCGTAAGCCACAGCAAACCTCTCACGCAGCAGCTGATCTGAGAGAGGAAGACAGCCCGGGGCTGAGCGGCAAGGAGGGAACAGCAAGGAAAGCTCAGGAGGCCTGGTTATCAAAGAAGAGCTGCAGGCCATTGATCAAAGAAGGACACTGGCCTTTGGTAGGAAGGAAGCCAGGCGATGATACAGTAACCGGGAATGGGTAGCAGGAAAATAAACTTACGCCACATTTAATGAGGAACATGACTTTTATGTCCTCAGACAAAAGAAACAAATCCAGAAGGTCAGGCAAAATATGGCTAGGAAAAGCTTACTTCTGAGCAACCGGTATTTTCGTTTTGGGGACAGTGTGAATCTTTACCTGCACATTTTACCTTTTTGCTTTGGTTGCCAGGAAGCCCATGCTCTGACCTGCAATCCCGAGTCACTGAGAGACCAGGACATTAGGATACAAATCTCCATGACTGACTTTCCCTCTGGTTTCATCATACCATTTTACCTCTCTTTTCTCTTTATATCGATATATTGCTATTTCATTGCATTGCTGCCTGACAAGCCACATTAAAATGTGTAACAAACTAGGGCAGAAATATATACATGAAGGCTAGTGGGATTTGAAAATAAAAGGACAACAGTTAGTGATACAAATGAGACTGGAACTGAGACATGGGGCAAGGGAAAGACCACAGTTTGGGGCACCAACCACCTCTCTCCTAGTCCTGACCGAGAGCCCCGCTGACTAACTGACTGTGTGATGGACACAGGGCTGATCTCGCCTCTCCTGAACTCAGCTTCAAGAGAAAAAATGGAAGGGCTTATTTAGATCATTGATAAGACCCCTACCAAATGTAACTGCTGATTCAATGTTTGCGCAGCTTGTGTGCACATCCGGGAAGAGGGCTGGGGGAAGGACGGGAGTTTACAGCCAGAGTGCCACCCTGCAATTGAGATACTGCTGGAGAAATGGGGTACACAAGGCTGACTGAGAGTAAGTAGAGGTTACAAGGACTTTATTACTCAAATGAGGGAAGAGTTGGCAACTGAAAAGTGGAAAGAGAGGAATTTGCCTTTCCAATTTATTGAAGTCAGAAGAGCTTCAGAAGCAGCAGGACTCAACCGGGCAGGACAAAAAGCTGGCTAAGAGCAGGCTGCTCGAACCCCAGGGTCCGGGAGGAGCATGCTGGGGTGAGCGGCCACATCCCTGCCGGCCCCCCGCACACGATGACGACCCTCTGAGAGATCCCAGGTGGAAGTCCAGGGCAGCCACCAGGTGTCCTGACAGCCACGACATGATCACAGCTCTGAGAACACAATTCAGCACAGTGTCCGGGGTGAAAGGAGCCTGCCTCAGAGGGCGCACAGATGAGCGGGTGCGTCCCACCCAGGCAGACCTGCCAGTGTGCTGCATGAGTGACACTCGCCCACAGTGACGGGGAACAGTGACGGGTTCTGTATTTCTGAAAATAGTCAGACCACAAAGCAGCCTTGTTCCTGTGGGGAGGTAAGAGCCAGGCAGAGGGCTAATGTCTCACCCATGATTCTTTCTTGACACATCAAGATCCATTCTGGTTCACAGTAAGTCAAAGCAAATAAAAGTTCATTTAAACCTGACCTTACTGCCAGTGTACTTCTGCAAATAGGTTGATAAGGTCAATAAAATCAGTATTTCTAACCTCAGAATCAACGGCCACTTTGTCAATAAACAGTATGTGAATGTGTGTGCCTGTGTGCATGAGGGTGCACATGTGCATGGTGGGTGTGGTCCCCGGATTATCCTGCTCTAATGCTCAGAGCAACATACCTCTTGTACATAAGACTGCCTTGTCCTGTAAGTGGGCCAACACAATCAGCTTCCTGCGTGGCCCACAGAGGAATCTGAGACGAGAGAGGCAGGTGTCCATGTTTGGGGACAATTAGAATTTCAGAAAGACACTGCCACATAAGATGTCTGAAGCAGTGGGAAGATCAGAGACATGGGGCAGGAGAGGGAGGCGTTCAGGACCCCCTTTCCCAGCAGCACGGCCTCACAGGAGCACAGGACACCTGGGCCTTGGTGTGCTCGTATGTGAGATGGTGGTGAAGTCACTGTCCTGGCTCATCATCCCCTCAGGGTGTATTGTAGGGGAGGGGACGTGTGGGCCCAGGCCCCTGGGTGTGGGGAGGGCACAGCCAGAAGAGGTCAGGGGCAGGGCTCCCTAAAACTCAGGCTCTGGAAAAGCTCCCCAGGGACGAGGCAGCTGTGGAGAACACAAACACAGATGAGAAAGTAAAACAGTGACAGAGGAGTGAGCACAGTGAACGGAGCCACAGAGGCTGTTGGAGGAACTCTACGGCCCCTACAGAAACCACTGCTGTTCCCGTGAGGGTCTCACTGATCCCATCAGGCCTCCGGGTGTGATGCAGCAGTCGTCTGGCGCTTGGCTGGGTGACAAATGAGGAGATGAGGCTGACCAGAGCTGAGCTGCTCCCGGGAACCCCAGTCCATTTGAAAGACTCAGGACAGAATTTCTGGACATTAAGACAAAATCATTCAAACGCCATGAGGTCACCACTCTTTGAAAATAATGAGTTCCAAGGTAGGTGATTTACACAAGCACCATCAAATGTAGTAGAAAAACCTTGTTTTGTCTTTATAGCTGGGACATTCCTGCATTTCTTCCATGTCTGCCTCTGATTTTAAAGTGTGGGTACCAGTTTCAGAGCCAGCATAGAACAGGATATTAGAAACACGTGTGACCCAGGGCGCCTCCAGCCACTCAGGCTGCAAGCAACTCAAAGAGCATCTCCTCTGAGCACCTCGGCCAGGAAAGCCGAGGCGCCGTCCCACTCTGGTTTAGAAGTGTGTGCTTCATGAGTGTGTTCTCAGCCCCCAAAGGGCCCCAGAAGGGCCAGTAAAGGGAGGTGTGTGTTTTGTAGCAAAGACTGTACTTTCAGAAGTTTTGGAAACTTAAGTATTTCCTGCTCAATTAGAGACATGCTGAACCCAATTAAGTGTGGGGTGACAGGGTGTAAGTGACCTGGTAAAATAGTTTAACAAGTTCCCAATACCCAACAAAGATAAAATGCTCTCAAATAATTGCCTGAGATCTGTTGGAATCAATTTTGCTGACAGTCACAAGCTCTTTTTCAAAACCGTCGAGTTCTCTCTTCTTTGGCCACATCTTACTTTCTATTCCCTACAGGGATGCTCAGATACTGATTCAGATAGATGGTCCACACACATAACCCCAGGTTTTTAAGGTTTTTATGGCAAATGTCAGACCAAAGAATAACATGAACAATTCCATAAGATATTTGTCACTATTATTATTCTGATATGCTTCCTGTTATTAAAAAAAAAGAACAATTGGCCTTCTTGAGTTACCCTAGTTTTGAACTTATATAATTTTCTAATCCTATTACGAAATATTTTTAAATTGAAGTATGTCAATATACATATCCATCTGAATGCAGGACTCTGTGTTACTTAGATTATCCACTCAATAAACGAATCCTGGCACATCCCATGGCACAGGCATTGTGCCGAGTGCTAAAACAGCTCTCCTCACCAGACATGAGAGGGTACAGCTTCAAGGAATGATAATGGACTTGGGATCAAACAGTTTGTAGGGCCTGAGTCCATTATTCAATGTTTCTGAACTTCAGTTTTATGGATGCAATGACACCACAGCTTTCATGGAGTGTTGCTGGGAGAAAGGCAGTCATGATCACAGATTGTCTCAGGAAGATGGTGGTTAGCTTAGCTGCGGCTGCTCTTTCTACCCTTTCACAGAATCTCATGTAGCTGCCTTCTTCTGTTATGGTTATGAAATTTAATCAGCAGCTTTGGGGATCACAGTGTCATAAGATTTGCTAGTCTATCATCTTTTTTTTTTTATTAAAAGCTGAGATTATCTGTGGGACTTTATACCTTGAGAAACAAAAACATCACATTCACCCTTTCCCTCAAGAGATCTAAAGTACATATTTTTTATCTGAAAGGTCATATTTTTGTTTCAACCTAAAACAAAACAAAATTAAAATTTTATGATGAAATGAACTGTGAAGGAGCAGAGCTAATAGCAAATATGAAGCTGAAATAATCCCTGGGTAAGACTCTAGAACCCGAACTAGGGCAGCCGCTCCGGGATGGAAACCCACGGGGGTCCCGGAACTACCGAAGATGAAGAATCCTTAGGGTTTGCCACACACGAGCAGCAAAGAGGAAGGGTGTCAAAGGGGCTCCGTGGAAGATGGGCTCATGGCAGGACGGAACCGCAGAGGCCATGGGGAGAACTGGCTCAGACACGAAAATGGTGTTATCGTTTTGAAATTAATTTTCAAGATGAAGTACCCTATACGTCATTCTGCTGAAATATCCCCCCAGCCTCCTAAAGTACTTCCAATGGCTCAGCGGTAAAGGTCCAGCCGCAAGAATCTGTACGCACAGCTAAAACCAGAAATGGCAAGTATGACATGACATTTCTTCAAATATGTGTTACTTTACAAAATTGCCTGCACCTATTATATATATATACTTGTGTGTGTGTGTGTATCATCTAAAATTAACGTCATTGTATTTCCCCCAAATGAAAGTAAAGCTGACTCTCCAAGTTCCACGGTGCATTTTCTGTCATTTAAAACACCCCCCAGGGCTCACGGTGCTGCTGCCTTGTGAGAAGCGGAGCTCATACACCTGGGGAGGAGACGCGGCGGCGGAAAGAGAGGCCAGTTCACGTGGAAGAACAGGAAGAAGAGAGAGATGCTGATTCACGTATGAAAGGAAAAGCCCAAAATGCCAGGGGAGGGAAGGGCCACAGCACAGACCGTGGAGAGCAGCCAGGCCGGGGCGGTGAGGCGGGCTGGCCAAGGGTGGCTGAGCGGGCGGGAAGAGGCGCAGCGATGGCGGAGGGGTTTGACAGGGTCCCAAAGAATGAGGACGGGCGCCACAGGCTTCGTCCCCCCAAATTCATGTCGAAAGCCTAACCCCAATGTGATGGTACAGAGGGTGGAGCCCCCGGGGTGGGATTAGCACCCTCATCCCTCATAAAGAAAGACACCAGGGAGGTTACTTCCTCTCTCTCCACCATGTGAGGACACAGGAGAAAGACATTTGAAACCAGAAAGAGGGGCTCGGCACAAATCAGGTGGTCAGCACCTTGATCTTGGACGTCCAGCCTCCAGAACTATGAGAAGTCAACGTCTGCTGGGTGAGCACCTAGTCTGTGGAGTTCCATTAGAGCAGCCCGAGCCAACTGAGAGAACCCATTTGGCCCTGTGGGTCACCGTCGGCAGACAGTCTGAGAGCTGGTGGGGGGCGTGGGGATGATGGGGCTAATCCACAGCATTCATTTGAGACATTTAGTTTCAGAAGTTCAGGGAAGTGATCATAAGGTCCAGGAGGCAAGTGGAGTGACCTGCAGTGTCAAGCAGCGAGGTCTGCAGCCTGGAGCTGGGGTGACAGGGGAAGGCAGGCCATTCCAGGAGCCGTGGAGGCAGGAGGCACCCAGAGCGCAGGTTCAGGAGCCACAGCGTGAACGTGAGGAAGGTCAGCTCCAGACGCCTGGGAAGGAAGAAGTCCTGTTTGTAAAGCAGGCACCTGAGGGCCCGGGGAAGCCTCAGTTGGCTCCTGATTCACTCATCAAACACCGTGAGAGACCCTTGAAAAATGTGATGACTGTGGGGTGGAAACCGTCATCTGGAAGAGAGAGTAGAGAAGCTGGGGGCTCCGAGAACCCAGAGAAAGACAACCTGGACAATTAGGAAGGAAGTTTGAGCATCTAAAGAATGTTTGAAGCCCTCTGGTTTAAACATGAACCCCTCTCCGGGCCTTTCCATCCGCTCCCATGTCCTAGTGGGGGCCCCTCACATCCCCTGGGGTCACAGAAGGAAGGACCCTAGGAGAAGCACCCCCTTGTTAAGTGCTGAGCATGTTCCAAATCTCTGGTTTGTACCCTCCCAGCCAGTCCACGGGGAGGCACTGATGTCATTTCTTCTTTCCAAATGAGGGAGCAGAGGATAAGCAAAAGTTAGAAATTTGACTGGGGTCCTGGTCAACAGAGGCAAAGTAATGAAGCCCGACTTTCCCAGAGCCCCAACTGACACCTCTAGTCAACACTTTCTAGGCTATTAGCTTAGTTCATCTGCCCCTGGAAGGACCCCACTGCACTGCTGGCCTCATCCTGTGGTTAACCTGGGGCCACAGAGCAGGCTGCATAGTTGTTCCCAGGAGTTCAGACTCATTTCCTAAGACATGCATCTGGGGGTCTGCAGAGGCATCCTTCCATCTGGTAGACCCATGTCACTCCAAACAGCAGTGCCACAACACGAGGAACAGCCTTACCCACGCAGTGTGTCCCCCTTGGGGCTTACAGGCTAGAAGGGCTCTGGCTTGCAGACAGGCTCTGGCCAGCACTGTATTTCATTTAAATATTAAACATGAATGTTTGTAGGCAGGACATATGCTCGCATGTTCTGTTCCCACCAGCTGACCCCAGCAGCCCCCACATGTCTGCTGTGCACACAGGAATCCGAGTTGACCATCCCTGATTGAGTTTATATTAACCTATTCATGATCATTTTATTACATAGCTAATACAATTCAAAAGAACATCTTCTAGATCAAAAGATCTCTTGTTCAGGTAAAGGAGGACAGTGATTACTTGCAAAAGACCTGATTTCCCAAGAGCTTCTAGCAAAAATTAGGTCAGACAACAAACAAATTCTCCCAGTTTTCTCTGTAACATACATAAGCCACAAGCAGGAAAGCTGCATTCAGCTGATGTGAAAACAAAGTATATTCCCCACCAATGAATTAGGTTAAATGCAATCTTAGAACTTCACTGAAGATGTGATTCACAACAGGTGGAAACACAATGGCCTCTGAGAAACGTTCACTGGCAAGACTAGTTTTTTTTTTAACTTCACAAATCTGGAGACAAGAGGTTTGTTTATCCCCTACAACTGGGTCCTGGTGCAATGAGAAAATCACACACATCTGGGATTCCTGGAAAATGTGGGGAAGTGAGATGATAAAACGCTTAGGTCCCTGCTTCTGGTTGTGTTCTGATACCTGGGAGGAATTAGGGAGCAAAAGCACAGAATTAAAAGCCTTTTCTAAAACCAGATCCTACCTTCTGGGAACAAGGGATGAGGTTAAATTGGCTCCGTCCTGCACGCCCTGTCCTGTTGTGCACAGGCGCACACACACCTGGGGAAGGAGGTCAGAGCACACAGCTGGGCCAGCCTGTGGGGTGGGGAGGGGGGCGCTGGGTGCCGCAGTCGGTCTCTGGGAAACCACAGTCCGTGCTCTCACCATCTATGGCCCCAAGTCTATCTTGATTGCTGCAATTTTGCACAGATTTCATCTGCCCCCAGAGAAGCCGCGCTGGAGGTCTGCCCCTGGTGCGGATGCGCAGACGGGTCTCCGAGGGAAGGCGGTTCGCACGTGCCGGGCACCTCCGCCAAGCGCCCTTCTCCATATACCGACAGGCACAGCTGTGTGTGCAGGGAACGGTGGGCGCGACCCCGCTGGAACGCAGTTGCTAGGACACCAGGACTTCAAGCCGGGCTCTCGGCCAAGTGCAGGCTGGGCAGTTTACTCGCGCTTTTGGGCTGGTGCTCTTGGGGCGGCTGCCAGAGGTGGGGTCAGGGCCCCTAGAGTTGTTCCCCACTGTGGGGAAGCCTGTGGCCGTGAGGAGCTGTGCTACAGCGGGTGGGTCAGAGATCCACACCAGGGTCAGCGTCATTGCACAGGCAGCCCATGCGGCACCAGCCCCGGGGCTCCCAGCACGGAGCTCTGCAGGCGGAGCCTGGGGCAAAAGCAGCTGAGCACCTGCACCCGTTTATGCAGCCGATAGCAGTCGGCTGGTGCCTAGCGCCTGGATTAGAGCCACGTGGTCCCCAGGGCTCCTCTCCGGGCCTCTTCCTCCCTGGACTGTCTTCGAAAACACATACTCTTCCCGGGGTACAGTCACTGCCTCTCATGGGGGAGCCCCGCAATGCCCCCTCCTGGTGCTCACACCTGCGTATTCTCCTCCCTGTGTCTGGGCAGGACGAACTGACTTGCTTCTAGGGAATCTAACATGGAGAAGTGAGGGGATGTCACTTCGAAGATAAGTTTGTGACAGGCCTGGCTTTCACCTCACCACCGCGCCTGCTGCTCTGGAGGCGCCCATGTTGCGATGGACGGTGAGCGACCTTGTGCCTTGAGACGATGGTAACCTCGTGAGGGACCCTGGGCCAGAACCGCCGGACTCAGTCCCTCCCAGATTCCTGAGCACACAAGCTGTCAGACATTAAATGTTTGATGCTTTCAGACATTAGGTTTTGGGGTGATTTGTTACATAGCAATAGATAACTAATACAGATTTATAAGTCAATAATGTGGATATAACTGGGTTGTCTCAGTTTAGGTCTAGAAATACACGCCAAATTGTGACACCCAAAGCCCCACTCGCTCAGATGAGCAGGAGTCCAGTGTGCCTCCCGCCCCACAGCTGGGCCAGCATGCTGCCCTCTGCACAGGTGTGCTTGTCCCAGGCCCCTGATGGAGCTGAGGCCCCAGGGCCCAGGGCAGGGCTCAGCAGCTCCACCAGGGCTGCAGAGCTGGCTGGCTGGGAAGTGCTGCCACCCACACCAAAGGGGGAGGAGCTGAGACTGGGTGGTCCCGACACCCTTGGTCAGCCTGCTGCCTCCAGGCTCCAGACACTCCCAGGTAAACCCCATGCCCCGTGTCCGGTTCTGCCTGGAGATCTGGGGCTCGGACACCTCAGCAGCGTGGACTCCATGTGACTTGGTCACCACGCAGAGCGACAGTCCCCCTCGACCAGAGGAGCTGGACAGAGGGTCTCAGCTCTCCCTGCTCGAGCCAGGCCCAGACTCAGGGCTGTGGCCTCAGCTGCCCCCCTTATGCTGCAGAGCTCACACGGGTCTTTTGATGCAAAAAAGGACAATCTCCCCAGTCGGCAACCTCACTTGGCCAAGGAGCTCCCCGCAAAAGCGGCAAACAGCCTTGTGGGATTCAATTGCTATGACTGACCGAGGGGGCAGCCATGCCCAGAGTCGCCACGACAGCTGCCTCACAGACCGGGAGGCCCTCTCGCTCCCAGCCCCCTGAAGGAGGCACAGGGCCGGCCCATGGCCCCATCGCTCCCAGCAGCTCAGCCTCAGGACTCTGCCCCTTCTCCGCCCCCCTGATGGCCGGGGTCAACCCAGCGGCCCAAACACTCCCCACTGATTTGTTGTGGGGAGAAGTGGGCATGTGTCTCTCTGCCCTCCTAGAGATCCTGGTCTCTTTCTGCCCAGTCCCCGGACTTCCCAGGAAGCCTTCTGCGCCTGGTTACTGTTCTTATCTTGCACAGAAAATCTCAGAAAGTCCTTGCTTGACAGTTGCACACAACACAGAGTTGAATGAGAGGCACAGCCTGGCCTTAAAGGGTTATGGAAAAGCTCAAGAAGGTAGCGGTGGGTGTCGGCAGGTAAAAGGGAAGCACTAGATAAGGGACATGCTTAGCCTTAGCTCTGAAGGTTAGGAGAAAAATTTCCCAATAGAGAAGCTCAAAGCAAGGACAGTAAAGGCCAAGCAGCCATGCAAAGCAAAGGCACAGCAGGCACGGTAGGGGCTGAAGAGCTCCTCTGAGCAGGGCTGATGTTGGATAAGCAGCTGAAAGAACCTCCAGGGAGGCTGGAAATGTTAGCTACGGCTGCTCTGCAAGGACCCTGGATTCCCCTGTAAGGGAGCTGGGGGATCGGGGGGCGGAAAACCAGTCATCCCTGGAGGTGCTGAAAGTGGGCATCACTTGGGTTTTGTGTGTGGTTTAGGACAATAACTCTTAAATAATGTCTGGCCAGTGCTTGTGTATTAAGAGCCCACTATACTCCCAACCTGTTACCAGAAAACTAGGCACATAAGTAAGCTTAGTTCTGCTGTGGGTTAAACTGGTAGACTTCTCAGCAGTCCCCACACCTGCAGAAGCTCCTTTTCAGATACAAGCAAGACCCTGAGACTCACATTGTTCTGTTGTTTGGTCATTAGGCTCCCAGCAACTTAGAACATTTAATTCTTTGCAGCAAATTCTCATTATTCTATCTATGTACCTAAAAGCTGGAAAACTATTTGCTCAACTAGAAGTGTTTCACGATTACAACCTCTGACTAGTACAGCCTGGCACCCCCTCCCTAATCTTCCCATCCCAACCGCTCGTTACTGTGAATGAGGTTTAAATACCTTAAAATCACTTCCTCTACATTGAAAGGATGGGCTCTGTGTACAGGTGACAGGGCTTATTCCTGGAACCTTGGGTTTAGAGCATGATATATTTAGGTCTCCAGGCCCTGCGAATAACTGTATGAACTCGGACCTTTTGTTTAACTTACTGGAATCTGCGTCCTCACTCAAACCAGGAAAAATTATCTCTCACCAGGGGAGCCTGGGGTTGCCTGGTGAAGTCTGGTGAGAAGGCCTGTGCCCTTAGAGATGCCCCAGTCTGTCTCTGGGCTGAGGGAGGGCCACACACGGGTGCAGAACTCCCTCCAAGTGCAAAGGGCAGTGGTTTTATTGGTCTGTAGCCTGGCCATGAATAAATACCTGATTCCCATGATATTTCCAAATAGTGAAGATTTCTTTATAAGCCACTTCTGTTCTGTGGGTCCTTACACCTGAGGACCCTACATTGGGAACGTCTTGATAACATTAGCTCAAGTTCTTTCTGGTCCCGTCACAGATAATGTGTGATCTTATTCTCTGCCAGGAAGTGCACACTGGAACTAATGAATGGGACACAGTCCTTGATGTTCCTGGGGAAATAATGAGTGAGGATTGTCAAATCCATTGAAAAAGTGATTGTGTGTGTGTATATATATATATATATATATATATGGAGATTCTTTAAGTCCCTGCTCAGATGGAACAGCAGAATATCGCCCACATTGAACACCACAGAATACTGAAGGGGACAGACAGCTGCCAAGTCACACAAAGAGTGGAGAATAAAGCGCACACTTCATTCAAAGGACCGATATTTTAGAGTGATAAGAGAAACCCATGTATTTACTGCCAGAGTGTCGGGATTTTCACCACTGAAAATTTGTTGTTATGCTGTTTATTTATATTTTCTTCCCCAAATCCATTTGTTCTTTCATTTAATAACTGGTCCAAGTATTTCCAGTGGGTGAGCATCTTCTGTGGGCCAGGCAACGTGCTCCACCTGCAGTCCTGGCCGTGGGATGGCCTTTGTGCTCAGGACAGCAGGCAGGGGACGCCGGTCCCCACCACCCCGCAGGGAGGGACACACTCTCACCAACGCCCACAGCAGGCAGGCTAGCTCTTGCTCTGCAGACCGTCCACTCGGAGCACAGCTGTGGCATCTTCCTCATTGCAAACATCACATTTGAAGGCTCTCTCTGTCTTTATGCCTGCAAGCATTGCTCATTTAAATAATGCTCCAACAGCCTTGGGGGTTTGCTCGTCCCAAGCAGAGCAGCACCTTGCCAGCTTGCCAGGTACCCCTCATACCTAGCCCTCTGCTGCAGCAGGCCCAGGCCACTCTGGGCCAAGATGGGGCTTGAGCCAGCAGGTTGAAGCATGGTGTGAGACATTCTTGTGACACCCTCAACAAAAGCCAGGTGCACTGAATCACTTTCTCTGTCAAGCTGCCCTGAGATTCACATCTATCCTGAGCTACCAGCACATCTGAGAAGGTTCCAGAACCCCAGGGGTGAAAACGGGCCTCAGGTGGCTGATGTGTGATACGGCATTCTCTTGTAAAATCTGCATGTAAATAAGAGAATTCTTTGACCCTCCAGTAAACTTCAATGACAATGATAGTAACACAACAGCAAAGCAAAGGAAGTAGCGATGCTGTTGCTACGGACCGTCAGCTTTACTCACCTCAGAGACAACCTGAGACCGGGGACGGATGTGGGGGGGGGGGGAAGAGCACTGCTGGGATGGGGAGAGAGGCAGAGGGAAAGGCCCCGCAAGGGTGCCCGTCAGTGTCCTGGGGCCACCTGAGCAGCTAAGCGCACACTGCGTGGCAGGAAACACCAGAAACCCACCCCCGCACGGTGCTGGGGGCCAGAGGTCTGACATCAAGGTGTGGGCTGGGCTGCACTCCCTCCAGAACCTCTAAGAAAGGTCCATCCTGCCTCTTCCAGCTTCTGGGGGCATCAGGGGTTCTTGGCTTGTGCCCACATTCCTCCAACTGCACTTCCACAACCACACGGCATCTGTCCTCCAAAATGAAGCTCAAAAAAGTCCCAAAACAAGTCAGAGCATTATATTATTTTCCTCAGAGCTCAGCCTCTGAACCAAGAGCCCAGGCGCCCTCTATGCCAAACCAGTGCACCTGTGCCCCTGAGGACCCTGCCACCCCGCCAGCCGCCGCTGAGGCACACCGCCCATCCTGGGCAGAGCGAAGAGCACGCAGCGCCACCGTCCCCACCTGCTCTTGGGTGGGATGGGCCCCCAGTGCCGTGACAGGGGCCCGGGCGATGAGAGGCAGAGGGGTCACTCCACCTGGAAGCCCGCATGCCTCCCCGGCCTCCTCCCGGTGTTGGCCTCAACTCGGCGTTGGCCTCTGCAGGCTCCCTCACTGGCCACGCACGGACCTGTGGTCCCTCTCCGCAGAGGGGAAAGCTGGTGAGAAACCCACATCGCATCAGACAACTCTCAGTCACTGGGAAAATTATTATTAGAAAGTGTGGCTTCCTATTTGGGAAAAAAAAACAATAAAGCCATATACTCTCCTAATCCTTTATATCAAAATAAATTCCATATGGATCAAAACAATGGAAAAAATTTGGATTAAAATCACTACTAAGAGGGGCAGAGCCAGGATGGTGGCGTGAGCAGAGCAGCGGAAATCTCCTCCCAAAACCACATGTATCTATGAAAATATAACAAAGACAACTCTTCCTAGAATAAAGAACAGAGCACACAGGACAACATCCACACCACATCCACACCTGCGAGAACCCAGCGCCTGGCAAACGGGGTAAGATACAAGCCCCGGCCTGGCGGGACCCGAGCGCCCCTCCCGCAGCTCCCTGTGGGAGGAGAGGAGTCAGCAGGGAGGGAGAAAGAGCCCAGGACTCCTGAACACCCAGCCCCAGGATTCCGGACCAGAGCGCAGACACAGCGCATGCACGGGGTCCTGGATACTCGGGAAACAGGGCAGCAGGACCGGTAAGTGGGTGCCTGAGAACGACAACAGAGAACAAAGAAACAGGAGCGGCCATTTTTTTTTTCTTTTTGCGAGTGCTTTTTGGAAGCCTTAAAGGGACAGGGACCCCAATACTAGGGAAACAGGGAAGCAAGACTGGTGAGCGGGTGCCTGAGACCAGTGCCTGAGGACAAAGAAAATCGTGCATTTTTCTTTTTTCTTCGTTTTTTAAATTATTTATTTATTTATTTATTTTTTGCTGTTGTTTTGATTTGAAGAGTGCTTTTTGAAAGTCTTAAAGGGGCAGGGCAGGATACTTAGTCCAGAGGCAGGGAATCTGGGGATCTCTGGGCACTCTAACCCCCTGGGCAGCAGGGAGCACGGAGGCCCCTTACGGAAATAAATAGCCTCCCGGCCGCTCCCCCTCCAATGGGGCTCCACCATTTTGGAGCAGTAGCCGGAGCCAGGCCACGCCCACAGCTACAACAGAGATAAACTCCATAGGAGCCGGGCAGGAAGCAGAAGCCCTGTCTGTGTGCAGCTGCCCAGCACAAGCCACTAGAGGTTGCTGTTCTCACAGGAGAGGAAGGCCACAAACCAACAAGAAGGGAAGCTCTCCCAGCTGTCACTCGTACCAGCTCTGCAAACTATCTCTATCACCATGAAAAGGGAAAACTACAGGCAGACAAAGATCACAGAGTCAACAACTGAGAAGGAGACAGACCTAACCAGTCTTCCTGAAAAAGAATTCGTAATAAAAATCATGAACATGCTGACAGAGATGCAGAGAAAAATGCAAGAGCAATGGGATGAGATGCAGAGAAAAATGCAAGAGCAGTGGGATGAAGTCCGGAGGGAGATCACAGATGTCAGGAAGGAGATCACAGAAGTGAAACAATCCCTGGAAGGATTTATAAGCAGAATGGATAAGATGCAAGAGGCCATTGAAGGAATAGAAGCCAGAGAACAGGAACGTATAGAAGCTGACATAGAGAGAGATAAAAGGATCTCCAGGAATGAAACAACACTAAGAGAACTATGTGACCAATCCAAAAGGAATAATATTCGTATTATGGGGGTACCACAAGAAGAAGAAAAAGGAAAAGGGATAGAAAGTTTCTTTGAAGAAATAATTGCTGAAAACTTCCCCAAACTGGGGGAGGAAATAATCGAACAGACCACGGAAATACACAGAACCCCCAACAGAAAGGATCCAAGGAGGACAACACCAAGACACATAATAATTAAAATGGCAAGGATCAAGGACAAGGAAAGAGTTTTAAAGGCAGCTAGAGAGAAAAAGGTCACCTATAAAGGAAAACCCATCAGGCTAACATCAGACTTCTCGACAGAAACCCTACAGGCCAGAAGAGAATGGCATGATATATTTAATGCAATGAAACAGAAGGGCCTTGAACCAAGGATACTGTATCCAGCACGACTATCATTTAAACATGATGGCGGGATTAAACAATTCCCAGAAAAGCAAAAGCTGAGGGAATTTGCTTCCCACAAACCACCTCTACAGGGCATCTTACAGGGACTGCTCTAGATGGGAGCACTCCTAAAAAGAGCACAGAACAAAACACACAACATATGAAGAATGGAGGAGGAGGAATAAGAAGGGACAGAAGAAAAGAATCTCCAGACAGTGTATATAAAAGCTCAATAAGCGAGCTAAGTTAGGCAGTAAGATACTAAAGAGGCTAACCTTGAACCTTTGGTAACCACGAATTTAAAGCCTGCAATGGCAATAAGTACATATCTCTCAATAGTCACCCTAAATGTAAATGGACTTAATGCACCAATCAAAAGACACAGAGTAATAGAATGGATAAAAAAGCAGGACCCATCTATATGCTGCTTACAAGAAACTCACCTCAAACCCAAAGACATGCACAGACTAAAAGTCAAGGGATGGAAAAACATATTTCAGGCAAACAACAGCGAGAAGAAAGCAGGGGTTGCAGTACTAATATCAGACAAAATAGACTTCAAAACAAAGAAAGTAACAAGAGATAAATAAGGACACTACATAATGATAAAGGGCTCAGTCCAACAAGAGGATATAACCATTCTAAATATATATGCACCCAACACAGGAGCACCAGCATATGTGAAACAAATACTAACAGAACTAAAGAGGGAAATAGACTGCAATGCATTCATTTTAGGAGACTTCAACACACCACCCACCCCAAAGAATAGATCCACTGGGCAGAAAATTAGTAAGGACACAGAGGCACTGAACAACACACTAGAACAGATGGACCTAATAGACATCTATAGAACTCTACATCCAAAAGCAAAAGGATATACATTCTTCTCAAGTGCACAAGGAACATTCTCCAGAATAGTCCACATACTAGCTCACAAAAAGAGCCTCAGTAAATTCCAAAATGTTGAAATTCTACCAACCAATTTTTCAGACCATAAAGGTATAAAACTAGAAATAAATTCTACAAAGAAAACAAAAAGGCTCACAAACACATGGAGGCTTAACAACATGCTTCTAAATAATCAATGGATCAACGAACAAATCAAAATAGAGATCAAGGTATATATAGAAACAAATGACAACAACAACACAAAGCCCCAACTTCTGTAGGACGCAGGGAAAGGAGTCTTAAGAGGAAAGTATATAACAATCCAGGCACACTTGAAGAAGGAAGTACAATCCCAAATGAATAGTCTAACATCACAATTATGGAAACTGGAAAAAGAAGAACAAATGAGGCCTAAAGTCAGCAGAAGGAGGGACATAATAAAGATCAGAGAAGAAATAAACAAAATTGAGAAGAATAAAACAAGAGCAAAAATAAATGAAACCAAGAGCTGGTTCTTTGAGAAAATAAACAAAATAGATAAGCCTCTAGCCAAACTTATTAAGAGAAAAAGAGAATCAACACAAATCAATATAATCGGAAATGAGAATGGAAAAATCACGACAGACCCCACAGAAATACAAAGAATTATTAAAGACTACTATGAAAACCTATATGCCAACAAGCTGGAAAACCTAGAAGAAATGGACAACTTCCTAGAAAAATACAACCTCCCAAGACTGACCAAGGAAGAAACACAAAAGTTAAACAAACCAATTACGAGCAAAGAAACTGAAACGGTAATCAAAAAACTACCCAAGAACAAAACCCCAGGGCTGGATGGATTTACCTCGGAATTTTATCAGACACACAGAGAAGACATAATACCCATTCTCCTTAAAGTGTTCCAAAAAATAGAAGAGGAGGGAATACTCCCAAACTCATTCTATGAAGCCAACATCACCCTAATACCAAAACCAGACAAAGACCCCACCAAAAAAGAAAATTACAGACCAATATCCCTGATGAATGTAGATGCAAAAATACTCAATAAAATATTAGCAAGCAGAATTCAACAGCATATCAAAAGGATCATACACCATGACCAAGTGGGATTCATCCCAGGGATGCAAGGATGGTACAACATTCGAAAATCCATCAACATCATCCACCACATCAACAAAAAGAAAGACAAAAACCACATGATCATCTCCATAGATGCTGAAAAAGCATTTGACAAAATTCAACATTCATTCATGATAAAAACTCTCAGCAAAATGGGAATAGAGGGCAACTACCTCAATATAATAAAGGCCATATATGATAAACCCACAGCCAACATTATACTGAACAGTGAGAAGCTGAAAGCTTTTCCTCTGAGATCGGGAACTAGACAGAGATACCCACTCTACCCACTGTTATTTAACATAGTACTAGAGGTCCTAGCCACAGCTATCAGACAAAACAAAGAAATACAAGGAATCCAGATTGGTAAAGAAGAAGTTAAACTGTCACTATTTGCAGATGATATGATATTGTACATAAAAAACCCTAAAGACTCCACTCCAAAACTACTAGAACTGATAGCGGAATACAGCAAAGTTGCAGGATACAAAATTAACACACAGAAATCTGCAGCTTTCCTATACACTAACAATGAACCAATAGAAAGAGAAATCAGGAAAACCATTCCATTCACAATTGCATCAAAAAGAATAAAATACCTAGGAATAAACCTAACCAAAGAAGTGAAAGACCTATACCCTGAAAACTACAAGTCACTCTTAAGAGAAATTAAAGGGGACACTAACAAATGGAAACTCATCCCATGCTCATGGCTAGGAAGAATTAATATCATCAAAATGGCCATCCTGCCCAAAGCAATATACAGATTTGATGCAATCCCTATCAAATTACCAGCAACATTCTTCAATGAACTGGAACAAGTAATTCAAAAATTCATATGGAAACACCAAAGACCCCGAATAGCCAAAGCAATCCTGAGAAAGAAGAATAAACTAGGGGGGATCTCACTCCCCAACCTCAAGCTCTACTACAAAGCCATAGTAATCAAGACAATTTGGTACTGGCACAAGAACAGTGGAACAGATTAGAGACTCTAGACATTAACCAAAACATATATGGTCAATTAATATTTGATAAAGGAGCCATGGACATACAATGGCGAAATGACAGTCTCTTCAACAGATGGTGCTGGCAAAACTGGACAGCTACATGTAGGAGAATGAAACTGGACCATTGTCTAACCCCATACACAAAAGTAAATTCAAAATGGATCAAAGACCTGAATGTAAGTCATGAAACCATAAAACTCTTAGAAAAAAACACAGGCAAAAACCTTTTAGACATAAACATGAGTGACCTCTTCTTGAACATATCTCCCTGGGCAAGGAAAACAACAGCAAAAATGAACAAGTGGGACTATATTAAGCTGAAAAGCTTCTGGACAGCAAAAGACACCATCAATAGAACAAAAAGAAACCCTACAGTATGGGAGAATATATTTGTAAATGACACATCCAATAAAGGCTTGACGTCCAAAATATATAAAGAGCTCACATGCCTCAACAAACAAAAACCAAATAATCCAATTAAAAAATGGGCAGAGGAACTGAACAGACAGTTCTCCAAAAAAGAAATACAGATGGCCAACAGACACATGAAAAGATGCTCCACATCGCTAATTATCAGAGAAATGCAAATTAAAACTACAATGAGGAATCACCTCACACCAGTAAGGATGGCTGCCATCCAAAAGACAAACAACAAATGTTAGTGAGGCTGTGGAGAAAGGGGAACCCTCCTACACTGCTGGTGGGAATGTAAATTAGTTCAACCGTTGTGGAAAGCAGTATGGATGTTCATCAAAATGCTCAAAACAGACCTACCATTTGACCCAGGAATTCCACACCTAGGAATTTACCCTAAGAACGCAGCAATCAAGTTTGAGAAAGACAGATGCACCCCTATGTTTATCACAGCACTATTTACAATAGCCAAGAATTGGAAGCAACCTAAATGTCCATTGGTAGATGAATGGATAAAGAAGATGTGGTACATATACACAATGGAATACTACTCAGCCATAAGAAAAGGGCAAATCCTACCATTTGCAGCAACATGGATGGAGCTGGAGGGTATTATGCTCAACAAAATAAGCCAAGCGGAGAAAGAGAAATACCAAATGATTTCACTCATCTGTGGAGTATAAGAACAAAGGAAAAACTGAAGGAACAAAACAGCAGCAGAATCACAGAACTCAAGAATGGACTAACAGGTACCAAAGGGAAAGGGACTGGGGAGGATGGGTGGGTAGGGAGGGATAAGGGGGGGAAGAATAAGGGGGGTATTAAGATTAGCATGCATGGTGGGGGAGAGAAAGGGGGAGGGCTGTACAACACAGAGAAGACAAGGAGTGATTCTACAACATTTTGCTATGCTGATGGACAGTGACTGTAAAGTGGTTTATAGGGGGGACCTGGTATAGGGGAGAGCCTAGTAAACATAATATTCTTCATGTAAATGTAGATTAAAGATTAAAAAAAAAAGAGAAAGAAAAGGGGGATTACTCCTTGATAGGATAAAACTAACTGTAAATCAACAATTAATGCATGCCTAAAATATCCTTAATTTTGATCACTTAAAGGGTGTCAGATGATTGGTTATGGAGGTACACTTTTCTGATAATATTCCTTTCTCTTAAAAAAAAAAAAAGCAGTTCCTGTGTGGTGACCTCCAATGAGTTCTACACAATGGTATAAAGGGCATATCAAAGTGTGGGCAAAGGGTCTGTTTGTGTTCATACAGAGGATCAAAGCCTAATTTGGCTACCCAGAAAATGAAGTAAGATACGATATGAAGAAGAACTTCCAACATCAGCACTCTCTGGAAGACTCATACCAGAAGATGATCATCAAAAAACCTCAACAAAGATCCAGGCTATGCTGCAGTTGTAGCTGCATTTATCCCACCAGTTCCTGGACTTGCCATGGGAATGAAGAAGGAGATATCTAAGCTGGCCTGTGCTTTCAGTAAAACAACAAATTTGACTGGATCTATACTGTTGGAACTCAACCAAGAATTAGGAGAAGTGCAAGTTGTAGCGCTCCAAAATCTTACAACTACAGACTATCTACTGTTAAAAGAACATATGGGATGTGAACAGTTCCCAGGAATGGGTTGTTTTAATTTGTCTGATTTCTCTCAGACTGTTCAAGTACAGTTGGACAATATCCATCATATCATAGACAAATTTTCACAAATGCCTAGGGTGCCTAACTGGTTTTCTTGGCTTCACTGGAGGTGGCTGGTAATTATAGATCTGCTTTGGTTATGTAACTGTATTCCTATTATGTTAATGTGTGTGCACAATTTAATTATTAGTTTAAAACCTATACATGCTTAAGGTACTCTACAAGAAGGTATGTCAAAGAAATAATCAATCCTCCCATGTTTTCTTCTGTCCGCTACCTCTATAGCTTTTCTTCTTCCTTCCTAATTACAACCCTTAAATAGAATTCGTGCCTCATATCGAATTTACCGAGTATCATAATTCCTCCAAGTGGTAAAGATACCTCAAGACAAATGCTGGGCATAGAAGCCACAGGGCATAAATCTGCAAAGAAGTAAAAAGCTAACCTTTTCAAACAATATGGCTTCTCTCTCACTTACCAACTTTACATCTCCTTGTATGGCCCCGGAAGATGACTGGTTAGCCAGAGACGGGTAAGATTCTTCAAGGGAGGAACAACCTAAGACAGGCACAGTCGCAGGCGGGCCATCAGGTGAGAAATTGGGGACCAAGAGAGGTGAGGCTTAGAACCTCACCCCCCCCTGTTTTGAGAGAAATCTTCTGCATCCGTGGATGTTTTATTGCCCTTGTCTAGCTTGGATTAGCACATAGTCTACAGGCACACACCTGATCATCTACAATTGCTCTCTTACAACACTAAACTATGTTTTCTACCTTTATCTTGCATCTACCTACCACTTCAGCATTTTATTAAAAATAAAAATAATAATAATAATAAGGGGAGAAATGTGGGATCCACGCATAAATCAAGTATAAAAATCAAATGAATATTCATATTTGACCTGATTGTTTATAGTTCATGATGCGTGATCAAAACCGAAAGTTTCTGTGATGACTGCCCTTGTACTGTTCACCATGTAAGAACTTATTCACTGTGTAAGAATTCGTTCACCATGTAAGAACTTGTTCGTTAGGCTTCAGAAGATTGGAGACTGACGAGAATTAGGCTTGGGGTGGATTAGTGATTGTGCATTGAGCATTGAGTCCCCTATACAGAATTTTATTGTTGTTAACAACCATTTGATCAATAAATATGAGAGATGTCCTCTCAAAAAAAAAAAATCACTACTAAGAGGTTTGGATAAATATATTCAGAATTTGGTGATAAGAAAAGTCCCTTTAAGTATGTCAACATAACTAGAAACCTATTTTAAAGAATGATTAATAAGTTTTACACATATTTTTTAATCTACATGGCAAACAAAACACACAAACAACAATACTTAAAGAAAAATGATTATCATGAATATTTATAATCATGAAGTAATATTCTTGATATACCATGAGGGCTTTAACAATAAGTAAGCAATGATTTTCAAAAATATGGATAATTCATGAAAGATAAGAAAAATTAAATAAACATATAAAGACCTTCAACACCTCTCAAAATTAAAGAAATATAATTCAAGTAATATATTTGTATATATATTCAGAGAAATGAAAAGCATTGGCAATGTCGGACAAAAATTCAAAACACTGACACATCCCTGAATGTCAACACAAGTCTGGGGATCTTCTTGGTAATATTTTCATTAGCATTTTAAACATGCACACCATGACCCACTCACTTCAGTGTGTGCATTTATCCTAAAGAGACAATTGCTTTTCAAGTATTTAAGTTTAAGGATAGCCACAGCAGTGCTGTCACAGCAGAAGAAAATAAAAGAAACAGGAAACAAGAATATAAATATATAACTGAAATGTCCATCAATAATTGTTTGGTTGGAAAAAGTTCTGATTATATTCATAAATGGAACAGAACAAGGCATCCACTAAAAGTAATGGTATAAATCTATATTTATGAATATGGAACAATGCTCATATGTGTCGATTAAGTTAACACACACAGTTTTGGTGACTTAACAAAACAGAAATGTGTTCTTCACTCCCACAAATCCAACAGGTAGCAGGGGTCAGAGAGGTGTGCTCCACTCTGCACAGCCGCATGAGGCCCCGGATTTTCAGAGGTCCATGACAAATGGACTAGCTAGCTGCAATGAGAGGTGGAGAAAAGTGACCCAATAGCAGACATTAGGAGGCAGAAACAGCACGAGCCGTTCACTGATCAACACCTGGGGAGAGAAGCCGGACAGCCAAGAATGAGAATGGCGGCACCAGGAAGTGAGAGGCGGACTGTGAGGGGACGAACTGCATGCTCAGTGTGGGGACTCTTGATTTTGAAGCCCTTAGGCGGCTGGACAGATGCTCTGGAGCTTAAGAAAGCATCCAAGCTGGAGAAGGGGCTGGAAGGACCAGCACCTAGGTAGACACAGAGCTAAGAGAGTGGAATGAGCCTGCCCGGCAAGCATGAATTTGCAGACATAGCTATAGAAGATAGCAGCTTAGCCGGTGTGATGTGACTAGGAGTTGTCCTATAAAACTCCTATAACAAACAAATGAAAATCCAGTTATAGCAGTTAAAAGCTCTGCCCTGAAAGGGAAGACTTGAAGCTTATCAACAAAGTGCCTAAGTCATGAAAAAGTAAGGTGCCAGAGGCCAGAAAGTTATCTGGTCTAATTTCACAGATATGCACATGCTACAGGCTAGCCAAGCACACCATAGAATGGATAGTTCGGTTGGTAGCCCTGATGTTGACACCTGTACTCTTTATATTCTTTGGGGTCTCATCTAGCTTTCTGCTTTACTTCTGATTCATTCATTCAACAAGCAAGCACCACTCTGAGTTGTAACTGTAGTGGTGGTTAGGTTCACAGAGACAATTAGGACTGTCCACAGTCTACAGGGAGACCAACAGACCGAATGTTCAAAGATGAGGTGGTGTTCACCAGAGGGTCTAAGGGAGAAGGGAACATGGGGCAGGAAGGAAAGGAACCAGACCTAAGAAGAGCATGGCCTGGGAATGTGCCCCAAAGGGCATGGCCCTGCGGTGGGACTGCGCGCCGTTCTGCATGGCTGGCTCTCCGGGCAAGGGGCACGTTGACCCTCCACTTGTGAACTTACGTGTGGTACTCACTTCTCACATTGGAAAAGCAGCCACACTTCCCAGGAATTAATGGGAAAAAGGTGTCCATATTGTTGCTATAAAACTGAACTCTTCACTTTTGAGGATTGTGTTCATTTCTTCATTTCGGTGTAACACACTGCACAAAATAACTACCATTATTTTTTCCCTCTCTAATGTTTATTTGGAGTTTTTCTCATTCTCTCTATATGTTCAGTCTTTGGTTGTTGTTTTTGTTTCCCATTAGAGAGGGAATAAATCACATCTTGCTCAAAACACTGTCTTTATTATTTCTGTATGCATCTTCCAGTTGTCTGTGGTGATTTTAATGTTGCATTTTTAAATGCCAGTATGTCTTAATAACATGGTATACCTTTTGCTTTTGCAAAAACATCACATTATTCAATGTACGTAACCGCAAAAGGATATGACTCTTATGTAATTTATGTGTCCTTGTGGTGTATTATTAATGTGTGCACTTTATAAGGGTATAATTTTGGAAGCAATTTTCCATAAAAATTGTTATAAGTGTTATCTTATAAATTTGAGATAATTTGGCACAATATTCATTTAACCAAATTACCCCAGTAATAACATCTCTTCATTTGTAAATACCAGTTTAGACTGACATTACACACTTTTGGTAAGACAGTGAGTCTTGTAGATGCACACTGATATTGCTGCATAATTTAGGGTGAGGAGTACCTTGCTCTACTCCCATAGGAAGGCCAGCTTTGTTCCCCCCAATTGAAATGCACACCTAGACACTCTGCAGCAAAACCAACACTTTCTCACAAAATGCTAAGACTCTAATAACATTTGATTCTACGAAGCCATCGAGGCAGGTGTACATATCAAAGTGAAAAGTGGACTGGCATTAAGAGAACTTAGAACCATGGGCCTTTTGGCAGTGGCTTTGCGGCTTTGGACCTGAAATGTCAGATCATCTTCCGTCTCTTTACTCGATTACATGAAGATGATGAGATTGGACTGGATCACAAAGATTCCTTGGAGCATAAAATCAACTGTCCTTGATGTACTTCAGTACTTCATTATGTATTAATCTATCTTGTCTCTTTTAAAGGTCTGCCTATCCCATCTCTACCAAACCATTGCAAAGTCATCTACCCTACGGTGTGGATCTTGCCATTCAACCACTTTTGTAAAGTGCTTAAATAGCCTTCCATGTTCACAGTTAGGACTAAGGAGTCCTGAGGCCTGTGCTCAGGTCCTGCCTCCATCACTGGTTCTGTGTCCTTGAGAAATTCACTTCTCCTGTACACAGGGCGCTTTGGGTGTGCTGTATGACCTCCCTGAGCCTGAATTCCAGTTTTTTCATTGGTAAAGTGGGATGATAATGCCTTTCACAAGGATATGGTGAAGAGGCTCACGGAGAGAATGCCAGTAAGGGCTGTGGCACAGTGCCTGACTCATGGGACACTGCAAGAAATGTAGCTAATAACCAAGCATGAGAGTACTGGGAAAGACTAGGTCTTAAGGAAAGTCCACTCTCTCTTCCCAAACTCCACCTGGCACAGAGGGAAAGTGAAGCTAATGATCAGGAATGAAGCAGCTCCCTTTGTCTCCATCACAGCACACTAGAAGCATTAGACCAATATTGCTTAAATTAAATTGAAAGCACACTCTGATTTTATTTTAAAATATATGGCAAAAAATGGAACAGGGAGACGAAAGTCGTCATTATACCCAATGATGCCCTGTGTTCACGGAAGGCAGAACCACACTATGGATTTTTGCACAAGCACAAAGCTACCTGCAAGCAGCAGATGCAAGACACCATTGAGTAGGAGTCTCAGAACAAAGTGGTGGGCCAGCAGGAGGCTGGCAGAGCTTCCAAAGGCCTTGAAACCAGGCTGGGGACAGAACGAACGGCCTCGGTGGTTAGGAACAAAGGCATTAATGCGCTAATTCTCTTTGTGATTCTGAGTGTAAATGTCCTGGTCCCTGGAGTCCATATGAATGACAGATGATGACTAACAGGCCAACTGCTCTCCCTGGCCCAGGCTGTGCTGATGCCTGGCCAGCATCTTTAAACAATGAGTGAGGTTTGGGAATAAAACACACTTTGCTTAGCTGTGTCCATTACCAAGTAAATCATGGCATACTGGGGCTAGGCAGAATATCAGAGTTCTATTCTTCATAGCTAAATTTCTATGTGCATTGAATCTTTTATTGACAGGGAAATCTCTTCCCCCTCCTTCAACCCAGCTATTTATCATGTATTCAGTATATATTATCTGATCGCCAACTCTGCCAGGAGGAGAGAATGATAACAAGCCACAGCCCCACCTTCTGAGGGCTTACATCTGCCATGGCCAGCAGGCCCCACTTGTTCTTTCTGAATACCCTCTCCTAAGCCCATCCTTCCCTTCCCGTTCCCAGGGACTCACGAGGTCAGGTGGAGGCACTGATCCAAACTGTCCTGAAAAGAACAAAATAAAACCCCAAAGGTCTCTCCAGGAAAGAGACCTGGGTCTCCAGAGAGGCCAACCCTAGCCAACCACCCATTAGTCACTGAAAATGCCTCAGAGACAGCTAAGAGGTGGGTAAAATGGTATAAATTATTAGGCCTGTGGTACAAAAGGGAACCCAGCCTGGGCTGCTGTGTGTCAGTACAAACCTGCCTTTACTGGCTGCCCAAGAATTTTTCTCACTGGGGTTTGAACGGGCTTGGAACACCAGCCTGCCCGCATTCAGGGCTGGGAACAGTCAAGGCAGCAGAAGCGTTTTACAAGAGGGAATTTGACTTTGGTTCCGAAACACGTATGCGGAATCCTTGCATCTCAGCTCTCTATTGAATCATCTTCACGTGAAATGTTTTCAACCAATAGGGGTGGAGTTAGGCATAGAATTAGCAAATCTTTAGTAAGAACCTACTTTTTATTCTGCTCTAAAATTGCCTTTCAAGACCAAGGGAGAAATTTAAGACAGGACTCCCACTCTCAGGAGATTAAAATCTGTGAGAACATGGAAACAAAACGCAAGAGAAGAAACGATTTGGGTTAGGCTGTATGAGGTTTTCAGTCGTGTAGCACATACTGACAGGAGCAGGTGCTGTCAGGGGACACCTGGAGCGGCTGAATCTCGGCAGAGGGGGTCGCCTTCTCAATGTGGGGCCCATGCAATCTTACTCTGAAAGCTCTTCTAGGACCACCAGATGGGCCTCTGTGTTCAGACACAGAAGAAAACTTGGAGCTGACCCAAACCTAGACATGCACCACAAAACCACAGAAACTCCACAGAAGTTTCAGAGCGGAACCTTTTAGTTCCATCTCAACAGAAGGGAGAGAGGCGCTATGTTCATGTGGATACAAAAACAACACTTCTCTAAAAGATTTCAAATCCCCACTTAATTCTCACCATTTTCCATCTGTGGTGACATGGTGGTAATGTCACAGGAATGTTGCGAAGTCACACACAAATGCAATAATTATTACAGCCCAGAGACTAGTCATACGCAGCCCAGAAACCTGGCAATACATTTCTGTATAGCTGATGGTGGCCTGACAGCCAAATTCCCCATGTGCTTCAGAAAGAATTTTCACTACCCATGAAGCCAGTTGACTAGCCAGGGCTGTCTGGGGTGTCAGGGGGGTCAGACCTTGTTGATAGCAATCAGGGGTCTGAAGTGAGATCCTCAGAGGCTGGTCAAATTCTTAAGTTATGCTTTAATCTTGGGCACACTGTTTCCAAACTTGTGCAGAGAGCTTCAGTACTATAATTTGAAAATGTGATTCAATTCCACAAACACATATTGAGCATATAATCTGTGCCAGGCACTCTGCAAGACACAGGAATATAGAGATAAATACTGTTTCTTGCTCTTAATGGGGACCTAGTCTGACAAGAAAAACATAAGCAAGTAAGCACAAGGGATGTAAAAAAATTCTTGTGTTGCAGGTACCACTTTTATACCATTGGTGCAGGTTGAGGGCAGAACAAAGCTACAAGCCTGTTAGGCTGACTACCATTTTCTCCTTTATCATAAATCATAAAATATTTGTTTAGAACATAGTGTTAATGCAATATCAGCTGCACTGATTTTATAATCTCCAAAGTAATTCCTTGTGTCTAGTTCCATAACACTTGTAAAAGTAAATAAATTGAGGTTCAGAAGATGAAGCGACTACCCCAAACTGAGAAGTGTCCAAGTAGAATAATTAGCCTAGAACCACGGACCTTCAGCCTTGAGTTCTTCTTCCTACAACCTGAGGCTCTACTTTAACCATAATACCTCAATTTATAATCCAGTCATATAAATGTTATATTAAATGTAAATGGCCTAAACCTGCTATTTAAAGATGGAGGTTATCAAATTATATAAAAAATAAAAGCAAGAACCAACTGTTTTTAATAACGAATTAAAAGGGTAAGGGGGCTGTGACTACCACTTGGGAAATTGAAAAAAACATTGCTCCCATAATACCAAAAAAAAAAAGGACCAATAACCTGCATGATCACACAACACTGCTTGACCCCATTAGAGAACCAACGTCTCAGTGCAACCAACTGTGCATTTCCCCAATACCCGAAAGGAGAGCTTTCCTGTGAGGCCTTTGCTGATCTGAAATGGCTTAATGTGAAGTGATTAATATTAATTTACATGGAATGATTTCTGAGCATTCCCAGACCCCCCAAATCAACCTCTCTTCAGCTTTTCTTACACCATAGGACACATCATGCAAATGGATGCACAGAGTAAGTGGAGATAAAGCAGAGATGCTCACAGACACAGTTCAGAGCTCTGGCAGCTTGATGCTGAGATGCTGAGCGTGGTTCCTGGGGAGGAGCTGCGGCCACTCCCACTGCCGGGATGCGTGCTGCCTCTATAATGACTCTGCAAATCAAAGGCTGAATGCTAGTTTTCCTTTTTGCCTTTTTTCATAAAAGTGAAATTCCTCTTTGGATTTTGGTTAGCAAAGACAGGTACTAATGTAAGACTCTTGTAAAAAGCAAAGTGGCCTCACCTGAGCTTTCAAAAAGAGGGAAATACCTGTATTCCAAAACCTAAGGGAAGACAGGAACTAGAAGGAACATGGATGTGAGCACTTACTTCCTGGTGCAGATGCTGCTGCCAGACAAGCCAGTGAGAGGAACTCAGCTAAACACATGTAACTAAGTGCGGGTTACCCGGAGGCTACAGAATCCCTGGGTGCCCCAATCACAGGGAGTTCACACCAACTTTGACTTTCTCTCCATGGACCTCAGTGGGTGCTCAGAAGAGCCATGAGCCCTGGGGAAGGGCAGGAACCCGAGGAAGCCCCCTCGGCAGGCTTGTGGGAGGGAAACAGCAACAAGCAGAGAGGCTCAAGGCTCCATTCAAATATTTTCCCCCACTTCCTTTATGGAATAAAAGACATAGGAAACTGGCAGAAAGACAACAAACCTGGTTGCCCACTGGCCACAGGTAAAATCCAGCTCAGCTGGAGCAAAGAACAAACGAAGAAAGTATTCTGCCCTTGGGAGGAGGTATGAGAATGTCCTGAGCTCAGAAAATTAAAGATCCCTTCCTGCTGGGGAGGAGAGGGTCCTTGAGAGGCCCCACCCCTGGGAAGTAGGGACACGGGACATGCCCAAAATGCAGGCTGAACCAGGACAAATGAAAACTGCCACTGGGCAGGGCAAGTGTACAGACAGAGAATCTAAGACACAGGCACAAAGGGAAGCCTTGGAGCTGGTAGTGAAACCCAGCAGGCGGACACACCACCAGCCCAAGGGCAAGGGCATGATCACACCAGAGGGGCTGGGTTCTCTGACGCGAGGTGCTGGCACAAGGACCTCCACCACAAACTCTCAGACTCGGCAAACTCCCTCCTAGATGGACACAGTTCCCACCCCGTGAAGCCTGGCAAAAGAAAATGTGTGCCCATTTCCACACATATGTCCTGTCAACCTTACATTCGCCGAATGCAAGGTGTTTCCATAATTAGCCTGTATCTTTAGAATAATTCCTTTTCTGCAGCCCCTATTACTTTTAAGTTTTTATTCTAAGCAAATCTTAATTCTGGAAGTGGAATATTCATAATTAATTAATTCTGATGATCTTTGAAGAATGTAAATTAATGATGCCACTCTCTTCCTTAAAATTCTGCATGACTGGCCCTTGGTACTTCTCCAGCCTCATCTCACACCAACCTTTGCCAAGACCGCTCACGGTCCTGCAATCCCTCAAATGTCCTGACGTCTTTCCCAGCCCAAAGCTGTGTTCTTCTCTCGAGAGGGTTATTCTCATTCTACATCTGACTGGTTCCTTTCTCATCTCCAGGCCTCAACTTAAATGCTACCTTCCCAGAAAGGTTTTTCGTGACTGTCCAATTCAAGCAGATGCCTTCTTCTATTCTCTAAGTGTCTGTCTTAGTCCATTCATGCTGCTCTAACTGAACACCATAGACTGGGTGGCTTAAACAGCAGATATATCTTTATTAATAAGTATCAAATTTATTTCAATATCTAGTTTAATTTTAAATTAAACCATTGGACAATTTTTCATCATTTAAAATTCATTATCAGAGGCAAGAAAAACATGAAGAAGCTATTAAAGACTAACAGCAAATAAAGTTATTGGACAAAGCATTTATAAAAGTCATGTTGAATAGTAAAAAGTTCCAGTTATACTAGTTAACTGAATGCCCTTTAGTTCTTTTATTTCTAATTACAACACATTCTCACACAGACATAATTCATCTTTGTCACCCCATTACACTCAGAGTTCTGGAGGTCAGAAGCATAATAAGATCAAGGTGGCAGCAGACTCAGGGGCTGGTGAGTGCCCTCTTCTTCTCAAGACAAAAAGGCCCTCGTCTGCTCATAGGACAGAGATCGGAGCTCTCTGGGGTACGTTTTCTGAGGGCACTAATCCCATTCCTGGGGGCCCCACCCTCAGGTCCTAAGCACCTCCCGAAGGCCCCGCCTCCTGAATCTGTCACACTGCGGTCAGGAGGGACCATGAATGTGGGGGGACATGAGTCTTCAGTCTAGAGCAGCATTCTTTCTGTTCCCTGACTGCATCACAACTTAACACATTTGTTTTGTGTTCGCCTGCCAGATGCCTGTCCCGCAGACTAGAAGGTCTGTAAAGCACAAGTGTCTGTGGGTCGTTTTGGTACTTTGTTTGGTCTTTAAATCACTGAACATCCAAAGCCGAATACATTGCCTGTTTGCATAACAGGCAGTTGAAAGCATCCTTTTTTCAACTTTTATGAAATGAGTAGCCAAATGGGAATAATTTCTAAATCAATGAGACTCATAGAAGAAAGGAAATAAGGGAAGGACAATGAAAAGAGAAGAGGAAAGAGTTGGAGAGCTGAGAAGGGAATGTGAGGAGAGAGAAAAAGAAACTGTGGACAATTATTTATTCTACATGAGCCTTGTTTTTCTTAAGCCAGTGGTTCTCAAGCTTGGCCACGGCCAGAATCTATGGAAAGCTTTACAATTCACTGATACCTGGGGGCTGGTCTCAGTGGTTCTCACTTGATGGGTCCCCAGTGGACCCTAGGGACTTGAAGCAGCAGCTCAGGTGATTTTATTGTGCAGCCAGATCTGAGAACCATAGCCCCAATCCCAGGGAAACACTGCCAGCTCACTGACTTGCTGTGAGGTTGGAAGAGCCCAAGGTGCCAGTTGCTCGCAGGTGTGCCCGTCAAGAACCTGGCCCCTCCCCTCGGAGTGTGCTTGCTCAGGGCACAGGTGGCTGGGTCGTCTGTCTGGGGCTTGGGTTCCATCCAGGGACAGATTAAGCCGGACATGCAGGCCTTCGAGCATCGGTCGGTGCTTCCCTAGCCCCAGGCCCCCATACAGGCTGAGCACAGCAAAAAGATGACAGCTTGCCAGAGGCAGCGCTGCCCTGGACATGCAGGGGTTTCCACCCGGAGGACTGCCGAGTGGATTTTAGAGGTCGGGAGAGGCAGGGGAGGAGAGTGGGGAACACAGCCCTACTCCACAGCTTCTTCCAACATTCCAGAAAAAACCCAGACCATCTCCCCAGAGCAAGACTATGTGGCAGATTGGGAGAGGGTAGAAACAGCATCTGAGAGGAACAGAGGAACCCCCGGCCAGGGGAGGCAACTGGGTGGAATCCAGAGAGCCAGGCCGGTGAGAGTCCCGGCCAAGGTCCGGGGTGTCAGCGCCGCAAGAGCAGAGCACGACTGTCCAGTCAGTCCCGGGGACAGATCTCACTGTGCGGCAGCGGCCAGGTTCACGCGCACAGAGAACGGCTCGTGCTGCCACTGATGGGACACGTCTCACAAAGTTATGTGGGTTGACTGCACTTCATGGATTTAATGGCAGGTGCCTGGTCCCTGGAGGCTGACTGGGAATCAGGTTGCTTTGTGTGGCCAGGAGCATGTTCGCCCTCATTCTGTCAGCCCCTGAGCTCAGAGTTTGGAACTGCAGGTACTCAGGGCTCAGGGCTGCCCAGGAGGTGAGGCCGTGCCGTGCCATGGGCTGGGTGCTGGGACCCTGGTACCCCTGCTCTGGCCATTGCTTTCCTCACAGGGTGGCCCTGCTCACCCAAAAACGTCTTCCTGGAGAGCCACTTTTTCCTGTGTGTCAGCCCCATCCTTCCTCCTGCCTCCCTCTGTCAGTAACTCCGGCTCCTCCCCTCCACCCAGTGGGGTCCTTCACCCCAAGACTGGAGAGCAGGAGTCTCCCTGAGACTCCCTGGCTATCTTGGAAAAGAAGCCCACAGCTGCTTACCCAGAGTGGAAGACTAGAGGGTCAGACCAGGCAGGAGGCTAGCAGGGTGAGAACCCAGTGTCCTGAGGTGGACGTCTCCTTCCATCCCGCCCCGTCTGCGGGCAGGGCTCCGCCTCCTCGGAGCCTCTCTGCGCAGTGCATCGGGGCCAAAGCATCCAGAACACACCCAAAAGCAGCTGCCCAGCGCCCCTTCAGACCCCTCTTGGCACCTCTCAACACCAGCAGGAGTCGGTGTTTCAGGGGCCCTGAGGACAGGTTGCCACCCATGTCAGGTCACCCCTTGGAAGGACGGTGGCCTGGGTGCATCCTCACACTGCGAGTATGTTTCCCCCATACCTGGACCTCGGTTCCCCCACCTGCAAAGTGAGATGGGCAGCTGAGATGATCCCTGAGTTCCGCAGCTCACTTCCATCTGACCTCTGGCCTGGCCAATTCAATCGGCCTCTGCCAAAGGCCAATTCTCCAGTGTGGCTCGATCCAGCACGCATTTTCCAGTCCTCATGTGATTTGAGCTCATCTAATCCAGCAGCACTTAAAACCATCGCCACCCCTCCTCTTAGGATAGCCCACCCCTTGGCTTCCGGGAAGAAGCAGGCCTCTCCTCCCCAGGAGGGCACCCTCCTCAGCGGGGCCACGCGCACTGGGGCTCCGTCCTGGCTCTCTCGGCCTTGCCTCCCCCAGGCGACCCCTCCACGTGTCTGGCTTCCATCACCAGACGTAATCAGATGGCTCAGGGCACCCTAGCTCCAGGTGAGATCTCACCTCTGAAACCAGAGCCAACTGCCTGCTTAAGAAACCTGGTGAGATGTTGTACAAGTACCTCCAATTTAACATAGCAGATTCCTAAGTCATGTGAGTCTCCCTACAAACGTGGTTGCCCTCCAGTGCCCCACCTCAGAGGAACACCAACATGCATCCTTGGGCCCACAGCAGGGACCTAGAAGTGGTCACTGACATCTTCGCTTAACCCAGTCTCCAGCCTCAATGTCCCACACGACCCTGTTGATGCTCCCTCACAGAGGGAGGCCTCTCCAAACCAGCCACCTCCACCCATCTTCATGCCCACCCCCGCCCGCGCCTGCCCCCATCACAAGACCGTTCTGCCCTGCCTCTACACCCCACCTCCATTCGCCACCAGAAACCCAAGGCCTACTGCCCACCGTCCCTGCTCACTGTCCTCACAGTGAGGCCAGCGTGTTTATGAGGCTCTGTGCACCTGCCCCCAGCTGCCCAGTGTCCCTCACCCACAGCGCTCTTGCCCTCCCACTGCGGGCACCCTCCGCTCCTTCAGTCTCGGGATGCATGACCTCTCGCACCCTGCACATTTCTCCCGGCCTCCTTTCTCTTCTTCACCTGGCTCACGCCCACTTCACCCCTCACATCCCACACCAACTGATGTCCTCAGGGACACTGGCTCAGTCAAGTCCACGGTTAGCGGCACCCCAGAGCTCCACACTGCTTTTCATGATGCTTTCATGGTGACAAGCCCACATCCACTGCTTTTTATTTACTTATGGGCTCTCTCTCCTGTGACACTCAAGTTCCGTAAGAGCAAAGCTATGTCTGAATTTGTTCACCATTCACATTTCCCAGCACATGGCAGTTGCCTAATAAAGATGTGTCTGAATGGCTGGATGAATGAGGCTATACTGCAAACCAGATTTTATTTATCTAAATCAGTCAGAGGCAGAGCAGAGGAACAGCAGATTGGCCACAGGCAGGTGGGGCTTCGAGTCCTGACTCTCTGGTATTTGCTGTGTGACTGTAGTTGAGTCACTTGCATGTCCTGGCCTCAGCTGCCTCATCTATGACATCAATGCATGGTTCCGGTTTGGATGTTTTAGGATTCTCTGACCTGCCTCAGCATGAATGTGAAGCAGGGGATTCTCCAAGGGGAAAAGCTGCACTGGAAGAGCCGGCACATTTCTAAGATGCTCTGACTGGAGTTTTCTAAGGCACTGGGGTGTCACTTTTTCAGTCAACATACCCCCAGGGGCCTCACTTCAAATGTTACAAGAGCTTAAATTCCAGCACATCTTATAATTCATTAAATGCCATAAGGAGTTCAGCGACATAAACCACTCCTGTCAATTAGCCTCCTGATTTCACTTATAGCTCAATATCTAGAAAAATTGACATTCAAGTGAATCCAAGACAGGCAGATGTTTATTAACTGTATAACCATGGGTTGGTTTATTTAATTATTGAGAATCAGTTTGATCTTAGAAAAACTGAGTATTAAAGCACATGATTCACATAAACCTGTGCTAAGAGAACTTTGTGATGGAGGTCACGTTCTAACTCTGTGCCATCCCAAGTGGTAGCCACAAGTCACATGTGACTACTGAGTGCTTGAAATTTGGTTGGTGTGAAGAGGAACTGGTTTCTAATTGTTCTTAATTTCAATTTAAATAGCTTCATGTGGCTGGCAGCTGCCATCCTGGGCGACACAGGATCTAAATGATGTGATCCATATATGAAGCATCCCCACATAGGAAATCCACTGCAGTCGCTGTCCACCACCACCAACTCCACCTCATGACAGTGACTAGAGCAACGCCCTAAATCCACTCATCTCTTGATCCCTCTGTTTAACTTACTGCATTCAAGGGACCCAGGGTGTAGAAAGAAAGGTCCAGTTATGTCACAGACGAGAACCACAGCTTTGGAACTGAGAGTCTCACGGCCAGCACATGCTCACGTCCTCATGTATACACCCGTTTCACAATGACCTGCTCGGTGTCGACTGTAGGGGAAGGAGGAGACTGTGAGGGGCACTTGCATCTCTGAAGGAGACGGGGAGTCCTGAGTTGTAACGACTCTGCTCCTCAGTGATATTTCTTTAAAAATCTTCAGCTCTCCTTAAGTTGGGCTCCCTAGTTAATCCCAGTTTTAGACCTGTCCTCTTTCTTTGTCGATGCAAGTTAGAAGCAAGGAAGTATTAATGGTAGGTGCCTTTTATAGGCCACAAATGATATCTACAAAGTCACTTTCTTTACTTATACTTAATGTTTAGCAAAAGCAAAACACACACACACACACACACACACAGGAAAACTGGCCAGCGCACTCCTGCAATTCAACACTCTAAACGATCACCAACTGGGAATGGAAACACCCAAGTTAGGAGTGAGCTTCACCATGCCTGACACATCATGTTGATCAGAAACTCTGGATAATATCAAAAGACTGTGGAAATTAAGGCTTGATGAAGCATGAATAATTAAGACCAGGCCAGTACCAGAGAGAAAGGAGATTCCAAAGAAAAAAATTGATTTGTAAACATAAGGGAATAGAACTATCTGTGGCTCACATTTATTTCCATGAGGAATGTTTGTCTGGCATCTGTCATCAAATGGTGAAGTTGATTTTTCTGACTACCTCAATACGAATTTCCAATTAACCTAGAAAACCTAGAATTTCTACACGGAGAGAAATAAGAATCACAAAACTTGTAGAAATTTGAGGCCAAGAACAGAAATTGTGCTTTGCAGTATAAACTAAAAATTCCATTTTTGGTTTCTGAAAATATAACCCACCCAGTGCTACCAGTCAGTCAAGAGTAGATGAGCTCACCCTCATTTCTGTGCATTTCTTTTCACCTATATTTCCCCCAACACACACACACACACACACACACACACACTTTACAAATGCACAGCTATTTATTTAGGTGACTAAGTTCAAATTTGCTAAGGAGAGGTCTGGCAGAAGAATAATGCCATACGCTGGTACAGTACAGGTCTGGAGAGGGCCAGGGAGCCCCACTGGGGTGAGGGAAATGGGTGCTGGCACCCTGTTGATGATGACAGAAGGTTCCATTTTACTGAGCCCCAGTGGTCAGGTCTGTTTCCTTTTCTCCACGCCCTACTTCCTGTTGCAGCCTCGGGAGGAAGCTGTGTGCTCCAGGGGCAAGGGCACCCTGGAGTCAGCCCCAGTGGGAGCCAACAAAGGCCCAGGATTGCTGGGGGCTCCCGGACACACGGGGCTAACTGAGGGGCACCATGCTCCTCCCTCCCGCAGACTGGAGCACCTGTGAGGTATCCCCATGTTCACTCAGCAGTACCTGCTCATCCACTAGGATGATGAACTCCATGACAAAAGAGTGTCATGTGAGGACAGTGGCACCTCTGTTTCCTAGACTGACACTGTGAGAGCTGTGGGGACAGGGACCTTGCACAAGGCCCCATGTTGTAACTACAAAAGGTGAGAGCGACTGCTCCATCACTTTTGGGTGGAAAATTTCCAACCTGAGGCTGTGCAATGCCACAAGCCTGGTGAGGGGCCCAGGCAACAAGTTCCCAGGTAC